>NC_141026.1:25535000-26177500 GCF_052040795.2 Danio rerio | reverse complement strand
TATCTATCTATCTATCTATATATCTACCTCTATCTATCTATCTATCTATCTATCTATCTATCTATCTATCATCTATCTATCTATCTATCTATTTATCTACCTCTATCTATCTATCTATCTATCTATCTATCTATCTATCTATCTATCTATCTATCTATCTATCTATCTATCATGCTAACAACATGCTAATTCATGCTAGAATCATGCTAGTTACATGCTAATTCATGCTAGAATCATGCTAGTCACATGCTAATTCATGCTAGAATCATGCCAGTCACATGCTAATTCATACTAGAATCATGCTAACAACATGCTAATTCATGCTAGAATCATGCTAGTCACATGCTAATTCATGCTAGAATCATGCTAACAACATGCTAATTCATGCTAGAATCATGCTAGTTACATGCTAAATCATGTTAGAATCATGCTAACAACATGCTAATTCGTGCTAGAATCATGCTAGTAGCATGCTAATTCATGTTAGAATCATGCTAACAACATGCTAATTCATGCTAGAATCATGCTAGGAACATGCTAATTCATGCTAGAATCATGCTAACAACAAGCTAATTCAAGCTAGAATCATGCTAGTCACATGCTAATTCATGCTAGAATCATGCTAGTCAAATGCTAATTCATTCTAGAATCATGCTAACAACATGCTAATTCATGCTAGAATCATGCTAGTAACATACTAATTCATGCTAGAATCATGCTAACAACATGCTAATTCATGCTAGAATCATGCTAACAACATGCTAATTCATGCTAGAATCGTGCTAATTCATGCTAAAATCATGCTAGTAACATGCTAATTCTTGATAAAATCAAGCTAGGTACATGCTAATTCATGCTAGAATCATGCTAGTAACATGCTAATTCATGCTAGAATCGTGCTAGTAACATGCTAATTCATACTAGAATCATGCTAGTAACATGCTAATTCATGCTAGAATCATTCTAGTAACATGCTAATTCATGCTAGAATCATGCTAGTAACATGCCAATTCATGCTAGAATCGTGCTAACAACATGCTAAATCATGCTAGAATCATGCTAATAACATGCTAAATCATGCTAGAATCATGCTAACAACATGCTAATTCATGCTAGAATCATGCTAACAACATGCTAATTCATGCTAGAATCATGCTAACATTATGCTAAGTCATGCTAGAATCATGCTAACAACATCTATCTATCTATCTATCTATCTATCTATCTATCTATCTATCTATCTATCTATCTATCTATCTATCTATCTATCTATCTATCTATCTTTTCATACTTTTTAAAACTGTTTAAATAAACTATTACCGTCAGGCTTTCACAAGCCAGCCTCAAAGTTTGTTCTCAAACTTTAAGAATCTAGTTATTATTATTATTCTATATTATTCTTCTTCTGAGACTAAAAATTAAACTCTATCTCGTCCTAGGCCTTTCAAGCTATGACCATCAAACTCGGGTCAGACCTCCGAACTATTCTGACTCGAGTTGCTATATCCTTTCCGACTGATCCGACTTTCGGTTTTCCGAAAAACGTCCCGGGACCGTCGGAAAAATCCCATAGACGTAACATTGGATCAAACTTTGTGACCTCATAACTCCGCATCAGAAAGTCACACAGACTTCTAACTGGGCTCATTTAACTCAGACTATCAAACTGCCAATGACTGATCACCTTTAAACTTTCTGGCCACGCCCTAGCAACCACTTTTGGACCCTAGAAACCGTCCCATAGACTTCCATTGCAAAATACTCTCATTGACTTTGCATGGGATCAAACTTTGTGAGCTCATAACTCTGCATCAGACTGTCCTACAGACTAATGATTGAGCTCATTTAACTCAGTCTAGCCAGCAGCCAATCACTGATGGCCTTTTAACTTTCTAGCCACACCCTAACAACCAGATACTGCACCCTAGCAACTGTCCCATAGACTGCCATTAAAGAGGTTCAGACTGATATTGTCATGCTGCAGTGTGATAGAGACATGGGGGTTGTTTTTAACTGTTCATACTGGCAAGAAGCTTTGATACATCATCAGTCTAAGCTGTCAATCAACTCCATAGCAACAAAACAGACTAACCTAGCAACGATATAATAGCAGCTATATCTCAGCATCAGAACATCGTAGAGAGGCGGGGGTTGGCTTGTTTGAATCAGGCTCGCACACCATCTATCTATCTACCTCTACCTATCTATCTATCTATCTATCTATCTATCTATCTATCTATCTATCTATCTATCTATCTATCTATCTACCTCTATCTATCTATCTATCTATCTATCTATCTATCTATCTATTTATCTATCTCTAACTATCTATCTATCTATCTATCTATCTATCTATCTATCTATCTATCTATCTATCTATCTATCTATCTACCTCTATCTATCTATCTATCTATCTATCTATCTATCTATCTATCTATCTATCTATTTATCTATCTCTAACTATCTATCTATCTATCTATCTATCTATCTATCTATCTATCTATCTATCTATCTATCTATCTATCTATCTATCTCTAACTATCTAACTATCTATCTATCTATCTATCTATCTATCTATCTATCTATCTATCTATCTATCTACCTCTATCTATCTATCTACCTCTATCTATCTACCTCTATCTATCTATCTATCTATCTATCTATCTATCTATCTATCTATCTATCTATCTATCTATCTATCTATCTATCTATCTATCTATCTATCTATCTATCTATCTACCTCTATCTATCTATCCATCATGCTAACAACATGCTAATTCATGCTAGAATCATGCTAGTTACATGCTAATTCATGCTAGAATCATGCTAGTCACATGCTAATTCATGCTAGAATCATGCTAGTTACATGCTAATTCATGCTAGAATCATGCTAGTCACATGCTAATTCATGCTAGAATCATGCCAGTCACATGCTAATTCATACTAGAATCATGCTAACAACATGCTAATTCATGCTAGAATCATGCTAGTCACATGCTAATTCATGCTAGAATCATGCTAACAACATGCTAATTCATGTAAGAATCATGCTAGTAGCATGCTAATTCATGTTAGAATCATGCTAACAACATGCTAATTCATGCTAGAATCATGCTAGTAACATGCTAATTCATGCTAGAATCATGCTAACAACATGCTAATTCATGCTAGAATCATGCTAGTCACACGCTAATTCATGCTAGAATCATGCTAGTCAAATGCTAATTCATGCTAGAATCGTGCTAACAACATGCTAATTTATGCTAGAATCATGTCAGTAACATGCTAATTCATGCTAGAATCATGCTAGTAACATACTAATTCATGCTAGAATCATGCTAACAACATGATAATTCATGCTAGAATCATGCTAGTAACATGCTAATTCATGCTAGAATCATGCTAACAACCTGCTAATTCATGCTAGAATCGTGCTAATTCATGCTAAAATCATGCTAGTAACATGCTAATTCATGTTAAAATCATGCTAGGTACATGCTAATTCATGCTAGAATCATGCTAGTAACATGCTATATCATGCTAGAATCATGCTAGTAACATGCTAATTCATACTAGAATCATGCTAGTAACATGCTAATTCATGCTAGAATTATGCTAACAACATGCTAAATCATGCTAGAATCATGCTAACAACATGCTAAATCATGCTAGAATCATGCTAACAACATGCTAATTCATGATAGAATCGTGCTAACAACATGCAAATTTATGCTAGAATCATGCTAACATTATGCTAATTCATGCTAGAATCATGCTAACAACATCTATCTATCTATCTATCTATCTATCTATCTATCTATCTATCTATCTATCTATCTATCTATCTATCTATCTATCTATCTATCTATCTTTTCATACTTTTTAAAACTGTTTAAATAAACTATTACCGTCAGGCTTTCACAAGCCAGCCTCAAAGTTTGTTCTCAAACTTTAAGAATCTAGTTAGGCTGGCTTGTGTAGCAAGCCAGACTACTGTTATCCTATTAAACTTATTATTATTAGGCTGGCTTGTGTAGCAAGCCAGACTACTGTTATCCTATTAAACTTATTAGGCTGGCTTGTGTAGCAAGCCAGACTACTGTTATCCTATTAAACTTATTATTATTATTATTATTATTTATATTATTATTCTTCTTCTGAGACTAAAAATTAAACTCTATCTCCACCTAGACCTTTCAAGCTATGACCATCAAACTCGGGTCAGACCTCCGAACTATTCTGACTCGAGTTGCTATATCCTTTCCGACTGATCCGACTTTCGGTTTCCCGAAAAACGTCCCGGGACCGTCGGAAAAATCCCATAGACGTAACATTGGATCAAACTTTGTGACCTCATAACTCCGCATCAGAATGTCACACAGACTTCTAACTAGGCTCATTTAACTCAGACTATCAAACTGCCAATGAATGACTACCTTTAAACTTTCTGGCCACGCCCTAGCAACCACTTTTGGACCCTAGAAACCGTCCCATAGACTTCCATTGCAAAATACTCTCATTGACTTTACATGGGATCAAACTTTGTGAGCTCAAAACTCTGCATCAGACTGTCCTACAGACTAATGGCTGAGCTCATTTAACTCAGTCTAGCCAGCAGCCAATCACTGATGGCCTTTTAACTTTCTAGCCACACCCTAACAACCAGATACTGCACCCTAGCAACTGTCCCATAGACTGCCATTAAAGAGGTTCAGACTGATATTGTCATGCTGCAGTGTGATAGAGACATGGGGGTTGTTTTTAACTGTTCCTACTGTCAAGAAGCTTTGATACATCATCAGTCTAAGCTGTAAATCAACTCCATAGCAACAAAACAGACTAACCTAGCAACGATATGGCACCAGCTATATCTCAGCATCAGAACATCATAGAGAGGCGGAGGTTGGCTTGTTTGACTCATGCTCGCACACCATCTATCTATCTATCTATCTATCTATCTATCTACCTCTACCTATCTATCTATCTATCTATCTATCTATCTATCTATCTATCTATCTATCTATCTATCTATCTATCTATCTATCTATCTATCTATCTACCTCTACCTATCTATCTATCTATCTATCTATCTATCTATCTACCTTTATCTATCTATCTATCTATCTATCTATCTATCTATCTATCTATCTATCTATCTATCTATCTATCTATCTATCTATCTATCTATCTATCTACCTTTATCTATCTATCTATCTATCTATCTATCTATCTATCTATCTATCTATCTATCTATCTATCTATCTATCTATCTATCTATCTATCTATCATCTATCTATCTATCTCTATCTATCTATCTATCTATCTATCTATCTATCTATCTATCTATCTATCTATCATGCTAACAACATGCTAATTCATGCTAGAATCATGCTAGTTACATGCTAATTCATGCTAGAATCATGCTAGTCACATGCTAATTCATGCTAGAATCATGCTAGTCACATGCTAATTCATGCTAGAATTATGCTAACAACATGCTAATTCATGCTAGAATCATGCTAATTTATGCTAAAATCATGCTAGTAACATGCTAATTCATGCTAGAATCATGCTAACAACATGCTAATTCATGCTAGATTCATGCTAGTAACATGCTAATTCATGCTAGAATCATGCTAGTATCATGCTAATTCATGCTAGCGTCGTGCTAACAACATGCTAATTCATGCTAGAATCATGCTAGTAACATGCTAATTCATGCTAGAATCAAGCTAACAACATGCTAATTCATGCTAGAATCATGCTAGTAACATGCTAATTCATGCTAGAATCATGCTAACAACATGCTAATTCATGCTAGAATCATGCTAGTAACATGCTAATTCATGCTAGAATCATGCTAACAACATGCTAATTCATGCTAGAATCATGCTAACAACATGCTAATGCATGCTAGAATCATGCTAGTGAAATGCTAATTCATGCTAGAATCATGCTAACAACATGCTAATTCATGCTAGAATCATGCTAGTAACATGCTAATTCATGTTAGAATCATGCTAACAACATGCTAATTCATGCTAGAATCATGCTAGTAACATGCTAATTCATGCTAGAAGCATGCTAACAACATGCTAATTTATGCTAGAATCATTCTAGTAGCATGCTAATTCATGCTAGAATCTTGCTGGTAACATGCTAAATCATGCTAGAATCATGCTAACAACATGCTAATTCATGCTAGAATCATGCTAACAACATGCTAATTCACGCTAGAATTGTGCTAATTCATGCTAAAATCATGCTAGTAACATGCTAATTCATGCTACAATCATGCTAGTAACATGCTAATTCATGCTAGAATCGTGCTAACAACATGCTAATTCATGGTAAAATCATGCTAACAACATGCTAATTAATGCTAAAATCATGCTAGTTACATGCTAATTCATGCTAACAACATGCTAATTCATGCTAAAATCATGCTAGTAACATGCTAATTCATGCTAGAATCATGCTAACAACATGCTATTTCACGTTAAAATCATGGTAATAACATGCTAATCTATCTATCTATCTATCTATCTATCTATCTATCTATCTATCTATCTATCTATCTATCTATCTATCTATCTATCTATCTATCTTTTCATACTTTTTAAAACTGTTTAAACTAAATAAACTATTACCGTCAGGCTTTCACAAGCCAGCCTCAAAGTTTGTTCTCAAACTTTAAGAATCTAGTTATTATTTTTCTATATTATTATTCTTCTTCTGAGACTAAAAATTAAACTCTATCTCGTCCTAGGCCTTTCAAGCTATGACCATCAAACTCGGGTCAGACCTCCGAACTATTCTGACTCGAGTTGCTATATCTTTTCCGACTGATCTGACTTTCGGTTTTCCGAAAAACGTCCCGGGACCGTCGGAAAAATCCCATAGACGTAACATTGGATCAAACTTTGTGACCTCATAACTCCGCATCAGAATGTCACACAGACTTCTAACTGGGCTCATTTAACTCAGACTATCAAACTGCCAATGACTGATCATCTTTAAACTTTCTGGCCACGCCCTAGCAACCACTTTTGGACCCTAGAAACCTCCCCATAGACTTCCATTGCAAAAGACTCTCATTGACTTTACATTGGATCAAACTTTGTGAGCTCATAACTTTGCATCTGACTGTCCTACAGACTAATGATTGAGCTCATTTAACTCAGTCTAGCCAGCAGCCAATCACTGATGGCCTTTTAACTTTCTAGCCACACCCTAACAACCAGATACTGCACCCTAGCAACTGTCCCATAGACTTCCATTAAAGAGGTTCAGACTGATATTGTCATGCTGCAGTGTGATAAAGACATGGGGGTTGTTTTTAACTGTTCATACTGGCAAGAAGCTTTGATACATCATCAGTCTAAGCTGTCAATCAACTCCATAGCAACAAAACAGACTAACCTAGCAACTATATAACACCAGCTATATCTCAGCATCAGAACATCGTAGAGAGGCGGGGATTGGCTTGTTTGACTCAGGCTCGCACACCATCTATCTATCTATCTATCTATCTATCTATCTATCTATCTATCTATCTATCTATCTATCTATCTATCTATCTATCTATCTATCTATCTATCTGTCTATCTGTCTACCTCTATCTATCTATCTATCTATCTATCTATCTGTCTGTCTATCTATCTGTCTGTCTGTCTGTCTGTCTGTCTGTCTGTCTGTCTATCTACCTATCCATCATGCTAACAAAATGCAAATTCATGCTAGAATCATGCTATTTACATGCTAATTCATGCTAGAATCATGCTAACAACATGCTAATTCATGCTAGAATCATGCTAACTCATGCTAAAATCATGCTAGTAACATGCTAATTCATGCTAGAATCATGCTAATTCATGCTAGAATCATGAGAGTAACATGCTAATTCATGCTAGAATCATGCTAGTAACATGCTAATTCATGCTAGAATCATGCTAGTAACATGCTAATTCATGCTAGAATATTGTTAGTGAAATGCTAATTCATGCTAGAATTGTGCTAGTAACATGCTAATTCATGCTAGAATCATGCTGACAACATGCTAATTCATGCTAGAATCATGCTAGTAACATGCTAATTCATGCTAGAATTGTGCTAGTAACATGCTAATTCATGCTAGTTACTTGTTAATTTATGCTAGATTCATGCTAGTCACATGCTAATTTATGATAGAATCATGCTAATAACATGTTAATTCATGCTAGAATCATGCTAGTAACATGCTAATTTATGCTAACAACATGCTAATTCATGCTAGAATCATGCTAGTAACATGTTAATTCATGCTAACAACATGCTAATTCATGCTAGAATCATAATAGCAACATGCTAATTCATAATAGAATCATGCTAACAACATGCTATTTCATGCTAAAATCATGCTAACAACATGCTAATTCATGTTAGAATCATGCTAATAACATGCTAATCTATCTATCTATCTATCTATCTATCTATCTATCTATCTATCTATCTATCTATCTATCTATCTATCTATCTATCTATCTTTTCATAATTTTTTAAAACTGTTTAAACTAAATAAACTATTACCGTCAGGCTTTCACAAGCCAGCCTCAAAGTTTGTTCTCAAACTTTAAGAATCTAGTTATTCTATATTATTATTCTTCTTCTGAGACTAAAAATTAAACTCTATCTCGTCCTAGGCCTTTCAAGCTATGACCATCAAACTTGGGTCAGACCTCCGAACTATTCTGACTCGAGTTGCTATATCTTTTCCGACTGATCCGACTTTCGGTTTTCCGAAAAACGTCCCGGGACCGTCGGAAAAATCCCATAGACGTAACATTGGATCAAACTTTGCGACCTCATAACTCCGCGTCAGAATGTCACACAGACTTCTAACTAGGCTCATTTAACTCAGACCATCAATCTGCCAATGACTGATCACCTTTAAACTTTCTGGCCACGCCCTAGCAACCACTTTTGGACCCTAGAAACCGTCCCATAGACTTCCATTGCAAAAGACTCTCATTGACTTTACATTGGATCAAACTTTGTGAGCTCATAACTCTGCATCAAACTGTCCTACAGACTAATGGCTGAGCTCATTTAACTCAGTCTAGCCAGCAGCCAATCACCGATGGCCTTTTAACTTTCTAGCCACACCCTAACAACCAGATACTGCACCCTAGCAACTGTCCCATAGACTGCCATTAAAGAGGTTCAGACTGATATTGTCATGCTGCAGTGTGATAGAGACATGGGGGTTGTTTTTAACTGTTCATACTGGCAAGAAGCTTTGATACATCATCAGTCTAAGCTGTCAATCAACTCCATAGCAACAAAACAGACTAACCTAGCAACGATATGACACCAGCTATATCTCAGCATCAGAACATCGTAGAGAGGCGGGGGTTGGCTTGTTTGACTCATGCTCATACACCATCTATCTATCTATCTATCTATCTATCTATCTATCTATCTATCTATCTATCTATCTATCTATCTATCTATCTATCTACATCTTTCTATCTATCTATCTATCTATCTATCTATCTATCTATCTATCTATCTATCTATCTATCTATCTATCTATCTGTCTGTCTGTCTGTCTGTCTGTCTGTCTGTCTGTCTGTCTGTCTGTCTGTATCCATCTATCTATCTATCTATCTATCTATCTATCTATCTATCTATCTATCTATCTATCTATCTATCTATCTATCTATCTATCTACATCTTTCTATCTATCTATCTATCTATCTATCTATCTATCTATCTATCTATCTATCTATCTATCTATCTATCTATCTATCTATCTATCTATCTATCCATCTATCTATCTATCTATCTATCTATCTATCTATCTATCTATCTATCTATCTATCTACATCTTTCTATCTATCTATCTATCTATCTATCTATCTATCTATCTATCTATCTATCTATCTATCTATCTATCTATCTATCTATCTATCTATCTATCTATCTATCTACCTCTTTCTATCTATCTATCTATCTATCTATCTATCTATCTATCTATCTATCTATCTATCTATCTATCTATCTATCTATCATGCTAACAATATGCTAATTCATGCTAGAAACATGCTAGTTACATGCTAATTTATACTAGAATCATGCTAGTAACATGCTAATTCATGCTAGAATCATGCTAACAACATGCTAATTCATGCTAGAATCATGCTAGTAACATGCTAATTCATGCTATAATCATGCTAACAACATGCTAATTCATGCTAGAATCATGCTAGTAACATGCTAATTCATGCTAGCATCGTGCTAACAACATGCTAATTCATGCTAGAATCATGCTAGTAACATGCTAATTCATGCTAGAATCATGCTAACAACATGCTAATTCATGCTAGAATCATGCTAGTAACATGCTAATTCATGCTATAATCATGCTAACAACATGCTAATTCATGCTAGAATCATGCTAGTAACATGCTAATTCATGCTAGAATCATGCTAACAACATGCTAATTCATGCTAGAATCATGCTAACAACATGCTAATTCATGCTAGAATCATGCTAGTGAAATGCTAATTCATGCTAGAATCATGCTAACAACATGCTAATTCATGCTAGAATCATGCTAGTAACATGCTAATTCATGTTAGAATCATGCTAACAACATGCTAATTCATGCTAGAATCATGCTAGTAACATGCTAATTCATGCTAGAAGCATGCTAACAACATGCTAATTTATGCTAGAATCGTGCTAGTTGCATTTTAATTCATGCTAGAATCTTGCTAGTAACATGCTAAATCATGCTAGAATCATGCTAACAACATGCTAATTCATGCTAGAATCATGCTAACAACATGCTAATTCATGCTAGAATTGTGCTAATTCATGCTAAAATCATGCTAGTAACATGCTAATTCATGCTAGAATCATGCTAGTAACATGCTAATTCATGCTAGAATCGTGCTAACAACATGCTAATTCATGTTAAAATCATGCTAACAACATGCTAATTATTGCTAAAATCATGCTAGTAACATGCTAATTCATGCTGAAATCATGCTAACAACATGCTAATTCATGCTAAAATCATGCTAGTAACATGCTAATTCATGCTAGAATCATGCTAACAACATGCTATTTCACGTTAAAATCATGCTAATAACATGCTAATCTATCTATCTATCTATCTATCTATCTATCTATCTATCTATCTATCTATCTATCTATCTATCTATCTATCTATCTATCTATCTATCTATCTATCTTTTCATACTTTTTAAAACTGTTTAAACTAAATAAACTATTACCGTCAGGCTTTCACAAGCCAGCCTCAAAGTTTGTTCTCAAACTTTAAGAATCTAGTTATTATTAGGCTGGCTTGTGTAGCAAGCCAGACTACTGTTATCCTATTAAACTTAATATTATTAGGCTGGCTTGTCAAAGCCAGACTACTGAAATGCTATTTAAACTTATTATTATTTTTTTTATTTTTTTTATTAATCTTCTGAGACTAAATTTCTAACTCTATCTCCTCCTAGAGCTTTTGAGCTATTACCACCAAACTTGCTCCAGACCTCCAAACTATTCTGACTCGTGTTGCTATATCTCCTCAGACTGATCCGACTTTCGGTTTTCCGAAAAACGTCCCGGGACTGTCGGAAAAATCCCATAGGCTTAACATTGGATCAAACTTTGTGAGCTCATAACTCTGCATCAGACTGTCACACAGACTTCTAACTGGGCTCATTTAACTCAGACTATCAAACTGCCAATGACTGATCACCTTTAAACTTTCTAGCCACGCCCTAGCAACCACTTTTGGACCCTAGTAACTGTCCCATAGACTTCTATTCAAAAGACTCTCATTGACTTAACATGGGATCAAACTTTATGAGCTCATAACTCTGCATCAGACTGTCCTACAGACTAATGGCTGAGCTCATTTAACTCAGACTACCAAACTGCCAATTACTGATGAGCTTTTAACTTTCTAGCCACTCCCCTAACTACCACATACTGCACCCTAGCAACTGTCCCGTAGACTTCCATTCAAAAGACTCTCATTGACTTAACATGGGATCAAACTTTGTGAGCTCATAACTCTACATCAGACTGTCATAGAGACTAATGGCTGAGCTCATTTAACTCAGACTACCAAACTGCCAATAACTGATGAGCTTTTAACTTTCTAGCCACACCCCTAACTACCACATACTTCACCCTAGCAACTGTCCCGTAGACTTCCATTACAAAAGACTCTCATTGACTTAACATGGGATCAAACTTTGTGAGCTTATAACTCTGCATTAGACTGTCATAGAGACTAATGGCTGAGCTCATTTAACTCAGTCTAGCCAGCAGCCAATCACTGATGGCCTTTTAACTTTCTAGCCACACCCCTAACTACTACATACTGCACCCTAGCAACTGTCCTATAGACTGTAATTAGGTGTGCTATCGAATGCTTATAATTCTAACATGCTAATGACATGCCAATCATGCTAGCAACATGCTACTCATATGCTAATCATGCTAATGACATGCTAACTCATACTGGAAACATGCTAATGACATGCTAATTTGTACAAGAATCATGCTAGTAACATGCTAATTCATACTAGACTCATGTTAATAACTGGCCTACATGCATATCTTTGCTTAGCAGTGTCCTATTGACTTGGGGGATGGCTCATCTGACTCAGACAACCAATGAGCATCTCAATATGATAATGAAGCTCACAAGCCACGCCCCCAAATTGATTCCATAGACTTCCATTAAAATAGGCCAAGATGCATATCTTTGCATAGCAGTGTCATAGAGACATGGGGGTTGGTTCATTTGACTTAGACAGCCAACCACATTCAAGTGCACTCTGTAACCTCGCCCATAGCAACAAAACAGAGTACCCTAGCAACCATTCATCAACAGCTATATCTCAGCATCAGAACATCGTAGAGACTTGGAGATTGGCTCGTTTGACTCATGATAGCAAACGGAACTTCCTAAATGCTACACATGCTAGCAGTGATTAGCTACATGCTAATATTGACTAGCCAAGTACTGTAACTTGCTAGAAATGCTTACTAAGTATAAATGTTTTATCAAGCATGTATGTAAGGCTTGCCTAGTAACCAACCAGGGTACCCTAGCAACTGCCTAGCAACCACCCAAATTACCCTAGCAACCGCCTAGCAACCACCTAGCAACGGCCTAGTAATGCCTTAGTGAGGGCCTAGCGACCACTCAGGACACCCTAGCAACCGCCTAGCAACGCCTTAGCAACCACTCAGAATACCCTAGCAACCACATAGCAACACCTTAGCAACCACCTAGCAACCACTTGGGACACCTTATCAACCGCCTAGCAACACCTTAGCAACCACCTAGCAACCAGTCAGAACACCCTAGCAACCGCCTAGCAACGCCTTAGCAACCACCTAGCAACCACTCAGGACACCCTAGCAACCGCCTAGCAACACCTTAGCAACCACCTAGCAACCAGTCAGAACACCCTAGCAACCACCTAGCAACATCTTAGCAACCACCTAGCAACCACACAGAACACCCTAGCAACCGCCTAGCAACATCTTAGCAACCACCTAGCAACCACTTAGGACACCCTACAGACTACCTAGCAACGACTTAGCAACCACTCAGAAGACCCTAGCAACCACCTAAGCATGCTTTGTGACATGCTAATTCATACTAGAATCATGCTAGTAACATGCTAATTCATACTACAGTCATGCTAATAACATGCTAATTTACACTAGAATCTTGCTAATAACATGCTAATTCATGCTAGAATCATGCTAGTAATATGCTAATTCATGCTAGAATCATGCTAGTAACATGCTCATTTATACTAGAATCATGCTAGTAACATGCTAATGCATGATATAATCATGCTAATAACATGCTAATTCATGCTAGAATCATGCAAGTAACATGCTAATTCATGCTAGAATCATGCTAGTAACATGCTAATTCATACTAGAATCATGCTAATAACATGCTAATTCATGCTGGAATCATGATAGTAACATGCTAATTCATGCTAGAATCATACTAGTAACATGCTAATTCATGCTAGAATCACACTAGTAACATGCTAATTCATGCTAGAATCATGCTAGTAACATGCTAATTCATACTATAATCATGCTAGTAGCATGCTAATTCATACTAGAATCATGCTAGTGACATGCTAATTTATTCTAGAATCATGCTAGTAACATGCTAATTCATGCTAGAATCATGCTAATAACATGCTGATTTATACTAGAACCATGCTAATTCATGCTAGAATCATGCTAATAACATGCTACTTATACTTTTTCAAACTGTTTTTAAACTAAATAAACTATTACCAACAGGCTTTGTCAAGCCAGCCTCAAAGTTTGTCTCGACGAACTTTACTGTCTAGTTATTATATTTTCTTCTTCTGAGACTAAAAATTAAACTCTATCTCGTCCTAGGCCTTTGAAGCTATGACCATCAAACTCGGGTCAGACTTCCGAACTATTCTGACTCGAGTTGCTATATCCTTTCCGACTGATCCGACTTTCGGTTTTCCGAAAAACGTCCCGGGACCGTCGGAAAAATCCCATAGACGTAACATTGGATCAAACTTTGTGACCTCATAACTCCGCATCAGAATGTCACACAGACTTCTAACTGGGCTCATTTAACTCAGACTATCAAACTGCCAATGACTGATCACCTTTAAACTTTCTGGCCACGCCCTAGCAACCACTTTTGGACCCTAGAAACCGTCCCATAGACTTCCATTGCAAAAGACTCTCATTGACTTTACATGGGATCAAACTTTGTGAGCTCATAACTCTGCATCAGACTGTCCTACAGACTACTGGCTAGGCTCATTTAACTCAGTCTAGCCAGCAGCCAATCACCGATGGCCTTTTAACTTTCTAGCCACACCCTAACAACCAGATACTGCACCCTAGCAACTGTCCCATAGACTGCAATTAAAGAGGTTCAGATTGATATCGTCATGCTGCAGTGTGATAGAGACATGGGGGTTGTGTTTAACTGTTCATACTGGCAAGAAGCTTTGATACATCATCAGTCTAAGCTGTCAATCAACTCCATAGCAACAAAACAGACTAACCTAGCAACGATATAACACCAGCTATATCTCAGCATCAGAACATCGTAGAGAGGCGGGGGTTGGCTCGTTTGACTCATGCTCTTACACCATCTATCTATCTATCTATCTATCTATCTATCTATCTATCTATCTATCTATCTATCTATCTATCTATCTATCTATCTATCTATCATCTATCTATCTGTCTGTCTGTCTGTCTGTCTGTCTATCTATCTATCTATCTATCTATCTATCTATCTATCTACCTCTACCTATCTATCTATCTATCTATCTATCTATCTATCTATCTATCTATCTATCTATCTATCTATCTACCTCTATCTATCTATCTATCTATCTATCTATCTATCTATCTATCTATCTATCTATCTATCTATCTATCTATCTATCTATCTATCTATCCATCATGCTAACAACATGCTAATTCATGCTAGAATCATGCTAGTTACATGCTAATTCATGCTAGAATCATGCTGGTCACATGCTAATTCATGCTAGAATCATGCTAACAACATGCTAAGTCATGCTAGAATCATGCTAATTTATGCTAAAATCATGCTAGTAACATGCTAATCCATGCTAGAATCATGCTAACAACATGCTAATTCATGCTAGATTCATGCTAGTAACATGCTAGAATCATGCTAGTATCATGCTAATTCATGCTAGCATCGTGCTAACAACATGCTAATTCATGCTAGAATCATTCTAGTAACATGCTAATTCAGGCTAGCATCGTGCTAACAACATGCTAATTCATGCTAAAATCATGCTAGAATCATGCTAATTCATGCTAAAATCATGCTAGTAACATGCTAATTTACGCTAGAATCATGCTAGTAACATGCTAATTCATGCTATAATCATGCTAACAACATGCTAATTCATGCTAGAATCATGCTAGTAACATGCTATTTCATGCTAGAATCATGCTAACAACATGCTAATTCATGCTAGAATCATGCTAGTAACATGCTAATTCATGCTAGAATCATGCTAACAACATGCTAATTCATGCTAGAATCATGCTAGTAGCATGCTAATTCATGCTAGAATCTTGCTAGTAACATGCTAAATCATGCTAGAATCATGCTAACAACATGCTAATTCATGCTTAAATCATGCTAACAACATGCTAATTCATGCTAGAATTGTGCTAATTCATGCTAAAATCATGCTAGTAACATGCTAATTCATGCTAGAATCATGCTAGTAACATGCTAATTCATGCTAGAATCGTGCTAACAACATGCTAATTCATGTTAAAATCATGCTAGTAACATGCTAATTCAGGCTAATTCATGCTAGAATCATGCTAACAACATGCTAATTCATGCTAGAATCATGCTAGTATCATGCTAATTCATGCTAGAATCATGCTAACAACATGCTAATTTATGCTAGAATCATGCTAGTAACATGCTAATACATGCTAGAATCGTGCTAACAACATGCTAATTCATGCTAGAATCATGCTAAAAACATGCTAATACATGCTAGAATCGTGCTAACAACATGCTAATTCATGCTAGAATCGTGCTAACAACATGCTAATTCATGCTAGAATATTGCTAGTAACATGCTAATTCATGCTAGAATCATGCTAGTAACATGGTAATTCATGCTAGAATTGTGCTATTAACATGCTAATTCATGTTAAAATCATGCTAGTTACATGCTAATTCATGCTAGAATCATGCTAGTACCATGCTAATTCATGTTAGAATCGTGCTAACAACATGCTTATTTATGCTAGAATCATGCTAACAACATGCTAATTCATGCTAGAATCATGCTAACAACATGCTAATTTATGCTAGAATCATGCTAGTAACATGCTAATACATGCTAGAATCGTGCTAACAACATGCTAATTCATGCTAGAATCGTGCTAACAACATGCTAATTCATGCTAGAATATTGCTAGTAACATGCTAATTCATGCTAGAATCATGCTAGTAACATGGTAATTCATGCTAGATTTGTGCTAGTAACATGCTAATTCATGTTAAAATCATGCTAGTTACATGCTAATTCATGCTAGAATCATGCTAGTAACATGCTAATTCATGCTAGAATCGTGCTAACAACATGCTTATTCATGCTAGAATCATGCTAACAACATGCTAATTCATGCTAGAATCATGCTAGTAACATGCTAATTCATGCTAAAATCATGCTAACAACATGCTAATTCATGCTAAAATCATGCTAGTAACATGCTAATTCATGCTAGAATCTTGCTAACAACATGCTATTTCACGCTAGAATCATGCTAATAACATGCTAATCTATCTTTCTATCTATCTATCTATCTATCTATCTATCTATCTATCTATCTTTTCATACTTTTTAAAACTGTTTAAACTAAATAAACTATTACCGTCAGGCTTTCACAAGCCAGCCTCAAAGTTTGTTCTCAAACTTTAAGAATCTAGTTAATATTATTATTCTTCTTCTGAGACTAAAAATTAAACTCTATCTCGTCCTAGGCCTTTCAAGCTATGACCATCAAACTCGGGTCAGACCTCCGAACTATTCTGACTCGAGTTGCTATATCTTTTCCGACTGATCCGACTTTCGGTTTTCCGAAAAACGTCCCGGGACCGTCGGAAAAATCCCATAGACTTAACATTGGATCAAACTTTGTGACCTCATAACTCCGCATCAGAATATCACACAGACTTCTAACTGGGCTCATTTAACTCAGACTATCAAACTGCCAATGACTGACCACCTTTAAACTTTCTGGCCACGCCCTAGCAACCACTTTTGGACCCTAGAAACCGTCCCATAGACTTCCATTGCAAAATACTCTCATTGACTTTACATGGGATCAAACTTTGTGAGCTCATAACTCTGCATCAGACTGTCCTACAGACTAATGGCTGAGCTCATTTAACTCAGTCTAGCCAGCAGCCAATCACCGATGGCCTTTTAACTTTCTAGCCACACCCTAACAACTAGATACTGCACCCTAGCAACTGTCCCATAGACTGCAATTAAAGAGGTTCAGACTGATATTGTCATGCTGCAGTGTGATAGAGACATGGGGGTTGTTTTTAACTGTTCATACTGGCAAGAAGCTTTGATACATCATCAGTCTAAGCTGTCAATCAACTCCATAGCAACAAAACAGACTAACCTAGCAACGATATGGCACCAGCTATATCTCAGCATCAGAACATCGTAGAGAGGCGGGGGTTGGCTTGTTTGACTCATGCTCTTACACCATCTATCTATCTATCTATCTATCTATCTATCTATCTATCTATCTATCTATCTATCTATCTATCTATCTATCTCTATCTATCTATCTATCTATCTATCTATCCATCTATCTATCTACCTCTATCTATCTATCTATCTATCGATCTATCTACCTATATCTATCTATCTATCTATCTATCTATCTATCTATCTATCTATCTATCTATCTATCTATCTATCTATCTATCTACCTCTATCTATCTATCTATCTATCTATCTATCTATCTACCTATATCTATCTATCTATCTATCTATCTATCTATCTATCTATCTATCTATCTATCTATCTATCTATCTATCTATCTATCTATCTATCTATCATGCTAATTCATGCTAGAATCATGCTAGTTACATGCTAATTCATGGTAGAATCATGCTAGTAACATGCTAATTCATGCTAGAATCATGCTAACAACATGCTAATTCATGCTAGAATCATGCTAACAACATGCTAATTCATGCTAGAATCATGCTAGTAACATGTTAATTCATGCTAGAATCATGCTAACAACATGCTAATTCATGCTAAAATCATGCTAGTAACATGCTAATTCATGCTAGAATCATGCTAACAACATGCTAATTCATGATAGAATCGTGCTAGTAACATGCTAATTCATGCTAGAATCATGCTAGTAACATGCTAATTCATGCTAGAATCGTGCTAACAACATGCTAATTTATGCTAGAATCATGCTAGTTACATGCTAATTCATGCTAGAATCATGCTAGTAACATGCTAATTCATGCTAGAATCATGCTAGTAACATGCTAAATCATGCTAGAATCATGCTAACAACATGCTAATTCATGCTAGAATCATGCTAATTAATGCTAAAATTATGCTAGTAACATGCTAATTCATGCTAGAATCATGCTAGTAACATGCTAATTCATGCTAGAATTGTGTTAACAACATGCTAATTCATGCTAGAATCGTGCTAGTAACATGCTAATTCATGCTAGAATCATGCTAGTAACATACTAATTCATGCTATAATCGTGCTAACAACATGCTAATTCATGCTAGAATCATGCTAGTAACATGCTAATTCATGCTAGAATCGTGCTAGTAACATGGTAATTCATGCTAGAATCGTGCTAACAACATGCTAATTCATGCTAGAATCGTGCTAACAACATGCTAATTCATGCTAGAAACGTGCTAGTAACATGCTAATTCATGCTAGAATCATGCTAGTAACATGCCAATTCATGCTAGAATCATGCTAACAACATGCTAATTCATGCTATAATTGTGCTAGCAACATGCTAATTTATGCTAGAATCATGCTAACAACATGCTAATTCATGCTAAAATCATGCTAACAACTTGGTAATTCACGCTAGAATCATGCTAACAACATGCTAATTCACGTTAGAATCATGCTAATACCATGCTAATCTATCTATCTATCTATCTATCTATCTATCTATCTATCTATCTATCTATCTATCTATCTATCTATCTATCCATCATGCTAACAACATGCTAATTCATGCTAGAATCATGCTAGTTACATGCTAATTCATGCTAGAATCATGCTGGTCACATGCTAATTCATGCTAGAATCATGCTAACAACATGCTAAGTCATGCTAGAATCATGCTAATTTATGCTAAAATCATGCTAGTAACATGCTAATCCATGCTAGAATCATGCTAACAACATGCTAATTCATGCTAGATTCATGCTAGTAACATGCTAGAATCATGCTAGTATCATGCTAATTCATGCTAGCATCGTGCTAACAACATGCTAATTCATGCTAGAATCATGCTAGTAACATGCTAATTCAGGCTAGCATCGTGCTAACAACATGCTAATTCATGCTAAAATCATGCTAGAATCATGCTAATTCATGCTAAAATCATGCTAGTAACATGCTAATTTACGCTAGAATCATGCTAGTAACATGCTAATTCATGCTATAATCATGCTAACAACATGCTAATTCATGCTAGAATCATGCTAGTAACATGCTATTTCATGCTAGAATCATGCTAACAACATGCTAATTCATGCTAGAATCATGCTAGTAACATGCTAATTCATGCTAGAATCATGCTAACAACATGCTAATTCATGCTAGAATCATGCTAGTAGCATGCTAATTCATGCTAGAATCTTGCTAGTAACATGCTAAATCATGCTAGAATCATGCTAACAACATGCTAATTCATGCTTAAATCATGCTAACAACATGCTAATTCATGCTAGAATTGTGCTAATTCATGCTAAAATCATGCTAGTAACATGCTAATTCATGCTAGAATCATGCTAGTAACATGCTAATTCATGCTAGAATCGTGCTAACAACATGCTAATTCATGTTAAAATCATGCTAGTAACATGCTAATTCAGGCTAATTCATGCTAGAATCATGCTAACAACATGCTAATTCATGCTAGAATCATGCTAGTATCATGCTAATTCATGCTAGAATCATGCTAACAACATGCTAATTTATGCTAGAATCATGCTAGTAACATGCTAATACATGCTAGAATCGTGCTAACAACATGCTAATTCATGCTAGAATCATGCTAAAAACATGCTAATACATGCTAGAATCGTGCTAACAACATGCTAATTCATGCTAGAATCGTGCTAACAACATGCTAATTCATGCTAGAATATTGCTAGTAACATGCTAATTCATGCTAGAATCATGCTAGTAACATGGTAATTCATGCTAGAATTGTGCTATTAACATGCTAATTCATGTTAAAATCATGCTAGTTACATGCTAATTCATGCTAGAATCATGCTAGTACCATGCTAATTCATGTTAGAATCGTGCTAACAACATGCTTATTTATGCTAGAATCATGCTAACAACATGCTAATTCATGCTAGAATCATGCTAACAACATGCTAATTTATGCTAGAATCATGCTAGTAACATGCTAATACATGCTAGAATCGTGCTAACAACATGCTAATTCATGCTAGAATCGTGCTAACAACATGCTAATTCATGCTAGAATATTGCTAGTAACATGCTAATTCATGCTAGAATCATGCTAGTAACATGGTAATTCATGCTAGATTTGTGCTAGTAACATGCTAATTCATGTTAAAATCATGCTAGTTACATGCTAATTCATGCTAGAATCATGCTAGTAACATGCTAATTCATGCTAGAATCGTGCTAACAACATGCTTATTCATGCTAGAATCATGCTAACAACATGCTAATTCATGCTAGAATCATGCTAGTAACATGCTAATTCATGCTAAAATCATGCTAACAACATGCTAATTCATGCTAAAATCATGCTAGTAACATGCTAATTCATGCTAGAATCTTGCTAACAACATGCTATTTCACGCTAGAATCATGCTAATAACATGCTAATCTATCTTTCTATCTATCTATCTATCTATCTATCTATCTATCTATCTATCTATCTATCTTTTCATACTTTTTAAAACTGTTTAAACTAAATAAACTATTACCGTCAGGCTTTCACAAGCCAGCCTCAAAGTTTGTTCTCAAACTTTAAGAATCTAGTTAATATTATTATTCTTCTTCTGAGACTAAAAATTAAACTCTATCTCGTCCTAGGCCTTTCAAGCTATGACCATCAAACTCGGGTCAGACCTCCGAACTATTCTGACTCGAGTTGCTATATCTTTTCCGACTGATCCGACTTTCGGTTTTCCGAAAAACGTCCCGGGACCGTCGGAAAAATCCCATAGACTTAACATTGGATCAAACTTTGTGACCTCATAACTCCGCATCAGAATATCACACAGACTTCTAACTGGGCTCATTTAACTCAGACTATCAAACTGCCAATGACTGACCACCTTTAAACTTTCTGGCCACGCCCTAGCAACCACTTTTGGACCCTAGAAACCGTCCCATAGACTTCCATTGCAAAATACTCTCATTGACTTTACATGGGATCAAACTTTGTGAGCTCATAACTCTGCATCAGACTGTCCTACAGACTAATGGCTGAGCTCATTTAACTCAGTCTAGCCAGCAGCCAATCACCGATGGCCTTTTAACTTTCTAGCCACACCCTAACAACTAGATACTGCACCCTAGCAACTGTCCCATAGACTGCAATTAAAGAGGTTCAGACTGATATTGTCATGCTGCAGTGTGATAGAGACATGGGGGTTGTTTTTAACTGTTCATACTGGCAAGAAGCTTTGATACATCATCAGTCTAAGCTGTCAATCAACTCCATAGCAACAAAACAGACTAACCTAGCAACGATATGGCACCAGCTATATCTCAGCATCAGAACATCGTAGAGAGGCGGGGGTTGGCTTGTTTGACTCATGCTCTTACACCATCTATCTATCTATCTATCTATCTATCTATCTATCTATCTATCTATCTATCTATCTATCTATCTATCTCTATCTATCTATCTATCTATCTATCTATCCATCTATCTATCTACCTCTATCTATCTATCTATCTATCGATCTATCTACCTATATCTATCTATCTATCTATCTATCTATCTATCTATCTATCTATCTATCTATCTATCTACCTCTATCTATCTATCTATCTATCTATCTATCTATCTACCTATATCTATCTATCTATCTATCTATCTATCTATCTATCTATCTATCTATCTATCTATCTATCTATCTATCTATCTATCTATCTATCTATCATGCTAATTCATGCTAGAATCATGCTAGTTACATGCTAATTCATGGTAGAATCATGCTAGTAACATGCTAATTCATGCTAGAATCATGCTAACAACATGCTAATTCATGCTAGAATCATGCTAACAACATGCTAATTCATGCTAGAATCATGCTAGTAACATGTTAATTCATGCTAGAATCATGCTAACAACATGCTAATTCATGCTAAAATCATGCTAGTAACATGCTAATTCATGCTAGAATCATGCTAACAACATGCTAATTCATGATAGAATCGTGCTAGTAACATGCTAATTCATGCTAGAATCATGCTAGTAACATGCTAATTCATGCTAGAATCGTGCTAACAACATGCTAATTTATGCTAGAATCATGCTAGTTACATGCTAATTCATGCTAGAATCATGCTAGTAACATGCTAATTCATGCTAGAATCATGCTAGTAACATGCTAAATCATGCTAGAATCATGCTAACAACATGCTAATTCATGCTAGAATCATGCTAATTAATGCTAAAATTATGCTAGTAACATGCTAATTCATGCTAGAATCATGCTAGTAACATGCTAATTCATGCTAGAATTGTGTTAACAACATGCTAATTCATGCTAGAATCGTGCTAGTAACATGCTAATTCATGCTAGAATCATGCTAGTAACATACTAATTCATGCTATAATCGTGCTAACAACATGCTAATTCATGCTAGAATCATGCTAGTAACATGCTAATTCATGCTAGAATCGTGCTAGTAACATGGTAATTCATGCTAGAATCGTGCTAACAACATGCTAATTCATGCTAGAATCGTGCTAACAACATGCTAATTCATGCTAGAAACGTGCTAGTAACATGCTAATTCATGCTAGAATCATGCTAGTAACATGCCAATTCATGCTAGAATCATGCTAACAACATGCTAATTCATGCTATAATTGTGCTAGCAACATGCTAATTTATGCTAGAATCATGCTAACAACATGCTAATTCATGCTAAAATCATGCTAACAACTTGGTAATTCACGCTAGAATCATGCTAACAACATGCTAATTCACGTTAGAATCATGCTAATACCATGCTAATCTATCTATCTATCTATCTATCTATCTATCTATCTATCTATCTATCTATCTATCTATCTATCTATCTATCTTTTCATACTTTTAAAAACTGTTTAAACTAAATTAACTATTACCGTCAGGCTTTCACAAGCCAGCCTCAAAGTTTGTTCTCAAACTTTAAGAATCTAGTTATTATTCTGCTTCTTCTTCTTTCTTCTGAGACTAATTTTAAAGTCTATCTCCTCCTAACCCTTTCAAGCTTCATACCTCAAACTTTCGTCAAACCTTCAAACTGGTCTGACTCGGGTTGCTATATCTTTTCCGACTGATCCGACTTTCGGTTTTCCGAAAAACGACCCGGAAAATTCCCAAAATTCCCATTGACTTAACATTGGGTCAAACTTTGTGACCTCATAACTCTGCATCAGACTGTCCTACAGACTTCTAACTGGGCTCATTTAACTCAGTCTAGCCAGCAGCCAATAACTGATGACCTTTAAACTTACTAGCCACTCCCTAGCAACCACTTTTGGCACCCTAGCAACTGTCCCATAGACTTCCATTGTAAAAGACTGCCATTGACTTAACATTGAGTCAACCTTTGTGAGCTCATAACTCTGCATCAGACTGTCCTACAGACTAGAGTCAGGCCCAATTCAACTCAGTCTAGTCAGCAGCCAATCACTGATGACCTTTAGACTTACTAGCCACTCCCTAGCAACCACTTATGGCACCCTAGCAACTGTCCCGTAGACTTCCATTCAAAAGACTCTCATTGACTTAACATGGGATCAAACTTTGTGAGCTCATAACTCTGCATCAGACTGTCACACAGACTAATGGCTGAGCTCATTTAACTCAGTCTACCAAACTGCCAATAACTGATGAGCTTTTAACTTTCTAGCCACACCCCTAACTACCACATACTGCACCCTAGCAACTGTCCCGTAGACTTCCATTCAAAAGACTCTCATTGACTTAACATGGGATCAAACTTTGTGAGCTCATAACTCTGCATCAGACTGTCACACAGACTAATGGCTGAGCTCATTTAACTCAGTCTACCAAACTGCCAATAACTGATGAGCTTTTAACTTTCTAGCCACACCCCTAACTACCACATACTGCACCCTAGCAACTGTCCCGTAGACTTCCATTACAAAAGACTTTCATTGACTTAACATGGGATCAAACTTTGTGAGCTCATAACTCTGCATCAGACTGTCATACAGACTAATGGCTGAGCTCATTTAACTTAGTCTAGCCAGCAGCCAATCACTGATGGCCTTTTAACTTTCTAGCCACACCCCTAACTACCACATACGGCACCCTAGCAACTGTCCTATAGAATGTAATTAGCTGTGCTATCAAATGCTTATAATTCTAACATGCTAATGACATGCCAATCATGCTAGCAACATGCTACTCATATGCTAATCATGCTAATGACATGCTAACTCATACTGGAAACATGCTAATGACATGCTAATTTGTACTTGAATCATGCTAGTAACATGCTAATTCATACTAGACCCATGTTAATAACTGGCCTACATGCATATCTTTGCATAGCAGTGTCCTATTGACTTGGGGGATGGCTCATCTGACTCAGACAACCAATGAGCATCTCAATATGATAATAAAGCTCACAAGCCACGCCCCCAAATTGATTCCATAGACTTCCATTAAAATAGGCCAAGATGCATATCTTTGCATAGCAGTGTCATAGAGACATGGGGGTTGGTTCATTTGACTAAGACAACCAACCACATTCAAGTTTACTCTGTAACCTCGCCCATAGCAACAAAACAGAGTACCCTAGCAACCATTCATCAACAGCTATATCTCAGCATCAGAACATCGTAGAGACTTGGAGATTGGCTCGTTTGACTCATGCTAGCAAACGGAACTTTCTATATGCTACACATGCTAGCAGTGACTAGCTACATGCTAATATTGACTAGCCAAGTACTGTAACTTGCTATAAATGCTAACTAAGTATAAATGTTTTATCAAGCATGTATGTTAGGCTTGCCTAGTAACCAACCAGGGTACCCTAGCAACTGCCTAGCAACCACCCAAATTAGCCTAGCAACTGCCTAGCAACCACCTAGCAACGGCCTAGTAATGCCTTAGTAAGGGCCTAGCGACCACTCAGGACACCCTAACAACCGCCTAGCAACGCCTTAGCAACCACTCAGAATACCTTAGCAACCACCTAGCAACACCTTAGCAACCACCTAGCAACCACTTGGGACACCTTAGCAACCGCCTAGCAACACCCTAGCAACCACCTAGCAACCACTCAGAACACCCTAACAACTGCCTAGCAACGCCTTAGCAACTACCTAGCAACCACTCAGGACACCCTAGCAACCGCCTAGCAACACCTTAGCAACCACCTAGCAACCACTCAGGACACCCTAGCAACCACCTAGCAACGCCTTAGCAACCACTCAGAATACCCTAGCAACCATCTAGCAAGCACTTAGGACACCTTAGCAACCACCTAGCAACACCTTAGCAACCACTCAGAACACCCTAGCAACCGCCTAGCAACACCTTAGCAACCACCTAGCAACCACTTAGGACACCCTAGCAACCGCCTAGCAACACCTTAGCAACCACCTAGCAACACCTTAGCAACCACTTAGGACACCTTAGCAACCACCTAGCAACCACTTAGCAACCACTCAGAACACCCTAGCAACCGCCTAGCAACACCTTAGCAACCACCTAGCAACCACTCAGAACACCATAGCAACTACCTAGCAACACCTTAGCAACCACCTAGCAACCACTCAGGACACCCTAGCAACCACCTAGCAACGCCTTAGCAACCACTCAGAATACCCTAGCAACCACCTAGCAACCACTTAGGACACCTTAGCAACCACCTAGCAACACCTTAGCAACCACTCAGAACACCCTAGCAATCGCCTAGCAACACCTTAGCAACCACCTAGCAACCACTCAGAATACCCTAGCGACCACCTTGCAACACCTTAATAAACACTTAGCAACTAGTCAGAACACCTTAGCAACTGCCTAGCACCACCTTAGCAACCACCTAGCAACCACTTAAAACACCCTAGCAACCGCCTAGTAAAATGCTAATTCATGCTAGAATCATGCTAACAACATGCTAATTCATGCTAGAATCATGCTAGTAACATGCTAATTGATGCTAGAATTATGCTAACAACATGCTAATTCATGCTAGAATCATGCTAGTAACATGCTAATTCATGCTAGAATCATGCTAACAACATGCTAATTCATGCTAGAATCATGCTAGTAACATGCTAATTCATGCTAGAATCACGCTAACAACATGCTAATTCATGCTAGAATCATGCTAGTAACATGCTAATTCATGCTAGAATCATGCTAACAACATGCTAATTCATGTAAGAATCATGCTACTAACATGCTAATTCATGCTAGTAATATATTAACTCAAGCTAAAATCATACTAACATTCTATTTACACTTTAAAACCACTTCAAACTTTCAGATTCGGCTTTTCAAGCCACCATAAAGTTTGTCCTCAAACTTTAATATCTAGTTAGTTATTAATCTTTTTATTACGTTATGAAACATAACATGAAAATTACAATAAATAATGCTTAAGCATTTATATTAATTTAACAACTATAGTTGTATATATTTATTTGTATGTATCTATACTAATGCATTTTAAAATCAAAGGTCATCTGTTAACATTAGTTAAAGCCCTGTGATTGTGAACTAACATGAATGCACTGGTATAACAAACAAAAAAAAAGTACTTGTTTAAGTTTAATAATTGCGCAATTCCGAGCTGCAACTAACCACTTCCTTTGGTTAATAATCTGCACATAGTCAACGTCTCAAGGTGTAAGCATTTTACATGTTGTGTGCAAAATGGTTTAAATCAATTTCAATAGAATTTTAAAAGCATTTTCAACATGTATGCAAAAACCTCTGAAGTAACTAAAGTTACAAAACCTCCCGTTTTTTTTTTTTTCTTTCTTTTACTATTTACATAATATAGTAAAGCCCATATATCTATAAAAGATAAACAGTTCTTTGTCTTTTTGCCAATTTATTTCAATTAAATGCATCGATCAGTTTTAGTGTTTTCCTCTTAACAGTATAACTTATTTCTCATATATTGATGGTTTAATTAAAAGTGCAGTAGGTGATTGTGTTCAGAACATTTTTTGTTGTGCGGGTTGAACGTCACTTCATGTTCTAAAAGTAATGATTAAAGTAAATGATCTAAATGTGTTTATATGTATTTTTGTGTTCTAGTTAAGACATAAAACTAAAAAATGTTCATCCAATTAAAAATTGAATGACCAATAATTTCCATAGTTCGGATAAGTAGCCCAAATTGTCTGTCAGCAAATGTAGATTTGTACAACTGCGCACCTCTGTTCATGCAGATCTGCAGATGCAAGTTTATACGGCCTGCGGTTTAAAAGTATTTTAGTTATGCAAAGCTGATGTAGATTTTATTGTTACAAATGGGTTATATGCACAGAAGTGTTGTTCAGCCACTAAAATGTTCCGCGTGACTGTTTTCAAATGCAGATTTTTATTTTGTTTTACAACAAAACATCAGTAAATAGCACTGTTCCGCCTATCCTGCATTACTGAGCTGAAGTTGGTTTATACACATTGGTTCATTTTTTAACAATATCAACCTGTGATGCTCCCTATATTGTTTACCATGTTACTCTGAATATTCGCTCTGAAATAGCACGTGAGTAAGGCTTAGTAGTAAGCATAATTCTTGCACGCTGCCAGCCAACCACTAAGCATACAGTAGTCACTTTAGGACAAAGCGCATGAGAGAGTGAGACCAGCGATCCTTGCATGCATAAAATATTGCTCATTATGACAAGTTTTACTTGCTAACTACATAATTGAAAGCATGCAAGACATAATACAGTTTTTCGTTCAGAATTGTAGTATTATAAAGTACTTTAACGTTTTCTAACTACCGAATGACATGAACACATCTGTCATCTTTGATGTGTGTGTTTGCGTGATTTCAGGACCTGTGGCTTTGGACGACAGTGGAGGGATTGTATTCGAAAGATATTATGCGCACCGGTTGGGATTTAGGCAGATCACTCACTGCACCTTTAAATTTGTAGGGTCACTCTCAAATGTAATTGTTATGCATGTTGTTTACTTTATTGTTACTTAAATGTAAGGTACTATTTGAAGAGTTCACATGCAATAACTTCTAAGTGCCATCTGAAATTTCCTTCTAAAAGCAGCATTTTTCTCAGAATCCTATGTTTGTCTTCAGTTATTTCACTTTAAAGGCAATGCAAAGAACACATTATTTGACATAAAAGTGGATTTACTTAACATACATACAGGAGCTTGAGAAAAATGTCCATTTTACGAGAAAATTTCAGACGGGATTTAGAGGTTTTTGCGTCTGAACACCTCATTTACTTTAAGTAACATTAATGTTACTGCTCATGTAAAGAATAGTACTATATTGTCTATAGAATTGTACTATATTGTTTTAATTATTTATATATTAAAACATTTTCTTGTAAGACAAATCAGTGTGTTGATTGCAAGCTACATTCAGTATATTTCATAGACTGTACACATTGTAAAACATTTTTTAAAGTTTTGTTTAATGTGGGTTTGTGCAAAATGCTGCCTTTGTTTGAATACCAGTAAACATACATGCAAGTTCATGTGCGTTTGTCTTTCTCATAAATAGTTGTAAGTGCTTTGTGTAAGTGTGTGCTCTTTGTACTGCTCTGACAAGGTGACTAACTGTGCAGGAATGTGATCACTGGTCAGGTGTTTTCTCATCAGCTGTTGGAACGTTTAAGAATCCAGCTTGATTTCCTGATGCTACCACTTCCTACCGCTTCAACATGACCTGGGTATAAACACATTTAAAACTCTTCCTTGTACACACTGCTTTTTTTTGTTTTTGTTGTTGTTCCTTTTCTGGCCAGTAGAGACAGCGTGGAGTCACTTACATTAGTCATTTATGTTTATGAGCTCACAGCATTGTTGAAGAACACTAGATTCTGCTACCATGAGGTCATCCTTATGTTTTATGTCTTCCCCTTCAGAAAAACAAATGAGGCTATGTTCACCTGCGTCAGGGACTTTCCTCTTTGAGTCACACTGAAATATTTAAAAAATGCAGCAAAACACTGAATTAAGGGATAGTTCATCTAAAAATGAACATTTTCTCACCATTTACTCACCCTCAAGTGTTTATAAACCTTGTGCAGTTTCTTTATTTTGTTGAGCACAATGAAATGTGAATAAAGCCTGAAAACTGTAACCATTGACATCCATAGTAGGAAAAACAAATTCATGGAAGTCAATAGTTACAGGTATTCAGTTTTAATTAAAATATATTCTCTTGTGTTTAACAAAAGAAAAGAAACTCTAATGGGTTTGTAACAAGTGAAGGGTGAGTAGAACTATCCCTTTAAGTTCATTGTCTTGGTTACCTAAATATATTTAATGTTGATTAGCGGTAGCTTTTCAGAAGTTCAAAAGACTCTAGATATGTTTTGAGTGTGGTTTAAAATTATTCAAACACTTTGAACTTATTCAAAGCTTTATTATTAGCAAAATACACATTTAGCTTGAAGATCAGGATACACTTTTTCAATATTTGGTTGATTTTTGTTTTTCTGATAATTTAAGAGAAGGGTTAGTTGTGAAGCAGAAGGAAAAGAAAGGAAATAAAACAACAACTGATATTTGGACAAATTATTTGGTCATAATTTATTTTGATGGTCCGTTTGTTGAATTTAGTAAATTGCGTCTACATGCCAACTAATTCAAATTAGATCATAAGTAGACTGTTAGGTTGTGGTTATGGGTTGGGGTTAGGGTTAAGGTTAGTGTAAGTTGACATGTACATGCAAAGTTTGTCATTATCAGTTAAATGTCTGATGAAGGAGCAGTATCAACAGATATTAAGCAGACAGTCTACTGATACTCAAATGGACCATCAAAATAAAGTGTTACCATTGAAATTTTTTAGGTGGGGCTTGTCCTTTGTAATGTTTATGATAGTTTTAGCCTTCATAAAGAGATCCTGTGCTTATACTGTATCTCATATCTATATGTGCACATATATGGAAAAAGATTGATTTATACTGTGGTAATTTCTGCATCATGGAAAGTTTGCTTTTGTGACATAGCATAAAAGTTATGTCCGTAAGAAAAATTATTGCTCTAGATTTAGGAGATAATTGCAGAGCTCTGTGATAAGAACACAAGAGAGTTGTGGATCAACTGATAAAACAGTCACTTGTTTAAAGAGTTAGTTCATCCAAAATGTTTAGTTATGTTATTAATTACTCTCCCTCATGTTCTTCCAAACCCCTACATTTGTTTCAGAACACAAATCAAGATATTTTAGGTGAAATATCATAGAAACTGCTTCATCCTCTATAGACAGCAATGGTCCCAACCTATTGGGACTTAAAAAAAAAAAAAAGCATTCTTGAACCTATAATGACTCTGAGGAGAAGAAATCTTAAAGCCAATATTTTTGTTTTATATGCACACACAACTATTCTCATACTCATAATATTTTAATCGAACCACTAAATACACAGTTTTGATTGTTTTTTTTTGGTAACTTTCTAGACTTTGAACAAGTCGGGGCCATTGCTCAGGAAGCTCCTGAATTTTATCCAAAATATCTTAATTTGTATTCTGAAGATGAAAAAAACGTCATAGGGTTTTTGAGCAACATGAGGGTCAGTAATTATTGACAGAATTCAAATTGGGAGAGAATAGCATTTGCATTTCTTGTTTATTTGTCTGGCTGGTTGAAATATTAGCAGGGCAAAGACAAATCTGAAATATACAACGGAAGATAATCATTATTGTTCAGCTATGCATAAATGCATACTAAATTGTAAATATAATATCACCTTTGAGAACCTTGAGAAATAAAAATGCACAGCAGAATGGGGTATATGCACACGAATGTTTAATTTTCAGCCTGGCAGCCCAAGGGTCTTTCCATTATAATATTGTCACGATGTGAAGTCGATCTCAGATCAGACATGAAGCACTGCATTAAATTCCGTCCCCCGTACCCCCGTACCCCCCCCCCCCCCCCCCCCGGTGTCTTTAAAATATGACAGTTTATTTTACCACTGTATTTTCAATAGAATTTCTGCGCTTACCTGTTGTTACTGATTACAATGTTCTTTCATCTTTTTTTTTATGCTTGAACGACTAAATAAAAGCTTAAAATTGAAAGCTGAAATTGAAAATACTCACATTAAGCTTTCACCAGAAGTTTATCGTTGGCTAAAAAAACTTTAGCTGTGCATATAGCCCATTGCAGTGCTATAAATTGCAGTATCGAATAGTTCACTGCCATTAGATTTAGTCTTCTAAAAAAAGAATGTGAACTGATCATATGAATCATGAGTTTTACTTGCTGAGTTTTGAGACATGGACATGAGGAGACATGGTGATATACTCTTGAGACATGTGAGGCTTGGGAAAACTCATAATTTACCTTCCACATATAGCCTTTATTGTCTTGGACAACTGATATATTCAAGATATTAAACATTTGTGATTTTTTTTGGTTTTGTTTCATACGGGTGTGTGAGAGACTGTCGCCATCTACAAGATAACGAGAGCACATAACCTCACAGAGTACATGTGACACTGTGTTTCAGAGATAAGAATGTATTCTTCTACTGTAAAAATCATTGGAAGTGTGTGTGTGTGGAACTGCACTTCACATTCCTGTCTCATGGCATCACACTCATTTTTTTGTAGTTTGTATCATGCCTGTTGTCAGTTCCACCAAACTCTTATCTGGTGCTGTAAGTCAAAATTTTTGTAATGTTTCCTAAGAAACAGCAAATTAGTTGGAATCATATTTTTGTGCAGCTTGCCGTGTGGATGACTGAAATAGATTAAAGTGGGGATCAGAGTTATTGTAGGACGTTTGAAGATTGCTTTGGGACATTACGTCAGTACTGTCTTACTACTTTGATTATATTGGCACATTGCCGGACAGTAAACAAAGATTTGCATGGAAATGTGACATCAGAGCACACTAGTCACTGACGCACAGATTGACACTACTAAGACTACTTTTTTATCAAACACAGAATTAATCACAGAAGCTGTAGCTAAATCTCTGATGCAGGAATGTATGTGCATATCTTTCATTGTGTGAATGTGCGTGTTTTATTCTGTTTTCTTCATGAATGTATGCTGCTATTGCAACAGAGACCTTTTTTTTTTAAAGGTAAGAAGGTAAAAGGTGAATGAACACTTTTTCCTTGCATCCTTGATGGGGCAGTTTCAGGAACACACCCAGAGATTTACTGTACTAAACATCTACAGCGGTTTGTAGATCCTGGGCTGCTTACGTTATGTGCTATTGTGCTTTCATACGTACGCACACACTGCCTTGCTTTGCTCTTTAACTCGGACTATTTGCTGAGGGATTTCGGTGTATGCATAGAGATAGTGAGAGTAAATAAGATTTACATGCAAAAATGGATGGATTTTCCTATTTAAAGTGCACCTATCTTATAGACTTTTGAAAATGATCTTTCATGCAGTGTGTAAAAGCTTTAAATGAATGAAAACATCCTGCAAAGTTCACCCTATAAGTTAATCTTCTCAAAGTCATTAAAACAAGCCATATTTAAAACTTTTAATGTTAACATTAAACATTAACAGGATGCTTATCCATTTATTGCACACATAGACCTGTAGTAGCATCATGTTTTGTTTTGTTTTTGCATTGTGAGGGTGCAGAGTAAAATGCGTAAGGTTCATTTTTTTTAACCAATACTAAAGCAGTGAATCGTTGTATTGTTTTCCAATCTTTTAATGATGGCTGCTACAGTACAGTAACCTAAATGCATAAAATGCAGGATTCACAGGCCAGTTGTTCTTGAAAAAAGATTTATCAACATTTTTCTATAATTTTCTTTTTATAAATGCTTTGAAAAAAATACAAATAATTAAGTGAATAAGCTAAAATTAAATCCATATTGTAAGACAAGATAGTTTGTAAATAAATAATAATTGATAATTGTTAAAGATAATTAATTGACAATGGATTTAAAAGCTGTTTTTTTAAGTTGATGATGAAGATGTGTACACCCATGAGCTCTGTTTTAACGAACTAGGCACAAAGTCTAAAGCACAAGGTGCAAAAGCATTAAGACTGTTCCAAAAGTGTGCCACAATCCACTTTTGCAATTTTTAAGGATGGAAAAATATGCTTTGCTCTCCAGCATATGGTCTAACAGGGTTGTGCTTATTCTCTTAATGAGTTATGGGTGTGTTTTGAGCATATACATTTACTATTTACATGGCAGACTTTGTAAGTGGACAAACTGAACCTTACACTGGTGAGAAAACAGTTAAACAGAGCATCTGCAGTGTGAGAAAAAAGAACGAGCCTCCTCCATTTGGCCTCTTTACTTTCTCTTTACTTTTACTCTTTACCTTACTCCTTTACTTTTGTGGATAAGGAAATGGTGGAAACTCACTCGTACATGTTTATTTTAGCCTACATATTTAATTTAGTTTAAGCACAAAGATTTGTTTCAAAACTATTAAATATGCAAATATAAATATGCATATAATAATACTGCTAATAACATACAAATGCAAATTGTCACGTATAAAAAAAATAAATAAAAAGCCCCCCAAGATGAAGAAGACATTGGCTTTTATATATTTGTAGAAAATAATAATTCTAAAAACATTTTAATCCTTTAATTTTTTTTTCATTTGTAAAGTTATTTGTGTGTTTTGGACCTGCATAGGCGCATGACTAACACACTCTGCGCTGGACTTTTGATCAGGTGTTAGTTGGTCAATGGCACAGTCTATTTCAGATCTTTAAAATAGCAACGTGCCAACGATGCACCTTAACACACTTCTATTTTAGACCAGCACACCCATGAGTCTACAAAGTGGTGCAAATGGATTTGCTTTTAAACAATGTGGTGCAAAATTTGAAGATTAGGGTTGCACTTCTCTGAAAATAGCAACAAATCACACCAAACACATCTTGTGCCTTATTGCACTGGGTTTATGATAGAGCCCCATATATTAAATGTTTTATTAAAAATGTACACAACTCTAAATTAATTAAATAATATATAAATGTATTTCAAAACCATTTAAACCAAAATATAACCACAAATACAAACATTTCACTTTTTTAAGCAAGATTGTTGTTCTTTTTTTTTTTTTTTTTTTACTTAACCAGTCCTATTAATCATCGATCCAGCTGCACATGTTTACAGATGACATCTAGTTTGATGTTTATCTCATACATTTGCATTCATAGATTTTAATTGTGGCTCATGTGTCAAAATACATAGAGTCAGAATATATGTCCATCTGAGAAACTGTGAAAATGAAACTGGATTCTTTTCAAATGAGCTCAGCCTGGCCTGGATCCTAGACATGGAATGGATTGGTTGGTTGGTGTGTTTGCTCGAGCAGCACAAAAATAGCCTAACTCGTTGCTCATGGCTCCAGGAAGTGGTGTGTGCAGGGGAAAAATGGGGTTGAGTTCTTGTCAGCATCAGCCCCTCCTCTGTTGACCCTGGGGGTGGGATTCATGGCCAAACCGCTCCGCTCGAGCGTAAGATACAGGCTCTTCCTGTCATGGCTTTCCTGCATGGAGGTGTACTGGAGGGCCTTTGTTTTTAGTCCCTCATATGTGCTCCTCTGAGAATTGATGACATCTCTTCTTGCTCATTTGGATCGCTGCTCGACTGCCGGACGTCAGAGTTGTGCGTGTGTACTGTTGCACAGCAGGAAACACAGGGTTGAGCAGCTTAACATGAAATACTCCAGATACTCAATGGCTCCTCCACAGAGGCTTTACGCAAGTGTCTTGCAGCATGTTCCAGTAAATGACAGTGGGGTTGTGGTTTTGTTTTGAAGCTTGAATTAAAGGGAATGTTGCTCTTAAAGAAATTCTATCATCGTTTACCAACCTGTCATGTCATTTCAGAACTTTCTTTCATGCAACAAAAAAGGAGACATTTTGCAGAAAAGCACTCTTCCTAAATCAGATCACATTTAATTCTGTAGTGCTTTATACAATGCAGATTATGTCAAAGCAGATGAACAGGCAATAACAAAGAATTACTGGGTCAAAGGTTCAACATAGTGATTTAAGTTCAATATACTGGGTACATCATTGTTTTGGTTTCAACCCAGGCTTATTCTGAAAACGTAGTCCCGTGGGCTTTTCTGAGACCGCAAAATGCATCCCGGGAGGTACGTATTTTTGCAGTTTTTGTTTTCGCGAATCTGCGAGAGGCAACTGTGTGCAGTTTTTATCATCTCAAATGCTTCTGACGAGGGCTGTTTGAGCCCACGCTGTTCTCGCGTGAACCCACCAGAGGCCGCTGTCGACCGACTGAATGATTGACTGGGCGACTGGCCAATCGACCGACCCACCCTTTTCCTTCCCTAAACCCAACCAATTTTACCGATTGAGCCACCAGCACTCTTACATTCCTAAACCGAGCTGACAGTTTACAAAAGCCAGCCAGAAAAAGGAAACCCCTCGACTGATTTTTATCACGTTTTTGGATTTTACCACATTTTCAGCCCGTTGTTCAATCATTAGTTTTATTTTTTGCATTTGTCTTACCTGATTTCTGGAACCGCTTTTTCCCATACTCGAACACTGTTATTGTCGTGGTTAACTCCTTTCTGCGTCTCAAGTCCACCGACGTAAATGACGAGCTAGCAGGACAAACTGGTTGCGGCGGGAAAGCCCTCCACACGGAGGTAAGCGGTCAGCCGGTAAGTCCCAAAAGGAACAGAGTCATACTGCCCCATAGCGTTCGCCTAAAACAATTAAATGCAGCCATACGTACCTCCGGCTACGTAATTCGTGGTCTCCAGAAACGTCCATGGAACTACATTTTCTGAATGAGTTGTTTGGTTTTGTTATAGTTAGTTCAGTAGTGGTTCAGTTCAATACAATATGATTATCACAAACCACAACCACAATAAATAAGATATAATGACATGCTATTCAAGACAATTTGTGTGTTTTAATTTGGCTTCATAGCAATTATGAAAACACTAGAAAATGACTATGAAAATGTCTGCATTCTGTTTATTTCCCTTAAACCCATGCACCGTTTACATAAACCTCCAAATCAGTCAACCAGGCTCATTAGAAATTTGTGCTTTAGCACCTTTGGAAAAAGATGTTTCCCAGTACTAGGTTGTGGGTGGAAGGGCGTTCACTTATAACAAGTAATTTCAACTTTATTTACGTTGGATTTTTTACAGTGTTGTATAATTAGCATTAACTGTATTATTAACTATATACTGTACTAACAAAACTATTATTATTCATCTAAACTGAAAATAGCAATACCATTAACGAACAACCCTAAAACTAAAGTGGATTTAAATAATAGCATGTGTCATATCGCATCCATCTATGATCACATGAAAATGACCATGCAGCCATTTATAGGAAATCTTTGGTCAGAGAAGGCTTCATTTGGTTTTATTTCATTCCAAATTGTTCACATGTTGTTCTAAGGTTATAGCCTTTTATTATTCATTCAACTTTTTATTTTTGAAAATCTCTATTTTTCAATAGAGATCTTTATTTTCAATCTTTAATTTCAATTAATGATGGGAACATTTTGTTTGTTTCCTCAAAGTTATGCAAACAGGGTGTTTGAGTGTTTCTCAGCAGTGGCTTACTTGGGTGAAATTGCAAGTTTTTTCTGCTTCCGTAAGCTAAATGTAGTTCAGGCCTCACAAGTAGAGTTCACTAGTGCAACATTTCTCAGCAGGTCAACGAGTCTTTGAGATTCAGAGAACTGCAATCCTTCTATTTTTTTTACTATCATTTCTGGTAAACTTAACGCAGTTCTTTTCATATTATAAATACTAAAGCACACTTGCAACCACAACTTCCTTACTGTCTGTTGGCCACGATCACAAGGAGGGAAAAGGATCCACTTAGATATCATGAACCATAAAAAAAGTTTGAAAAATGAAAGTGTCTGTTGTGCATTGCTGAACAACAAAGAGAGCTCAGACAGACTGCTCGTCTTCATGTCTGGAATGTGTTATCAGGTTTATAAAGGTGAGTCAATGCTGCGCAGTGCCTGTTCTGTTTGTTCAAAGACAGAAGGATGTCTTTCTGCTTTCTCGCCACACACAGAGCCCCTATCAAACCCCACTCAATGATAAAACACCTTGAGACCCAAACAAAAGCTGTACTAAGTTGTGACCTGCTCATACAAGCTTTCAGCGAAGGTGAACATGCGCACCGCAAAAGATGACCTCCGCATGACTCACTCATCCTCTTTCATCTTTAAAAACACACACTTGTACATAATATGACAGTGAGGTGAAGAAAAGGTGATTGGCCACCAGCAGCTCTGAGGATATTGAGTGATTCATTTTGTTTTCCTCTTTGTCGGTGCACTTAACTTGGTGACATTGATGATAAAAGCTGCTGATGCCACGAAAGAACACAAAGAATCTCTGAGGTAGATATAGCATCTTATGGGTTTCTAGATGTGTTTTGCTGTTTCCTTTGCTGTGCAGACCATAATCTTCTCTTTGTCAGTGATCAGATGACAAATGGTCATTGTTGTTTGCTTTACACTTTATAAAGGAATAAAAGAGACAAGTATAAGAACATAAAAACAAATAATACAATTGATTAAAAACAGATTAAAACGTGTTAAAACAGGTTATAAAAGAATGGAATAGAAAAGAAAGGCATAATATGTATGTAGCACAGTGCTCATTGAGTAAAGGTACAGCTAAACAGGTGTGTTTTCAGTCTTGATTTGAATGTGCCTAATGTTGGAGCACATCTGATCATTTCTGGAAGCTGATTCCAGCAGCAGGGCACGTAGTAGCTGAAGACAGATTCACCCTGCTTTGACTGAACTTTTGGAATTTTTAGTTTATATGATCCTATAGATTTGAGTGATCTGTTTATATTGATTCCCACCTTTTTTGCATGAAACCCCCTTTTCTCCCTGGAAAATATTGTAAGGCCCCCTAAACATTTAATGATATTATCGCTCATATAAGTTTGCAGTAAGGATGACAAAAAATGTTGTTTTCAAACAAACAATATGTTTATTAGTATATCTAGATATGTTTATGCATTTTATGCAAAATATAAAAGCAAAACATCAGTAGGCCATATGTGACTGAAAAGCGTAAGCTTTTGGCCTTTAAATTGGCCATATTTATTAGTTGCCAATTTTTTAAAAGTTTCCTGTCAGTAGCTGTGATGTCCTTCATCTCATTTTGGGTGTGTATCAGTTCTTTCGCCTTGTGCACAAAAACTGCTCTGAGCTTGTCACAGTATTGGGGATGAGTCGTCTGCAAATGTATTAATAATTTGGACGGCATTATGCATTCATTAGAAAGAACTTTGGTGCAGAAAATGCACTGTGTCTGGGTCAGGGACTCTTTGCTTCGAGAAAATGGAATAAAACCCATAGTTCAGTTAACTATCTTGGTATTTCCTGCATTTCGTGTTTCCAGTATTGCTAGCGCTGAGACCCATTTGGAGCTTTGGAGCTTCGTCACCTAGGTCCAGTATGCTTGGGCCATTAGTATTAGCTGAGGGCGAATCAGTGACTCAATCTTTTTTGTGTTGGACGAATTACAATTGTGTCAATTTGTTTAGTCAGCCAGGGGTTAAAATGAACTAAGGCAACATGATCATCCCTCCTAATTGTCCACAGCCAAATGTTTTTTTTAAAATATGATGCGACCCCCCCAACGAGTTCTCTGAGGCCCCCTTGTGGGCCGGGACCCCTCTGTTGGGAACCTCTGCTGTAATATATTGAGGTGCTGGGCCATTTAGTGATTTATAGACAAGTAATGATGCTTTAAAATCTAATCTGAATGTAACTGGGAGCCAGTGTAAAGACTTGAGGACAGGTGTGATGTAGGTCTGGGCGATTTGGCCTGAAATCAAAATCTCGATTAATTGAACATTTTAACTCGATTACGATTAATGAACAGTTTTTTTTATTTATTCATTTTATTTTTTGCCCTCGTAATTTACTGAGAAGTTTTGTAAAGTAAATAAGCTCACAAATTACAAATGGGATATTTCTGAATAAAGGGTGCATTACTTACTGGAAAACACACACTATCTACTATCTGTGATTATTTATTAAACATCAACAATGAACTACTGAAATTAAAACACACATTGCCTAAAGTGAACCAATTTTCTTATTAAAAAAGTAATTAATTACAGGAACTTTTGGACACAAAATTAATTATTGTCAGTGTTTTTCATATTAAAAGTAGAAAATAAGAAGTGTTTCTTCTAAATAAAATAACTCCTGTATATCCTGCCAATAATATTTTAAACAGTGCATTTCTTGCATCATCTGTCAACAAATATTTTCATGTAAACAATTTTAATATAATGGAAAATCTCAAGGCATCTCAGAGCAGCTTCCAATCAATGTCAGTGCAAAGTAAGGCTCTATAATTGGTCCATCATCCTACTTGACAATCAGAAGTGGCTAAAAATTGGTTGCAGAAATATAATTCCCCTCTGACTTTAACAGAGAAAAACTAGATCGATTATAGGTTCTGAATGTCATTTTCAATTACTTTTTGATTAATCATCCTGAGTGTTATGTGCTCTGATTTTCTGGTTGTGGTCAGAATCCTGGCCGCAGCGTTCTGGATGTGCTGCAACTGTCTGACTATCTTTTTGGGAAGGCCAGTAAGGAGTCCATTACAGTAATCCACCCTGCTGCTGATAAAAGCCTAAACAAGTTTCACTTAGTCTAAATAGGATTTCTTAAATGAAGACATTATCTTGTTTAGCGAGCCAGAAATGAAGCGAATGAAATAAATGATTATGGCAATTTCAGCTGTAATTGATGTTTATATATAATATATCAGGGTTTAAATGATGTCTGTTTGTGCTTTTAAAAAACAAATACCATAATGCTCACATTGTAGGTCAGCAAGAAATCAGTAGGTCTTTTGTAACTTCAAATGCATTCATGAACTTGTTTGCTGCAAACGCAATCTGGATGCATTTTTGTCTGCCATTAGAAGGGGTTGAGATTTAAAAACATGTCATCCACTTGTGATCAGATAAGGTACCTAAACCTGTTTCGCTGTCCTGTAGACTTAAGCTGATGGGTAATGTTGTTGGAGCCAAAATCTGTATGTTGGTCCTACATGAGCAGGATTGGACACCCTTGGGATAGGTGGAAATGCATCTTTAAACACAGGTGGAAATGGTGCCGATGACTCATGGGGATTAAATATTTCATGAGGTTATGGGGTAAATATTCAACAGAACTTCCAAAACAACAAATTGTTTTGCCAGTGTTTACTCTGTCTGACTTAGAACAGGGTGTCCAGTTCAGTTTCTGCAGAGTTTAGCTCCAACCCTAAATAAACCCAGCTGAACCAGTTAAGTTTTCCATAGTACTTCAAAACATTGCATCTAAAGTAATATGTTGTCTAGTAGGCACTTTTTTTGCATCGACTTAAACATGCATTTTATCCAGAGTTGGAAAGAAAAAAACTTCACTACTTTAGTACATTTAAAAATTTATATATATTTTAATTTTAAGCACTTATTAAGCCAGTAGTTAGTAATGGGAACTAAAGTGTGTTGTGTGTAGTAGGGCTGCATGATATTGGAAATATCTGACATTGCAATATTTTCTTGAGTTTTATTTTTATTATGAATTTAATTTCACCAGATGGTTTGAATATCTCTATTTGGAGAGATTTTATTAAATTACATCAACTGATCTTTTTCCATTCAGTGTATCTGCATAAATTATAGTAAATTACAAGCATGTATAAATAAATTAACAGTGTTTTATGGTTTTCTGGGGAGTCTTAACGGTACTGAAGTAGAGAAATTGAACAATCAAATGTAAAATAACATGGTCATCATTGTAATAATTACAAAATAATATTATTTAATAATATCTTTATTTTTTATTAATGAATGTATAATCCTCTGCGTGACTATTGCAGATACACACATTGCGATATTGATACTCAAACAAAATATTGTTCAGCCCTCTTGTGTAGACGTGTTCAAGACAGAATCAGAATCTGGAAATATCTGCTTAAGCACCTACAAACTACAACTGTTCTGTTTAGCAATTAAGTAATAGGTTATTCTGGGCCTTTTCTGACTTCAAAACTAACATTGAACATACTAACTAACTAACATTGAACTAACATTTATTGCATTTTAGTCCATGTGTTGATTAGTTGTGCTGTCTCTCCTTAGGACGTTGTGTACCGTTATGTCTAAAACAAAGGGTTTTTAGCAAGCGGCAGTCTCCAAATATGGAAGTAGTTCCGCTAGTCCTGGCTCCATAATAGAGCAGATTTCTATTAAGCCCACTGTTAAAATGGCCAATTTTACAGCAGAAAAAAAGTGTTTACAGCCTGGTACAAAGATTTTTGGTTTATATAGCTAATATTACCCTTCATGACTACTGTAAGGGGGTGAATTTTTTTATGATTAATCTGTTTCGTTTATTTATATTATTTCGCCGGTCACCTTCACTTCATCTTAGCTGATTCCGGCTGATTAGCAGCTGAACTCTGCATTGTATTTTTGTTTGTTTTGTTTTATGCGGCTTTACACAGTCAGTTGCTTTATGTTTTTCAATTATCAGATGATATGGTATGCTCTGTGCATTTTATGGTGCTGAACAGCGTCACAAACTATTTATGTGGCCTCTATTTCCCAGGTTAGTGAAATTACATACTTATACCATATCTATAAATGTATTTGTTTTAAGATAATTTATTATTTATATTTTTCTTTAGAACTTGAATGCACTCCAGAATCTGACAGATTGATTAGATGTAGGCTAAAAAAACAGTCATCTGAAACGTTGTCATGTGTTATGATTGTTTTTCATAAATAGCCTTGCATTTACTAACACAGACTATATTTTAAGTGTTTGGAAGTAATTTGCGTTTTCCTCTTGTAGTAAAACGTCACAAGAACTATGCCTAGTGGCTCAATGTATTACAACAGTGTTTTTAAAAATCTAAACATTTTATTGACATAGTTTACAACCAAGCACAAGTGGTCAGAACACAAATGAGTTGCAGGTAATGAAGTATTACGCGTTTCTCCCAAAGAAAAGCCAGTGTAAGCAAAATGCTAGCAGGCAACTGTAGCTTCGCTCACGCTCCGCCTATTTGCCTTTGTTTGGTATCCCCTGGTCGGTGCGATGACGTGCGAACAAAATGGCGACGGTTGGCCACGCCTACTTGTAGCTTCTATTGTGTTCTTCAGAAACCTATGGGTGATGTCACAGATACTACGTCCATATATTTTACAGTCTATAGCAGGGGTGTCAAACTCCTGGACTCAGACCTCAGACTCCTGGAGGGCCGAAGCCCTGCACAGTTTAGTTCCAACCCTGCTCCAACACACTTACCTGTAGGTTTCAAACAAGCCTGAAGGACTCAATTAGTTTGATCAGGTGTGTTTAATTAGGGTTGGAACTAAACTGTGCAGAGCTGAATTTGACACCTGTGGTCTATAGTTTAGTTTTTTTTTTTTTTTTTTTTGTAGGCATTTCTGCAGTACTTTGGTGTCTAACTGTATTACACTGACAACATTAAAGTGTATACTTTTTTCATTCCAAGTAGCAACCCTTTTACGTTTAATGCTTACTTTAAGGTCACGGAAATGTTGGATCCTTAACTTACAAAAAGCTTTAACATAGTAAAAGGATTCAGGGTGAAAGTATGCTACAAAATGCCAGTTGAGACCACTTCAAGCTACACACAGCCTCAATCCATTTCATTAGCATTTCATGCCAAGATTGTTTCGCTCAATAGCCGAGGTCTAAAAGCAAACAGACTTCTTCACCAGGTCTGAGTTTTCTCCCCCACCCGTCTCTCTTTATGCTATGTTGGTGTATTAATAGAAGCAGATGGTGGGTTTATTCATTGATGTTGCATCTGGTTGTTTCTGACTGAACTCTCCCTACTGTGCCGACCCATTTCCTGCCCCGCTATACCTCAGAAAGGGACGCCCATCCCATTGCAAACATCCTTCCTCGCCGCTCATTTGATGGTGATTCTCTTCTTTGGCCCTCGTTCTGCCCCACAGATGTGGTGAGATGCTCATGCACTTGAAAGTGAAGCCGATGTCTCTGAAGTCTCTCACCTGGCCCATCCACATTACATTGGGCAGAATTGTGTGTGGGCCGGCTTAAGGAATGTGTGAGGAGAGAGAGGTCTAATGTCTGTGTTTGGTGACAGAGATCAAAGGCATTGTAATGCTGCACTTTCACTTGTGGTATCACTGTCTGATCAGCTCACACACCCTGAATCCTGAGAATGACTGTGCCAGCAAATGTGAACAATAATGCCTTTAAAATTATTGTAATTGTAACATCTCAAGACAATTTGTGTATTATGCATGGTTGTAAGTTTAAAAAAATATAAAAATGGTAAAATGGTAAAACAACATGACCCTGCCCAGGCTCATTGGAAAATATGCCTCAGTTTTTCTCTCTTTTTTTTTTGCAAAAACATGGCTTGCTCTTGGTAAATTTCAGGAATTTCAGCAAAATGCCTCATTTCTGACCTCAATGTGTTCTAGTCAAACGTGCTTCATAGCTGCATTGTCAGCACGTGAGATATGTTTGGTGGCTGAGAGAACATAACGTTCTGCAATTTAAGAAAACACATGCAATTACAAAAAACACCAGCAAAAGATCTTCATCTGTTTGTCAGCACACGTGCTGCAAATCCTCACAACGCATACACATTAAAAAATGTGCTGCCTTTTTTCCCACAATGCAGACAAATTAATAAAACGTGCTGCATTTTCTCACAATTCGAAAAGAACGAAACGCAACAGAAATGTTTCAAGCGGACCCAAAACATGACGGGCGCCGTAACGCTTTGACTATTGCTCAGTGAAGTTGTAGGGGATCTTTGAAAGTTGAGTTTCCTGTGTCTTAAGTATTTATTAGCCTAAATAACCATAACCTAAATAACCAGCTTCATCATGTATTAGGGTTCCTTAAAATATTTTTGTTGTGTTCCGAACTATTTAAAAGTGTTGTGAGAAAATGCAGCGTTTATTCATTTATTAATTTGTTTGCATTGCATAAAAAACAAATGCAGAGTGTTTTTTAAAAATGTGTTTGCGTTGTGAGGATTTGCAAAATGTGCACTGCATTTTCTCACAACATTTCACTGCATTTCCTCTGTAAAAAGTCTTGATGTCATCTTTTACTCTGAGTTTAAATTTGATCGCCAAATTAATGCGGTTGTCAAAAACAGTCTTTTATATTTTAGATATATTGCCAAGTTGAAGTCTGTCCTCTCAGTAATTTGGATCTGGGTTTGAGTCAGGCCTCTCTCTCGCAATTGCAGCTGGGCCAGAACGCAGCTGCCAGGCTTTTAACAGGCACAAAAAAACGAGAGCACATTACACCTGTACTGGTTTTCCTACACTAGCTACCAATCCAGTTTAGAATCCAGTACAAAATTAATATGCACCAACACGTAAAATCTCTTCGCTCTAATGATCGACTCTATTTGCAAGTTCCACGATCACTCTTGAAATCATGGTGATCAAGCTTTTTCAGTAGCAGGTCTAAGTATTTGGAATGATCTTTCGCTCTTCATCGCTCTTCACAACTTCTCAAACTTTTGAGTCTTTTCAGAGGTCACTGAAAACACTTTTCTTTAGTTTTTAGTCATGTGTTGTTTGTGACAAGTTTATGAACTTTGGCTCCTTTTATGTTTGCATGTATTATGTGTTTTTCATGTACAGCACTTTGGTACCCAAAGAGTCATATTGAGTTGAGTTGCTGCTGTTTTTTTTTTTTTTATTGCAGCACGTTAAGCTCTCCCGGCCACCGTAGATATGGGTATTTCTAAAAATTTCTAATGAGTATACCAATTTTCGCAAAAAAGAATATAAATGCTGGCTGTCTTTTGAATACAGCTGATAAAAACATACTTTAAATATACTAATATATTTAATATAAAATAGCTTTGCAATAATCTAGCTGAAGCAGAAATAGCCATTGTGGCCATATTTGGTTATGAATCATTGACATTGTTAAGTTATTTTAGTTGGTGTTGTGCAAAGAACTGCACAAAGATAATCTTTTAGTTGTTGATAATATGTCCCTATAAACATCATTAGTTTAAAAAAGAAGAAAAGTTGTTGGTGTTGACCCAAAGCTTTCATTATACCTAACTGCAGTCAAATGTATTTTTAAGCAAGTTTTTACGGTTTTGTAGACTGTATTATGCTGTATAGCATATATTTCCAATGCACCCATGTTGCCATGGTCCCATAAACAGTAAAATGTCAGTAAATATAATGCTCAGGATTTATTGTAATTTTAATCAAATGTTTCACTTTTCCTTTTATATATTTTCAGAAATTGGCTCAATTTAATTTCATTGCAGTGCTTTTTTAAAATGTTTATATTTAGCGTGTTTTGTTTTTTAGAAAAGGATGAGTTGAGAGTATTTTGCGGCATTTATACCAAATTTATATTCACTATAAACATTTTTGGCTCTGTTATTAAATCGTTATATTTTAAGTCACTTGCAGAAGATGATTTTAATGAGTTGTGCTGTGGTTCATTGGTTTGAATTATATCACACATTGCTTTTATTTATACGACCAAGTTTTATGAGATTTTTTTATTTGAATCTGTACATTGTTTTATAAAATTACATTTACTCTTTCCTTGCCACTGTCTTTTTTCTTCTGAGGTGACCTGTCAGAACATCAAAATACCAAACAGCCCCTCTGTTTTTTAAAGCAATTTTTTTGTGGCTTCATAACATTTCAGCTGATTTTTATTTTTTATTTTTTTGTATCAGTTGAAATGCTGTTGAAGATCTGATGACAATGTTAGCTTTTTAAATAATGCTTCGAGCACTTGTTTCTTCTTTTGGATGTGATAGAAAGGACTGGTTTGACGTCATCCGGAACAAATTAGGGCCTAAACAAAGTTTGTTTGGGGTTCGTTTTGGGTGTCTGAAATAGTTTACTAAAGCAAACCTTCTGGAAAAATTTACTCCAGCTGGTAAACACTTTTCAACTGCCATTAGTCTATAGTGATTACATAATATAGTAGGTGTGCTGAACAATTCATCACTTCTGCTCAGTTTTACAAGGTCAGGCAACCATGACAATGGTTATAAACAATAAACACTGGAAAGCTAAAAGATATATGTAATTGTTTTAAACTGATATATGGTTCTAATTGACTTTTTTTTTTTTTTGTTAGGAGGATAACATGCAAGCACATCTTTTCATATTTATGTAAACAATGCGCTCAACATTGTCAGCAGGATGTTAGGATGTTCGCTAATAGTATATTGTTTTGAGGTACTAGCTGTTTTTGCCTCCTAAGCAAAAAAAAAAAAAAACAGCTTTGCCTTTAGACATAATGACATTTCATTATATGTGAGCTATTAAAGCGCCTTACTATGTTTTTTTTTTAAAATGTATATTTAATAAAGTGTTATAGTGTAATATCTGTTAGTGCAAAAGTTCTGCAAAGCTTTAAAGATCATAGTGCATGATCAACAAATAAGAAATAAATTAAACAGAAAGAAAACAAATGAGTAACTGTGTATAGGTGTCATATAAGAACTCAAAAACTGAAATACACTGCTGAAAAAAAAACACCATCAAAAGCAGGTGGTGATGAACGTGAGTTACATGAAGTTACAAGCTCATCTAAAACAGCTTTTTCACAAGCAGAGAAAAAAACCGAACAACATCATGTCCAAAATTAATTCAATAAATATTATTTATCAACAGTAGATGTAAGATTAAACTCTGATGTTGATGTGAAAAAAAAACTAAAAACAACCATAGCAATGTCCAACAAAAAAGCATACTGTAAGTGAAGTGTCATGCAGAGAATTTAGGAAAAGTCAATTTACAGTTACTCGCTGTATAAGGATACAGATTTTTTGCTACAGCATTTTTGTGGCTTTTTATGTAATGATTGCTCTTAGTATTAGTGAAATCAACATAATCGTTGCTGTCGTACAGTTTTTACAATCAACAGTAAACCACTCAGAAAGAAGATGTTTAGAAAGAATAAATCTTTAAATGAGACTTTTTGAGAAATTAGGCGATGTATATCATAAGAAAATGAAAGCATTTTTGGATCAGGATGCATATAAAGCAGGATTGTGACAAGACCTTGTGGGATCGTGTTACCGTTATCACTGCTCATAATCTCTGGGAAAACGGTATTATAGTGCCATTGCACTTCAGGCTTCTAGAGATCAAGTCCTGACTTTGATTATAGCTGAATATTGTGGTTATTTATTGCACTTAAAATAATTTGTTTGTTATTATTTATTTTTATTTATTCATTCATTCATTCATTCATTTTCTTTTTGACTTAAGCAGGTCGCACACCAGAAGCGCCGCTCTGCGGCGCGCCGCACAGCGCCACGCAGCGCCACGCAGCGCCATGCATTTTAGAATTCTAAACATAGGTTTCTATCAGGATACACACACCAGCGCCGCAAGTCGGCGGCGCCCAGCCACGGCTCAGGACGCAGTTCATTTTTCAGCCGCGCCACAAAGCGCCATCTGATTAGTTTCTTGTTAAATATCATTCGAATGTGCGCGTCAGGTGTGTGATACTTTAAACTGTCATGTGCGAGCTGGTGTGCGACCTGCTTTAGTCTCTTTATTAATCAGGGGTCGCCAAAAGCGGAATGAACTGCCAACTATTCCAGCATATATTTTATATATATTTGAATATATAATCATTCTTCTGGCTTTTAAACCAGCTGAAATTTGTAAATTAGGCCTACCGTTCAACAGTCTATTAATGCAATGTGAAATTAAATTAAGTAATGTAATGTCAAAGTTTGACAACATTTTAAAGAAAAAAATGCCTTTTACAAATGCATGAAATGTGGCCTTCAAATAATACATATAAATGTGTGTGTGTGTGTGTGTGTGTGTGTGTGTGTGTGTTTTATAATGCATTAAACCAGAAGTTTTATATTTTAAAGAACATGTTGAACTCAAAATGCACCTAAGTTTTTCAGTAAAAAAAGGAAGAAAAAAAATTTCAACATATTCTATCATTAAAGATCTAAATATGTGATCTTGTCTCGTTCTCATAAACCCAGTCTCTTGTCTTGCCGATTTGGGTCTCATCACACCCCTAATGTAAACCTTTTGTCTGAAACCTCCAAAATGAAGAACCTTTGAAATAACAATATGGGATATGATACGTATATAGCAATATAGCAAGATTGCAAGAAAATGCATAAAAAAAGAAATTGTTCAATAGTGCAGAGCTTTAAAATCTCATACAGAAATCACTTTCAAAACGAGCAGATTAATGCTGGTCACTGCGGTGACTCTGCGTGACTAACAAGAACCACATCTGTGGATTTTGCCCTCAAAAATGATTGCAGATCATCAGTAAATGTGACCACTCCTTTACTGTCCCGGATGTGTCAGGGATGTACGTAGGTGTGCATTTGCTTTTCACCACTTTTCTTCATTCCCTCGGTCCGAGACTCTCTGGAGACATGGGAGAAACGTTTAGCCTGTGACTCACCGACTAAATGCCCTGAGCACACAATGTAAATAAAACAACCTCTGTAATCGCCTATACCTGACACCTCTGAGGTATTCACTCTGCAATCTCTCATCTTTACTCTGTCATAATTAAGTTTCTTAATGTGCTCTTATCTATAGAATTACCTACACACACAGCACTAAAGTGATTGTTGCAGTTTGCCAATTGAATGTGGGTGGAAATCTTTTTTTTTTTTCGGTGACTCCGAGCTCTCTATTCAAACAAACACATGCATGTTCACCTCTGTCAACACTCCTCACCCCTTTCTTTCTGCTCCCAAAGCCCTGCGTCACTGTGAGAGAGGCTGTCTCCCTTCTTCCCCACGCTTCAGCCTGTCTATCTGATAGCATCAGGTTCATGGAGATTAGCCTCCATGAAGGTGCTGTTAAACTGGTTACCTCTACAATGTTTTGCTGTCTATCCGTAATCTCTCAGTTTACAAGCTGGAGTGCGTCCGTTCCCTGATAGCACAGTCTTCATTGTCCTTTCAGTGTTCTGTGTGCCAGGACTCAACAGCCTTATTGTGTTAATAGAGTACAACAAGGCACAGTTTTAAGCCAAAACCATCGCTTAGCAATCAGGCGTGTGAAGAAGAGATAATAGACCTGCCAAAAGAACATTGTGGGACAGCAGGGTTAAAAAATAGCTTGTTCTCCTGAGAACTTTGTAACCCATGCCGCCACCCAGTCATTAGGGAACACAGTGCTCAATTCATGTACATCTTAAGATGTTATGTTCAGAATGCTGAAGACTTAATGTGCATACTTGCTGGATTCTGTCCCAGTGATGGTGGTCCAGTCAGACTTGGGCTGTCATTGTGGTAGAGGCTCTCATGTGAGGTACGACCAGCCAACAAATTCCCATCTGAGCTTTGGAAACTCAGCTGTGTACATAGTTCTCCTCGAGTCTTGTTAAAAAATAAAAATAACACAATCTTAGTTTAGTGTGTGCATATGAAAAACGTTTAGTGAAAGGTGTTCAGTACTAGACATATCAACATTCTTGCGGCAGAGAGCACATAGTAATACTAACTAAATGCATTTTTGAAATAGTTCTCATACCTAAAGTGGGGGATAGTAGTTGTGCTTGTTTAGTTTTAGTATTAGTATTGCTCATAGCAGTTTTCTGCATATTTTATAGGTATGCATTGAAATATCAGTCGCTGAAAATGATTGACTGAAATAGCATTTTTGGATTTTTTCCAAAAGAGAACAATGGCTGTGTCTGAAGCCGTGTACTACTCAGCAGGTACTGCATTTGAATTTAAACATACTACTCGGCCGTTAGAAAAGTACGTTCTATACAGTATAAACGTGAAAAGTATGAATGGAATTCGCATATGCTACAGTACATCCGCCATTTTGTTATGGTCACGTGACCCGTCTGCGTCAGTTGCGTTGCTTTATTCCCATTTATGAATTCTCTCGCGGAGCATTATGGGATAGCGCAGTGTGCATGCGATGTGCACTTCTGAATCTCGTCAGAAGTAGTAAGTCATCCGGGTTCTTCTTGCATACTGATTTTCGAATTCTATGAATTCGGACGTACTACTCAGCTCACATACTGATTTTAGCCTACTATATAGTATATAAGTATGCGGTTTCGGATGCAGCCAATGTCTGAAAATAGGAGCTGAAAAAAAGGCTTTGCTTTGCTGCACTGGTCTGAAGTGTTCAGCAAACTGGTTTTTCACTCTCTCTAGCCTTATTCACTGCTCTATGAAACCCATTCATTTCAACGACTTGCACTGCACAAGGGCAGTTTGTTGCTGCATCAGCCAAAACAAAAGAGCAGCAGAGTGTACTGTCAAGTAGCTTGTGTTAGTGCTGCAGTCAACGTTCAAAATAGGTCAGTATTGTGATCCAAAGGGGACCAATGGTATCCTTATGGTGGCCATGGTGTACGACAGAAAGTTTAAGTCGACGTTATTCTTGCTTGAGGAAATGTCAAGAGTTCGTTCACATATCATACGAGAAACATTTCTCACAAAACAGATGCTTTATACATAAAAACCTGTGCATAAATGTTCATTACTAAACTCTCTATGAACAGGATTTGATTCTAAGTGCAGATCAGTGAATGTATGAAAATGAATGAATGAAATGAAATGAATAAAATAGCCTACAGTATTGTCTCAAACTGCATAAAATAAATAAATAATTGCAACATATATGAACACTTACAGCTTTTTATGGTTTCCGATAATACTAAATACAGAAAAACTGCACACAGCATACATTTAGTCCGTATTTGTATTAAAAAACAACACGCAACATACAGCCCAGTCAGTGCAAACCTCTCATCTGTATCTTTAATCTTTACCAGCACATGTAACCTCTTGTAATGAAGTAATTCAGAGTTCATAATAGTCCAAAAGGCGATGATAATAGTTAAACATGGCAGTTTGTTCATGTTTTAGGTTGCTGAAAGAATCACTTGCTCCTTTGGTTTTTTACGCTTCACTCTCACGTTTGTCCGTTTCTGAAAGGATTAGATGTCAGAAGCTATTTAGTAATCTCGCACATGTTATTATCATCAGCCTCGTAAAACAACAACAGAACATGGCAGATGTTGTGATTTTGTTCTTCTTGGCTTTGTGGCTCTACATCAAGACGACAACAAGGTTTGTTTAAGCTCGGATCAACCTTGGTTCGTTATTATATGTATATATTATTACAGTGTAATGCCTCGGTCGTGTATTTAAAAATGGCACTTCCTTTGTTTTCATTCTCCTGCTTGTGACGTATCTCTGTAAACCAATAGCGTTCAGTTGCACATCTGGCTCCACCTTTTAATATCCTTTTGTTATGCTAGGTATCCTTCCGAAAGGTTACCCAAAAAATGGTATGATACGGTTCGCTTTTTGTTACTTTTGGAGAGTGGAAACTGCCATAAAAGTGTACCGAACTGTACCGTGCCTCACCACTCAGTGGAAACAGGCCAATAAGCATGAACTGCACAAGCACAATGAAAAAGCAAAGTCAGATATATCAAATAGCTTGTCAGCGGGACATTTCTATGTAATTTGCTTGTAATTTGTTATTTTCCTTGTAATCATGCTACTGTGCTATCATTGCAATGCTGGTAGCCCTTTAAACTCCAAAAAAATATATATATACATTTTTTTAAATCAAGATTTAAGTTATTGAGCTAAATTTGAAAAGCTTTGGTGGCACAGTGGTTAGCACAGTTGCCTCACAGCAAGAAGGTTGCTGGTTCGAGTCCTGACTGGGTCAGTTGGCATTTCTGTGTGAAGTTTGCTTGTTCTCCCCATGTTTGCGTAGGTTTCCCCCACAAGTCCAAAGACATGCGCTATAGGTGAATTGAGTGAGCTAAACTGGAAAGAAAATGAATGAAAGAAAAAAATCTTACAAAATGGCTTCATATATTTTTTAAAATAGCAAATGATTATTACAAAGCAGTTTTGGACAAGAGGAACCAGAGTTTTGGGTTTTGGCCTAGGATTTTTATTTTGGTGCATCTCTGATGTTTTTTTGTTTTTTGTTTTTAACCTCAGTCTTGAAAATGTTAAAGCTGCTGTTGCTTTCTTTGCCCTGCACCTAGTTGTATACATTTGAAATGTATTTGTATGAATAACTTTTCACACTGTAGAGGAAGCACTACTGTGACTTTGTGTTGTTATTTAAATTCGGATTTACTTATTTATAGATGGATGTTTTATGAAATATGAAATTCAGATGGATAAATTATCAGAGAGCATCAAAACAAAAGTTTAGTTCAAATGGCATTAGGATATGCAAGTTTTCATTTATAGGTAGACTTTCCCTTTATCATTGCTTTAATTAGCAATTTAATGAATTGTGCCAATTAATTAACAGAGTAAAAGCTTGTGAATCAGTGATGAAAGAAAGATGTGACATTTCCTTTTTCCATAATTTTTGATTTTGTATTTATTTACTTAGTTCTACATTTGGTTTAGACTGTAGCATAACAGTCTAGCAGTTAACAGTTAAATATAATGAGGGTTCCTTTTTCAGTGTTGCTTTTAAGGCTATATATCAAAATACCCTAGTGACCACTTAGCATCCGTCCTAAAACCATATAGCTTAACTCTTACTAGCAATTTTCTTCAGAAATGGTGAAGATTAATTTTTTTAAAGCATATTTAAAAGTGATTTCCCGCTCTCTGTCTGCCACAGTGGTGGTCTCAGTATGCCAGCTCTCTGTTTTTCCTGGAGTGCTACATCAGAGGCTGGACCTGTGGCTGGAGCCGTCTGGTTCTGGCTGAGATCCAGCAGACTTCGGCAGTGCCAGATCGAGAGGGAGGTGCAGAGGTGTGGGTGGCCCAGTGGGCAGCTCAGTCTGCAGCAGTAGTACCTCTGTGCCCCAAGGTGGTCTGTACTCTGCCTTTTGGTGGTCTTAGTTTCTCCCTCTTGTTGTTTGTTAGTGATTCAGCTTGAGTCACACACTTCAAAGCCAGTTACAGTTCCTTCATTCCTGCTTCTCTCACTTGCTCTCCCTCACACTGTTTCTGTATGTTTGCAGCACAAACATGCGACCAACCCTTCCTGACCCTATCACTTATCAACAGCAGCTATAATGTGTTTTAATTGGGGTGCATGATTCTGGGTGAAAAAATCTGACTACAAATTTTCCGCAATTCTTTTTGGGACTGCACAATATTGCCAAGTTTATGTGACTATATACAGCACCAGTATGACAGAAATGAGGCATGTTTTATTTTAATTAACAAAAACACCAGGCATAATGTAACAAAACAAAAGCATATTCTAACAAAAGTGCACTAGTGGAAACCTAATCTGGGAAGATTATAAATAATTGGAAAACTGCAGGTAACTCATAGGAACATCTGTATTGTTTACTACATGGTACAGCTATGCTAATTTATGCACAAGAGCTCTTTAAAATAATTATGTGGTTGCTGTTGCTGACTGTTTATTTAAATCTAGAAAATCTTGTGTAGCAAATCCAGTGACACAGGTAGTGACGATTCTCTCTGACCAATTAGCATCAGCAGTGTTTACACATCACATTTTGTAAAATGTGCACTTTGCAGACTTTTTTTTCTCAACTTAATATAATTTAATTACATTTTATTTTATTTTATTAATTTTGTTTTGTTTTATTTTATTTATTTTATGTTGTTTTGTTTTATTTTAATAATTTAGTTATTTTATTTTGTTTATTATATTTTTATTTTATTTTATATATTTCATGTTATCGTATTTAGTCTCTATATATATATTTTTTCTTTTGTTTTGTTTTACTTAATTTTGTTATTTTGTTTTAATATATTTTAATTTATTTTATTTTATGTTATTTTATTTTGTTTTATTTGTTTTATTTATTTATTTTATTGTATTTATTTTAGTTTTTTTATTTAATTTATTTATTTTATTAAATTTCTTTTATTTAATTTTGTTTTGTTTATTTTAATTAAATTTTGTTTTGGGCGACGCAGTGGCACAATAGGTAGTGATGTCGCCTCACAGCAAGAAGGTTGCTGATTCGAGCTTCGGCTGGGTCAGTTCGCATTTCTGTGGGGAGTTTGCATGTTCTCTCCGCATTCGCGTGGGTTTCCTCTGAGTGCTCCGGTTTACCCACAGTCCAAAGACATGCGGTACAGGTGATTTGGGTAGGCTAAATTGTCCGTAGTGTATTTGAAGAGCATCCACTGCATAAAAAAAAAACCATATGCTGGATAAGTTAGTGGTTCATTCCGCTGTGGCGACCCCTGATTAATAAAGGGACTAAGCCGAAAAAAAATTAATGAATGAATGTTTTGTTTTATTTTATTTTGATTATTTTGTTAATTTATTTTGTTTTCATTTATTTTATTAATTTTGTTTTATTTTTATTTTATTTTTATTTTGTAATTTTGTTTTGTTTTATTATATTATATTTTATTTATTTTATTTTAGATTATTTTGTTTTATTTTATTTTATTTCATTTCATTTTATTTTATTTAGTTTTGTTTTATTGACTTTATTTTTAAAAATTTCTGTTTTGGTATTTTATTTTATTTTTTTTATTTTATCAATTTTGTTTTATTTTATTTTGTTTTATTTTATTTATTTAGTTATTTTTTGTTTTATTATATTTAATTTTACATTGTTTTATTTTGTTTTATTTATTTAATTTAATTAATTAAATTTTTTATTATATTTAAATTTAATTTGATTTATTTTATATATTTCATGTTATTTTGTTTTGTTTTTATTTATTTATTTTTTATTTTAATTATTTGCAAAAAATGTGCATTGGTGTGAACCAGCTTTATTCTCACCACATTACTGTTGGTTTTGGGGGGCAGGGTCACATCTAGGGCAAAGGTGAGAGAGGTGTAACAAAAGACTGAAGGCTGCAGCGTCAGCCTGAGCATTTAGAGTGTTCTTGACTCTTGTGCCTCTCTCTCGCTCTAAAGCTGTAATTACAGTGTAATGTCCAGATGAGGCATTCGGCACAGTTCAGTGCACCTTGAGTGTCCTCTCTCAGCACCCTGTGTCCCTTTGATATAGATGCCAGTGCTGGACAGCCCAAAGCCACTGTTGCATAGACAGCAGTAGACATGCGCTAACAGCACTCTAGTAGCGGAAATGTCACACGCAGATTCCCAGCACGGAAAGGACAAGTTCTGTAGCATGTGAAGGATTTTATCAGGGTGAACATGAGAGGGATGAATGAAATCCCGTGGGTCCGGATATGCAGTTATTAGCAGACCCTTTCTCTGCTGAGTCCAGGATCACAGACGCCCCCTCTTCCTGTTCCATTGCTATTTATACATTCATACACATCTTTAATCATTTTTACAGCAGGGTGAAGAGTGAGTGGGTTAAAGGAACGGATGTGGGATCTTGGAAAGCTCTCTGGGCGCTGGATATGGCAGTTAATCAAATTGTCATCTTGATTCTGTTTCCACACATGAGCCTGACTGGTGTGAGTGAATGAGGAACAATCGAACTGGAGGGTCAGAGTGCATGAGTGAGCAAGTAACAAGTAGAATTTGATTAGCATGGATATTTTGCAGTGTCTGTTTGTTTCACAATTCACATTTGAGCCGTCAACTGTTTCAGAGGTGTAGTTTGATTAGGTTCGTCTAGTTCTCTTAAACGAATTTGTGCTGTCAAATAATTATTCTTGATTACTTGCATCTAAAATAAAAGTTTGCATTTACAAAATATACATGAATGCCAGCTAATGTTCCTTAGCATTTGCATAAATGTCAGCACATCAGGTTTTAAAAATCATATTAATTGGAACGTTCTTGTAAAATTAATTAAAAATAGAAACATTAATATAAATGTGAATAAAATGCTCTAAAATGTTTTAAGAACATTATTATAATATGAAACTAAAATGTTTGAAACATTTAGAATAATGTTCCTATATAGTCAAAAACTAATGTTAATAGTTGGTTCAAAACATAGGTTTTTTTAATACATCTAATAACATGAAAAAAATTCCCAGAGATGGGTTGTGGCTGGAAGGCCATCCACTGTGTAAAAACGTGCTGGATAAGTTGGAGGTTCATTCCGCTGTGGTGACCCCACATTAATAAAGGAACTAAACCGAAATGAAAATGAATGAATGAACAAAAAAAAAAAAAATTGTTAGAATTTTAGAACCTAAAATTCTCAGATGGGATAATATTTATTTTATATATACTGTATATATAGTTAATCAATTGAATTAATTTTGAAATTTTTTTGAAAATTAAAGTCTTCAATCAAAATCTAACCATTTGTTTCTTCATTTGGTGTGTTGGTCCTTCTCTGCAGAAGTCAGACTGACGGCTTCAGACGCAATATTCTTATACTATTATATCTTATAATAGTCACACCCTTTTTGTTCTTAGGTTGTTATGAGGCAATGCTGCGCAAAAAGAAAGCCACATGCCTACTCAATATTCTGTTTAACATACTTATATAAAAGTCTCAGCAACTTCTGGTTAATATGGACTTTAAATCACATTATGTGTGTTATAATCACATGATGTGTTACAAATCACATTAAATGAATTAAATGCTTTCATTTCTTTTTTAACATACAGTGCATCCAGAAAGTATTCATAGCGCTTTACTTTTTCCACATTTTTGTATGTTACAGCAATATTCCAAAATGGATTAAATTAATTTATTTTCTCAAAATTCTGAAAAATCACATGTACTTAAGTATTCACAGCCTTTGCCGTGAAACTTGGGGAAGGTTAAAGAAAAATCTCTGCCTCTCTGAAAGTTCCAATGAGCACAGTGGCCTCCATCATCCGTAAGTGCAAGATGTCTGGAACCACGCTCTTCCTAGAGCTGGCCGGCCATCTAAGCTGAGTGATCAGGGGAGAAGGGCCTTAGTCAGGGAGGTGATCAATAACTCGATGGCCACTTTATCTGAGCTCCAGCATTCTTCTGTGGAGAGAGGAGAACCTCACAGAAGGACAACCATCTGTGCAGCAATCCACCAATCAGGCCTGTATTGTAGAGTGGCCAGATGAAAGCCATTCCCCACCTGGAATTTGCCAAAAGAAATCTGAAGAACTCTCAGACCATAAGAAACAAAAATCTCTGGTCTGATGAGACTAAAATTGAACTCTTTGGAGTGAATGCCAGTAGTTATGTTGAAATGATGTGTATGAAATCCAGGCACCGCTCATCACCAGGCTTAAACCATCCCTATAGTGAAGCATGGTGGTTGCAGCATCATGCTGTGGGGATGTTTTTCAGCAGCAGGAACTGGAAGCCTTGTCAGGATAGAGAAAAAAGCTGAATGCAGCAATGTACAGAGACATCCTAAATGAAAACCTGCTTCAGAGTGCTCTTGACCTCAGACTGCGGTGACGGTTCATCTTCCAGCTGGACCGTTGCTTTCCATCCAACCTGAGAGGTGCTGCAAAGAGGAATGGTCAAAAAATTTCCAAAGACAGGTGTGACAAGCTTGTGGCATCATATTCAAAAAAGTCTTGCGGCTGTAATTGCTGCCAAAGGTTCATCATCAAAGTATTGGGCAAAGCCTTTGAATACTTACTGTATGCACATGTAATTTTTCAGGTTTTTTTTTAATTTTAATAAATTTTCAGCAATTAAAAAAAAATCTTTTTTACTTTGTCATTATGGGGTATTGTGTGTAAAATTTTGAAGAAATATATGAATTTAATCCATTTTGGAATAAGGTGGTAAGATTTTAAAAAAATGTGGAAAAAGTTAGTCAAAATCAAGTGAAAACAGAACAAAACACATTTGGTGCATCCCAGATTGTATCCTTAAACACTATTACACACTATTTTGTATCATAAATAGTACAAGTAGTGCATTTACACTGAAAATAATCACTCATTCATACGATAAAATTAAGTGTAATAAAAAAAAAATCATTAGTGTTCCATTTGAGATGACACTAACTCATACCCTATGTCATCTAGAGCACAGCTTTTGAGATGCATAAGAAAGTATCTGAGGACAAAAACCTGACAAATGTCTTGAAATAGACCATCTAAAAAGTCTCTTTACGTGTGGCAATTGAAGTAAAAGTTACATTGAATTATTAGAAAATAATTCACAGCCAAAAATTAGCATGGTAGCCTCATCACAACCTCAGGTGTATTATTTCACTAATTCGATGACCAGGGGCCTCATGTATGAAGACTTGCATTGAAATCATTCTAAAACATTGCGTACGCACAAAGCTGTAAATGTGTGTACGCAGTAAAAAATTCAGATGTATGAAACACTGCGTATGTTGAATCCCACGCATATTCTCTTTGTACATCCGAAAGAATGTGAAATTGAGCGCAACATGCATAAGCGCAAAACCCCACCCTGCCTTCTCACTCGTATGAATATGCTAATCACTCTACTTTGGCAAAACCCAACGAAAAAGCAAAGGCAAAAGCAAGCAAAAAAGAAACTTTGAACAGAATGTGAATTAGAGGTGCTGCTTTCGGAGTTAGACCGGAGAACAACGGTGTTATTTGCAAGTTTGTTCTCCGGAATTTAATAACAAAATAAAAAAAATTGAGTGGGAGATTTTAGCTGACGCGGTTAACACAGTTGGGTCTGAACATTGTACTGAGTGGATAAAAAAAAAAATAGTGTATAGCAATGTGAGTGGCGTAGCTCGTGATACGCGTGGCAACATGATTTGACATGTGCGAGCATGAACTCAGTTTGAATCCGGCGTCTGATGAACTTATTCTCCCCCAACCACCACCCCCCTCTTCAACATATCAGATTTTGCCTATACTCTTCATCATGAGGAAGACAATAGGAATCATTAATAAGTCTGTGCATCATATTTTATTTGCACATTTATTGAATGGAAATGTTTCTGATTCACGTTTGCAAATTCATCTTCAGATGGCGCCTTTATAGCAATGTGTGTGCAGTAGATCGTTCCAATTACATTGGGAAAAACGTCAACTGCTGCAAATTGTGCTTTAATGTTTGGCTGGTCAACTGCATGGTATGGAAACCTTATATACCTGCTAGACATGCAGATGAACCCATCTCATACAGCTGCCACTGCACGGCTCAAAGACACTTTGTAGAGTGCAATTTAACACAACTGCCTCTAGGATTTGCCAATAGAAATAAAACTAACACACAAGAGATGTGCGTACACCAGGCATAAAGTTGGCACGGACCTGCGCACATTCCCACGTTCATTTCATCGTTAGTAAATCCAAACGGGAGTCTGAAACCTGGCGTATGCAAAGTTTTTGTGCGTACGCAGCGTTGATGCATGAGGCCCCTTGTGCTATTCCTTGAATCTATACTATGTGAATACCAACTTTTAATTTAGATGCGGTTAATTGTGATTAAAGTGTGCATAAACTGGAAGTTGATGACAATTTTAATATCAGTATGCTGATGTACTTCCAACTGAAACAGAATATTGAGTAGGGTGCAAAACTTTCTTTTTGTCCATTATTCCCTTGTAACAAACATGTTAAGAGGGGCATGGGTAAGTATTGTCGTTAAAGCTGTCAAACTGATGTAAAAAAAGACAAGCGAGGAAGCAAACGTTCAGTTTGATTGAAAATTAACAAAAAAATTACCAATTCAGTGGATCAGTTTGCGAGGATTAATAGTTCACCTTAAAGACTAACAATGTGTGCTAGAAAATAAACATTGTAAATTTTGATTTCACATGGACTTTAATCGTATGACAGCACAAAAAAAATGATTTGCCAAAGGCTGTGGATCAAACACAGTAGTGTGGTAAATATTGTTCAGTTTCTGTCACAGACCAAACACAAATATGCTTATCACCAGCTCATCAATTGTTTGATCCATGTCTCAACTGTTTTGTCAATCCAGTCACTGTTGAAGTACAGTAACTGGATTGCTGAATGAATTGGCAAAAACATGACATCATGAACTCATAAAAACACGTATAATGGATCACTTTGAGTCAAAGTGTTGGTTGGGCATGCCCAAAAGTGAGATTTATTTGAGTAAGTTGTTGTCATATTATCATTTTGTCATTTTGATCCTATCTCCACACAATAGTCTGTGTTTGACTGGTATCAGTGGATGGGAAACAATCTGCCTGAAGGGTCAGAGATCATGAGTAGTGAGTAGTTTGATTGACACAGGTTTTGAGTTGTGTTTGTCTGCATCACAGTTCTGCTCTCTGTGCTGCGTCTGCAGAAAACTAACTCGTTGTCCCGCTGAGGCCACTCTGAGCCCACTCTGAGCCAATGAACCGTTAACTCGCAGGAACACTGCAGCCTTTCAAAGAGCTCCATTCTTACTCAGCCTTGACTGAGATCAACTGAGAGCTGTCCTTGAACAAATCATATTGTTTTGTTAGTCTGACTCTGCAGAACTCTGCAGGACTCAGCAGACAAAATTATACTTTTTTTTATGACATTGAATTTTTTTTCCTGACTGAAATCTGAAGTCAAAGCCAAAGGATATCAAATGTCATTTTTATTGGAAATTTTATTTTATTTTTTTAAATTTTTATAAAATAAAAAAATAATATATCATAGCAGTATAATGTAATACATAAATTATAATAAATGAATAAACCCAATCAAGTCAACTATACAAAAATGCATTATTAATGTTTGTGTGTGTGTGTATGTACAGATATATATATATATATATATATATATATATATATATATATATATATATATATATATATATATATATATATATATATATATATATATATATACTATATTGTTTCTTTAGATTACGCATTGTGTTGTGGATTGGTTATAGTTTTAGCATAGTATTGTAATTTGTAGTAATTAGTATTTCTAGTAATTAGTACATGAATATATGATGTATGTTAAAATATTAATACTTGATAAATTTGTTTATAAATTTACTTTCCTTTAGCATATTCCCTGCTTAATCAAAGGTTGCCACAGTGGAATGAACTGGAGTGGAATCGATCTGTTTTACAAAGCAGATAATAGTACAAATTTTATGTAGCATAAATTAGATATATCATTTTAAAAATAAATTTTCATTGTACTCATTGTATCCTAGTGACAATGAGAATTATGTTCATATCTAGCTTAAAAAAGTTTTCATATTAAAATATCTTTATATATTTCTTTGAGTAATAAAAATTATTTTTGCTTTGTTTGTTTTTTTTTTTGTTTTTTTTCGCTGAGAAAAATTTGTCCTGATTAATTGCATTCAAAATAAAACTTTGTTTTGACAATTTAATATCATATATTTAATATTAAATTTAATTTAATATCATCAATTTAATATTTCATATATTCAGAATTATTAGCCCAGATTGGATTTTTTTATATATTTTTATATATATTTTTTATATATATAAAAATAAGGAAATTGTTGTACTGTCAAATATTTTGTATAAATAAATAAATCAGTTATTAAAAATGAGTTATTAAAACTATTATGTTTAGAAATGTGTTGAAAAAATCTTCTCTCCGTTAAACAGAAATTGGGGAACAAATAAACAGACGGGCTATTAATTCAGGGGGCCTATATATATATATATATATATATATATATATATATATATATATATATATATATATATATATATATATATATATATATATATATATATATATATATATATATATATATATATATATATATATATATATATATATATGTATATATAAAATAGATATTTTTATAAAATACTTTATAAAATATTAGTATGAAAATTGTAAAAAATAAATTCTATGCATATGTGTGTTTACCACATATACATAATACGTGATGGGTAACACTATTTTGATGGTCCCTCTTGCACATTTTGTTGACTAAGTGTTGCATTGCATGCCGATTACTTTCATTCAAGTATTAGTAGACTGTCTGCTTAATATCTGTTGATACTGCTCCTTCAACAGACATTCAACTGACTATAAGAAACTTTCCAAGTACATGTTAACTTACACTAACCCCAACCCTAACAGTCTACTTATAATCTAGTGAGAATTACTTGGCATGTGGATGCAATTTAATTTAAATTCAACATTATGCATTAAAGGGACCATCAAAAATCAATGTGATACCAATCTATATAATACAAACATATACATTATTTCAAATTGAACTTTTATTTTTGGAAGTGATTAATTACAATTAATCTTTACCCAGCACAATTATTTTATTTTAGTTTAAGTTAATTAATAACAGAGAAGTAAAGTCAGAGATGGACATCCATTGTAGCGTAGCAAAGTTTCTCATGCATTGTTAATTAAGTTTGCCATTTAACGCCTGCAAACAAAAGACATGGATGCCAACAGTTTGACCTGTTTGATTTGAGCAACTAAAATTAGCAACCTGGGATGCTTTATTGCCTGGAAAGTACAATTGTTAGTGAAACACTGTCGTCAGAGGCGTCATGTTTTGTCTATGTTGTTTAAGCTGCAGTAAGCGGTGTGTGTGTGTGTGTGTGTGTGTGTGTGTGTGTGTGTGTGTGTGTGTGTGTGTGTGTGTGTGTGTGTGTGTGTGTGTGTGTTCTTTAGAGCGAAATGTATGGACGGCCTCTTGACCTCAGGGCTTGTGGGAGCAACTGCGGCCTCTGTCTCACACTAATTATGTCACTGCATTAACAACTAGCTGTTATCCAAACCTCTTAACCCCTTCTGAGTTTGTCTGGTGTGCTAGCAGATAATGTCACCTCCTAACACAGACCTCCATGTAGAGATACCAGTGCAGTGTCTGCCGCACAGGAGACAGCCGTACACTCTTCCTCTTAATGCTTGATAAAACTTTGTCTGGGCTTCTCAGGAAGTGGGATAGAAGGGGTTGTTGTGCTAGAGATTATGCAGCTGACCGTGTAATAATGTGGAAGCTGCTAAACAGTTAAACATTTGCCATGTTGTCAAAACTGACATTACAACAGTAGGAAGAAAAATGCTGTTGTAACAATACTCCATTAATGCACAAGTCTATTTAAAGGGTTATATTTCATTTGCACTGATGCTGTAAAATCGTACCATCAAAACTGAAATAGTCACATTAACCTTTCACCAAAAGTTCATCGTTAGGGGAAAAACACTAGCAGTGGATATACCCTATTACAATGACCAGATTATAGAATTACTGTTTCCACTATTTCTTTTTTCCTCTTTTGCACATTTGTAGTAGTCAAAGTAGTAGTCATTGTAGTAGCAATAACAATAAGATTGTTAGTCAGTTCAATACATTTTCATTGAAAATAAAGTTGATTTGACCATTTTTATTGTTCCTATTGTAGCATCAACGTTTACTGTTGACTAGTTGTTTGTAGTGCCTAATCAAACATTGTGCATAGCTATAATTGTGCAAGTAATTATTTTGGAGAAAACCGGGCGTGCTTGCAGAGCTGTTCTAATGATATACTGAGCTATATTAGACTTGTAGCTTGGAAATCTTTTTCAAAATAAAAATGTATTTCATAAAACTTACTATGGGGTGGCATGTTGACTCAGTGGTTAGCACTGTCACCTCACAGCAAGATTGTTGCTGGTTTGAGTCCCAGCTTGGCCAGTTGGCATTTCTGTATGGAGTTGCATGTTCTTTCCATGTTGGCGTGGGTTTCCTCCAGGGGCTCTAGTTTCCTTCACAATCCAAAGACCTGTGCTATAAGTGAATTGGGTAAACAAAATTGGCCATAGTGTATGAATGTGTGTGTGTGTGTGTGTGTGTGTGTGTGTGTGTGTGTGTGTGTGTGTGTGTGTGTGTGTGTGTGTGTGTGTGTGTGTGTGTGTGTGTGTGTGTGTGTGTGTGTGTGTGTGTGTGAGAGTGTGAATGAGAGTGTATGGGTGCTTCCCTGTACTGGGTTGCTGTTTGTAAAGGCATCTGCTTTGTAAACATATGCCGGAGTAGTTGGCGGTAGGGTTGGGTAGAAAGACGATGCAATCGTCTATCGCCGATGGCAGACAGATATCACGACTGCACCCCCACCGCCTCTATTCTATTTTATGTTTTTAGTTTTATTAATGATATGCTTATTGACTTATACTTACAAGTTTAATTAACTACAATACTTGAAGTCTATAATATGATCTAATTAATAAAAGATAAAAGTGACGTTTTTGGTCATTGTAGATTCCACGCTAATAGGGTCTATGCAAAGCTAGTGTTTTTTCCCCTACAAGTTAACTTTTAGTGAAATCGTTATGAGATTATTTCAATTTCATTCAGTTCAATTTTACAGCATCAATGCTGTAATGTAATTAAAGTATAATCAGTTATATAGACTTATGCATTTATTTAGTTGTGCAAGTGTAAACCAGATGAAAAGACGATTAAATGCCAGTGCCGTTAGAAGCAGTAGGTGAGTGCAGAGACTCCATTAAAAATACTGTGGTAAAATAAATTTCCATATTTTAAAGACTTTGGGCTCTATTTTAGCAATCTAGACACTAAGTCTAAAGTGAATGGCGCAAACGCAATAAGAGCATATCCGAATGCACTTTTGCTATTTTAAGGATGGAGAAATATGGTATGTGCCGCGGCACATGGTCTAACAGGGTTGTGCTTATTCTCTTAATGAGTTATGGGTGTGCTTTGAGCATAACTTGCATTAAACCAATCAAAGTCTCATCTCTCATTCCCTTTAAGAAATATTTACATGCTGGATTTTGTAAGTGAAAAAACTGAATGCCTCACTAGTGAGAAAACAGTTAAACAGACCATCTGCAGCACAAGGGTAAAGAATGAGCCTCCTCCATTCGGCCTCTTTACTATTTTACTACTCTTTACTCCATTACTTTTGTGGATAAGGAAAGGTGTTGTACGCACTACACAGAAGACATCCACTAACCTACACATTTAATGTTGGCTGTTAAACGCAAAGATTTGTTTTAAACCTTTTTCTAAATTCAGTTCTAATTTTCAGCAAACATAAAACATGAAAATTATTGTTGCACTGGTCTGAAAAATAACAACAAATCGTGCCAAACACCCTTTGCACCTTATTGCACCGGGCATATGATAGTGGTGTGGATCAAAGGTATATATTGCAGTGCTTCTTGTACGTTCTGATACCCACTTTATATCATATTAAAATCAGGCAGTGGAGATCATTGATTTTTAAAGGAAACACACCCTAAATGCTGTGATTTTGTAATGGCATACAGTTCACCAGAAGGGATTGAACCGGGTTACTAAAAAAATGAAAAGTCTTTCTGCATATACTCTATTTAATGAGGGAACAAGTTTTAATAGATTCATGCGTTAAGCCTTTATTTTTCAATGCTAAAAAAGATTTTCTCCCTTATAATCATTATTGAAATTTTATATAGTGTTATATATAGCGCTCAGCATAAATCTCAAGACAAAGACAAATCTGGAGCTAATCTAACAAAATAACTTATAATAACGGTCCAAAAAATACTACACCCACATTAATGTGTTAGGGAAATGTTTTTTGTTTGTTTGTTTCTTGTTTGTTCAATCAAGAGAAATAAACAATTAGAATTTAGTTAACTTTTTGTCATTGTAATATTTACTTTGAATTTAAATCTATTATATTTCTATTGATAAAATGTTTGGTGACCAAACTATTCTTTTAAATTATATAACTGTTCATACATGCATCTATTCATTTATTAAAATATTTAATTATTCTGCTGTTGTTGTGAAATTTCACTAATATTGCTATCTACTACTGAATTTGTGTTATTGTTACAACACATTCCCAGTAAGGTCAATAAGTAGCAAACTAACGGTCTTCACTTTATCTCCTGGTCAGTGAGAGACCACCTGCCCTTTCTCCCCCCATTTCCTTTAGCCACATGCATTTCCCAATCCTCCTGCTTGAGCGACTGCAGTGCTGACTCTGAGCACGTGTGTTCACTGCATAAGATGAGTTGGCAGAGTAACTGGTGACGATGGCTTACGGAAAGAGTGCTCTGCAGGAACAGTCAGTAGAGCTGCTGGCAGCCTGTGATCTGTTCAAACACACACAGCTTGCTTTAGTTGTCTCTCCTGCAGTTGTAAAGTGTAAAAAGCCCCTTGCTGGGGGTTTGACGCACTAAACACCCCCACCCATTGCAGTAGTTAAAAGAGAGCCCTGAGTTACCCCTGTGTGTAAACATTAACATACACAAAAAAAAATCCCAGTCTCCCTGACCTGCATATGTTTTACATAAGAATGTGCTGTCTGAATTATGGGACTGCAATTATTTTTAGCTTTGGTATTCACAGAACGCATGTCAGTGTGAACTTTTATTTGTTCATTTTCAATCCAGGTCTGTGAAGATAATCGAAAATGTTGTCCAAGATGCAAAGCTCTAATAATATAGCCCAGGCCAGAAGGAACGTTCAACAGCTACGGATAGAAGCTAATGTAGAAAGAATAAAGGTAATTTCCCACATTACACTTGGAAATCTACACTTTTTTTTCATGATGTTACTATCAAATACTGATTTAAAAGGGTTTATCATGCTTTTTACATTTTTGACTTACTTTAGTGTGTAATTCTGTTGTTTGTAAATGGAAAAACCAGTTTAATGCACAACATACATGTCACAATATTCAGAAATTAAATCTTTTTATAAACTGCTTGTGTCCTTCTTTGAACAGGAAGCCACAAAAAAATTAAAATAAATAAAAAAAAGTTTCACCAATCTAATATGCTGCAATTTCCCATTCATTCATTCATTTCCCTTCGGCTTACTCGTTGATTTATTCAATTCAATTCACCTTTATTTGTATAGTGCTTTTACGATGTAGATTGTTTCAAAGCAGCTTCACATAAAAGATCATAGTAAATTGAAACCATGTAGTTCAGTTTTCAGAGTTAGAGTTCAGTTTAGCTCAGTTCAGCCCAGCAGGCACACAACATCATAAGACGTTAATGTTAGGTTAGATTTAGATCATGTCAGGTGACCAAAATTCAATGTCTAGGCAGCTTCTAAGGACAATGTTACAACATATTACGTGGATATTTCGTTGATTTTAGGTTGTGTTGGAAAGTGACCAAAATACAACATCTGATAGATGTCATAGGGGTAACGTCCACACAACGTTAAGATGTAACATAAAACGTTGATATTTGGTTGATTTTAGGTTGGACTTTGGACATTGATGTTGGCCTGACTTTGGGTTCTGACATCAACCCGTTTTTGGTTTACAAACAAAATCCATTGTCCCCACGACATTGGGATACAACATCAATATGACATCATGTTGACGTCCTGTGCCTGCAGGGAGGGGTGACCTCAGCGGAATGAACTGCTAACTATTCCAGCATATGTTTTAAACAACAAATGCCCTTCCAGCTGCAACCCAGTACTGGGAAACACCCATACACTCTCACATTCACACACACACACACAGTCATACAATATGGCCAATTTAGTTCATCCATTTCACCTATAGCGCAAGTCTTTGGATGTGGTGGAAACCAGAGTACCCGGAGGAAACCCACGCGAACACAGGAAGAACATGCTTTATATTTCTCCATGGCCAATTCTTTTTCAAAAAAGTTGTCAGATTCCGAACATATTAGAGAACTTTGGGAATGTGACGCAGAATATCTTGTTTTTTTTTCCTGTTGCGAGATTGCTTGTTTGCTCAGTTCTGCTTTCTTGTCAGTCTGTGCATCCTTATCCTTGTATTTCACAACTGATACAAAAGAGAGCTTTAATAATCCAGGTTAAAGATGCCATCTTAAAGCTATTTAATTGCCCATAGTGTTTGTGTGAATATGTGTGTCAGTGTTTCCCAGTACTGGGTTGCAGCTGGAAGGGCATCTGCTGTTTAAAACATATGCCGGATAAGTTGGTGGTTCATTCGGCTGTGGCGATCCCAGATTACTAAAAGGGACTAAGCCGAAAAAAAAGAATGATTGAATTAATGAAACATTCTCTTTTTTATTTTAAATTAGAAGTCGTCCCCTAATAGGAATTTCTTTCTCCTTTTTTTTTAAATAACCCTCTACTGTGTAATAATTAGTATCTGAAAAATGTATGGTGTTTATAACATGTCATATACTGTAGTTTTGTACTCTATTCTTTTCATATACAAAGATCAGTTGAATAATTTTTTATTAACTATCTTTTTTTTGTCTATAAAAGTCATTCAATGTGTCATTATTATTAGTTAGGTTTGAACTGATAGTTAATCTAGATTTATACAAATCAATCAGATTTGTTGGTCACACTTTATTTTGATGGTCTGTTTGTTGAATTCAAGTAACATTGCATCGATATGCCTACTTATTCTCAAAAGATTATAGGTAGACTGTTAGGGTTGGGGTTAGGTTTAAGCTGGATTTATACTTTCGCCTGGCGCCACATCGCACACCTCCGCTGACTGCGCGCGCACCTTGCGAAACGGAACTACATCATATCATATCATTCAATATTTTTAAACTAATTATTTTTATTGTTATTGTTTTTAATTATTTTAATGATCATAAGGATTTTTAGAACCATTCAAGATTTTTTTTTAGCAAACTTTGACGCATCACTTGCTTTTGTTCATATCTCGGACAGTTTTACCTATTAAAGTTTATTAAAGTATTAATGACAAGAGAACATGAGTTGCTCTTCAAATATATTTTATTATGGCAAGAATAAAAGCAAAAAAAAAAAAAAACTAAAAATTTACCACAGTTCACACATTACTATCTGGCTAGTTTTTGTCCTATACTTATGCTAAAAAGGCAATGATGATCTAACATTCCTTACCATTATAACCACTAAAGTCTAGAAAAACAGGCCATCCGTATAATGTAGTTATTCCTTCCCAGTTATCAAAGAAATAATTCTGGGACTTCATTATAGTTTTTTAACTATTAAATTGTTTTAATTTTAAAATTGTTATATACACATTAGTATAAAACCTTTAACTGGTGGAAAAACATATTCTATAATTCAGGTTTTTTCAAACCTTTTAACAAAAACTTTCTCCTTTCCCACGGCTGTTGCAATTTATAGGCAAGAATTATTGATCATTAGGTTATCTCTATGATCATGGATCCTAAAGATATGTGTACAGGAGTACACAAATCAAACACGCCGCGAATCATGTCGCCTGCACCCAAAGTTTGAACAGCCGCAAACTCCGTGATGACGTCACATTCGCCACTAGCACTCAAGCGAACAAGCGGACACGTTGAGTATAAACCAGGCTTTAGGGTTAGTGTAAATTGACATGTACTTGCAAAGTTTCTTATAGTCAGTTAAATGTCTATTTAGCAGCAGTATCAACAGATATTAAGCAGTCAGTCTACTACTACTCAAATGGGCCATCTTAGTCATCATAGGCATAAAACCATTCGCATATAAACTGTGTACATATTCTCCATTTTACATCTTGCGTAATAACAAAAACCACAGAACTGACAAAATTTGAATTTCAACTTTCCGTCAAATGACTAATTGATAGCTGATGTTTTTTGGTCTCTTCTTTGCAGGTTTCTAAAGCATCTGCAGACCTCATGCATTACTGCAGTGAACATGCCAAGTATGATCCTCTACTCATGGGCATCCCAGCTTCAGAAAACCCTTTCAAAGATAAAAAGCCCTGCACTATATTGTGAGAGCTTTTACTCTTGATGTGTCTTTTTAATGTTGCCTTTTATTGTTGTTGTTTTTTTTTTCCAAGCGTTCATCTTCAAACGTTCATTACAATCACTGTTTGCCTTAAAAAGACCTAAACCTCAAGCCATTTTTCAATTGTATCCACAAAAGTACTGACTAGAAATGTTCCTGCCATCTGAAAAGGAGAGCCAAAGCACGTAGTAAACAAAACCATTTGTTGTGCAGAGACAAAACCAGCCCATGAATGAATCCGTAGCTTTAGGGCAGAGCACAGATGAGTTGTTTGCTTTGTGATTGTGTCCACTGATGTGGTTGTGTCTTCTGCAAATAAAGGGTGAGGTCAGAGTGGGCGTTTTTACCACGAAGCACAGGAAATGATATTTTTTTAATGACTGCTCTCTGTAATGTATATCTGCAGATAAGCAGAGCCTCATCAGCAGAGCTTCGACTGTGTCTGATGTGTTTAAAGGCAGGCAGTCACAGCGAGGCATTGTTGGAGGCTGATGAACGGGGTGAAATGTCGCCATCATGAATGTGTGTAGGGTGCTTGTGCTCAGTGGAGGAGGAAACAGGTGTTTTCAGAGGCGTCACATTGACGCAATGCTGCTCTGGCCCTCCCTCATTAACTCACTGTGGATGAACAATAGAGTGATATAAAGCTAACCCCTTCTGTCAAATCACTACGCACAAGATCATGACCATGTCTTTCTCTCACAGTAAACCAGCTGAACTGTGTCAAAAGGTCAATTACTGTCAAATCTTGCAGATCAGCATTTTTAGAGTTTTAAAGTAGCCAAACAAATTTTAGATTTTAGATTTTATTTTGAAGTTTTTAAAGAGCTTCCTTTCTTCAGTGAAACATTAAATATGTTTTATTTTGTTTTACTTTTAAACTGTTGTCTTTGGTGATTGATAAAATGCAAATCATCTACTGGTATTTTGACACATACAAGCAATACCCATGACTCCTTTTGGTACAAGTCTTATGTCTTTGTGAGAAATTGAACATTATTTAAACATTATTTTCTGTATTGGAATCTATAGCCTCTGCAAATGGTCCTGAGCATTTTCACGAGTTGGAGTGAACTGCAATGAACTATTTAGGCTGTGCAGGTAATAGTGTATTAAATCATGTTTATTTTCTTGGACAAACCAATTATTTAGCTTAAGAGGTCAATGTACTGTATCATCAAGAACCACAGGTAATTTTGTTATATAACAGTTTTGTCTGGTTCTTGAATCTAATTGGCTGATAGCTGTGCAATATTCTGCAAATAACAGCACTCGTCCAGCCTCTTCACCCTTGTGTATTACTCCGCCCACATACAACGAAAAATAGAGGACAATTCACAGTTTGACAAATGTTGCTGCTGTTGGACAATATAATGTACTTTTGAGGCTTTTTTTTAGTTTGTGATAACTCTATCTACCGATTGCAACACAGAAATACTGGGAAATCTCTGTATATATATACATGTTTAAAAAAAAGTCCAAAAACAGTCATTGGCTACGTCAAAAATTGTCTACTACTCAGCAGGTACTGCATTTGAATTCAAATGGGGTTTCAAATGAATCGACTCTTTAAATCCGAACAAATGAATCGTCCAGCGATCATTCTAACGGTCAGTTGACTAGGTGTAGACAGAAACTACACCTAACACAAACACACATTCATACGGGTTGTAGAAAAAGATTGAAGGTAAAAAAATAAGAGTTTAAAAGAGTGTACTGATGCAAAAAACCAAACCCAGCGAACTAAAAATAATCAATTTAACCCTTGTATTGGTTCTTTAGAGTTAAATTTAATTTACACCAGTTCAGTGGTAATCTGGAGGCGTTCCTTTTGCGATGTGAAGGACTCTCTCTGTTGAGCGGGGATTCCCACGTGGTTAGCTGGTGGTCGGCTTTTTGTCCTGTGAGGCTTGGAGTGGGATGGAGTCTATCGTTTCATGTTTTGAAATGGCAAAAGGACTACTCATGTTGACCTCTGGTTTTGCTGCGTACTAGACTCTCGTAAATATAAAATGGCGGGATTCCTTTTCTTTTTCATTAAAGGTGCTGTCTCCCCTACAAATGCAATCCTCAAAACAGTCATATAGCGGTGCATGACTGTCAGCTGACGTGCTCCATAGTGCTAAATAGCGGAGCAAAAGACTTTTTGGGTTTTTGGGTTTTAATATATACATAATATATATATATATATATATATATATATATATATATATATATATATATATATATATATATATATATATATATATATATATATATATATATATATATATATATATATATATATATATACATACATAATTAATAATAATAATATCTAAAGATGTCGATCTTGGTGTAGTTTTTTTCAAACACAATTATTTTTGTCCTAAATGAGCTTAAAAAATTAGAAAATCAATCAAATGATTTCAATATAACGTTAGACGTGTGCATTTCTAAAGTGACACCTGTTATTTAATGTGATCAAACGAAAAAAAAAAATCTAAATAAATAAAATGCATCTGTTACTCTAATCAGAATGTGTAAGTTATACAGTGAAAAAAAGCGGCTAATGAGATTTGATAGCTTGATTCTATTTCTTGATAATAGCTTTTAATTTTAATAAACCTGACTGTTTGCTAATTTATTGGCTGCTAATGTATACTTTTTTTTTTTTTGTAAATAATAATAAAACATATTACTGACCATTAAACTGTTTATTTACAATGAAACTGCTATAATTGAACATATTTAGTAATTTGGGAATTTTTAAAAGATTTTTTAATCCCTTATTATGGTGGGCACATCCCTTATTTTCACATCCCAATGTTGACAGGTATGGTTTGAACTTTGTGGTGGGCAATTTAGGTAAACAAACGGTGTATAATGCTTCCTAAAGCACTCTTTCACATTTGAGACCAATGAGTCCTGGCATTGTCATATTTTACAATACAAAACAATAAAATAATCTTTTAATACAATTGTTGTTTGTTATTAAAATCATCTTTAATGTTCTACTGAAAAAAAGAAACATCATAAACTTGAGAAAGAGCAAATTAGGAGTTTAAAGCTACCGAGTTGTGTTTGTTTTGCCCCTTTCCTAATACCCCTATTCTTTAAATGTCCTCTTTCAGTAGATCAGATTTTACATTCTCAAAATGTCTGATTTTGCAGAATGATAGTTTGTTTCATGTATTCCCCTTTTATGACAAATACAGAACTTACATAAATACTTTATCGTAGATCAATGTACTTTAAATAACCCTTTAATGATTACTTACGAGATGCTTTATGTTAATGTTCACATTTCGTTGGATGCTTTGTTTTGGAAATGGTCTCTTTTTATAACATTGTGCCATCTTATTCTCTGAACTAATATACGCAGGGTTGCATTTGATTTTGTCAGTAAATATACACTGAGCACATGCTGTTTTCTCTTATTGTAGGGATTTTTGTGACTGTTAAGATGTATTTTGGCTTCATTCCATGTTTACAACTTCTGCACTGTAAAAAAAAAAAGAAAATATGTAAAAGAAACAATGACAATAAATAGCTTTTTATGTTGCTTTAACTTATTTTTAAAAATTGATCAGGTTTTAACAACATTTTTTTAAGTTAAACAAAATTTTGCTTAATATTTTTTTGTCAATTTGATTAATGTGGAGACTTTACAGACCTGAAACTTGCCTATAGCACTTATTCATTGTTGCTCTTGGTTGTGTAAATTGCTTCCTTGTCCTCATTTGTAAGTCGCTTTGGATAAAAGCGTCTGCTAAATGACTAAATGTAAATGTAAATGTAATGTAAGACTCAATAATAAAAATTTAAGGCAGCCAGACAATGTGAATTTCCATGAGTTTAATGAAAATGAGTGACACAAAATAAGTACACAGACCAGCTGAACCAGCCTTAGGGTAGTATTGCTTTGTCTTGTCCACTTGAGTTCAACTACTGTGAACCAGACACATTCACTGTGTCTTCATCTTTGGACTTTTTTTTTTAATTTTTTTTATTGGCTGATCCAAGACTGTTTGCAACTGAACTTGTACATGCATCAAGATTTTCTAATACCGCATTATTTGAACACCAGTATGCTGTGAATGACATTTTCACCCTTGCTTTCTTGTTGAGTTTTGCATTTAAAGTGACAGATCTGTGATGTTTCCCAACAGTAATGTTGTCACAGTGTTTCTGTGGTCATTTCTGAAGGTGCAGTTGTGTTGTAAATATGTCAACACTAGCTCTTCAGTCTGCCTTCTTACCTCTTTATGCCTTTATAAATATTTTTTTTATATATAAAGATCATTCATTGTCATCATTTTTTAGTGAATTCCTGTCTGTGCAAAATTCCAGAGCTGGATCCCAAAACATTGGGTTGTATTTTTATTTATGTATTTTTTTCAATTAAACACAGTTTTATTCTCAATCGTTTTGTCTTGTATGTTCTTTCCTGAATCCAGATTTAAATTTGCATTATTTTACTATATACAAACACAAACAATAGCAATTCTATTTTGTATTATATTTATAATGATTGAGTTTATTCAGAAGCAGAGTAAAATACCAAAGTAATCCATTGATATTATTTTATTTTTTCATAACCATTCTAAAAAAAATTTATTTGTGGTTGAACAGAATTTTAGTAAATGGGCAGAAATATTTTAGAAATATAATGCCTTCTGCGAATGGTTTAGAGATTGTCATTTCAATTGTAATGTAACCTATATATATATATATATATATATATATATATATATATATATATATATATATATATATATATATATATATATATCTTTTTTTATTGTTAAGCTACAAAAAAGCTATTTGAAATTAAATGTAAATGATCTAAATTAACCAGATTTAGTTTAAAATGTACATACAACTGAGAGGACAATGCAGAGACTCTGATAAGCAAATCAAGGCAAAGGCAGATTCTGCTTGACTAGTGTATTAAGTATTGAACTCCACTGTGTTATAAATGCCATTTTTTATGTTTCTATCCAATTCAAGAGTTCAGACTTAGCTGATGATTATTATTATATTATTACATTTTTGGACTGTGGGAGGAAACTGGAGAACCCGGGGAAAACCCACGTGAGCACAGGGAGAATGAGCAAACTTTGCACAGAAATGCCATCTGGGTTAGTAAGGACTTTAACCAGAGAAATTCTTGCTGTGAGGCAACAGTACTAATCACTGGGCCACCTTGTCACCCATCTGGAAAGGAGGGGGGGTGGGGAAAGGGATTCTTCAAGATGAAGATATTGAGATAAGAAAACTATGGTCAATTATAGTGAGTTAGGTATCATCTGATTGAAGAATCAATCATGAGTTGATGCGGGAGCAGCTGAGAACATAACATCATAAGAGATCATAAGCACGTGACCCTCTCTAAATTAGTTTATAAATAAACTTCACTAAGTTCTAATTAAAAAAGTCATACAACGTTATAGTTATTACGATTCAAAGTAATGCTTTCTATTTACATTTTTATATTATAAAATGAATTAGGAAATTACCTATGGCAACTTTAATGTAATACAGTTTGGTATATTTATCTTTGGCCCACAGCTATCAATAACATTTGGTTTTTGGCCCTTTACACATAAAAGCTTGGGCACCCCTTTTTTAGAGTTAACTGTTCTTAACCCAAGAAGCAATCACTGAAGCACAACAGCCAATAAAAACTGCTGTGTTTGAGATAATATTTGTTTATGCGACACTGTAATATGGAGGGATGTATGTATATAAACATCAGACTTCACAGGTTTATTTATGAAGGGTATTGCCATGGTATACTGCCATGCATTGCACATATGCAAACATCAGGTGTTATATCAACCCCCAAAAAAATGCTGCCATGAAAGGTTCTGTGTATGTCTAACATACTAAAGTTCTTCACTTTCTGGATTTGCACGTTGATATGATCATAATGTGAATATGAACATGATTAGACACATTGAAATTTCACACATTTAATTTTAGGACGTTTGCCTTCCACACACACTTTTATAGCTTGTTGGTGTGCTCAAAATCACATACTGTGTAGATTTGAATTTAAATATTGTATTTGAATTAGTGTACATCAACGTCATGATCAATGTTTTAAAATTGTAAATATAAGCTATCAGTCTCATTTGTATCACTGCACTTTATTCATAGAGCAGTAAACTGTCTATTACTGATGGCCAATTTATACTTTTATCCGAAGTGCATACAGTGTACTCTCTGCTAAACCCTGACACCACGACAGTCATGAGGCAGAAATCAGGTTTAAAGACCCTGTGAAATCAAAAAGGTTTTTTTAGATGTTATTAACAGAATGTTAGTATATTTATAAGATATTTTACTCCAGTACAATGACAAAATTTGAATTTAAAAGATGTGCACATCCAAAGCTTGCAGTTTGTCCCTTCTGCCAAAATAGATCAACAACGTCATATTTCAGTTTCTCATCAAATCTTCTGACCAATCAAATATGATTGTCCCATCCCCATCAATATGCTTTTAGGTTGATGTGCTTGAGCCTGTCCAAATACCCAGCTGCTACACTTATTTGGCTAAAGAAGTGGCTCAATGGTTAGCACTGTTGCCTCCCAGCAAGAAAGTCCCTGGTTCGAGTCTTGGCTGGCTCCGTTGGCACTTTGTGTGGAGTTTACTGAACATGTTCTCCCCATATTCACGTGGGTTTCCTCTTGGTGCTCTGGTTTCCCCCAGTCAAAAGACCTGTGCTATGGGTTAATTGGACGAAATAAACTGGCTTTAGTGTATGAGTAAATGTGCGGGTATCAGTGTTTCCCAGTACTGGATTGCAGCTGGAAGGCCATCTGCTGCATAAATCTTGGTTAAAGTCAGAATTATTAGCCCTCCTGAATTATTAGCCCCCTATTTATTTTTTCCGTTTTCTGTTTAACAGAGAGCAGATTTTTTCAACACATTTCTAAACATAGTAGTTTTAATAACTCATTTCTGATCACTGATTTTTTTTCTTTGCTGAATTGATGACCACAGTAAATAATATTTTACAAGAAACTTCTATACAACTTAAAGCGACAAATTGAAGGCTTAACTAGGTTAATTAGGTTAACTCGGCAGGTTAGTGTAATTTGGCATATTATTGTATAATGATGGTTTGTTCTGCAGACTATCAGAAAAAAATAGCCTGAAGGGGCTAATAATTTGTCCTTAAAATGGTGTTTAAAAAATTAAAAACTGCTTTTATTCTAGCCAAAATAAAACAAATACAGTAGGACGGAAGAAAAAATATTATCAGACATACTGTGAAGTTTTTTTGCTCTGTTAAACATCATTTGGGAAATATTTAAAAAAGAAAAAAAATGCATAGGGGGGCTAATAATTCTGACTTTAACTGTATGTCGGAATAGTTGGCAGTTCAGACCCCTGTTAAATAAAGTACTAAGCTGTAGGAAAAGGTGCCTTTTCAAAAGAACACTTTTGTATTTTTTAGCTACTTATATATGCATTTAGGTATTCATTTGTATTCATTTCATTTTAAGATACCAATGTAGACCATTTCATTAAAAACGTGAACCTTTTACAAAAGGTACAGCCTCAGATGTTTTCCTAAGTTCAGCAAACTCATTGACATGGTCATGTTAGCATAATAAACGTTCATACAATTTCTTTCTTTAAAACCTTTTAACCCCCCACATGTAACAACACAATAGTAATTTACAGTAAACACTATAGTATTTTTGACCCATATTACAGTAAAGTCATTGAAATACTGTGCTGTGTTAAATCTATATTTGCTGTGGTAATACAACAGCAAAGCATTTTTTTCTACAACTATGGGTATATAATACTACAATTACAGTTTACTGTAGCTAAAAACCAAAGTATACTACAGTATGTATCTCAGTTGATCAGTTCACAATAGTTACTCTGCAAAAAAAAACAAAAGAAAAAACATCATTTTCTTGCTTTTTTGTGTTGTTTTTAGTGCAAATATGTAAAAAAATATATATAAAAATTCTTTAACCGAGAAGCATTTTCTTAGACAAGTAAAAAATGTAAGAAATTTCAAAACTAATTGGGTTTTTCCTTAAAACAAGCTAAATAATCTGCCTTATGGGCAAGTCAAATATCTGTTAATCATTTTAATGAATAAATATTATTTAATTTACACCAATGGCAGATTATTGTGCCTCTTTAAAGGAAAAAGCTCACCTAATTCTCTGAAAAAAAATATATATATTTTACTCGTATTAGCAATATTTGTCTAGAAAAAAAAACTCTTGATTTAAAGAGATAGTTCACTCCAAAACTAAAAATTACTCACACTCAAGTGGTTACAAACCTGTCTGAATTTTTTTTTTTTTTTTTGAACGCAACATAAGTTTGAAAAAAAAAAATGTTTAAATCCATTAACCATTGACCTTCACAGTAGGAAAAACAAATACTATGGAAGTCAATGGTTGTTTCCAACATTAAAATAACGTTAACCTTTGTGTTAAAAAAGAAGAAAGAAATTTAGACAGGTTTGGAATGAGTAAAGGGTGAGTAAATGATAATATAATTTTCAGTTTTGGGTGAACTATCCCCTTAAAAATGCATATGGACTAAAAACAAGACAAAAAAAATCTAAACACTACAACAATATACTGTAACTAAATACTGTGTGGTGAATACTATAATATCTACAGTATAATAAATTATGATTAAAAATCACTATAGTATTTACTATAAATGACCTTATTTTCATGTGAGTCCTAACACCTCCTCCACATGTCCAAGTATCAAGTTTATTTGAACTCATCAATCAGGAGAGGATAATGTGTATTTAATGGCAGTATCATGCTTTCTCCATCAGCCAGGTGTTTGTGGTTGTACAGTTCCGACTTGCTCTAATTTCTTTGCCATTGTTTAATTTGGATCTCCAGGTCAAAGCGCTGTTGTTATGCAATGATCCCAATAAAGCTTCTCTCAAAGCCGCCGCTACACTCAGAAACAGGTCAGACTTAATTTACTGCCCCAAATCGATGTAATCAGTGAGGCTACTTGCATATGATTGATGAACTGGCTTTGTGGTCGTGTCATTTTTGCTGATAAAGTTACCTGTCAGCTTGGCGGAAAAGCTCCAGGCTAAAGCCTGTAATCCTGTATGAGGAAAACAAGGAGCCATTCAGGTTATCATGCTGTTATTTATGTTCACGGTTAATGGGACACTAATACTCTGAATTTCAGGATTGATACTAGTATTGCTCTCTTGAGTTTAGCTTGCCTACTACAGAACCAATTTCTGATATTTATAACAACTTAATTATTCATGTGCTGAGAAACTAAACCAAGTTTTCAGTTATGATATTTTAGAAATCAATATAATATGCTATATTTATATAAAACATTTATTATTGGAAACAGTTGTTCTTATATATGTCATGTTAATAATTTGTCACCTTGGAATTATAAGGTTCTATCTTGGTTCTGAATAATTTTGAGATATTTGCATTCGATATAGCAAACAGTATGTGTGTAACTAGTTTTTTTTTTTTTTAAATAAAAAGTCTTAAAATGTAAAGAACTTATAAAAAAAAAAAAACTATAATGTACTGTAAATCAATTGTCATTTAATAAGAATATGTCAATAACTCATGAGTGTGTATGGATGTTTCCCAGTGATGGGTTGCAGCTGGAACGGCATCGCCGTGTTGTACAGTGTTGTTACAGTGTGTTACAGTGTTGTTACAGTGTTGTTGTGCTGCTTTTTTGATGATAAGTTCTAGGTGAATTAAAATTAAAGTCCCCAAGAAATCAAAACTAATCATGTGATTTTGTTAGCTTCTATTGCTAGTTTTGTGGTGAACAATTTATATGTCCATGTCATTGGGAATAATTGTTTGTCCTTCTAATCTTTAGTTGTAGTGTGAAAATGCACTTACTGTTTGTTTTTAGTAAAATTGTCAGATTACATATATCTTAGCCAATGGCCGTGGCTAACATATTTATTCACGCTGCTCCAGCTGTCAGTTTTGACAACAAACAGAAATGGTGAGCAGGAGGAGTCTGTTAGGTTGTTATAACTCTCTCCAAAAGCTTTTCTGGATCTTTCTGTATGAAATGCCTACTTTAACACATCCATTCAACTCACTGTAGAAAAAACAAGCCACACCCACTGTTGTGTCATTTAATAATCCATTTATCTGGGAACTGCATCAGAATACAAAAAAATAAATAAAATAAATAAATAGTCATAGCTTCCGGTTCATGGAGAATTTAAAAACATTACATTTTGTTAAGATGCTTTATTACTGTATATTTATCAATTACATAAAAGTAGTTTTAATAGCATAATGAATAAAAGTCTATATAAATACTATCACCTCACATTAGCTATATATTATAAAGTTTTATTACAGTAAGCTTTTACTCTGAGAAGTTGCTTACTTGTCCTTCATGCTCTGTGACCGTGCACTCCATCCATTTAGAAACATTAGCAGCATTCCTCACGTGTGGGAAAAGTCGTGGACTCACTTCCACTTAAATCACGACCTCAATCCCATAAAGCTGGAGTTTCCCAGCTGTAGGCACATCTGGAGAGAAAGAACTGCTGCGTCGCCCCATTTACCTGCATACCTGAGTTTAGCAGAATGCGGTTAATGGCAGAAACTCCAGAGGTCACTGAAATGCAGATGAAATGTCAGTCCCATTTACTTATTTACTTATAGGCAACCTAGAACAGAAATATCCCTGTCAAGCTGGTTCTCTCACATATATTTGCAGCACATTTTAGTGTGATAATAAAGATGTAAAAATTTGCTACAAATTTGTTTTTGAACAAAAATGTTCTAGTATTTTTCATCCACTTGCCCCTCCAACCTTGTATAAATGATCTGTAAGGATCTCGTCTTTCATCTACGTCAAGTTGTTACAGCTAATGGCTTGTAATATTCGTGATGTAAAACCTAAGTGAGAAAAAGACTTTGAGTGTTCATTCACTGTGGCGCTGTAGGTAGTGCTGTCACCTCATAGCAAGAAGGTCGCTGGGTCACTGGTTCGAACCTCGGCTCAGTTGGCATTTCTGTGTGGAGTTTGCATGTTTCTTCCCGGTGCTCCGGTTTCCCCCACAGTCCATAGTGTGTGTGTGTGTTTGTTTCCCAGAGATGGGTTGCGGATGGAAGGGCATCCGCTGTGTAAAAATATGCTGGATAAATTGGCGGTTCATTCTGCTGTGGCGACCCCGGATAAATAAAGGGACTAAGCCGACAAGAAAATGAATTAATGAAATCACAATCTTTAAACCATCCCCATCATTCTTCCTTGGGCCAAATCAAAGGTTACCATGGTTACACGTTTATCTGAAAATCTAAATATGCTCAAATGAGCAAAAAAAAAAAAAAGAAAAGAAAAGAAATGAAAAACAAAATTCTTTATTAGATATAAGCTATAAGTCAGTAAAATACAACAGTAAAAACTGGAAAATAGAAGGTTTAGGGTTAGGTATGTGTATATGTGTGTGTGTTCACTTTTATGAACTCAAGATAAATGTCCCATATGAAAGTGTGATCTGCCTAAAAAATCATTTATTAATATATGGATAACACAGTAGCACGGTGGTTAACACTGTCGCGGTGTCATCTTACAGCAAGAAAATTGCTGGTTCAAGTCCCTAGGGCAGTTGGCATTTCTGTGTGGAGTTTGCATGTTCTCCCCGTGTTCACGTGGGTTTCCTCCAAGTGCCTGGTTTCCCCGCAGTCCAAAGACATGCGCTATAGGTAAATTGAATAAACTAAGTTGGCTGTAGTCTATCAATATGAATGGGTGTGTATGGGTGTTTCCCAGTACTGGGTTGCAGCTGGAAGGGCATCCGCTGTGTAAAGAATGCTGGTTGAATGCAAGTTTGAGGTTCATTCCACTATGGCGACCCCAGATGAATAAAGGGACTAAGCCAAAGGAAAAAAAAATGAATGAATTTATACAATTAGAAGTTTTCAATGTCTAAATCAGTTTAAGTTGATTTAAGTGTCACAATGAGAAATTAATTGGTATTATTTTGATATCTGAAAATTGCTATTCTAGTTTAATTAAAATATTTAGCATTTTAAAATGACATTTGACCTCAAAGCATATTGTGTATTCCCGCTCCATCCAAAAAAAAAAAAAAACAGTCTTACTGTGTCCTGATCAGAATAACTGTACAGTTTGAAAGACTCTCTGCCATTCTACTAAAGGATCTCTGCTTTCCAGGATTCATCATTTGAATAATGCAGCACAGCTCTAACTGGAAATCATATGACCATTTTACACTGGTTATCAGTGACTCTTCATTCTGCCTCATTTTTGCCTAGACTCAGCAAAAGAGAACAGAAGGTTATTTTTAGCTGTCAGCTCTCCTGCTCTAGCCTTGACTCATTCCATGAGGGATTTATTTTTTAATATTTGTTGTCTTAGTTTGCATTTGAACTCATGCGTGTCCCCCAGCCGTCCCGTTGCGTGTGCTGATGCTGTCACCTATGACTCACTCTCTCAGCTCTGTTTCTATTTCTGGCTTGGTCAGTGCTCAGATTATATCTGCTGTTTTGTGTAAAGACACAAGGCCTTGATGACCCGACGTCATGCGTCTCCCAGCTGCCGTAGTGAACGTAATGGAATTCTCTGTCCCGCCTACTGGTGGAAGCAGCTTATTTTAGTCGTACGAGAGAAGAAAGCTGCTGGATGCTTTTCAAAATGCTGTTGACAAAACAAAGCCCAATTACACTTACAAACTGCCCTGTATGTTATCTAAAGGTAACTGGATAAAAGATGTCCAACAAAGGGGGCAGGGGGTAGAGAGTCAAGTGTCATTTTTCAGTGTTTTCAATGTTTTATTGTAATTTAGTGTAACTGCTTTATTTATGCAAAGACATACAAGTTATTGTGAGCTTATTTAAATTTACAAAATAAGCAACTAAGGATAAGAATAATGGCAAAGTATAAAAATGGTTTAATGTTTTTTTAAACATGCTAGTTGACTGTAGGAACACAATAAATGTAGAGTTCAGATGCAAAAACTTCGAAAAGTGTTTGAAATTTCTTTTAAAAATGAAAGTTTTTTTTTTATCAGGCTCCTTTCTGTAGGTTCAGTAATTTCAAGGTTATAGCAAAGAATACAATGGTTTAAAGGTCTTTGAAAGGAAATAACTCAACATAAACATAGAAGTCTGAGAAAAATGCTCATTTTCAATGGAAATTTCAGACAGCACTAAAAGGTTTTTGCATCTAAACTCTTATTTTTATTTCAGTATTTTATTTGTTTAGTTTATTCAATAGTGCTAAATACCTTTAAATACAATGTGTCCTTGCTGGATAAATGTATTACTTTAATCACACTTCCTTACTAACTTCTGTCCAAATGTAAAAAATAATAGTAATAATAATAATAAAGTTTACATTTAACAATGTTTTATAGTTGCAAGAGGAATTGTGACTTATGTTAAACCATTTCAAGTGGTGCTCGCTGCAGAGCCATTTGAGGAGAGCTGAGCTCCAGCGAGGGGGAGCTTAAGCTTGAGCTCCACCTATTTTGCACTTCTTCTACGAGTGATGTCACTGGGGGTAGGGTTAGGGGTGGGGTTGGTGTACGCATTAAAACAGCTTACAGGAGGAGGAGCGACAGCTCATGCTCCCCCTCGCTGGAGCTCAGCTCTCCTCAAATGGCTCTGCAGCGAGCACCCTCTCAACCATTTTGGATTTGACAAGCTAATATTATTGTTTTAATGATATGTCTGATTTAATAAAATAGTCTTAATGAATAAAGGTCAACATATTCAAATTTTAAACTTTTTTTTAAGCAAACTGCTGAAATTGTGAAGGGGTCACGGTGACTCAGTGGTTAGCACTATCACCTCATAGCAAGAAGGTCACTGGTTTGAGTTCTGGCTGGGACAGTTGGGATTGTTTACATGGATTTCCTGCGGTAAAGTAAATTGAACAACCTAAATTGTCCGTAGTGTATGAGTGTGTGTGTGAATGAGTGTGTATGGGCATTTCCCAGTACTGGGTTGATGCTGGAAGGGCATCCGCTACATAAAACAAATGCTGGAATAGTTGGCGGTTCATTCCACCGTGGTGACCTCTGAAATAGAAACTATAAGCTGACTGAATGATCAAATATTTAGAGTAAAATTGTATTTTTACAATTTGCAAAAGTTTAAAGTACTGTTGAAATAATGTCGCTATCACATTTGCTATCATCTAATAAATGTAACATGACTACACACTGTAAAAAGTGATTAGTTGCTTTGCTTTAAAAAAAGTGAGTAAACACTTGATTTTACTTAAAAAAAGAAAGTAAACCCATTGACTTAACTTTTATAATTATGCACAATTTGTTTACTAATTATAAGGCAGCAAGTTTACTCTCATTTTAAAATAAAGTCAACTAATCACTTTTTACAGTGTAAATGTAAACAATTACATGCTGATAAACCAAACTCTCAGACAACACACACACACCTCCAAAGACTGAAGTTTGTGGATCTGACATTTTATTTTGAACACTTTCTGAGGATGAACGCGACAATATAAATACAGTGAATAAATTAACATTTTAAAATACAAAGAGAACATTTTGTAAAACTGTTAAACAAGTAACTCATTTCTACTCAAATCAATAAAACATGTATATTCCCTTTTAAATAATTATAATACAGGACAGCATTGATATCATGAGTTATGCTCTTGCAGCGAGGCTGCAAAAAGCCCAACATTTCCCAGCCCATCTGATCTCAGACAGCCAGATCACATTTGCTCGAGTAGATTCCAGCTGCACGTGCTCCAGTCTTAAAACTCCAATCCAGCATGTGTGATTCAGTTTCCTGTCCAGTCTCTTTCCCGGTAAACTCAATCCCTGCAGCACTTTGAACACAGCGCCGAGTCATTCATTCATTTTTCCTGTTCTGAATCACCTGGAAACACAAAATCCACACTTGTTCTGATCATTGGGTTTGCTGGAATACATTTCATCCAGTGCGTTTGGTTAATCCCTCGTTATTATTAGGCTTCATCCAGAGCAGAACTCCAATCTTGTGCGGTAGCTTGTAAAAGCTGTGAAGTAGATTGTTTGCTTCTGTTCATCGTTCGGGGAGATTGATGACTGGCACCCACTGGTCCAAACCCCGACTGTCTCTACAGAATCGATTCAGTTTGCTGAGCGCTGGATCTTTCCATGTGGATGACTGAGGATTCTGGGAGATAGAGAAAAAAACAGAAATGTTGAGATGCGTAGTTGTATGCTGCATGTATTCTAGATTGGTTCAGAACTGCAGGGCACATCAAAATAAAATGGGTGTTACAAGGAAATGGATTTATATGCCATCAGAGTGAGGAGTGGAATTTGCAGGCAGAACGTCAAAATAAATTTACGTCAAAATATTTCAAACAAAAATCAAAAACTGGCGAGACACTGTTTGGAACTATACTCGGGCAAAATTAAGTTAACTTTTCACACTTTAAGTTCTGATTCTCGTGAACATCTTCAGTCAACCATAAAAATATGATTCAATTTCAAATTAACAAAAAAAATTAAATAAAAAATTCAGAATTGCCTGAGAAACCATCTCATGTGAGCATTAAATGTTTTTGCGATATATATTTGTATATACTCCCTGGGAGCAGTTGGTGGTATTTTAGGGCTGCACGATTACTCAAAATTAAATAAAGATCGCAATTCTGCAAAATCCTGCAATTCTCATGCACATCTTGTCAGGAAACATGGCTCTGTAATCAGTAGTAAAGCTCTTAAGAGGGCATCCTGTAACCACTTTTATCAATTCAGTGACTAATAATAATAATGTAGAAAACTCTGTTCCATCTGAAAGCAGGTGCTGGAGAGTTACTGCTCATTACAGAGCCAGCTTTACTGACAAGATGAGCATGACACTCGCCTGCGATTAATCATGCAGTCAGTGGCGGATTTAGGCATGGGCAGCATCTTGCATGGAGACCCCTACCCCCCATGCTATTCACTTTTGACTGCGACACACCAACCCCCCCCAGCCCCCGCCGCTCAATTTTCACAGTCGTCGGTAAAACTACAGCATAAACATGACGAGGGCAGCACGATTGTCATTTGCCAACAGCGCCAATTAGGCTTGTGACAGTACTGCATGCAGCCCTAGTACATTTTCAATTCAAAGTGTACCGCAAACAGCTCTGTTCAACTAACTAAGATGCTTTCTTTACTACTTTATTTTTCGTAGTGAGTTTATTTTGTTATTGCAAAGGAAAACAACCAGACTAATGTATTATAATTGCTGCACTCAGTGTGAGTGGAAGGCATACGCTAAAAATATACTGATGCTCAGGTATTTCAAAATTTCGACCCCAATATAGAACAGAAAGTAAATCAAATAACTTCCATACTTGATAATGAGAATCCCTAAACCCTAAAAAAGGTTTTGCCATTAATTCTTCAGACTAAATTAAATTATTTAATCATTAATTTCTTTTTAATGCAGATGATCTCCCAACAAAATCATCCATCCTCTTATATATTTTAACAATCCAAATGATGCTATTTAAGGAATTTGGAACATTTTTTAAAACAAATTATTGCCCCCTAAAAATCCTGCAGCCCTAATTCCTCAGTCCACAGAAGCGAGTGCTTTTAACAGCTGCTGGTTAAACGGACAAGCACTTGTTTTCAAAGGGCCTCTCTCTAATTTGTTAAAGATGGTCACTTCACAGAGCTTTTCTTCCAGGAAACTGTGTTTGCAGAAATGCCCCAGTGTTGCACAGGAAGTTCTGCGAATACTAAAGACCGCCACAGAAGTTCAGCACTGCTATTATATCACTCTGAAGACCTGCCAGTTAACTGCAGCCCCAGACCGGCAGGAATTCCACATCACAGACGCTCTAATGGATCATTGAACTTTCAACTACTTCAGTCGTGCCGCCCTCAAAGAGCTTAACTAAACCTTCCTGGCAGTTAATTATGAATATGCATGAACAACTCTGCAGCTGTGATCGATCTGTGCTTTTGAGCTCACAGCTCGCGTGCAAGGGGAAATGAAATGACACATACGGTGACTAATACACAGTGGAGGTCCATCGACTCTCCTCCCGGTTTCATGCCCTCCAGGATCTCTGCCAGACGTCTCATGTTGTTCACTCGCAAGATATTGATGTCGTTCTCACAACAGAAGGCTTGAATCAGGGTAAAATGGATCTGGAGGGCCACATCTTTTACATCCTCCTCATCTGTGGCCAGCAGACACAAGACCACGTTGTCTGGGTCCCTGCAAAAATGTCAATGAAAGTACATTTGAAAAAATGTGCAAACAAATTTAATAAAACAGATGACTGACAAATATGGTCACACTTTATATAAGGTTTCATTAGTTCTTAAATTGATTGACATTAACTAATAATGAACAATACTTTTACAGCATTTATTAATCATTGTTTAACATTTAATAATGCATTATTCAAATCCAAATGAACATTAGTTAATGCATTGTGAGCTAACAATGATGCACTTTTTTTCTCCATTACATAAAAAAAAAGATTACCAATACTGAAATAAATGAACTGTTCACTGTTTGTTCATGTTGCTAAATACATTGACACTGTCAAAAGAGCATCAAAAATCAGCAACTTATATAAAAGCAAGCCCAGTTTAACAGAGATGACTGGTTGTCACCTGCAACTTTCAGACCCTTCATGCTAGATGTTCAAAATTACACTCTGTTGCAGTTTGGCCATTTTGACTTCAGAAGATTGAATTCATTGCTAAAGCCTCTGGCAGTTAAGTATTTGAACACACACAAATGAAATAACGTTAACTTTGTCGTGCTGTCTTAGTAAAACACCTTACAGTGTGCTACTAGCGTACCAGCGATGGCCAATTTAAAATAAATGTATGATTTTAATCTAGATGAACAACATATCCTAACATATCTTACATTTTAAAGAGAGGAATGGCCCAGCTATGGTTAGTAAAGGATCTGTCATGACTACTTACACATTAAGCGACTTCGCTGCTTCATAAACTCCCACAGTGATGCAACCCTGAGGTAATGCAGCTGTCAGGACCTCTTCCAGTGCCTTTTCAACAGAGTCCATTCTGCAAAACCATTAAAACACAGTAGAGTTAGCGTTACAAGCGATAACTCGTACAAAACAAAAAGGCCACCTGTCCAAAAGCGTTCTGCATAAACGCGATTTGCAAAATATGAATCAAATTTAATCATCAATATCACAAGCATTGTCGGTTGATAAAACTTCCGCACAACATTTATGCAAGTAACAGGACACTCATGCAAGGACAGATTGAGCAGATCATCAACATGACGTCTGCATTAGCTTTTGGAAAACGATTTCTGATTTTCACGAGCTTTTAACGACACAAACGGACAACACGCGCGTGACTGTCGCTTCGAGCTTTTATGCAAAACCAGTGCATTTAATATAAAAACATACCTTTCCGTTGCGTTATCTCCACACGGTTCTTCAAAAGTCATATTGCACGTTAGAGACAGATATCCTTACAGTATGTGTCGCGCACGGTTCTCTGTAATCCTGTGTGATCCAGACACAAGAATATGCGGTAGAGTCTGAGTCAAGCGATAAAGTGTGAGGCTCGCATCATGAGACGGTAGAGTACTCGCTTGAGTCTCATTTACATACTCCTTTCTGATTGGTCAGATCACATGAACGCGCATGTATGAACACGGCAACAGTGACTGTATTTACATATCTAAATATGGTTACTTTTAAAACGTCTTAGTGTAAATAATTTTTCTATATATGTACATGCAACGCACAGTAATTCTCAGGCAGCCGCTCATTAATATACTTAAATGATTCTAAAAATAAATGAATATATAAATATGTTGTCTGGGCCACGATTTAGAATTTTCTTCATGATAAAAAACGTACAAGAGGTTAAAGTGACATCTGGTGGCGAAGTTAGTGAAGTCCACGGATTCTTGTAGTCAGTAATCACTGCACATTTTTATTAGTTATATGCAAAAACTAATATTATTATCTAAAAAAAAAGATACAGTTTTACATTGTTTTTAAAAATATATATTTTTAGTGTAAGTTAATAATTGTTTATATAATTGCATGATTTAGTCAACAATGATAAAGCTCTCGCTCTTCATGGCTCAGTCCTATGAAATAATAGTAAACTAACTAAAATATTTATTTTAATTGGATGTTGTGTATTAATGTTGAAATGAGCATAGGCCAACCTACAATTAATAATTTGTTATTTGTATTTTTCGTGTTAAAATTAACTATGGAACCTTATTAGGTATTACGCTAAGCACAACCTAAACCAAAAATATAAACTGTTAGCCTTGGATGTTTTTTATTTTGTTATCATAATAAAATAAGATAAATTACACGCAAGGTTAATAGTTTCAAGATAATTGCTTTTTTATTATGCAAAAAGTGAAAATATATAATGGGGTATGTACATCAAACATTATAGAAAAATACTATATAATTTACAAATTTCAGCTGTTTTTAAAGCCTTTTTTGTAGAAGAGTTAGAAATAGTTCAAAGTCATTCCGTAATTTTTAACATATATATATACACATACATATATATTGTCAAGGATGGGTTGCGGCTGGAAGGGCATCCGCTGTGTAAAAACGTGCGGGATAAGTTGGCGGTTCATTCTGCTGTGGCGACCCCGGATTAATAAAAGGACTAAGCCGAAAAGAAAATGAATGAAAATTAATTAGGTTTTTGGCTTGTAAATTTACATTTTGTTTAAAAAATTGTGTTAATAAGATAAACAGATAAAGGAAATATATTTCATTTTATGTAAAGGTTCAGTTTTGTAATCAACAAAACATTTTCCCAATGTAAGGAAAAGTCTTTATCAACGTTCTTAATTACAAAAAGGGAAAAATCTTTCCAAAGCAAATTTAATGAACTGTAGAGCCAAAATAAGAACTAGGGGCTCCAATAGTATCTGGATGCAGCCTTTATGATGCAAGCTGAGACTGCATATCTCAGTGATGCCATGTCAGACATTAAATGGAGTTAGTGACGGAAAAACTTTTATCGATATATTTTTTTGTATTTAACTAAGAGAGTATTGACTGGGTCCATATCAGGACACAATCTGAATAACGATGTAAGGCACAGGTATTACAAGATGGTGGTGATTTATGAGAACATTTCTGATAGACGTTTATTCATTCATTCATTCATTTTCTTGTCAGCTTAGTGACTTTATTAATCCGAGGTCGCCACAGCGGAATGAAACACCAACTTATCCAGCACATTTTTACGCAGCAGATGCCCTTTCAGCCCAACCCATCTCTGGTAAACTTCCACACGCACATTCACACACTCATACACTACGGACAATTTTTTACCCAATTAACCTGTACCGCATGTCTTTGGACTCCGGAGGAAACCCACGCGAAGGCAGGGGAACATGCAAACTCCACACAGAAACGCCAACTGAGCCGAGGATCGAACCAGCGACTCAGCGACCTTCTTGCTGTGAGGCAACAGCACTACCTACTGTGCCACTGTGTCGCCTGACAGAAGTTTGTGGATAATAGAAACAATGGGACCCTGTGTAATGTACAATTCACAAAAACAAAACTGTGTGTTTATATGGAAATATGCATTTAAAACACAGTTAGCCTATGTCAGCATTTTAACAGTTGGCAGTAAATATTGCCGTAAATTGAGTTAGCACATCTATATATTAATGAGCTGGTAAAAATATACAGCTGAGTTTAATTTAATTTAATAAATATCACTTTTATACAATGCATTGACATTTAAAAAGAACATTGTATGTGATAAATAATATTAACTGTGTTGAAATGTTACACAGTTCCCTTCCTAATTTTTTTTTTCCTTTTGTCACACTATTTTATTTCTTCTTTTTTAAAATTGATTAAACAGGAGAGTACATAATTATAGCTACATACAACATTAAACAAGGGAATTAACAGCAAAAATTACTCACGGACATTAAGTATTTGTTTAGCAGTTGGGATGTCTTAAGAGCTTTGGGATTACTCTGTGTAGAAGTCATGGAATCATAAAAAATAAAAGAACACTTTTTTCTGCAGTTAGGATTTTCCTAATGTTCATTCATTCATTTTCTTTTCAGCCTAGTCCCTTTATTGATCTGGGGTCGCCACAGTGGAATGAACTGCCAACTTATCGTATTATTACATTTTTATCCATGATAGCAAGGCAAGGCCCTTAATTGTAAGCTCTGGAAGAGAACCAGATATATGGTTATACTTCTTTGTGGTTTTAAAAAGGTGAAGTAATTTTAGGGAGATACAATTAACATTTTTTGTTTTGTTTTTTTGTATTCATTTTTAAACCTAAAGTGTTTTTTTTTATTAACCTTCATATAACAAACAGGCATTTTCAACTTCCATTGGTAAACATATATAACATCATATCCAAGCAGCATATAATAAACCAAATAGTACAAAATCATAATAACAATAACATAAATAAACCTTAAATATCATAAAAGAAAATACATTACATTCAGGGGGTCAGTCCATATAAGCTGACAAAAGTTTAGAGAGCTTTGAGTCACATTTTGTTTTACCTGTTTTATGGATTTATACAGTATAACATGTTGAAATCATTCTTAAATGCTGAGAAACAAGGAGAAACTTTAACAAATATACATTTATGAATATAAAATGTTGCTACAATCAACATATTATTACACAGAAAATCAATTTCTTTGTTTTTCATAAAAAAAAAAAAACATTTTTGTTATCAACCACTCATACAGTCTGTCCCAAAAGGATTTGACAACAGAACAACTATAAAAAAAGATGTTCCTGAGATTCAATATCTTTCAAGCAGAAAATACAAGCATTACTGTCTAAATAAATCTTATTCTAAGAAATTCATTACATGGATAATTGTCATTAATTGTTTTGACATGTACTTCTTTCATTTTAGGCAACAAGGGAAATGACAGGTATGTTTTTCTAACTTCAATAAGGTCCGCTTTAGAAAATATTTCAGATAAAACTTTTCTTTTAACAGGAAGAGGAAAACATTTGTTTGTCAGTAGTGATCTCAAGATCTTGTTGTTGCATTTAATATCCAGAAATAAATAATTATCAATAAACAAATCAACCAGTGTAGGTATTACAAAAAAGTATTGCACTATACCTTTAACTAAATTCCTCAAAGCAACAGGAATAGCTTTGACAACCAAAGAATCCTCTATTTGAACAATAAAATTTAATTTTAACTTAAAATGATCATAACTTGACATATTACTGTCATCATCCATTTAATGAATTACATTCCAAACTCCTTTGTCAAACCAGTCATTAAAAAAATTAAGATTTCCTTTTATGTAAAATACACCTGTTGTTCCAACTGATAATGTGGAGTGTTTCCCTTCCTAACATGGCATTCACCGACTTCCATGAGCAATACTGCGCTCCTCCAGTGCGTCTCCGAGCAGCTTCAGCGTCTGTGCACAATGGTTCCGCACGACGTGGCAACTTCAAAAGCTGCGTCCCAAATCGCATACTTATGCACTATTTTACGCCATTTTGTAGTATAAATAGTGTAAGTAGTGTGTTCACATTGAAAACTCTCAAAATAATAAGTGCACTTTAATTACCCGGATGATGCACTCATTCAGCCGCTAAAATGAAGTGTGGTATGATGGACACTTCACGCACTCAACGACCGCAGGTTTGCTTACGTAGCGGAAGGGGCGGAGCGATCGGACGCACATGTTGAATAACTTTATTTATTTTGGATAGTGAAAGCAAAATTCTCCTACGAGAGTGATTATAGCGCCTCCGCATGGTAAATGCGGCAATACTCACGGCAGGTATTACTTGATAATTCAGTCGTTTATTTCACTGATTTGGCAACAGTCAAACGTCATCAGGGAAACGGGTTGAATTTCCGCTTAGTAAAAAAACATTAGTGTGCCATTTGGGACAACACTACATACATATACTATCCTGTTGAGTGTGTAAGTGCATAAGTACATAGTGCATGAGTGCATAGTGTATAGTGTGCCATTTGGGACGCAGCTAAATACTCCGAATATGGGAGTGAGCACAGAAAGCCAGGGGCGCCTGTCAAACAGCTGTATGCAAACACACTGTAAGTCTTTGCCTTGATTTATTTTACTTCTACCGTTATTTTTTAATAAGAAAATACGTTTTTAAAACGTATAAACGCCTTAGTCATTTTACACAAAAAGTACGGCATCAGAGATGTGTTTAGAGTAAATATAATAAAAAACCGATTGCCAGCTGTTGACAACATCTGTTTAAAGTAGCCACACATATGTCCATCAAATATTGTGACTGACCTTTTAAATCAAGCCATTTAGGAGGCCACTGAAAAATTTGAGAGACTTTGAGACTGGAGTCAGTTTGTTTGTTGTGCTCTAAAATGATGTGGCATGTGCACTTTGAAACTATGACAGCAATCTCACCGAAGCGCGCGCACACACACTGAACGTGGCTGTGTTTATGGAAACGTCTCAAATTGAAGCTGTGAGTTAATTGAAATTATACTGTGAGGAAGTATTTCTTTGATTTAGTCAAATATATTTAATGTAAATAATAATAAATGCTTTATTTTGCTTTATAAGTTGCCAGTTATTAATTAAAAAAACATCATGTATGTACAAACCTTCTCTGTACAGTAATACATTGTAGTAAAGTTGGTTTTATATTCGCACATTTGTTCAGTGACAGCTTCCTATTTCTTTTACCATGGTACTTTGAATATTTGGACTAAATTGACATGATGTAAGTGTGACTCCAAAACAACATTAGCACTTTTTAAATGACTGTGAGCAATGTTGTATTTTTGATAGTCATTGGCTGCTGATATGATTTCACTATTTAGAGTTTGCATTGAATACTTTTCTGAAATGATATTATTAAGGAGAAAGTACGAATGTGTGAATAAAACACTTTACCTCAATGTAACTATATAATATAGCAATAACTGCAGTTTTTATGTTTCCAAGCCTTAGTTGTGTTAGTAGTGTAGGTAAATGGTCACTGTAAATGTTTTAATGCCATGTGCTAACATTTAAATGAATCATTTGATACAGTGCACTTATTGCATACATACACACTTTTTAATAGTCATATTTTATTTATTTATTTTATTCAATATATGTTTTGCAATGCAACGTAAGCTTATTAAGTAGCCCTACAAACAAACAGTAGGTACATTATATAAGTATAATCAAGCGAGATCAGTTTTTCATACACCCTTTAAAAACAAAAAATCTATAAGATTCACTTTGTTGCATTCATAGTTTTATAATCTTGCACTGATATCTGTAGTTACATCGTAAGCCATCATTAAAACAGTAACAGAACTGAAACCAAAGGTTGGTTTAGATTTACTGCTCCCTGATAAAGAGCTTCTGGATCTGTGCTGACTGATTGCAATTGATTTGTGTATACAGCTGAAAAGAATATGCCCTGTTATCTCTAACAACTGACTGTGTGTGTGTGCGTGTGCGTGTGTGTGCGTGTGTGTGTGTGTGTGTGTGTGTGTGTGTGTGTGTGTGTGTGTGTGTGTGTGTGCGCGTGCGTGTGTGTGCAGTTTTTTTTTAGGTTTATCCAGTTCTGTGTCTCATGATGGAGCCCAGAAGGGAAGGCTGGCGCATGCCAGGCTATCAGTACCAATCTAGTGACAGAGATGACCACTACAGATCCTCACATCAATCACAGTATTACTACCCACCAACAGAGTCGAGAGGGAGAGAAAGACAGTGGCAGCAGGTGGATCCTCGTTATGGAAGCTACATGACCAGTCCTCCTCCTAAACCAGAGTATATTCCTGGATATAGCAGCGCTTATGCATCCAACCAACCCTCACACTTCAGACCACACTCCAGGTAAATCAGCAAAAAAAAAAAAAAAAATATTAAAATGATTTAAATTCTATAATAATACTGTAATTATAACATTGTAAGTATCATCAATAATATAATAATATTTCAATATTATAGTCAGTGTTTATCTTATGTTTTTTATGGTCAATGTAAAAGTAAATAATTTTCTTCCTGTTTACAAAGAATACATTTTAATATGAAGACTAAAAGTGAATAAAGTCAGTTAATTCTTCGGAGAATGTTCAGTTTACAAACAGACAGCCTCTGTGAGCAAAATAATCCAAGGATGGGCTCACAGGTATTTTTAAAGACAATGTTATAATGTTTTAGATAAGAATTTCTCTACAAATGGCTGTCATAGCCCAATTATTATAATGCATTTGATCTTTACCTATAAGCAAATCCTTAATAAATTTATAATATCAATATATAATTGTAAATCTTCAATATCATCATCAACACAGTGTATAAAGTTTCCATCACATCAGCCAAATGCATGTATATGAGGAGTCAATTTGCATTAAAAAGTTATATTTGTTTTTAGAAAGTATTTCTGAATTATATTCATTACCCAGTTAATCGTTTTATTGGTGTATTTCTATTTCATAAAATAATAATTCAAGATAAGGTTTACAGAAACAAAATGAACACAGAAGTATTCATAATTTGCTGGTGGAGTAAGAAAAAAAAATAGAATAGTGATGGATTTTTGTTTTTATATATATGGTTTAATTTGGATATTTAGTAAACACAGCTATGTTGTGTTTGTAAAAAAAAGATGTATGATTGTAAAAGGCATGCATACAAACTATAAACAAAATAAAATAAAAACATTGTGGCAAAAGATTTGTGATAAAATAGTATAAAAAGTAATATTAATTAAGGAATAAGAACATTTTTTGTAGGTTTGCTTCCCAGTTGATTAATTATCTTTAGTACATTTATCTTGTTTTATGATATTTTTAACCCACATTTAAAAATTATCACATGATAAAGACAAATTTTTAGTATCTAATTAGTCTTAAAATATGCATCACGAGTTTAGGAAGGTTTTATTTATTTATTTATTTTTATTTATTCAGCAAGGAAAGGAAAGAAAGGTGTATTTTTTTTTGGAATATTTATCTAAATACAATATAAGCATATTTAACTGTTTGCTCATCAGAAAATCCTCAAATCTTTCACAAGATATAAGACAATAGAAAACAGTTATTTTAAACGGTATTCATATTTTACAATGTATCATTTGTCAATAAATCACAGTGCAAAAGACCTAACTGCTAACTGCTAATGCATTCAGGCAGGAATATGACTACTCCACTTCCAGCTACTGGCCCTACAGGGAAGACTATGGCTATTATGATTATCACGGTTATCACAGAACACAATACAGCTCTCCAGGTACATGATATTCAGTCTGAGCCTGCAGTTTTTAATTATCACAAAAACTCAATCTCAAGTCTCATTTTGGTTTTATAGATGGCGGCGGCTGGAGCCAGACAGATGGCTGGAGGACAGAGGGTCATCAGGGCCGAGGACTGACGCAGGAGTCTGCAAGAGCTTCATACTCTGATCAGCAGGGGTCTGTCAATGACTTGTTCTCATACGCTAATACTGTCAATCTAATGATTTAGTGTTTATTTTAAATTAAGGGTCCTTGCCTTTCTTTAACAGCTATAGCTTTAAAACAGACAGTCAGCATGACCGTGGTGTATCAGAGAGACACAGAGAAAGCATGGACAACGGAAATAGAACTGGAGAGGTATGTTTTCAGAAATTACTTTTCATACATTGTAATAAAGTTTACACTTTATTCTATGCATTGGTGTTCAATGGTGTAGGGGGATTGATTAAAATTGATTGATTGATTGATTGATTGATTGAAAAGACTCATATTTTAAAAGTCACCTATGGTGAAAATCAACTTTTGAAAGCTGTTTGGACAGAATTATGTGTAGGTATAGTGTGTCCACAGTCAAATTGAAGTAATATAAACACAATAAGTCTCTTTTTTTAATTTCCTGATGTTAAAATAGGATCCAAATACAATACAATACAATACTGCAATACTGAGGCCCACTTCAACGTGATGTATGAGTGCGGTTTCCCTGTCCACCAAATTGATTGACTGCCATGTATTAACATGTGTCCATAGTAACGCGTAAAAGTATATCCACAAGACAGGCAAGCACAAAGCAACTGGGATTAAAAGATCTGTTCAGCTCTCTGTGATCATCTGCATCTCAAGAATGAGTTTTACAAGTTTAAAAGTTTTTAAAATAAAAAGAAAAAATGTAATAAGGAAAATTGCTGGGTAATTCATTACCACAGCCGCACATCAGTAAAATTAAAAAAGAACAAGCTTTATAACTAGATAGTGTACGACTCATCGTTGCAGAAAGGCTTGAATTAAGAAAGTTCTTAATGTAGTAAGGGAGATCTGCTTCATTCTTGTCTGTCACTGTGCTGTTTATCTATGCGAAACACAGCAGATGAAGGTTACACCCATCGGAGCGATCTTTATGCCTCTGACATGCACATACTCTAAAAACTGTGGAAGGGGAGAATCAGCTTTTTTGCATAACAGCTTCAATTCTGAAGCAATTTCCCATAGATGGCTTGCTTCTGGAAGTGTCAGGGTTCGGGAAGGATGAGGGAGCGAGGACTCAAGTGCAAACAATAATTGGGTTTTATTAATAATAAAGTACAAATAAAACAAAAAGGCAAAACAAAACTACCCCGAGGGGGAAGACATTAACAAAACACACAAACTTAGCTGGACTGACAAGACAAGGCAAGGCAAGGCAAGGCAAGGCAAGGCAAGGCAAGGCAAGGCAAGACAAGACTGGAGCAGGAACACGGGGAGTGTAGACAACGAACTGGCAAAGGACTGAAAACATGAGGGGGATTATAAAGCAAAAAGTAAATTGACACACAGGTGAACACAATTAACTAATAATGGGTTAACAAGGAGGGTGGGACTAGACAATAGACGGGAGAGCGCATGACACAGAGAGACAATACAAGCCATGCGCTCACATAACACAACACTGAAGCACACGACAAAAACACGTGACCACAATGTAAACACCGAGCCACGTGCTTTGACAAAAGACGCAAGACACGAGCACACGATGAATGAAAACACTCACCGTGCGCTCACACATGCAGCATGCATGCTTCATCCCAGCGCCGACCAAAACCGAAACCAACAAGACTGAGACGCTGGGAATGAAACACCATGCTGCTGACAGACGAAACACAAACACGAGAACAAGAGTGCACGCGTCTGAGGGATGCAGAGCGCGCGCGGCCGCGTCAAGCAGGAGCGCGCACACTCTGCGTACACCCACGACGGCGCGCGCGCACATAGAGACAGAAACAGGACCAGACACGGGTAGTGTCAGAGATCTGCCACCAAAACAAGAATTTACAAGACCAAAGTGGCAGAACCTTGACAGGAAGGTCATCCGCTGCGTAAAAACTTGCTGGATAAGTTGGCGGTTCATTCCGCTGTGGCAGCGGATTAATAAAGGGAATAAGCCGACAAGAAAGTAAATGAATGAATGATTCTGAAGCAACAAAAGGCTCATATTAAATATTGAAAAAGGGGTAAAATAGGTGCCTTTATAATAATTTATTAAATAATTGTAATTGTTTTAGTGTCATTCATTCATTCATTCATTTTCTTGTCTGCTTAGTCCCTTTATTAATCCGGGGTCGCCACAGCGGAATAAACCACTAACTTATCCAGCACATTTTTATGCAGTGGATGCCCTTTCAGTCGCAACCCATCTCTGGGAAATGTTTTACTATCATAACACATACAATTTTATATAATTTTTTTAAAGTATCAAAAAATCATGTAAAAATTTTTTTCTCAATTTTAATGATAATTTTAATGAGTATTTGTGTGATCATTTGATGCTAAAAACTTTATTAATGATGCTGAATATTCAGCTTCGCAACACACTGACACATTACATATTTTACTATTTTTAAATTGTAATTATAATTCACAGTATTTTTACAGTTGCTGAATTATTGATGAAGTAAATATAGTTATAGAGACATAAAGATCATAAACTTTAAAAAAGTATTGTATTTAAGTTAGGATTAAGTTAGCATTGTGTTCTAGGGGTAAATAAGGTACAAAGATGTCTCTTTAAAGCCCACATGAACCGAAGACTGTGACCACATTTTTTTATGGAATATTAAATGAAAATAGGTGGATGTGACTTGTTTTTTTCTAGTGCAAGCTGATTGGATGTAGTAAACTGGGCATTTAATTCAAGAAAGATTGGGAAAAGGGTTTGAGGAGAGTTATTACTGATTCCTCCTCACCATTTCTGTTTGTTGTCAAAACTGACAGTTAGGGGTGTGTGGATAAATATGTTAAGCAAGTCCAATTGCTCAATAGATCTTAGATCTGAGAATTTTACTGAAAACATAAGATTTTAATTTTAAATTACAATTGCAAACATTTTTTTTTTATCTTAATGACATACACAGATGAATTGTTGACCACAAAACTAGCAGTGTGAGCTGACAAAACTATATGACTAGTTTTAATTTCATTTTTACATTAAAGGTACTGCCCCATTCTGTCACTTTCCTATGGCTTCTTCCCTGCTTTATTAGGGGTTGCCATAGTGTAATGAGCCACCAATTACTCATATGGTTACTGGCAGATTCTCTTTCTACTATAATTCAGTCTTTCCAAGTACAATACTTGGAAACTTTTGAGCCATATAAAAACAGAGAGTATTTTCCTGTTAGCTCATCATATTGCCAGTTTTGTGGTGAATAATTCATCTGTGCATGTCATTAAGAAAAAAATGAAATCTGAAAGTGCACTTCCTGTTTGATTTCAGTTAAATTATCAGATTACGTGATTTTGAGGTAATGGGTGTGGCTAACATACTTAATCATGTTGGTTTAACTGTGAATTTTGACAACAAATAGAAATTGTGAACAGGAGTCTATTAGGTTGTAATAACTCTTCTAAAACCCCTTTCCTGATCTTTATGAATGAAATGCCTATTTTACTACATCCATTCATCCCGCAGTAGAAAAAGCCACTGTCATTTATTATTCCATTAGAAACTACGTCACAATTCAAAAAAAAAAATTATCACAGCTTCCGGTTCATTGGCACTTAAAGCTTTTTTTTCATTTTCAGGTGTATGATAATAGTGCTCTTGCCAACTCTAAAGCATCGGGTCTGTCTTCAAGCAGCTATGAGCTCAGTCAGTATATGAATGGAGCTGAACAGAGTGAGCTAGAGCTCATTTCTCACACAGGTTTGTCAGAACCACAGTTCAGACACAGTACCTATCTAATCTTACTAACGCGTAACTATTTTTTGATTGGTCATTGGATTCAGAATTTCTGTGGTTGGTCATCTGATTTAGGTGTTGTGCCCGTTGAGGTCGCTCCACTCAAGTTCAGCATCCCTCATGTGGCAGTGAGTTTTGGGCCGGCAGGTCAGCTTGTGTGGGTCAGTCCAGCCCTGGCCTCTGAGGGTGAGCCTGCTCAAGTGGAACTCCACAGCCTGGAGGTTAGAAAAACATGATACAGACTTAAGTTTTAAGGCATAGTATGAGATGTTGGGTTGGATTACAGTTTTTTACAGATGCTAGTACACATTTCTCAATACTTTGGTCACTTTTGCAGGACTCTTCACACAACTGAAGTCCATGTGGGCTAAACTGAGGATCAATTATTATTGTTTTGGCACAAAGTGCATTCAATGGCTACATATCTCAAATTTCATAAATTCTTTTTTCACTCAGACACAACTGCCAAAAATCTTTGTACGTACAGGACATTTTGCACATGCTTACATACTGTTTTTAAAACTGTTAAACTTATGTTCAAAATAATAACAATGCAAAACTGAAAAAGACAGCAAAATTCGACAGCAAAATTTTATTGAAAAAATTCAAATTATGTAACACATTATAATAAATAATAACTACACACTATGAAACATTTAATAAGCATTAGCATCTGGTGAATTCATTATTTGTTGAGCATTAACTCTACATTAATAAGCATTAATAAGCAGTTTATAACTGCAGTCACAAATGCTGTATTCTTGACTTATAACCACATTTATAATGTGCTTAATAATAGTACTTTCATACTTTGCAATTGGTTGCTTTTTAATTACTAAATGAAGTATTGCATTATTTACAAACCATTTGTATTTAAGAATAGTTGGAGGTTTTTAAGATAATTCAGAATGAGTTAGTAAATGATTAATTAACTATTGAAATCAACATTTATGTATCTTATTATTCAGGCGTATAATAATGGTTACTATGCATGTTAACAAATGCTTTATTAACAGAACTTTGTGCAGTTTGGAAACCTAATCTAAAGTGAGGATTATTCATGCTTTATAAACCCCTTGACAATTAAAGGCTTGGCATCATATGAACAATACATTGTTGCAATCTTGTCTAAAAAGTATTGCCGAATAACTGGAGTGTCAATATACAACATCAAATTGGATAAAACAACAACAATATAATAATTTAACAATATAATATTGTGCAATGTTTAAACTGTAGTCATTTGATTTTAGATAAGGCTGCAAAGATTTACTTTTTGTTTGATACAGTTTCATTTGTGTATCTTCAAATAATTAGAAATCAATGTTGTTTAAAGTTGTTTATTTTCTTTTTTCCTGTTTAGAATTTAACTGAGCCTTTAATTGTTATTTATAAGGGATTTTAAAGCATAAATAGTCCCCACTTTAGATTAGGTCACAAAACTGGATGAAGTTGAGTTAATACAGCATTTCTTAACATACAAATTAACCATTACTATATGCCTGAATAATAAGTTATAAATGTATAAATTATTTATAAATTTATAAATAAATTATAAAGTTAGTTTTAATAGTTTATTAATCATTAACTAACTTATTTTGAATGATCTTAAAAAACAACCAACTATGCTTAAATAAATGGTTTGTAAATAATGCTATATTTAATTTAGTAATGAAAAATTCATCATTATCAAGATATCAAAGTACAATTATTTATTATCACATTATACATTTGGTTATAAGTCAAGAATACATCATTTGTAGCTGCAGTTTTAAACTGCTTACTAACATTTATAATTGTAAAGTTAATTAATGTTACTCAAATCTAAAAATGCAGTTTAACCAGACAGATTAGCATTACTACTATATCTGTATCAGTGGATGGTGTGTATACAAATTCTTGTATTTTGTAATTAAATAAAATAAATAAAAATAAATAATTGGCATAAAACATTGACAAATTCTGCATCATGTCTGATTCATTTCAGTCACATATATTGCGGTTATAAACAATATATATTGCAATTATAAACAGAGATGTGTACTTGTTTTACACAAGAAAACACTGTGTAATGCTACATGTTAATGCTCTTTTTAGGTCATTGTTTTGTGGGTGACAAAGTGTGTTTGTTAGCTGTCAACCTTTGCTAGTGTTCTGGAGCAATGAGTTTATTTGAGAACTGAATAAAATGTTTTGGTAGTTGTAGTGTATTTTTAATGTGAAATGAACTGTTTTGCCAAGTTGAAAGTCGATTAGGAGAATTGTGTGAAGAGTTTTGCAAAACTTACCTAAATAATGAGAAATGTGTCCTAGCATCTGTAAAAAACTGAAAATAAGAAGGCTTAAAATCCTAAACTTTGGAGTCTCTCTGATTTTTTTTAGGTTCAATAATTTAACTTTTAATGATAATTAAAATGTTCTAAATGTGATTAGTCCAGTTGCTGTTTACAGTTTTATTCCAACTGCTTACACATTTTCAAAACAGTGTCACCTTTTTTTCAAAACTCTACACACAATTCTCAAAACTGAAGCATTTGCATCAAATGGCAGACACTTTTTTCATTTTAGTAAATGTTTGGATAAACCATGTAAATACTGTTGTTTTAAATCTAAATCTCTTTGCTCTTTCATTGGCTTATATCTACATTTCAATAAAATGTTCAACAGTGACAGAACTGCTGAGAGGAGTAACCAGTATATAAACTAGTATATAAACTAAAAATATTTATTAGGCCAAACATTACTAGTGTATACAGTAGCATACAACAAAACCATAAACATACTGGATGTAAAAAAAAAAAAAAAAAAAAAACATATGTAAAGTGAAAGTATTCTCCAGAAGACAGTAAAGAACACAATTGTGTGTGGGGGTTTTGGGGGTGGAGAGCATCAATTGCCTGGAAAGGTGTCATGCTGGCATATAGATTTTGAAAAAGTGGATATGGGGTAGATGCAAAACTACAAGGTTTACATAGGTACATAGGTGGCGAACCAGGCTTTTTTTTTTTTTGCACCAGAACAGCCTTTGACCCATTTATAGGCATATACTACAGTAAAGCAGTGATTGTTTAGTGATCTTTTAAGAAATAAGTGTTTCCACATTTAAGCAGTGAGTGTGTGTGTGATCTGGTGAATAAGTGTAACATTTTCATTAGTTGTGTTTGGAAAAAGAAGTCACTTCATGTAAGATTTTTGTGGTTTTGGTAGAGTTGTGTGTAGTGTTTTTAAAAAAGTGTCTAATGCGATTGAAGCTCAGGACTGAGAAATAGCTTCTGGTTCTGGAGATTTGCTGTGCAGTTTTGCAGTTTGAGTAAGAAGTTTTAGAAATTGTGTAATAAGAAAAGAAGAGCTTAACAAAAAAACTGTGTTTAAGCAGTTGGAAAAAACTGTAAAAAAAAAAAAAAACCCATAAATGTCATACTGCTTCTGAAGTTTTTTTTTTTTTAATTTTAGGTAATTCTCTGTGACACACATGCACAACACGATATGAGAGACTTTCCTGGACCTCTGGCAAGGTATGAAGGTTCAAAATATTATTGTTATTGAAAAAATAAATCAGTAAATAAACTTAGATTCATTTATATGTATTTTATTTAATTAATCATTAACTCCTATAGTGTGCAACAAAGCGTATAAAGTTTCTGTTAGCATGTAATTTGTTAAAAAAAAATTCCCACAATTAATTTACTCATAATCCCATATTTAAATCCCTTAGATGTGTGAGTTTGTGTGTGTTTGTGTGTGTGTTAGAGAGCTACAAGTCATAAAATAAACATGCAGTACTAGCTACAATGCCAACCACACCATTGGAAACCATGGAAACTCACACTGGTTTCTCACACGTTATATTTGACCAAAGTAATATAACAGCAAACAAAAGATTTTTGTTCTGCAAAGATGCTTCTGTTTGTGTTTAAAGTCCATATGAACTGTAAGCTGCGACCACTTTTTTTCCAAATTGTGATTCAGTTATACAGAAATGGATTATTGAATTAAAAAACAGTGGCCATGGCTTGTTTTTTTTCTACTGCGAGCTGAATGGATGCTGTTAAGTAGGCATTTTATTAAGAAAGATTGGAAAATAGTTTTAGAAGAGTTATTACAACCTAACAGACACCGGCTAATCATCATTTCTGTTTGTTGTCAAAACTGACAGTTAAAGGGGAGTGGATAAGTATGTTAACCACACCCAATTCCTAAACATATCTAATCTGACAATTTAAGTAAATAAATAAATAAATAAAAAAACAGGAAGAGGATTTTCAGATTTCACATAAAAAATACAAAGGCAAACATTTTTAATTCTTAATGACATGCAAAGATTATGTGAGCTAACAAAATCATATGGCTATTGATTTCATTTGAACTTGAAGCTCAGTTTATGGAGTTTTTAACTTTTTTTTATTTTCAGAAGAAAACATTTCATAGTTAGGTTTATTTTCTTGCTAAATAATCCTGCTACATATTCTTATATTTAAATTAATTTGTCCCTGGCTGTCTGTATTTGGTTATAGGGTGTGTTTGTTACTCTGTGTGTAGTAAAAACAGAATCTACTTGACCAAACTGCAGCTGCGTTTTTCTTCTCTTTTGTATAGGGAGGATTTGCATAAAGTGGATGCCATTAACTTTGCCATTCAAATGTCAGAGATGTGTCTAAAGGACGAGAAATTAGAAGACCACACATCTGCTGCCCTCTTGTGGCATTTCCTAATACTGCTGTGCAGACAGAATGGAGTAAGTTTTTTTTTTTTTTTTTTTAACTCATTATTACCCTGATCTAAAGATCATATAACCAGTATTACAATTACTAAAACCCCTTCAAAATAATTCTGCATATTAGAATTACTTACTGACATGTGTTTCACCCTTTACACTGTTAATATGAGTATGTGTTGATATTTGTATAGAGAATTCTGGGTTCAGATGTTGCAGAACTGCTAATGAGGGAGTCCAGTTCTCTGGGGGTGTGGGGGAACACTGCTGAACCTGCAAATGGAAAAAGTCTCATTGATCTGAGTGAAACACCTACAGTAGAAAAAGAGACCCTCAACTTTTCTGACCTCCTTACTGGATTTCCACCAACTGACAAAGAGGCTGAAGAGCAAAACCTTCAAAAATACACCAAACTATTGCTGTCTGGGAGGAAAAAGGTTAATGTTTTGGAATTAAATAATATAATATAATATAATATAATATAATATAATATAATATAATATAATATAATATAATATAATATAATATTATAGAATATAATATAATATTATAGAATATAATATAAGGGGCGAGGCAGTGGCGCAGTAGGTAGTGCTGTCGCCTCACAGCAAGAAGGTTGCTGGGTCGCTGGTTCAAACCTCGGCTCAGTTGGCGTTTCTGTGTGGAGTTTACATGTTCCCCCGCGTTCGCGTTTGTATCCTCCGGGTGCTCCGGTTTCCCCCACAGTCCAAAGGCATGCGGTACAGGTGAACTGGGTTGGCTAAATCGTCCGTAGTGTATCAGTGTGTGTGTGCATGTGTGTGTGTGGATGTTTCCCAGAGATGAGTTGCGGCTGGAAGGGCATCCGCTGCGTAACTTGCTGGATAAGTTGGCGGTTTACTCCGCTGTGGCAACCCCAGATTAATAAAGGGACTAAGCCGACAAGAAAACTATTAGTTGGTTTAAATATTTCCCAAATTATGTTTAACAGAGCAAGGAAATTTTCACAGTATGTCTGATATTTTTTTCTTCTGGAGAAAACAATAAAAGCATTTTTTAAAAACCATTTTAAGGTAAAAAATATTAGCCCCTTTAAGCTATATATTTTTTCGATAGTCTACAGAACAAGCTGTCATTATACAATAACTTGCCTAATTACCCTAACCTGCATAGTTAATCTAATTAACCTAGTTAAGCCTTTAAATGTCCCTTTAAGCTGTATTGAAGTGTCTTGAAAAATATCTATTCAAATATTATTTATTGTCATCATGGCAAAGATAAAAAATCAGTTATTAGAAATAAGTTATTAAAACTATTATGATTAGAAATGTGTTAAAAAACTTCAAAATTGGGAAAAAAACAGGGAGCTATTAATTTAGAGGGGCTAATAATTCTGAAATATACTGAAAATATACTTATTATAACTGTAAATATTTATAATATATAATAGGTGAGAGCAATTCCATGCAATTGTCAACCATGCCTTAAAAACTTACATCTGTCACATCCATAACGGAGCTTTTTCCTCATAATTGCAAAAAAAATAAAATGACTGTTTTTTTTCTTTAATAGTGAACCAACTCTTATCTTTTTGATCAGCATTATTTCTTATTGGGTTGTGTAGTTTAATTCACAGAATTTCAATAAAGAATGTTAAAGTATGTCAGAAAAAAAAAAAAAGGTTTGCAGGTTGATATTTTTCTGATCACATAACTCTGTAATTAGTTCTTTTGAAAAATAAAGACAGATGTTTCAATAAATTGTTGACATATACTTTCTCTTTGTATTTATGTTTTATGTTTTTACTGAAAATGTCACATCCATAACGCTGGAATTGCTTGTATATTATAGAAAAAATTATACAATATATACTTATAATATTTTAATTTATTAAATGTAATATATAATATAATTATAATACATAATTTTCTTTCTTTCTTTAATTGTTTATTGTCTTCTTTTTCTGTGAAATGATCTTATTTTCTATTATCTTGACATGTATTCTCTTACTAAAATATAATCTCGGGTTTTGACAATAGATTTCTGCTTATTATATTATTCATTTATTCATTAATTTTCTGTTCGATTTTATTAATCAGAGGTCGCCACAGCGGGATGAACCACCAACTTATCCAGCATACAATCACCTTATATTACATTATATTATATTATATTATATTATATTATATTATATTATATTATATTATATTATATTATATTATATTATATTATATTATGTTATATTATATTATATTATATTGCGTTATATTATATTGCGTTATATTATATTATATTATATTATATTGTATTATATTATATTATATTATATTATATTATATTATATTATATTATATTATATTATATTATATTATATTATATTGCGTTATATTATATTGCGTTATATTATATTATATTATATTATATTATATTATATTATATTATATTATATTATATTATATTATATTATATTATATTATATTATATTATATAGAGAATAACATTGAACAAAAAGCTTGTCACTTAACTTTAAATGTCTCGTCTATTCACCCAATGCTTCCCTTTCTGCAGGAGGCGCTGGAGTCGGCCATGCAGAGTGGTCTGTGGGGTCATGCCTTATTTTTGGCCAGCAAAATGGACAGCAGGTCTTACAACACAGTGTTGAGCAGGTCAGTAGCGCTGTAAAACAGATATTATACAGCTCTTGCTAGAGACCCATGAATTTCCACAGTAAACACTATAATAACTGCCGTGTCAGTTATGTTTCATCTGAATCTTCTGCTCATGTCATATAACAACATGTACAGTATGTGTCTATAAAAGCCATTTTGCTTTGATTGTTTATGCAGGTATTTTTATCGCAGTAACAAATTTTACACTCTGTAAACACCCTGGTATGAGGTCCGATCAAATATACAGTGAGTGAAGACAGTTGTGGAGCCACGGATATTTTGAGATTATATTTATACATCCTGACAGTTGTGAGTTCTGCTCCTGATATCATTTTCATTCATGAAATAGAAATTGGTAAATGCCTGGAGAGGATTACTGGGTATTGCATCCATTCGGTTAATGGAAGTGACTTGTTAGGCTTTTTTTATTAGGCTTGGTTTTGAGTTGATAAGGTAATAGGTTTGTTTGTGTGTTATGAATTTACTCACTGATAGAGCTGTTTACATGTAAATCTTGTATGTGTGCTATGCGTGTATACTGTTAGGCCAAGCTAAATATAGATCCAGGTCATGACATATTGAATGTTTATGTTTTGACAGATTTACAGGCAGTCTGACTCCCAGTGACCCTCTGCAAACTCTATTCCAGCTGCTCTCTGGACGGATTCCAGCTGTATCCATGGTAATACACAACATCTCCTGCTCACTTTCTAATTATCTTCTGACCTGTTTATTTTATTTTATTTTATTTTCGGCTTAGTCCCTTTGTTAATCTAGGGTTGCCACAGCGAATGAACCACTAACTTCATTCATTTCTTCATTTCTTTTAGTTTAGTCCTTTATTAATCTGGGGTCGCCACAGCGGAATGAACCACCAACTTATCCAGCATATGTTCTACGCAGTGGCAATCCTTTTAGCTGCAACCCATCACTGGGATAAATCCATACACACTCATTCACACACATACACTATAGACAATTTAGCTTACCCAATTCACCTGTACCGCATGTCTTTGTACTTGTGGGGAAAACTGGAGCACCCGGAGGAAACCCACACAAACATGGGGAGAACATGCAAACTCTGCATGAAGATTAAAACTTATAGGATAAATATATTTATTTTCATTTTAGTTGACAATAATACCTTTGACTAGATGCAAGCTTTAACAAAGGTTTGTGCATTCGAAATAAGCAGCTCAACTCTCAGAACATAGTAAACATAGTAAGTGTATTTATGCACACACACACACACTTTATAATCTAATTTATAATAATCTATCAATTTTACTACATAGAACTCCATATAATAGCCAGAAACTTTTTTGCACAGGCCTATCTAAAGGGTTAATGGTGCCAACTTATAATCAACAATAAAAATGACACAATTCCACAACTCCAAAGTCTTCATTTTGTTTTTCTTTTCACACAGGGTTATATAGTTTTGGATTTTCCTCCCTTAATAGTAAAAACTTTTATTTATAAACTGCATGATGTGTTTACCTGTGTTGTCTTCGACTAATATTAATATTTGTTTGAGGATCAAACGTGATGTCCATCGGAGGGCGGGTTGACATGCTTGAGGAAGATCCGGACTCCCTGCCACCCTCCGGGGGTTGTCAGTATGGTTATGGATCTGGAATCAGACATGTTAGCCATGTTATCCCGGGCTGCTTTGGCCGTGGGGCTGGAGATGGCTTGTCCCCCAGAACCGCGGACGGACTGCTTAGATGGGTGCTATCTGGGGGAGAAGAAAAATACGAAGCCTTCTAGACCACCCCGTCCCCTTCTTCCTGGAGGTACACGGAGAGCTTACGCAGGCATGTAGGGCTCCTTTTTCTGCCCGGTCCTCGTGCGCTCCCGCTCTCACCTCCCTCTATGATGCAGCGGCCAGGGGATATAAGGCGATTCCCCAGGTGGAGCGTGCTAGCCGCTCCACTCGTGGAGATTCGCCCAAACTCCCTTCCAAGGCGTGCAGGTTATCTGAGTCTCTCATGGCCAGAGCTTACACTGCTGCAGGTCAGACCCCCTCCACTCTGCACGCTACAGTCACCTATCAACGCTACCAAGCTGAGAAACTGGCCGAGATGCTGAAGGGAGGTTCTCCCCCGGGCTTGCTGCATGAGCTCTGCACAGCAACCAATTATGCTCTCATGACCACCAAATCGGCTGCTCATGCCCTGGGGAAGACGATGGCCATATGAGTGGTCCAGAAACGCCACCTTTGGCTGAGCTTGGCTGATATGAGTGACGTTGACAAAGCTCGCTTTCTTAATGCTCTCATATCCCAGACCGGCCTGTTCGGCGACACCGTTTGGGAGTTTACCCAGGAATTCTCCATGGTGAAAGAGCAGTCCAAGGTGATGGGTGAAGTCATCTATCAGCGAGCTCGGAAAACTGCTCCTCCCGCTGCCCCTTCCGCTGTGGCAGCTCCTCGCTGAGGGCATCCATCCGTGGCTTGAACATCTGCTCCGCTTCCGCTGCCCGCTCTACCGGCCACGCCGGCAATGCCGAGCCTCCCGTGGGATTGCGATGCCACCACCCCAGGGCTCCATTAAGTACAGTAAACGGACCCCGAAGCGTTCCTGGGACGGGCCATTCGGAGAAGAGGGGACCTGCTCTTTCCTCGGTGGGGGGCCGAGGATTATTAAATCAGTCCACAACGACTCTAAACTCATCGCTGCCGGCCTCCGGGTCAGCGGCAACCAAATTTCCAAAAGAGCAGTTTCCTCTTTCTCTTAATGCGCAAACCCGAGCACTGCCAGTCTGGGACGCTCCGCCTTCCAGCTCGCAGCGCCGCGACCCCTCGCCTCAGGCCCTCAGAGTGCAGCAGACCAGACTCCTTTCTCTCACTCTGACCTCACCGCGGGATCCATGGAGGAAGGTAAGAGAAATTCTCTTATTTTCAGCTCTTCCTCGGAACGCACTGCTTCCCGGAATGAGCACTCCCATCCCGAGCTGCCCCTCCGCTGGCACGTCAGCGATCGCTCCAATATTGCCAACAGCGCGCACTCTGCTGGCTTGGTTAGAGCCTCTCAGTGCGTGGCGGTAGCTCATACGGACGGTCAGACTCGGCTATGCGATTCAGTTCGCTACTGCCCTCCCAAGTTCACGGGTGTCCTTTTCATGAGGGTTATCCTCGAGAGCGCCCCTGTCTTGCGAGAGGAGATTGCTGTCCTCCTGGAGAAGGAAGCAATTGAGCAGGTCCCTCCAGCCGAGATGAGGTCCGAGTTTTATAGCCCGTATTTCATCGTGCCCTAAAAGAGCGGGGGGTTAAGCCCAATCCTAAATCTGTACAGACTGAACTGTCATTTATACAAAGTGCCTTTAAGAATGCTCACGCAGAAACGCTTGATTTGGAGCGTCCGTCCACAGGATTGGTTTGCAGCCATAGCCCTGAAGGACACATATTTACCGCCCTTTTCTCCGGTTTGCATTCGAAGGACAAGCATGGCAATACAAAATCCTCCCCTTCAGGCTCTCTCTGTCTCCGCAGGTTTTCAACGAGCTCGCGATGAGTGCCCTAGCGCCTCTGTGCCTTGCGGGCATCTGCATAGTCAACTATCTTGACGACTGGCTCATTCTAGCCTTGTTTCGCGATCAGCTGTTTATGCACAAAGTGCTTCGGCACCTCGACCAGTTGGGGTTTCAGGTCAACCGAGAGAAGAGCAAACTTTGCCCTGTGCAGAGGATCTCTTATCTCGGGCTGGAGCTGGATTTGGTCGATATGGTTGCGTGCCTCTCCGAGGAGCGCGCCAGGCTGATGCTTTCCTGTGTAAACGAGCTTCACAGGAAGATAGTGGTCCCACTAAAATGTTTTCAGAGGCTCCTGGGGCATATGGCAGCCGCGATCACGCCGCTCGGTTTGCTTCATATGAGACCACTTCTGTGTTGGCTTTGTGATCGAGTCCCCAGGCGGGCATGGCGTGCGGGTACCCACAGGGTGCGCATCACTCCACTGTGTCTCCGCACCCTCAGCCCCTGGATGGATCTGGCTTTTCTACGAGCCAGAGTGCCCCTAGGGCAAGTATCCAGGCATGTTGTCATAACAACAGATGCCTCCAGCATGGGCTGGGGGGCCGTGTACAACGAGCATGCATCTGCGGGTTCGTGGTCCAGACCCCGCCTGCATTGGCATTTCAACTGCCTGGAGCTGTTGGCAGTGTATCTGGCTCTCCACCGCTTTTTACCGGTGCTGGAGCAGAAACACATGCTGGTCAGGACGGACAACATGGCGACGGTGGTTTATATCAACTGTATGGGGGGTATACGCTCTCGCCGCATGTCTCAGCTCGCTCGCCGTCTACTCCTTTGGAGTCACACACTGCTGAAATCGCTGCATGCCATCCACATTCCGGGCGAGCTTAACTGTGCAGCCCATGTGCTCTCACGGCAGCTAGTGTCTCAAGGAGAGTGGAGACTCCACCCCTATTTGGTCCAGCTGATATGGGCGCGCTTCGGAGAAGCCCAGACCGATCTGTTTGCTTCCACCGAGAACGCACATTGCCAGCTGTTTTATTTCCTGACTAAGGCCCCCCTCGGCACGGATGCACTGGCTCACAGCTGGCCATCGGGCATGCGCAAATATGCGTTTCCTCCAGTGAGCCTAATCACATAAACTTTGTGCAAAGACAGGGAGGACGAGGAGCAGTTCTTGTTTGTTGCGCCCCTCTGGCCCAAACGGACCTGGGTTTCAGAGCTCACACTCCTCGTGGTGGCCCCTCCTAGGCACATTTCCCTAAGGGAGGACCTCCTCTCTCAGGGACGGGGCACCATCTGGCACCCACGCCCAGATCTCTGGAACCTCCACGTGTGGTCCATAGAATGCGTGCGGAAGACTTTGGTGACTTACCGTCCGCGGTACTTAACACTATCACTCAGGCTAGAGCACCCTCTACGAGCCATGCCTACGCCCTGAAGTGGAGTCTATTTTCTGAGTGGTGTGCTTCCCCCGAACTTGCCAGATTAGCATTGTGTTATCCTTCCTTCAGGATAAGCTGGAGCGTAGGCTGTCACCCTCCACACTGAAGGTTTACGTGGCTGCGATCTCCGCTCACCATGATTCGGTAGATGGCAACATGCTCGGGAAGCATGATCTAATCATCCGATTCCTCAGAGGCACGCAGCGGTTAAATCTGCCCCCCCCCCCCCATGCCCTCTTGGGATCTCTCTCTAGTCCTAGCGGGTCTGCAGAGAGATCCGTTCGAGCCACTCGAGTCAGTATCTCTCAAAATTCTGTCATTAAAGGGTCACGAAACACCAAAACACATTTTTTGAGCTGTTGACAGTCGTATATGTGTCCCACACTGCTAAAAACCCTATTAGGACACCTATATTTCACTAAAAAGTGTAAATTGGTTGTTTTTGCGTTATTTCAAGCAAATTCGTACTTCCTGTTTGAAACTAATTTTTGAAGCTGCGTCACGGTCATGACATAATTGCGTGTATTCCAGCGTGCAGACTGGGCGTCTGTGCCAGAGTGAGTCTTATTACGTCTTACAGTGTGTTGCATTAATGCATGAGTAAGGCTTGGTTCAAACCAATCAGCGCGCTCTATTGTGCAACTTCATTAATATTCATTAGTGTTACCGTGTTTACACCACAGAGACGCCACGTTGTGTTGGCAAAACAAGCGTGAAGTGTTGCTTTTATAGTTTGCTGCCATTAAGTTTCGTTTTCATTTTCTCTCTGTGAGAGCTCATCTGGATCACGTGTGGATTAACAGTGTACGCGACGCTCGACAACAATAACTTAAGTGTCTAAGGAGGAACATTGTTTACCTGAGAGCTGTTCTCATCTGCAAACGCTGAAATCCGGATTCGCTTGTAGTCTTCTCTTCATAAAGACGCTGCTCTAGTTGCTGGTGATTGTCCTGTCTCTACAGATTTGGTAAGTGAGCGACCAGTGCTCTTTGTTTATTCAGTTTGTTCGTATCGAACTAAGTAGAGGTGTGAAAACACCCTGCTGAAACGAGGGGGTTTCATGGCCCTCTAAAGACAGCTCTGCTGATAGCATTGGCGTCATTCAAGAGAGTTGGGGATCTGGAGGCATTTCGGTCAGCGAATCGTGCCTTGAATTCAGGCCCGGTTACTCTAACGTTCTCCTGAGACCCCGACCTGGCTATGTGCCCAAGGTTCCTACCACCCCATTTAGAGATCAGGTGGTGAACCTGCAAGCGGTGCCTTCGGAGGAGGCAGGCTCAACCCACTCACTGCTTTGTCCCGTTCGCGCCTTGCGCCTACATGGAACAAACGCAAAATGTAAGATCACGTGAACAGCTTTTTATCTGTTACGGTGGTCGGCAGAAGGGAAGTGCGGTATTAAAACAGAGGTTGGCCCACTGGTTAGTTGATGCCATCGCCCTCGCTTATCTATGCCAGGGCCAGCTGGCGAGCCCTCCTAACGTGAGAGAGCACTCTACAAGAGGTGTCACTTCCTCATGGGCGTTATCATGCGGCGTCTCTCTCACAGATATCTGCAGAGCTGCGGGTTGGGCGACACCTAACACATTCGCGAGGTTCTGTAATCTTCAAGTGGAGCCAGTTTCCTCCCGGTTATTGCGGGGACTGACGCTTTCCCAACGTACTGTCGTATTTCAAAAAATCCATAGTCTATATTAGCTAGGTAAAAGCAAACTTACGACCCCCGATTAAACTTTAAACATTTATTTTCATGTAATGGTAATATGTTGGGCCTAGGGGACGTTGGAAGGTTGCGCTCTTGGTAATGTCAGTGCGCTCACGCTTTGGCTTGGCAAACTACACATCAGGAGCGCAACGGGCTTTGGTTGCTGTGGCGCTTTCCATACAGTCTCCCAAAGTCTGTTTATACAGACACACGTAGGAGTTCCCTTATGAAGAAGAACGTCCTGGTTAAGTACGTTACCCACGTTCCCCGAATAGGGAACGGAGACGTGTGTCTCCACAGCCACAACACCTGAGTCTCCAGCTGGGAGCTGAGCGATCGGCTCTTCAGCAGGCAAAATTCTGACGAGCTAACTCACAGAGCCGACTGATATAGCCCTAATTGGCTCATCAGTTTCAGCTGTGGAGCTAGACTCCGCCAATTCAATTGCCATTTCACTGGCCCGTTTTCATATCTTCAGAAGTGATTGGTCATCTAAAGCACTCCCAAAGTCTGTTTATACAGACACACGTCTCAGTTCCCTATTCAGGGAATGTGGGTTACGTACGTAACCTGGAGGTTTTTACACTGTGATAACAGTGTGAAGTGTAATCCAGAGCTTCTGTCATATTTGATTTCCAAATATTTCTTTTATCATCTTTTTTGACCTAAATATTTCTGTATTTCTTTGCAGTCCTGGAGTAGTGAGAAGTGGGGAGACTGGCGACCACACCTGGCTGTTATGCTGTCCAATGAGACAACAGACCCTGTCATACATCACAGGTCCATCATCGCCATGGGCGATACACTAGGTGATGTCCAATCCAGTGTTATGTCACATTTATATCTTAAATTAAATAATTAATGAAGAGTTTTTTACTCTAATGTTTTCATCTCAGCCTCCAGGGATATGCTGTTTGCTTCACACATTTGCTACCTCACGGCTCAATGTCCTTTTGGCTGGTACAGAAATAGATCAGAACGTCTGGTTCTTTTGGGTAGTAAGCAAAGGTGAGGGTACAGTGTGAAGGCTGCAATGTCTGAATGGCTAAGTTCCCAAACTCAGATTGCTTTCCCTTTTAATCCTTTGATTGCAGTGTAATGTTTTCCAAGTTCTGTCACAACTCTGCCATTCGCTGTACTGAACTGTTTGAGTACTGCCAGCGGCTTGGAAATGCTGAGTTCGTCATTCCTGCTTTTCAGGTAACATTTCAGGAATCTGAAAAGAGTCATTTATATGTGTTAAAAAAACGAAATAAATGAATAATAAATAAATAAAAAATAAATAAATAAATAATAACTAATAACTACAAATGATGTCACCATTTTTATTATTTTGTATTTTATTCCATTTACTTTTTATTTTACATAAATAATTAATATAAAAACTACAAAAGACAACAATTCCAAATGTACAAAAAAATTATTTTATTTTTTAATTATTATTAGTATTTTTTTATTCATGACTGTTAAGGACAAAAAAGATTAAAGAAAACAAAAAATGTCACACATACGGAGAACAAAAATGATCTGATGCATATTAAAAGACTCACTGATCGCAGTGCTAACCAATCCTTTAAGTTGTTTCTTAATTATGTGGTAGTCATACACATCATACTTTACTTTTAGCATGAAAAATACTGCCAAAAATATAATAATAATAATAATAATAATAATAATAATAATAATAAATAAATGTTCATGCATGTCTACTGATTCCCGCTCTTTTCTGAGAAATGTTTTACACAGCTTTTACATTTCAGTTGGTCACTGGTGGTTAAAAGAGTTCTGAAAAATCATACTCAAGTAAAAGTACCATAACTTGCCTAAAATGTAGTGCAAGTAGAGTAAAAATATCTGTTATATAAATATTAGCCAGTGTCTAAGGACAGCGTTATTTTGATGTCCAATAACGAGGTCAAATGGTGTTGATATTTTGTAAATTTTAGGTTGTGTTGGAAAGTGACCACAATCCAACATCGAGCCAACATCTTAAACCAGCGTCATATTAACATCAAATACTGACATTCATTCCTCCAAAATCCAACATTTTTCGGGTTTTCACCTTTATTTTTGATAGGACAGTTGAGAGAATTGACAGGAAAGCATGGGGAGCAGAGAGAGGGGAAGGATCGGCATAGGACCGCGAGTCAGAATCGAATCCGGGTCGCTGCGAGCACCAGAGTGCATGTGTCGACACACTAACCACTACACTACTGACGCCGACCAAAATCCAACATTTAATAGACGTCATAGTGGTAACGTCCGAACAACGTCAATCTGTAACATCATTAGATGTTGATATTTGATTGGTTTTAGGTTGGACGTTGGACATTGAGACTAGCCTGACATTGGGTTCTAATGTAAACCTGATTTTCATTTCTAAACATAGTGCAACGTACCCATAAAGTTAGGTTACAACATCAATCTGATGACATGTTGACGTCTTGTACCTGCTGGGTGTTTAAGGTCATTCTGGTCATCATCCAGTTAACATCCGTCATCTTCTTGTCAGTGACATGCATCTAAACAGTCTCTGGGTCAATGCTTGTAAAGATTTCGGACATCGCTTTTAATTCTTTCAAACAGTTTGCTGCAATTATAAATCGCCCATGTCTTGAGGTAGTTCATTGTGAGGCAAATTACCTTAGCTGCATCCCAAATCACATACTTATGCACTATTCTACGCCATTTTGTAGTATAAATAGTGTAAGTAGTGTTTACACTGAAAACTCTAAAAATAATAAGTGCACTTTAATTACCCGGATGATGCACTCATTCACCAGTAAAGTGTAGTGTATAATGATGGACACTTCATGCACTCAACGACCGCAGGTTTACTCACATAGCGGAAGGGGCACAGCTATCGGGCGCACATGTTGGATAACTTTATTTATTTTGGATGGTGAATGCAAAATTCTCCTACGAGAGTGATTATAGCGCCTCCCGATTGAGAATGCGGTTATACTCACGGCAGGTGTTATTTGATAATTTGGTCGTTTATTTCACTGATTTGGCAACCGTCAAACGTCATCAGTTAAACAGTTTGAGTTTCCACTTAGTACAAAAACATTAGTGTGCCATTTGGGATGACACTACATACATATACTATCTTGTTGAGTTGAGTGTGTAAGTGCATAAGTACATAGTGCATGAGTGCATAGTGTATAGTGTGCCATTTGGGACGCAGCTCTTCTATGTGCAATTTGATTGGACAGGAATCACAGGACTGATTTTTCTAATCCCCATAAAAAAAATAATAATAAAAAAAAAATAACAATAAGTTAAGTTTTGACTGCAGGTTGAAGGAAAGTAGTGGAGTAAAAATACAGATACAGCACTAAAATGCACTCGAATGAGAGTAAAAGTACACATTCTTAAAACTACTTAGTAAAGAACAATTCGGAGAAAAACTACTCAATTACGGCATCTCAGCTCAATTCACCTGTATTTGTATAGCGCTTTTACAATGTAGATTGTGTCAAAGCAGCTTCACATAAAATATCATAGTACATTGGAACAGTGTAGTTTAGTTTTTAGTGTTTAATTTCAGTTCAGTTTAGCTTCAGTGTGGTTTAATAATCACTACTGAGAGTCCAAAAACTGAAGAGCAAATCCATCGATGCGTAGCTCTACCATTCCCAAACCATGCAAGCTAATGGCGACAGAGGCGAGAAAAAAACGAATTGGCGAAAGTAAAGAAAAAAACCTAGAGTGGAACCAGACTCAGTAACCTAAGTATTTGTAATTAGTTACTTTACACCACTGTTGGTCACACATAAGAATGTATAAAGATGTTTTAGTGTAAATGTTTAAAAATGTTTTAGTGTAAATATGCCAAAATAATAATTAAGGATAGCTTTTATTCCATAATGTTCTCAAAGGTTTTGACCATACAGTTAATTTGTTTTTGAAAAGTAATCAGAATAATGAATTCTGATTCTGGGAATGGATTATGAGTATATTCATGGATTTTTTTTTCCATTCAAGAATTAAAATAATTAAACAACAACAACAACAATCTAAATGCAGTATTTTCTTAATTAGTGGAAAAGAACAGATTTACTAATGAAAAATGGGTGTTGCATATCAGGATGGTGTCACATTGTCTCTTTGGTGTAAATATGCAATTGCCATAGACAGTAGGCATAAAAATAACAGTAGGTTATAGTATGTGAGTTGTGTGTCTAAATTGACATTAATCATGAAACGGTAGATTTTCTTTTTTTCAGATACACATATAAAGGTCACTTTATTATTCCATCAGGGCTTAAGAAAGGATTGTGTGTTAAATCACATGTTTGGATTGCATTCCTGCTATACAGAACAAGGATACTCCTGGTTTTTATATTGACCTCAATATACCAATAAAAAGCATATGCATTATTCATTTTTAAACACTATTTTTTCTAAAATATATAATCTCGCTTGCAATGGTCTAGATCAGATATGCCCAAACCAGGGCCCATGGCTCAGAATTAAAAAAACAAATTAAATGTTTCAATTAAATGAATTTGAGCTTTTTAAATGCACATACTGTCTACCGATAGATAGAGCACAATGCAGAGATGTCATTGAGCAAATGGAGACAAAAGCTGATTCTGCTTGACTAGTGTATTCAGCATTGAACTCCACTGTGCTATTAAAAAAATTTTTATTTTATTTTTGTTGTTATAAGAAAACATTAAAAGTACAGTTTTCTTTGTAAAAAAAAAAAAAAAAAAAAAATATATATATATATATATATATATATATATATATATATATATATATATATATATATATATATATATATATATATATACTGCATTAGTTTATCCGATTTAAAGTAATATTTTCTATTTATTTTTAAATATTCTGAAATAAATTAGCTACAGCAACTATAATGTAATATAGTTTTGTATCTTTACCCTTGGTCCATGGCTCTCATTGCTAATTGGTTTTTGGCCCTACAAATGAGTCTGGGCACCCCTGGTCTAGATAATATGTTCAACAAGATATTTTGAATCACTTAATATAATAGCATTTGGTGCACTATTTTTTTTTTTTTTTATAGATGTTTAACACACCTGGAGTGATCTGTTATGCTGTATGAATGTTCAGAAACATTGAAAATTCTTATAAATATAACATCCATGTATATAAAATCAATTTTGGGAATTGAATATGATGCAGACTCCAAATGATGGACAATACTTTCCAATGGCATGCAAGCTTCTTGATTTTCAAACATTGTTTATAATTTTCTATAACTGTTCCACATTGTTACAGTGCTCAGCATATAAAAGTACACCCCCCACAAATCTATCTTTTAAAATTGATATTTTTAATAGAAAGCTATACAATATTATGTCTGCCCATATACATTAGATTAGTCAGTACTGAAGCCAAATCTGGAGCTTATCTAACAAAATAACTTGCGATAATGGTCTAAAAACTAGTACACCCCAATGCATATGTTGTAAAAAAATATTACATCCACATTTAAAAATGAGAAAAAATCAAAAGCAAAAAAAAATTTAAATTAAGTAGAAATTTTGTAGGTTGTAACTTTTTTTTTTATTTTGCTTTAATTTCTAAATATTTTTTATGACAATATTGTTTTACTAAATATTTAATAATGCTGTTTTGTTTAAATGCACCAAAATATATTACCTATATCCACCGAGAAATTAGTAAAAATTTTCAAAATAGGGTGTACTCAATTATGCTGAGCACTGTATGTTGTTGAGTCTGTACTTATGTCTGTTATCTATTGCATATTTATTCATCTGTTGTTTTCCATGTAGGTGTATAAATTCCTGTATGCATGCCGGCTGCTGGACTGTGGGCTCGTTTCTCAGGCCTTCCACTACTGTGAAGTGGTGGGGAAAGCTCTGCTTAGAATAGACCAACCCCATGTGGTGCTATTGGGAGAGCTTATAAAAGTAACGCCCCTCTGTGCATGCTACACTGACACTGATCCTGCAGTTTTGTTCTGTTTGTGCATGCATTGCTCATGTAATGCCACTTCCAGCATGTTCAGTCTGTCTGTTTTGTTTGCTACAACAGTTGGTGGATAGACTGAAGTTCTCCGAAGCACAGCTCAATGACACGTGTGACGGTCAGCTTTTCCTGGACCCCGATTGGTTGGTGCAGATCCGCTGCAAACACCAGACCCTGCTGGTAATAAGTTTGCGCAGCATATATATGTTAGCTGTTAGTCCAATTTAAGATTAGCAGGACTGTTTATAGGAAGAATGAATGCCATCCATATGTAACTCTATGTACAGTCCACACTATCAATTTACTTTTGCATACCCCAAAGTGCTCAATCATCATAAGGTCCTGTTTAGATCTTGGGTGTCGGGTGAAACGGTCAGAAGTGATCAGCAAAGACAGATTTACACCTCAGTTTAACGTGTCTCTAGTGACCACTTGTTACTGGAGTTAAAGAGAGCATGAATATGTGTATGTTTATAACTTTGTACATATATATTTTTACAAAACATTTTTTATGTTAAAGTTGTTTATCTTTTACTTTTATTTGTTTCTATCAATACAGTTATTATGACATATATTCTAATGGTTACAGTATAAATCCCACTAGGTGATCAGAATCCCATGCAGAGGGATCTTGTATCAGCCTGAAGGGGTTTATTTTGCAATGGCTAACTGTGTGCACACTTTCCAGATTATTACAGAGCAACTTTCTAAAGATCTGAATAAAACATATTGCTTTGGGTTGAAGCATTTTCTTAGCTTACTTAATGCAAAGCTTTCACAAAGATGTCAATTTCAAACGAGAAACAGGTTAGTCTAATAACTTATGACCCAGATAAAGTTGATTTTATTATTTTTTTTGCTATTACTGAATATTACATTTAAATTTTGAGTTTGAATGATTAGGAAATAACAGTTATCGAGATAAAATAATTATTGCATCATATCACATCCCCTTTTTAGCAGACTGTAATTGTTCCTTCGCAAATTTTACATGGAAATTTGTAAAAATATGGAACATTACATTTTTGTGCTTGAATTATTGAATTGTATTAGAATTATTTGCATTTTTAAAGGTGTGAAAGATAGCTTGAGCTGTTGTTTCGTAACTTACTATAAATGTTTTATAATTGTTTGAAACTGCCCCTTTTATGCTTTGATCCTAAAGGCTGATTTATACTTCTGTGTCAAGCGCACGCGTATGCTATGCTAATACACACCTCTCAAAAAATGTAACTGCACATCGCAACAACACGTAGCGCAAGCTCTGTGATTGGTTGGCTCGGTAGCGCTGATAAGTTTGGGCGGAGGTGAGAGCCGCATGAGCCAGATGCAGCGAGTGTTACAAGCGTGGAGTCCTGTGAAGGAGCTCTGGATGTTTTATGTTTACTTTATGATTAAAGTTGTTGCACGTCCACTGATTCCAGCCTCAAAATAAGCAAGTTTAAGCCACTTGTATATAAAAGCAGCATTCAGAAAAAATAAAACACCAGCAAAGAAACTCGACACAGGGGAACTTAAACATCAACTACCAGCTAGCATTTCTGAAGTGTTTTTGTAGAGAAAATCCACAGCTATGCACATTGCATGCGCAGTGGGTCACGCTGATCACTTGATGCAGCAGTATAAACCAGGTTTTAATGTGGCATTTTGGTGACTGTCAATTTAAAATCAAATGAGATTGTGCTCTTTTTAAAAGAGTGCAGAGCTACAAATGCCTATGTGTCAGCATAATGGCAAATTCAAAAACAAAACTAACGTCCTTTGCTAATAAAAGAGAAATCATCACTAATGGATGGGGCTTTCCCCCTCTGATGACGCATACAAAAACGAGAATTCCTGTCAAAGGGTTTATGCAGATATTTTTTATCAAGTGTGACTGAAAAAAAATATATATATTACATGTTTACCATTAGAAGCTGCTTATATTCACAGACTGCTATGGACAAATGTGTTTAAACCCCATATAAAAGTAATTTTGGCATAATAGGGCCCCTTTTAGGTTGCTTGCTGTTTACCTTGTTTATTTTTATGTTTCCCTTTCTGCTGTGGTGTTGAGAATTGTAAAATGTCATGATCTCTACAATGCATATCTGGAATCGCAGTTATTTAAGGAAAAAAAAAGGTTTCATACATAAACTTTTCTAAAAAGTTTTTGGTCATAAGGCTCACTCACAATTGTTTTAAATAACTGTGATTACAGTCTTGGCCAAAATAACTGCAAATATGATTTCCATTATTCGGGGAAATATCCTTGTATCGTCCTTGATCTGTTATAATGAGGTTTCATGATCAATAACATGTCTGTTTGCCTAGGGAGAGAACTACTGCAGTGAGACGTACCAGTCCCCAGCTGAGGAGACTTCATGGACTCAGGACAGCAACAAGTATTCAGGTTACTAACATATGCCAGATCTTTTTTGAGCTGTGCTACTTCCCTAGGAGCCCCTTCTGTGCGTGTCACTAAAAATGTTCAAAGTCTGTCAGTGTTGCCTGTAACTTCATTTGTTGAGTTGTCATCAGCATGCAGTAAAATGCATTTCTTTTCTCTCTTGACTTGTCTGTAGATTTTACAGAAGGCCAGGCAGAGGCTATTAACAACCCTAGCACTGAAACTGAATCCTCAAACCCACCCTATTCTGCAATACCACATACTGATGCTCAGTTTGAGGGAACTTACTCTTTAATGAGCCACTCATACTCTTCTGAAGAACAGGCTCCTAGAACTATTGCCCCAGTGCCACTGTACCCGAGCCAGCAGCCCATGACACTACCTCCAGTCACCCCTACTGAAATGTTTGGACCTCCATCTGTTTCAGTGGAGCAAAGCTATGCTAATGATAGCAGCACTTACCATGATGACTTGCACAATGCTATGTCCAGTTCAAGTCCAAGAAACTACACTGATACAGGTTAAGTTGACTATCGATGAAATTTCTTATTTTAATCTACAATACCATTTATTTGTTTGTTTATTTATGAACTATTAGGCAGGACTGATTCAATAATTTGATTAAATCTATAGTATGTGTGACATTAAACGTTTATTCAAATTAAATGCTGTTTGTTTGCAATGTGTGAACTTTGATAAAAATAAGAATCGACACTGAAAAATCCTATCAAAATGGTTTCTGAAGGATCTTGTGACATTATTACATTAAAGATGTAGTAATAACCATTATAACAAATTTCCTTCATTATTATTATTTTTTATAACTGTTTATTAGTTGTAATATCACTAATAGGACATGTATTTATTTTTTAAGGTGGTGACTTTTCTGCTGAGGCACTGGTGAGAAAAACAAATAGATCTATTTCAGTTCCTTTTTAGTTTAAGCCTGAGAGTCCCGGAAGTTGTTTTTGCATGTAGAATTGAAATGAGTATATATTTAAACTGAAATTCATTTAAATTACAATTGCTAGTATGTAATTGTCAAATGTCTTATTCTCACAGATTGCTAGTGAAAATGATGCCACAGTTGGAAAGGTTAATCAGTTAGGGACATTTCCAAGCGAGGACAACAAGACCAAAACACAATCTGCAAAGGTATGTTATGTTATGTTATGTTATGTTATGTTATGTTATGTTATGTTATGTTATGTTATGTTATGTTATGTTATGTTATGTTATGTTATGTTATATTATATTATATTATATTATGTTATATTATATTGTTTCATGAACAGGCCTCAAAGCCCGGATGGTTCAGTGGCTGGTTCAAATCTAAGCCTAAAGAGGAACCAAAAGAAGACATCCCAGACCCTGATTCTCCCACAGAGGTATATAACACTTCCTGTGACGTGATTTTTGGGAGGTGTTTAGATTTTAATGTTCTACATTTGGAACATCATTCATTATGACCTTTTTAAAATACATCTCTACACTTATTTTATACAGCAATCAACTATTTAGTAGACACGTTCATGCAACTTTCAAATAAGGAGAACAACAGAAGCAATCAGATCAACAAATCATAAACAGTTTGTGAGTGATATGATAATCAACAGTTAATCTAAAACAATTCACAATGTGTTTTTGGAATTAATAAATCAGAAAATAGGTAGTATTCATGGGCCAAGAGTTAATGAAAATTTTATTTATTTTTTCTAAGGAAAGTCACTTTAAGCAACACTATCTATTCTACCGGGAACTCTATCTTTGGCTGTTTAATGAAAATGGCCAAAGGCTCAGCTGCTGGTGTTAAGTTAGGATCTTTTAAGTCTCTGTAGGATTTAAAAATAATGTGTCATTTACTTCTAACAATGTGGTCTAATAACTCTGGTTCCTATAAGGTTCCTGTGTGTCTAGTTATGGTTGATACTCCTATAGCTGAAGTTTGAAGAATGCAATAAGCTAAAGGTGATGGTCCTTTACGTAACAAGAAATGTCTGTCAGGCAGTTACTGACATGGTTGCTGGTGCGAGTCCCGGCTGGGTCAGTTGGCATTTCTGTGTGGAGTTTGCATGTTCTCTCTGTGTTTGCGTGGGTTTCCTTCAGGTGTTCTGGTTTCCCTCACAGTCCAAAGATGTGCTATAGGTCAGTGGTTCTCAAATTGTGGTACACGTACCACTAGTGGGACGTGGGCTTCTTTCTAATGGTACGTGGAGGAATACTGAATGATGAAAGAAAAGAAATTGATACACTTTCCACCATTTGATTTGAATAATTACATACATGTGAAATCATTCACATGTTCCCTAAAGCGTGTGATTACATTGGTATGCTTAGAATGTTTACTGTATTTCATCGCGTTATCAGACGCTAAAATTCAACCCACTTTGGCGCAGAGCCAGAGTAGAAGGTATGCGGCCGTTGCACTTGCAGAGCAAAAACACGCTAGAGAAGCGCTTTTGCAGACCAGTGCTGTTGTGTTGGCATTTCACTTACTGCAAACTCAGGAATCTCCCCACGCTGCATCATTGGTAAAATAATTTAAATGTGTGTTCGTAGTTGTAAAATAATGTGTGTTTTTGATATATAAAGTTATTTGTTTTGTAAAGCAGCGTAGCTTTCGATTAATTTGTTACCTCAGATTCAGGCTAATTTATCTGCATGTGATTTAGATGTCGTGAGACACAGAACATAGTCTTAAGCAATTTTGCCATGCTTAAAGCTTGAAGCTAGAATATAGCCTAATTAAAGATAGTCTGTCTGTGGGGTTATTACAAACTCCGCCGTCCACTTAAGATGAGAATCACAGAAATTCTGCACATACGAATGGATACATTACATTTGAATTGGTCAGGTAGTGTATTTATTCACATAATCACTCACTTTTTTGACTGTAAAAAACGCACAGTAAGTTAATGTTTAGATTTCAAAGACATACAAATATGTCATGTTTACATGCAACACATATTTCAAAATTTATCAAAAATGGTTTATATATAAATATGATGACATATAGCCTATATTTATTACCTCCAAGCAGCATTTCCCGATTTTGATGACTACTATTTGTTATTACTACAGCAGTTTTTACTTTAGGAACAGTGGCCTACCATTTGTAATTAACTTAAACAGCTCATTTTAAATGTTAACTTATTATTTATTTATTTTGAGCCTATGAGCACAGTGGTAATGTTCAGACTATTCATAATGTTAAAAGTGGGTGACAATAATACATTTTCTTAATTCATCTGCTTTATCATTATGGTGGTACGTGGAGAGACATTTTTTTTTCCTGAGGTGGTACTTCTTGAAAAAAGTTTGAGAACCACTGCTATAGGTGAATTGGATAAACTAAATTGGCTGTAGACTGTATGTGTGTGAATGAGTGTGTATGGGTGTTTCCCAGTACTTGGTTGTGGCTTGAAGTTCATCTGTTGTGTAAACTATATGCTGGAATAATAGGCAGGTCATTTCACTGTGGCGACCTCTGAAATAGAGACCTAGATGAAGGAAAACAAATGAATGAATAAATTATTACTCTATAGCGCTGATAGAAAAGCCAGGTCTCTTAACGAAAGATCCTAGTGATGACATTTAGATGGATGTATGTTTGTAAGATACATAAGAGACGTATGTAGATGTGTGTGCATGTGTGTGTGTGTGTGTGTGTTGGGGCCTAAACACACTATGCTATCCGAATCATGCCCAGGCCCGTTTCCCGGATCGTTTGAGATGTGTGAGTGCTCTGAATCGGGCTCAGGCACGGTTCACTTGGCCTTTGGCATGGTATGCTTGTGTGTGAGTGCAAAGCGAGCCTAAGCCAGAAACTGAAAGCAAGACTTGACTTTTAAGGAATTGTTTTATATGGATTTATTAATCATTCTTATCGTTCAATGAACACAAATTGTTGTAGTTTATTAAAGACGCAAACCCCTCACTGCACGACAGCTACACCTTTAGCAAACCTCCTAACTCCTGCAGCACGAGGACTTTATAATTGTTTATGAGCGTCAAAAGTGGCTGATCTGTTCAGCAAAATATTTGACTGTGTGTCACCGCATCCTAAATGATTAAAACAATATAACTAAAGAAATCCCCTCTGTGCTGAGCGAGAGCGCTTTCTGAACAGCGCAGCATCGATGACGCAAGCGTGCCCAGGCCCAAATGTAATGTGAGTGCAGGTCGTCAGGGGAGACAGGAAGGGGGACAAGCGTGCTTTGGCCCGGTTCAAGGCAACTGTACATAGTGTGAGTACGCCCTTAGTTGAAGTTAGGAGTTAAGAAGTGGAGTAGCTAGTTATGAACAGTGAAACATAAGGTCCAATTTACTAAACAGCTGTTTAAAGGGATAGTTCACCCAAAAATGAAAACGAGCCCCACTAATGGTTGCATACCTTTGAGTTTTCTTTTCTGTCGAACACAAAAGAAGATATTTGAAAAACCCTGTAACCATTGACTTCCATAGATAAAACAGATAAGTCAGTGGTCACAGGTTTCCAACATTTTTTAAACAACTTTTTTTGAGTAAAACAGGATTGTGACAAGTGAAGTATGGGTGAATGATGACAGAATTTCAGTTTTGGGTGAACTGTCCCTTTAGGGGACATTCAGTTAATAACATGATGTTTGCCTGTTTTTTGTTAGGAGTCAACAGCCAACTTTCCTTTCCCTCCTCCTCCTCCCCGGTCCATCCCAAAGACTGAACAGCCCCAATTCAATCCCTTTTCTAAGAGGGCTGGTGAGTGAACATGCCTCTGCCTGGTTTTTGTATCACTAATTGAGTTTTTTATAGACACTGATTTATGGAACAAAATTAATGCCTAAAGTCTTGAATTAAAAAGCTTGTTGAATATCACAAACTGAAAAAAATAGTACACCGTATTAACAAGTTCTTGCATTTTAATGACTTGAATTCCAGGGTTTGTATTTTTAGGTCCTGAAATTTAACATATCTGTTTATTTAAGCTTTGAATATTTCAACGAAAAATATTTCAAACACGTTTTCATACTTAAAAATTCAATAATTCATATTCAATTTTCAGATTTCACTTACGAAATATTCAATACCCTTTAAAAATACGATGTATAATATTCAAAAGGTAATTTTCAGTTCATTTTATTTCAGTTCTAATATTCGCTTCCATAAATTCAGTGGATCAAATTCGACTGTTAAAATTCAACATTACATCCGGGAACTGCTGGAAAAGCAATAGATTGCAGATTGAAGATCGCCAGCTGCTCTAGCTTTCACCAGCAGGTGGAGATGGAATAATGTAAGATTTTTAACCCAGTAAACAGGCGAGAAAAAGGCTATTAAAGGCACAAAAGTAGCATTTAATATTAATATCAATGCTTTGGACATTATAAATGATAAAAAGTATGAGTAAAATGAGTAAATGAGGTTTTAGTCATCTATATTTGCCCTTATGTAACGGAAGCCAGCTGGTGATCGCGTAAATCTCAGTTCTCGGATCCAGTGACAGACGTTGTTCTGCAATCTTATCGGAGCTTGTCTCCCATGCCGGCTCGCTCCCTGCTCGGACCGGTGCAGTTACTTGCACATAAACTGTCTTTTGATGAATATGATGTTACACATTTTCTATCTTTATTGACTCTTTCTTCCATAGACGCGAAGTATTATATTGAAAGAATATAAACTTAAGAGAAACAGGAGAGGAAATATTATAATAATACAAAATAGATAAACATTGACAGGGCTAAGAACAATTACGAACAAAGATATTCAAAAGCAGAGAGATTTTATGAGAATGTCACACAAAACAGTTTACTTAGAACTGTTAAACAGTGTTCAGGTATGATTTAAGGTTGGTTATGGATGGGGCGTCTGATTTAAAATAATTTAACAAAACGTACGAATGCATTAAAGGTGCGTCTTCAGTTATTAAACGCAGCTATGTCAGGATTGGGATAGGTTATATAATTGCATTATTTAAATTATGATTGTTAATATTAATATTTTATGACATGTATTTGGGCTATTGCGCTTAAATAAGTCATCCTTCTAAATTAATATTTCTATTTATCCTTTTTAGCTATCACTTTGATATCGTCTTTCTCTTCTTTTTTCTATTTTTTGTGGTTCTGCCACGGTTAAACGTTTGCAAAATGTCTTAGTTTGTCCAGAATATTGCTTTTCCTCTAAAATAGAGACGAAGCAGAAGGAAAATGAATGAATTGATGAATGAATGAAATGATTGACGTTTTTTTGCATGTGCGGTGTGGCTTGCACACGACAAAGTCGAACGAGTGGCCGCGAGCTCCGGTGGCCGGTCAGAGAGCCGCATATCAAACTTAAGAGATGCTGGATGGCTGCCAGTATATGATAGAAATTCTTCCAAAGTTTCAGATGATATCTGGGCTTGTGCATAATAATGTAAAATAAAAGTGAAAGTCATGACATTTGGCCAAGCATAAGAATAATAGCCTACAAGAGTGTTTCGATTATTATCATGACATGTCATGCTTGGGATTATATGAATAACACCTCGCTGTTTACCATTTCTGAAAGTGGAGCTGACGTCGGCGCGAAATTGCTTGTATAATTGTAAAAAGAGTGATGAATATTAATGGATTTCTTATATCTGTCATTTCTGATAATATAATTGATTTAACTAGTGTGAGAGTATCCAACACTCATTTAGCAAAAATGCATCCAGAATCCTAAACCAATAACTTTGTCAAGCAAAAATTATGATTTTATAGGCTACTGATTTTTTTTTAAAACAAGAAAAAAGAAACTTAGCTACCCTAGCAATTGTTTATTTAAATATGATCATCTCAAAATATAAAATAAAAACATAATTGTTTGACTTTGTGAAATCATAAAACAGACTTGCCGAAAAGAGTTATTAGAATAAATGAGCAAATACATTCTCTCCAGTAGATGGCGATTACAGCTCAGTAATGATTCCATAATGATGAACAGAGCTGCTTTACAGGAACCCCTCAACCACGCATGTCAAACCATGCATTCTAAACATTAATCTTATGAAACTAGCTCAAGTGACAACTATATTAAATTTAAACCAGTTTAAATAAGTTTATATGTTTAATAACTGCAAAAAAGATCAACATTGCTAATCATAAAATACAAACGGTTGCTGAAAAGTTATAAATATTGGTTTTCTCATTTAATACTGAAAACAAATTAAAGTCAGTTATAACTGCCTATTATCAAACCACAGGCGACTCATTTTATTACTTATCATTGGCTGCGACATTGCCACATTTGCGTTAATACATTTTTCTCGCCTATAGGCTACATAACAATAAAACAATATTCTGGACAAACTAAGACATTTTGCAAACGTTTAACCGTGGCAGAACCCCAATAATTAGAAAAAAAGAAGAGAAAGACAGGCAGAGTGATAAAAAGGATAAATAGAAATATTAATTTAGAATCACGGATGACTTATTTAAGCGCAATAGCCCAAATACATGTCATAAAATATTAATATTAACAATCATAATTTAAATAATGGAATTATATAACCTATCCCAATCCTGACATAGCTGCGTTTAAATAATAACTGAAGACGTCACTTTAATGCATTCGCACGTTTTGTTAAATTATTTTAAATCAGACGCCCCATCCACAACCAACCTTAAATCATACCTGAACACTGTTTAACAGTTCTAAGTAAACTGTTTTGTGTGACATTCTCATAAAATCTCTCTGCTTTTGAATATCTTTGTTCGTAATTGTTCTTAGCCCTGTCAATGTTTATCTATTTTGTATTATTATAATATTTCCTCTCCTGTTTCTCTTAAGTTTATATTCTTTCAATATAATACTTCGCGTCTATGGAAGAAAGAGTCAATAAAGATAGAAAATGTGTAACATCATATTCATCAAAAGACAGTTTATGTGCAAGTAACTGCACCGGTCCGAGCAGGGAGCGAGCCGGCATGGGAGACAAGCTCCGATAAGATTGCAGAACAACGTCTGTCACTGGATCCGAGAACTGAGATTTACGCGATCACCAGCTGGCTTCCGTTACATAAGGGCAAATATAGATGACTAAAACCTCATTTACTCATTTTACTCATACTTTTTATCATTTATAATGTCCAAAGCATTGATATTAATATTAAATGCTACTTTTGTGCCTTTAATAGCCTTTTTCTCGCCTGTTTACTGGGTTAAAAATCTTACATTATTCCATCTCCACCTGCTGGTGAAAGCTAGAGCAGCTGGCGATCTTTAATCTGCAATCTATTGCTTTTCCTGCAGTTCCCGGATGTAATGTTGAATTTTTAACAGTCGAATTTGATCCACTGAATTTATGGAAGCGAATATTTGAACTGAAATAAAATGAACTGAAAATTACCATTTGAATATTATACATCGTATTTTAAAGGGTATTGAATATTTCGTAAGTGAAATCTGAAAATTGAATATGAATTATTGAATTTTTAAGTATGAAAACGTGTTTGAAATATTTTTCGTTGAAATATTCAAAGCTTAAATAAACAGATATGTTAAATTTCAGGACCTAAAAATACAAACCCTGGAATTCAAGTCATTAAAATGCAAGAACTTGTTAATACGGTGTACTATTTTTTTCAGTCTGTGATATTCAACAAGCTTTTTAATTCAAGACTTTAGGCATTGATTTTGTTCCATACTGATTGAACAAGAGCTAACAAAATCAAACTGTATCACTGTGGTTGTTATTTTGTTTGACAGTTGAGCCTGAGAATTAGTAGAATTAGTAGTATTAATATTAATTGTTAACAATAAAAAAATAATAATAATGTCGCTCAAAATAAGATTTTTTTTTAGGTTGCAAATACCAAATAATTAGGGAAAAGCAAAGAGTAGCAGTTGCATACCTGCAAATAAATTCAATTCTTAATTTGCCTTGTGGATTATTCAGTATTTAGGTCAAATAAAATTAGCTGGAAAAACTAAACTATATGCAGTAACTATATTTTTGAATATTATGTCTGGAAATCATTTTTGCAAAGATTTTAAAACCTAATCAAGAGCTTGAACAAGTCTGATAGATTCAGAGGAGTTTTGTATTTCTTTTTCAGGACAAATTCAGAATCAACAACAGACCCTGTCACAGGTAGAAACCATATGGAATGCGCTCCCACACACACACACACACACACACACACACACACACACACACACGCACACACACACGCACACACGCACACACACACACACACACACACACACACACACACACACACACACACATATACACACACACACAAATACACAGAACCAAAGCTTGGGATCAGTAAGATTGTTTAATGTTTTAAAATCAGCTTATTTTGCTCACAAAGACTATATTTATTGCATTAAAAATATAAAACTGTGAAATGTTAGTGCATTATAAAGAAACTATTATAACAACAGCAACAACAGTAATAATAATAAAATGAACCTAAAAAATATTTTATTCATATACTCATTACTTGAATTGAGGGGGATACGGGTATTTATGGTAATTTATGACTTTTAAACAACAATGATTGACCAATCAGAGCTCAGTATTGTAATATAGTGCCACGCACAAGCTCAATACAGTCATTGTGTCATTTCGAGCGATATTCAAAATGTCTACGAGAGCAGTTCAGATACAACTTTTGCGTTGTTTCAAAAGAAGAGAACAGATGGGACTATATTTATTGTTTACTATTATTTATGAATGCTGAACCTGCTATGCATAACTGCATTTCAGAAGAGTTTAGGCGACTTGACGCAAGTGTAACTTTTACAGGGCTTGCTAACATTTGCTTTAGGGACTCAAGTTTCGCCATCAATATCTAAGTTACAGCAGATTCTAGGTTCCCTGTTTCTAAAAATAACTGTTATTTTTATCCCTAAAATCAGAATGCAAATGATTTGATGCATTTTTAGAATCACTGCTGTCCAAATATTTTTCCATACCATGTTTTGTTTATGAATGAATCTTAAGCTTTGATATGAGACAATAGCCCCTTACACACATACAGACCTTTCTGGAAAATTAATAACACTAAACCCACCAACTGGCGGTTTTAGTTTCAAATCTCATGACATTTTTTTATTATTAATTCCATTACTTTTGTGCGACCTCCTACGCCATGTTAAACAGTTAATTCATTAATAAACAGTAAATTTATCATATTTATCTAACTTTTTGCCATCTTTGTTGTGTCAGGTGGAATTTTGTTGATTTAATCTGATTGAAAGATGTTATTCCTGATATCATTTCAGTTTATATAAAAAAACCTCATGTAAGTAGGCCACATAAGGTAAACAAAGTGTTGTAAATAAAAACATAAATTCACATTTAATCAATCAAACAGTTGCTGGTTGTCAAAGACTTAAATTATCAATTAAAAACTGTCCCTTTTAATTTCATTAATTTCCTGACAATCACATGCTTAAGACATGCTTAATGGTTGGTGGTTAACTAAAAAAGCATTTTCTTAAATTAAAATGTATTTAGACCTGTTTTGTTATCATTGTGTGTAGCTGTAGGGCACCACCCATCACCTTGTTTTATTTTGGCTTGAATAAAGGCAGTTTTTCATTGAAAAAAAAAAAAACATTAAAAGGTTAATATTATTAGCCCCCTTAAGCTATATTTGTTTTCGATTGTCTACAGAGCAAACCATCGTTGTGCAATGACTTGCCTAACTTTTTTTTTTTATTAACCCAGTTAAGTCTATTAATGTCACTTTTAGCTGAATACTAGTATGCTGAAATAATATGTAGTAAAATATTATGTACTGTCATCATGGCAAAGAGAAAATAAATCATTTATTAGAAATTATTAGCTATTATATTTAGAAATGTGTTGGAAAATCTTCTCTGTTAAACAGAAATTGAGGGAAAAATATACAGGGGGCTAATAATTTAAGAGGGTTAATAATACTGACTTATTAATGAATTATTAATTAATGTTTTCATATTTACTTTACATAAATAACTTTAAGATTATTTTTTTATTTCCACAGGGTCCCTAAATGAAGTTTCCTAAAGGAGGAATAATCATGAACTTTAGGTTTACTTAGAGGAGGTCAGAGGGGCGTCTGTATTTTCATATACATTCATGTCTATGGTTACAGAAATGCCTTGAGGGCATGCAGTTCTTGACATAAAGATGGCCACACTTCTTTAAGTAAAGACATTGAACAGCTGAAGCACAGCTCTCTCTCTGCTGACTATAGATATTTACCCCCAGGCCCTGTGAGCTGAGGAGGATACGGGAATTGGTGCTGAGCAAAGGTGCTGTGGCTTGTGGAAACATGAACTTAAAATGTTGCTGCTGGCAGTGCCAGTAAATGGTTTGATATACAACACTTTGACAACCTGTCCTACTTCCCTATATGAACAAATTGTAGTGACTTTTTTTAAATTCAAATTCAAATGTTTGGGATAGAAAGTCAGAGAGCAATCAAAACTTGGTAAATTTTGTCATTTGTAAATTGTACAGTTGGTCTATTTAGGCCACAGGCTTGATTTATTCCAGAGGAAGAGATATTAATTTCATTACCTATACCCAAAAATTGTATACAAAATAATTGTAAAAAGTTTCTAATAAAAATAAGTTGTATTTATACACGTCAAAGTATTTGTTTATGACTAAATACAATCAGTCATCAAAATCACAACTAAAAATATGGAAACATGAGCCCAACAACACTTGTTGAAAAGTAGGACAGTGGAATTTGACAAGATGAATGCCATCTTCTTTTACCATGAGTGTGCAGACCGGGCAGCAGATGTTATCAGAAGCGTGGCACTCTGAGTATTAGGTTTAATGTTCTCAAGTACGATTCAAAATTTAATCTCTAAAACAACAATCTCCCCTGTTTCAAACAAAGGCATGAATCCTAAATAAGACTACATTTTGACATTCTCCTTCACTGAAACACCATAACAACATAGTGTTCTCGTGTCGGTTATTTTAGCTGCATGAAATGTAACAGTATTATTATTAGTTTGATCCATTATATAACATGTACAAACAGCACCAACCCTTAAGTCTCAAGATACAAATGCACATATTCACCTGCTGCATGCATTCAAAGTCAGGGAAAGTTAAAGGTAATAACATATGGCGAATAACAACAAATTTTCTTCATTGAAATAAGTAGCACTGTGTAAATCATACTGTACTGCTAAAAGAAATCACAATATTTCTGAGATATTCTGCATTGTCCAACAAGCCTTGGTCGACATTGTCCTTTAAACATTTTACATATAGGTCACCAACATGTTAACAACATTTCGTATTTTTCATTTATTTATGGTTTTCTTTTGTTCAGAATATACACAGATTTATTCACAACCAAGGTGGTCCCTACAAGTTTCTGCACGTTTACACCACAAAAATAAATAAAATAAATAAAAAAATGCCAAGGTCCTATCAGGTCCTATCTAAACTAAATTAAATGTAACTTTGTTATTAAGGCGTAAGAAAGAAAGCTACGGTCCTAACAAATGGCTTTGAATACCTAGCTGAATGTTACTATGTTGTTAAGGCTTAATTGTGAAAGAAAGAGAACAACCTAGGCTTACTTACTCTCCTCCAGTTACCTAAGTGCAAAATGGGTTTTAGGCAATGCAAGTCTCAGTGTCTGCATGGCTCTGCATGTGTTCTTTGAGAAGGAATTCCTGGTGGAAAGATTTACTGCACTGTCCACATACGAAGATCATGCCTTCAGTATGCTTCTTCTGATGCTTCTTGAGTGCTGTGATGTGGCTGAATGACAGATCACAGTCCTGGCACGGATAGGACTGCTCTGCTTTATGAATACGCTGATGCCGCACCAGTCGGGATGCCATGGCGAATGCCACTCCACATTCTGAGCACTTGTGTGGTCGGACTCCACTGTGGACTGTGAGATGCTCTGCGAGGTTGGAGGACTTGGTGAAAGATTTGGAGCAAACAGTGCAGGTGTAGGGACGTACGCCGCTGTGAATCTTCCTGTGCTCTGTCATACGACTGGCTAATGCAAACGCCTTCCCGCAGTCTGGACAAATGAACGGCCTCTCGCCCAAATGTGTGCGCTCATGACGGTGAAGGGACAATGGTTTGTTAAAAGTTTTCCCACAGTGCTTGCAGAGAAACGGCTTGTTGTTGGTGTGCATGTTGCGCTCGTGTTTTCGCAAGTCAGAAGATCTCACAAAGTCCTTGCCGCATTCCTCACAGATATACGGTTTCTCTCCGGTGTGCGTTCGGATGTGTTTGCGGAAATCAGAAGACCAAATGTAGCTTTTTTCACAAAAAGGGCACTGGTACGGCCTTTCGCCCGTGTGCAGCCGCTTGTGCTGTTGAAGAGTCCCCTGGTGCGAGTAAGCTTTCCCACACAGGTCACAAACATGCGGTTTGAGTCCTTGGTGTGTATCGATGTGGCTGAGCAGGTTGCTGGACTTTTTGAAAGCCCAGTTGCAGTAGGTGCACTTGTATGGCCGATTTTCGGTGTCTCCCTCCATCCCTCGTTTCTTCATGGTGGCGAACATTAATTGACTTTTTAAAAGCTGATTCTCTGGAGATTTGGGTGTGTCATCTGTGTTTCCCTCTACATCGCATTCATCCTCCTCAGCCTCAGTCTCTGGCTGAATTCCTGCCAGGCCACATGCTTTAGTGATGTCTACCTCCTCTTTTACCTTCACATGGGGGATGCTGGTTGGTTCTGAGTCCTTGTGGTTCAGTTGGGAACTGGGGTCAGATCCAGACCCAGTCTCTATTTCTTTTTCATCCAGTTCTCTGTCTGTTCCACAGCATTGTTCAGAATATTTTGCAGGAATATAGAATTGAGTGCTTGAAATTTGAGATCCCAACTCTTGTACTGTTATCTCTTCTACACAACTAGTTGAAGCATTAATGTTCTTCTCAATAGGTAGAACCGGATTTATTTTATTGTTGGGGTCAGAAATCTTGTTCTCCGCAGGCAGATAATGCCTCTTCCTGATAAGAATCTTCCTAATACTTCGTTTTGATATGTACGCATTGTCTGTAAAAGCTTCTGTATTCCACAGGTTATTCATTTTGGCCATGTTTGATGATTGCAGATTAGTGCATTGATCTTAATTATCAGATGTCTGTGGATTTTTTTTTTTTTTGCAATGCCTGGAAAAAGAGAGAAACTAGCTTAGTTGACAGCTTTATATACAAAATCCAAACAACACACACTTGATCTCAATTTTAGAAAACAAGATAAATGTATAGACATAATTTAAACATCAGACTTCAACATGTAATCATTTAAAATATACAAAAGATAATATAATATAACATAACATAACATAATAAAGCTACTATTCTCTACAGATACAACCAATTCTAAGAAGCTCTTGTCTGCCTTACATTAAGCTGCTTAGCTATAAAGATGTCCAACATAAATTATGCCATGGGAGACCGTCCAGTAGACCTTGTTGATTTTAACCACTGGCTCTTGAGCCAGCAAAGAACAAGACTTTATTCTTAGCCGTCAGATCACACAGAGTGTGCACCCAAAAAATGTTGAACCATCTCATATATGCAAACAGTCTCTTACCTTGGCAGCACCAAGAACACCAATGATGATTTCAAAGACCGCAATTAATCCACTTCCTTTTCATGGTGGATTTTACACAGACGTTTAAGATACCATAGGAGGAGCCAGAAGGCAGTTATACTTACGTCCCACTGGGGGTGTGTGACAGTCTCCTTGCAGTGGTCAGCGGTTTAGCAAAACCATTTGCTGCTAGGAAAGATCCACTGATTGACCCCTTCACCCATTCCAGGCATAAGACACATGGGCTATTTTCCCGGGGGACGCCTCACATACATACTTGGGTGCAATAACACCCCACCAGGATCATGTTCACACAGTGTAATACAGTGTATTGATTTATCTTTTTGCTATTATGCTAGTTTAATGGGCTGTTGCAATCATTACATATTTCATCAACCTATATTTTACAAGTACAAGAGTAGGTCTCATAGCAGTGTCGATACATTTTCACTTCAGCGTGTGAAAACCATTTTTTCTCATCATCAAAAGACTTCTGCTGTTTTTAACTGACCAAAGAGATGTGTTCGTCTTTTACATGCTTTAGTTAATTTAATTAGCGTCTAAATATGTCTACTAATTCACTTATTGAGTGAGAGAATTAGGAACAGGAATAACCTGCTGATACCAGACATAACTTACAACCTGATCCCTGTCGCATATAGATACAAAAAGTGTCAGAGGAAATACGAGAGGAAGAGAACATGCTGTAGATCAGCTAGAAGACACCTGTTTGCTTCTGAAGGTTCACTCTGACACTGAGGCCTGCTGTTTTATTGAACAACACTTGGTGAAGTTTTCTTTTGGATCAAATTTAAAGAAAGGGTGTCAGCCATATTGATAGCATTTGTGTGTGTGTGCATGTATGTGTATTGTGGGCAGTATTGGAAAGAGTACTAAAAAAATGTAAGTGTAAGTGGAGTAAAAGTATCTGTTGTAAATATTAATCCAAGTATAAGTAGGAAGTAGCCCTTTTAAAAGGAAACAATAGTGAGTATTACACTGTAAAAAGTTGATGCATTTCCATGCAGTTTGTGCAGGGATGTGTAAACGTAACATTCTGTAGCGCATTCACTGATCTTCCTATATTCGCTCTTTCCTTCCAACCTTCCTTCCATTGTTTGTTTGTTCTGTCCTTTCTTCATTCATTAATTAGTTTTTTTGTTCCTTGCTTCATTTGTTCCTTCATTCATTCCTCCCTGCGTTCGTTTTTCTGTTCGTTCATTCTTTCTTTCATTCTGTCCTTTGTTCAGCACTTTCTCGAATCCCTCCATTCATTTGCTCCTTCCTTCATTAGTTCAGCCCTTCCTTCATCCTTTCTTCATTCGTTTATTCCTTCCCTCCTTCCGTACTTACGTACTAAGTTTGTTCAGTCCTTCCTTGAATCCCTCCTTCATTCATTTGTTCCTTCCTTCCTTCATTTCTCCCTTCCTTCGTTCCTCCATTCCTGCATTCGTTTCTCTGTTCATTCCTCCATTTGTTCCACAGTTTGTTCCTTCCTTCCTTCTTTCCCTCTACCTTACTTTGTTTACTCTTTCCTCAAATCCCTCCTTCATTCATTTGGTCCTTCCTTCCTTCATTAGTTCGGTCCTTCCTTTGTTCTTTTCTTCGTTCGTTCATTCTCTCCTTCCTTCATTACTTAGTTTGTTCAGTCCTTCCTTGAATCCCTCCTTCATTCTTTGGGTCCTTCCTTCCTTCATTAGTTCGGCCCTTCCTTAATTTCTTCCTTCCTTCATTCCTCTCTTCCTTCATTCCTACCTTCCTGCATTCATTCCTCTGATCATTTCTCAGTTCGTTCCCCCGTTCTTTCCTCCGTTTATTCGTTCGTTCCTTCCTTCCTTCTTTCTTTCCTTCCTTCCATCCTCACTTTGTTCAGTCCTTCCTCGAATCCCTCCTTCATTTATTTGGTCCTTTCTTCTTTCATTAGTTTGGCCCTTTCTTCGTTCCTTCCTTTGTTCCTCCCTTCCTTCATTTCTCCCTTCCTTTATTCGTTCTTTCGTTCATTTGATTCTTCCTTTCCTTAGTTACTTTATTTAGTCCTACCTTGAATCCCTCTTTCATTCATTTGGTCCTTCCTTCCTTTGTTCCTCCCTTCCTTTATTCCTTCCTCCGTTTGTTTGTTTGTTTGTTCGTTCCTTCTTTCCTTCCTTCCTTTTTTCAGTCCTTCCTTGAATCCTTCCTTCAATCATTTAGTCCTCCTTCCTTCCTTCATTAGTTCAGCCCTTCCTTCATTCCTTTCTTCCTTCATTTCTCCATTCCTTCACCTGTTGTTTATTCATTCTTTCCTTCCTTTCTTGCTTAGTTTGTTGAGTCCTTCCTTGAATCCCTCCTTCATCCATTTGATCTTTCCTTCCTTCATTAGTTCTGCCCTTTCTTTGTTCAGTCCTTCCTTCCATTCCTTGTTCGGTCCTCATTTCATTCGACCCTTCCTTCCAGTCTTCATTCGTTCCATCTACTGATTGATTAAGGCTGTTTGGTGATTTCAGTCATCATACAGTCGACAACCTTCATTTTCTTATCAGTCACATGCAGTCTATAAAAAAGTTTCTGGGTCAATGCGTGTAAAGATTTTGAACATCATCTTGGAACAAAAGGTTTGCTGCATTTATAAAGCACCAGGTTGTTCAGTATGATGCAGTTTACTTTATATGTGCGATTTGATTGGAAAGGAATCACAGGACTGATTTGTGACTAATCACCATTTAAAGAAATAAAGTAGTGACTGCAGGTTGAAGAAAAATTGTGGAATAAAGTACCGATACTGCATTAAAAATATACTCAAGGGAAAGGAAAAGTACACATTTTTAAAACTACTTTGTAAATTACAATTTCTTAGATAAACTACTTAATTACAGTAATTTGAGTATTTGTGATTTGTTTTGTGAAGTATTGTAATATTAGTCATTTTTATCGTTGTATGAACATTTTTGATCCCCATGATGAAAACAGCTCATAAATAATATAGAATGAAAATGTCGAAAATGTAAAATTATTTCTGTGAGAATTGGATTTAGGGGTAGGTTTGAAGTAAGATGACAGAATACACTGTCTATATTGTACAAAAATCATGACATCTATGAGAAGTCCCCAGAAGTCCCCATAAAACTTGAAAAGGCGAGTACTACTAAATTGTTTTACTAGTTGGTCAAGTTAATGAGAATCTTTACATTTATTCATCATAAGATTGTTTGATTTTATATACTAAGGTATGTTAAAGTGTATTTACTTCATTAATTTCACAGGGACGGTTTGGATTGATATTGTGTTAATTTCTAATTCATAACTGAATCTTATATAAACCATTTTGAGGGATGTAAACAAAAACAGTGGTCCCAACGTATTTCCTGTTTTACATTTTTTTATTTCCATAGCTTCTGAGATTCCAAAAAGTGCCACATATTGATAAATAATGTTATGATAGCTGTTTTAACTTAAGTAATGATTGAATTGCCTCATGTTACAGTTATGAAATAGCCTGATAACAACCAGGAAAAGTTTATGGGACAATGACATTACACATTGAAGTGGTATATAAGCTAGCAAATATCCCGAATAAAAGGATTTACTGCAATGTATGCAAAACTGCCCAGCACATTAATATTGGCCAGACAGTAACTGATCTTACAATGACATAAAACACTTTTAAATGCACTTGTTGCACAGTCGTTATCGCATTAATATAATTCTTGAACTACTTGCTTACTTGCTTTTTCAGCAGCCCATTAAAATCCTGAGGCCTCAACAACAGCTGCAATGTTGTCACCCATGCTGAGTCGAGCGGATGTGCAAGGTTGAAATAGTTGTTCTTTATCAGCAAGAGAAGACGGCTGATCGAAAATATATTTGCAGATCCACAACCCCCATAAAATTAATAAATAAAATTAACAATTAGAGCAAGAGCAATTTCAGCCTTTTTTTGCATTTGACTCTCATTAAAGGCACATTAAAATGTCATTCTGTTTTAAATTGTAGAAATAGCAATATGCCAGGCTTGCACATTTTCATTACATAATTTTGTGTCTGTTATTTTATACTTAATGAAAATATCATGTTTTTTAAAAAAGTGTTGATGGTGATGCCACACATTTCAGAGCTTTTATGAGTTTAGCATATGTTTAAAGTCCTGAAGGGCTCAAAGAGCTGTAGAAATGTTACTTGCAAGCAGGGAAACAAACCAAAAATAAATAAATAAACAAATAAAATGACCAAGGTGGATCAGATGACCTTTCACACAACTTTAAAAGAAAACCAGTGTTCACATGACATTTAGAAAGACGCTTGGAAAGGAGCTTAGTGCTTAATGAACAGACATTTTGTAGACTTATGATCCCCCTGTCTCATATTTCTCTAGCTGCGTCCCAAATCACATACTTATGCACTATTCTACACCATTTTGTAATATAAATAGTATAAGTAGTGTTCACACTGAAAACTCTAAAAATAATAAGTGTACTTTACTTACCCGGATGATGCACTCATTCAGCCGCTAAAATGACGCCACTACATACATATACTATTCTGTTGAGTGTGTAAGTGCATAAGTACATTGTGCATGAGTGCATAGTGTATAGTGTGCCATTTGGGACACAGCTTCTGTCATGTGTCTGGACTTTTATTTTGAAATGCATTGTGTGCCTCCTTTGTTCTTTGTTTCTGTTTGGCATGTTCTTTTTGCTAACATCTTTGTTTCCATAATAATCCTTGTTAATTTCCATAGCCACACTTTTGACCACCATTTCCCTCCTTAGTCATAATAGCAGCTTTGTCTGGTGTTTTTATAGGGATAGTTCAACCTTAAATAAAACTTCTGTCAATAATTTCTTTCTGAGCTTTAGACCTTTGTTTGTTTTCAGCATACAAATTAAGACACCGTGGCTTAGTGGCACTGTCGCCTTACAGCACGAAGGTCACTGGTTTGAGTCCAGGCTGGTGATTTTGCTGACATTTTAAGATAATAAGGCTGAACAGCAAGAAATGCCATCAGTCTAGAGACATTTCTTAGAACTTTTCTGCTGCAATTGAAATATCACAATAATCAACCCTGAAAAAGCCAAAGCAGCACAAACACTACCAGATAACTGTGTTTGCGATAAGGAAGAACTGGGAAAAACACTAAACACGTGTGCATTTCTTCTTTCTTTTTACTGAACTATTTTGCATTAGGGTGGCACAGTGGGTAGCACAATTGCCTCACACCAAGAGGGTCGCTGGTTCGAGCTTCGGCTGGGTTAGTTTCTGTGTGGAGTTTACATATTCTCCCTGTGTTCGCGTGGGTTTCTTCTGGGTGCTCCGGTTTTCCCCACAGTCCAAAGACATGGTATAGATGAATTGGGTAGTCTAAATTGTCCGTAGTGTATGTGTGTGAATAAGTGTGTATGGGTGTTTACCAGTGATGTGTTGCAGCTGAAAGGGCATCCGCTGTGTAAAACATATGCTGAATAAGTTGGCAGTTCATTCCGCTGTGGTGACTCCAAATTAATAAAAGGACTAAGCCGAAAAGAAAATGAATGAATGTATTTTGCAGTAACAAAAAGATGAGACTCATTATAAACATATTTCCTGCCAAAAAACTCAGGGTTACACAAAGACTGGCCAACACAAAATACATACATTCCTGATGAGCCCAATCTCACATTTAAAACACAACAATTACTATGGTAGAAATATTGCACTACAACTTACAAAAGAGAGAGATCGATTTTTAGTTTTCTGTGTGCTCCTGTTTCCCCCACAGTTCATAGAAATGCGCTGTAGGTGAGCTAAATAAACTAAATTGACCATAGTATGTGTGTGTGAATGAGTGTTTATGGATGTTTCCCAGGTGCATCTGAGGTAACATGTCAACATAAAATGTCAATGCATAAAAGGCACATCACTCTGGTTAATGTGCTCTTTGAGGAGATAAAACTGTTGAATAATTTTGCTTACCATGACAGTTGTCATATGCATGCATAAAGTCTCATTCACATTTCATGTGTCTTTCTGCCACACCCTCATTTTTTCCTAAGTTACGCCTATTAGTTGCACTAGTCAGTCATTGGCTGTATCCAAAATCGCCCCATACCCTTAAATAGTGCACTATTTGAAGTATTTGTATTGGTGTCTAAAACCAGTGGATGTTCTTACATGCACTCAATCAATCCCACAATCCACCACAATAACTGATTTTCAGCCCATGACTCCACAGTTAGACAATAACCACAATGTGCTGTGAGAGTTTGCATGCCGAATGATAACTATCACCGGGTCTGATCCAGACATTGATAATCTAATCAATATGATGGATTTATCATCCAGCATAGCAAAACAGCATGCCTTCCAACACACTTAATCCTAGAAAAATAACTCACTGGTTTTCATTCACTATTTTTTTAGACTATATTAGCACTAATGTGGGGAATACTCTTTGTTGCTGTTGTTCACCAACATATCTTTAGAGCTAGTATTTGAATGATTCTCTAGCGTAATGTCTAAAGTGATGACAAAACAGGTGATTTTGCTCACATTTTAAGATTATAAGGCTGAACAGCACGAAATGCCATCAGTCTAGAAACATTTCCTAGTATTTTTCTGTTGCTATTAGGATATCACAATAATCAACCCAGAAAAAGCCAAAGCAACGCAAACACCATCAGATTACTGTTGTGTTTGCAATAAGAAGAAGAAAAAAAATGGGAAAATTGGTAAAACACATGCGTGCATTTCTTTCTTTTTTTTACTGAACTAGTCTTCAGTAACGAAAACATGAGACTCATTACAAAGAGATGGCCAACTAAAAACTCAGGGTTATACAAAGACCTACATATCAAACGGACTTGGCCCAAATGTGGCCTCATTATGACACTGCTGGCGTGTTGCCGGCATTGGACTGCATAATGTCATCTGAATGTGGGCCATGGATGGCAATGATGGTACTACATGCATGATGGCAAACTACATTTAGGCCAGTTGTGGATGGGAGGTGTGTGGCCAGATCAGTGTAGGGATTGTTCACATTGTTTGGTAACATTAGGCTGGGTAATGGCACAGTTTTGGGGTTTCTGGTTAAAATATAAACTTATAGCTGAGAATCGGTACCAATAATAAACCTGTTTTGGTCCAGTTCAGGGCCAGTTAATAAAGGTCAGCTGTAGTTTGAAAATGCGCCAATCTTTTCTCCTTTAAAGGCGTTTTATGCAGTCTCTGTCGCCATCTTGTGGATGGACAGTATAAATGAACAGAATACGGTATAATAAATTGCATTGATCCAATCTAAACAACTGCATTCTCTCCTAAAAATGCCTCAAAAGTAAATGATGTTGTCTAACAGCTTCACTATTTGTCAAACTGTAGAGAGTTATTGATTTTTTCTCACTCTATGTAAATACAGAAGGTTGAAGAGGCTAGATGAGACCATATATTGCAGAATAATGCACGGCTTAATATAATCAACATATTATTTCTGGAAAACAAAAGTATCACTATAACTTCATAACTGTTTTATATGTATATATCTGGTTCTTAGATTGATTTGAATCTGATTTGAATCTGATTGGCTGATAGCCGTGCAATTTTCTGCAATATCAGGTCTCAAACTGCTTAATAAAAAAAAATGTAATAAATTATATATGTAATAATGAATATTATATACTGCAATTTTTTAGATGACTTATAGAATTATTATATCTATAATTTATTAAAAAAAAATTTGTTTAATCAGCATTTTTAGAGAGTATTTAGATCTACAGATATACAGCCACATATCTTTAAAAATTACATTACACTATTTAGATTTTTTTTATTTATTTTTTTAGATGTTTATTACAATTATTAATTTATTTTCTTTTATTTTAAATTGAGTGGGCAGGATTTTTGGCCTGTACTGCATCCAGCCACCAGGAGGCGATAAAAATGTTTTGGCTTCATGCTGAGGAACATTTGGCTGTTAATAACAGAAACTCAGATATATCATAAGAAGCCAACCAAAGCACCTCAAATAGGAAAAAAATATTGTTTCACAGAAACACTTTCAAGTATCCAGAGCTTGACCTCAAAAATGTGAGTTTTCTAACTGAATGCTAATTGAAATAATGCCCTTGTACACATATTGATAAACACTATATGAGAAAGACTCAAAATACAGAGTAAATGAGATAAAAAAATCATTTTAAATAAACCCTGTATACTGTAACATGGCAGAAGCCAAAAGAGACACTTAATCCACAATACAAGAGATAAAAAATAACGTGTAGATTAAAATGATTTTTTGTTGTGTTGCTGTAAAGTGAGATGAACTGGAATGGACTTTTTTTTGCAGTTATTTACTTTATTTTCTATTTAATTGTGAGATTTAAATACTGCTCTTTAGTGACATTTTTAAGCACTATTTTTAGCTGGATAGCCTGTCAAATGGTCATCACACCACATCACAACCACACTTGTTGATGTACCAAACAAAAAAAGATTAAAGAAATATGAATGCAAAATTAATTACATCATATTTCATTGTAATAAAATAGGAATCTGTTTTGAATTAAGAACTGTAGTATATTCATTCATTCATTTTCTTGTCGGTTTAGTCCTTTTATTAATCCGGGGTTGCTACAGCGGAATGAACCGCCAATTTATCCAGCAAGTTTTTTTTACACAGTGGATGCCCTTCCAGCCGCAACCCATCTCTGGGAACCACCCAGACACACACACACACACACACACCGGTCAATTTAGCCTACCCAATTCACCTGTACCTCATGTCTTTGGACTGTGGGGGAAACCGGGGCACCCGGAGGAAATCCACGTGAAGGCAGGGAGAACATGCAAACTCCACACAGAAACACCAACTGATCCGAGATTCGAACCAGCAACCCAGCAACCTTCTTGCTGTGAGGCGACAGCACTACCTACTGCGCCACTGCCTCACCCTCATACGTATATGTAAATAACAAATAGGCCAGCACATTTAACTTTCCTCAGTCAGAATCTGGCCCTTTGTATAATAGGAAAAAAAAATATGTTAATAATAATGTAGAACTTCAGGATTTTTATAGCCTCTCTTGTAAAAAAGTACATTTGAAAGGTCATGGATAACAATAATCAAATTAGTTTTTAAATTAATTTTAATATTTTATTTGTCGTTTTTTTAAGAATAGGCTCCAAGATTTAAAATAATATTTACTTGTAAAATGTTTACTCTATTTAACAACAATACAGTACGTCAGTAGAGAAAAATCACTTCACACCTCATTTACATCAGTTTAATATGTTTTCCTGCACAACTGGATGTTGGACTCATGTAAAACAATTGTTTGCATTTGCCAAAACTGATTAGATGAAGTCACATCAAAGCGACAAAGATTCCACTTGGTCCTAAAGCCTTTTTTGATTGGATGTTTACACAATTTATGATGGCATAGCAGTCAAAATAGAGCAAATGACCTCATGTATGGGGTAAATTTTGGACCTTTGGGGTGGGTCTTTCGAACCACCTGAACACCCCCTGAGTTTTTATTTTCCAATAAACGTTGACTGCATGTAAGTGCGTTTTTATTTAAAGTTTGCATACTTTTTGAAGGCCAGCATAAATATTTTGTTCATGATGAAGAGGAGGCCCTGTTCTATATTAAAGAGCACATTCTGTTCTCTTTCCTCTCACGCCAGTCCTGGCTTTTGTTTAAAACCCACATTTAAGCCAACTGAAGTAAACAACGTGTTATTCCACGGTTGTGCAGCAGAGAGCGCAATTAACTAATTTATGCCACAGCCTGTTTACCAAAATAGGCCTACTTTTTTTGAAGCTCTTGACGGGAATACGCAAGCATCTTATAAACAACACACTTATAGGTTTGTTTTGTGTATCCATAGGCGTAATGTTTTTTTTCTTAGATACTTTACAAAGCTACACCTAACCCTATAGGGGATAGTAGGGAAGATGATCCTGTGGGTATGTTGGCCTACCCCTGTATCTAGGTAACCGTTTCAAAATATTGTCGTGTAACCATAATTTTTGGAGCTATACATCAATTCTGCTGGACCATGAAAATGGGAAGCATGGCATGTGGTAGAAGTGGTTAATACTAATGTTTTTTTTTTTTTTTTTTGCTTGTTAACCCTGAAAGACCTGACATATAAAAAAAGTCAGAAAGTTCTAATTTTCTGAAACTAAGATGTTCATTAAACCTTCTAGCAAAATAAAAATAAAATAAATTAAAAAAACACATTTTATTTCATGATATTTATTTTGTACCACATTTGGTAGATCAGGCTTTTGTGCAAATTTTTGCTCACAACAATGATAATTTTAATTACAAAAAAAATAATAATTTTGCCCTGTAACATTTTGACAACAGAGAACATTTCAGGCAGTTTATCTCCTTATTATTATTTTTTTACATTAAGCATTTTAAAGTGTTTAATTATTTCACTTTGTAGTGGGCATAGTATGTTTCAGTTCTTGTTTAAATTATCAAAGAACTATGGGGCAAAACTACCAACATGCTATGGAGTAACTTGAGCCAGTGTTTTAATGGTGTTTTTCCCAATGAGTGATGTGCTGAAAAATTCTCAACGTCAAAAACTTGCAGCAATCTATAAGCTGAAGTTAACACAAAGCTTGTTTGCAACAGGTATCTAAATATTGCAATATTCAATATGCAATAGAATATTTGAAAAAGTTGAAATTATAAATATAATCAACGTATTATTTCTGGAAAACAAAAGTATCACTACAATGTCTTAAAGTGAACAGCATGATTCAGATCAGACATTAAATACTGTTAATATTAATATATTAATAAAATAAATATCACCACATGCGTAACCCCACTGGTACAATTATATCTGTATCATCAGGAATACGAAATATAATATTATTGCATTCTTAACATGGCTTGGTTGCTTTCAGCATCTATACTAAAATCAGTGCAAATTTTTGGACAATAATCCTAATATGTTGACTCAACTTTGTTTCTGAGATGCCTGATGACAAAACAAAATTTCCAAACATGATAAAAGGTCTGAAAAGTTTTGCATTTGACATGTCATTTCATCATTTATTATTTAGTTAGCAGGTCATTGTTAGTAAGTTGGTTGTTCCTAATTAAGTTTCAGACTTAGTTATTTTACATTTTATTATTTATTAAATTTGGACTTTTTACAGTGCATTTTTAAAACTTGTGTGGTGCTCATGACCAGAGAAAAAGAGGCAGAAGTACAATTAAAACATTTAACTTAATTTCAGGATGTTTCTTTTCAGTTTAAAATGAGGATAATTCATATTATCAAAAGTGGCCCCAGGTTAGGGGTAAATTGATCTGAGCCAGAGGGTAAACTGACCAGCCTTGGGGTGAGCTGACCATCTCACTAAGCATTCATTCATTCATTCATTCATTCATTCATTCATTCATTCATTCATTCATTCAATTTTCTTTTCCTCTGTCTCTTTTTTAATCAGGGGTTGCCACAGTGGAATGAACCGCCAACAATCCAGCATATGTTTTACACAGCAGATGCCCTTTCAGCTGCAACCCAACACTGGGAAATTGAAACTGAAGCTTAATAAACTCAAAACAAATTGGAGCTGATTGCTTTAAAAATTTTAACTCAACTTTTTATTTTTTTACAGTGTGGCTCAACTTACCCCACTCTCCCCTACCTCTTTCTACATTTTCAAAAAAAAAAAAAAAAGTATTCTGTGTAATTTATTTCTTAATATCTGTGTCACATGTTATACCAATTTGTGTCTTCATTTATTACAAAAACACATGCACTAACAAATATCTTTAACATTTCATTTTTTTTTATTTATTAAATCATTTTATTCCCGTTATCAACATTGTCAAAATGCTTCATGGAAGTTTTAATTCATTGATTTACTGACAGTGTAGTCATTGTACATTACCTTGAAAGTGTAGCTTACCTTGTTTTCACAACCACACATACTTTATTTTAGTTACTTATTTCCTTATCATACAAATGTAGATTGGAAGAGTGATTAGCTATAATCCAGGCTAAACAAAATGTATGTGGGGTTTTACAAGAGTGTAAGTGAAAACTGAAAATAGCCATGAAAAACTTGAACATCTTGTCATCTTCTTATGTTCTTTCAAACCTGACACTTTTTCCTTTACCAATACAATGAAGTAGGATCTAATGATGATGATGACAATGATGATGATGATGAAGTAGGATTTAAAGATGATGATGACGATGATGATGATACCATTTGGATCCCAGATTATTCAAAATGTTCAAGGGAAGAATTTGAGAGAATGAGAGAACAATATTTTAAAGTAATAGTTTATTCAGTTTCTTTTTTCAGTTGAACACAAAAGAAGATATCTTGAAGAAAGCCGAAAATCTGTAATCATCGACCTCCATAATATTTGTTTTTCCTATACGTTGTAAATCAATGTTTTCATTCAATCATTAATTTTCCTTTTGCTTAGTCCTTTTATTTATCCAGGTAATGAACCGGCAACTTATCTATCATATGTTTTACGCAGCGGATGCCCTTCTGACTGCAACCCATCACTGGGAAACACCCATACACTCTCACATTCACATTCATACATTATGGCCAATTTAGCTTATTCCCAGCAAACAAGTTTGTGTTTAATATAAGTCTAATAGACATCTAAACGTAGACAGCTTGGCTAAAACAAGGCTAAACTTGGGCTATCAGAGAAAATCTAATCAACATCTAAGAATAGCCCAAAACTAGACTAGTCACCAAACAGACCGATTAGACAGACTTTATACCTGTACTCATTCATTTCTGTTTATTTGATGACTAGTCTAGTTTTGGCCTATTCTAAAAAGTCTATTCGATTTTCTCTGACAGACCAAATTTAGCCTTGTTTTAGCCAAGACAACTGTGTTTAGACATCTATTAGACAACTTTTAGACATCTTTTAAAAACAAAAAAAGCTTGCTGATTTAATTCACCTATAGTACAGAACATGTCTTTGGACTGGAGGAAACTGGCAACACAGGGAGTAAATGCAAACTCCACACAGACACCCCAACTGGCCCAATCTTCTTGCTGGTCCGCTTTCTTCAAATTATCTCATAAAGGTTAATAGTAAATAGTGAGTAAATTTTAATTTTTGGGTGAACTATCCCTAATAACGTAACTAACTTTTTTTTTTTGGCACCTTGTTATTCACAATCTTCTTTTGGCTCTACCGTTGCAAAACAATCAAAAAAAAAAAAAAAAAAAGGCAGCAATGACCTTTAGTTGTGTTTTGGTATTCGGATTTGCCTAACCACAGACATCTGACCAAATTCTCTAAACTAAGGTTCCATTACTTGACCACTCACATGAAAAGAAACTGCTACTTTAAGACTTACAGTACATTTTTTGTAAAGCAGTTGGACCAGAAAACCCATTGAGTAACAGTTAAAGAGATGGTTCACACATTTACTATAAATTTTCCTCTGGCCATCCAAGATGGTGAGCTAAAACTCTGGTGCTTTGTTCATTCATAAAATGCTGATCAAAGGCTGCTGGCATTCTGAGGGTCAAACAACACTGCAAGATAATATTAATGAAAATGATTGATCTGGGCAAGAAACAGAACAATATTTCTTCCTACAGTAATTTTTCTTCTGCTTACTCTATTTCAGAGGTCGCCACAGCGGAATGAACCACCAACTATACCAACAAATGTTTTACGCAACGGATGCCCTTCAAGCTGCAACCTAGTACTGGGAAACATCCATACACACTCATTCACACTCATTCACATACACCATAGCCAGTTTAGCCCAATTTAGCCTTTGGACTGTGGGGGAACCGTATAGCACCCTGAGGAAACCCACATGAACATTGAGAACATGTAAACTCCACACAGAAATGCAAACTGACCCAGCTAGGACTCGAACCAGTGACCTTCTTGCTTTGACGTGACCAAGGCTTTACATTAACATCCGCCAACCCACCAAATGCAGGTAGATTTCAGCTTTGGCGGGTTAGACAGTCACTCCTACTAGCCACTTTGGCTGGTTGAAAATAATTTTGAAATTGTGGTTTTCTTAAAAGTAGGGTTCAACAATAAAGGTGACCCAATATGCATGCAAATGGGATCTCACAATCAAGAAGCAACACAACAAACAAAATAATTGTGTTTGCGCGAGCAAAAGAAAGCAGAAGAATGCTGAATGAGTGCAAGATAACACCTGATGTGATGCGCGCGACTGTTCAAAACACATGCGCGCTCCCCTTTACTTGCGTGAAGCAACCGTGCCTGAAAGGCAACTCTGATTTATTCTTTTTCAAATAGACTAGACAAAAAGTAATGCTCATGCACCAACAGTCTTGCTGCTTTCAAGAGCTCCAAATTTGTCTTTTGTAAGCAGAACCAGTTGATTTTGCTTTAAACATTATTAATTGACCTTTAACCATGTGTGTGTGATCATCCTTTTATTATCACACACATTATGCTTGTCACCTGCTTTCTTTTACTTATGGTTATTTTTGTCAATGGTTTAATTGATTAATAATTAAATTAATATGATTATTATTATTATTATTATTATTATTATTATTATTATTATTATTATTATTATTATTTATTTTACAATAACATTGTTTGAATATGAGATTAACTCTGAAAGATCTTTAGCCAGGACAGATTATTGTGTATATTTTTAATTTAGACAATTCCATTTTTTAAAAAGTCATTTTTTAAAAAGTTTTCTTTGCTTTTTTATGTTTTGTTAAATAAAAAGGATAAAATACCGATGTATTTAGCTTGTTTTAACACATTTAAAATTTGTGGCTAAAAATTAATTATTGTTTGGTGTGGTCAGAGATAAATTTTGTAAATCCTTAATTTTGAGTTCTGAAAAGTCACATGAAATAAAAACTAATTGCAATATATTATGAAACCATATTTGCTCATATACGGCACACAACAAGTGAAATGAATGAGGAGGCATTTGGACATACTACAAAATCATAATCAAGTCATTTTACCATGTCAAAGTCATATTTATGCATATAAAAATATTTTCTCAACAACAAAATTGTGGCTAGTGAAAATGCAGAGTGGCTAGTAACGCTGGAAAACTACTAGCCACAGGGGTTGGTGATCAAAAGAGCTCATGTCAAGCCCTGGATTTGACAGTGCTAACCACTGAGCCACCATGCCACCCAAATAGAAAAGTATTCACAACATTATTACCGTTTAACCTTTTTTTCCTTTTTACTGTCATTTTTAATTGAAGCAATTTCTACCATAAGTTAATCTCTTTAGTTTGCTCGCCCCTTTTATTTTCATTAAGTCAGTGACTGACATTGTACTGGCATACTGGGATGTTTTAAACCTGATGATCCCAAACAAGTCAATCATCAGATCTTATGCCAAACCAACAATGTGCCAAACTGAAACCGCTCTCTACCCCATGATTGTATTCTGGGAACTGACGAACATTTCCTGGATTTTATATTGAACAGATGCCTTCATTCTGCCAAGTCTTGTGACACAGAGACAACGTTTGCTTTGGGGTTTTGTTGATGACAAAACTTACGTAAGATGCCAAAAGTATTGGCTATGTTTTACTTAGTAGAGTCACAGTCTGATGGAAACTCTTGACTAAAATCCAGCTGTGAAAATGTGTGATTTGTTTTGCATGTGAATGTGTGGGGATCTACTGCTATTTTATTTATTGTATTGAAAAATGATCTCAGGTTAAAGCTGATGATTACAAACAAAATACATTATGCTTACACAGAATTTCTACTTTTATTAGTCTAACATTTATGCTCATACATCATATTTATTTATTGGTTTGTTTAGAATGCTTCTTTTCTATAATCAAAATATTCAAAATGATTTATTTATTTAAGCACATTTTCTATAATAGAGCCCCATTATGATGCATTTATTTCAAGAACTTTATTTTTACTTTTTTCTGTAAAATGTTTTACACACTACACTTTAAAAAATAATCACAAAAAGTCATGACAACACATGTTTTGTTGCTTTAATTTTAATCAGTTAATCACATTTCAACAGTTTTGTTTAATTACACAAAATTTGACTTTTATTCATTAATTCGTTTATTCATTCATTTTCTTTTTGGCTTAGTCCCTTTTCATAATCTGAGGTCGCCACAGCTGAATGAACCACCAACTTATGCGGCATATGTTTTATGCAGCAGAAGTGGCCCTTGCAACTGCAACGCATCACTAGGAAATTGACTTTCTTTTAAAAAATTTAATTTCTTTTATTAATCTTATTTATTTATTAATCTATTATTTTATTATTTACACTTAGCAATAGCGAAATACATGGTGAAAATACAGATGGTTAATTCTCTGTGACAACCTTTGTGTGTCTAAACTTGTTAAATTCTGCTTCTGAGATTTGTCACGTAGGCACATAGCTGTCTAATTGGTCTGTGCTCAGTTACAGTATACCTGTCTGTTTAAGCCACTTATACTGTATAATTACGGCTTTAAACGTCTCACTCCAGTTCTTGCAGTTTACATCTTTGCTTTACTCAGACTAGCTTTGTGATGTTTGTGAAACACAACAATTATTACTCTTTGCACATGTTTTATTACCATGTATGTGTGTGACAAACATCAGAGGACTGATAATTACAAGTTTAGGGTCTAACGTTTAAGATCAGCTTGAAAAATAAAACTACTAGTTATCCACTACAATTTCAATTTAGGTTAGCAATTATTGAGACTGAACTAGGTTATGTTAACTAGTCGTGTTTGGATAAGTAGGCAAGTCATTTGACAACTGTGGTTTGTTCTGTAGATTACAAAACCTTATTTTTTTTACCTTATTTTTCTGAGAGGACACAGCTAAAAGGTTTATTGGTGCCCTAAAATGTCATAGATTTTCTGTTTTATTTATGTTAAATTGACCCAACCCCTAAAACATGAAAACAAAAAATAATAATAACATTTCTTTGATGCAAAGCACCATACATTTACACTTATATTCTTGTATACACATACATTTTCCAGTGAAGTATCTTTTTAAAGCATGCCATTATTTAAAGTTTAGCCATTATAAAAAAAGACCAAAAGTTAGATTTTTCATTGTAAATAACTGTTAGCCTGGTTAATTTATCACAACACCTCCCCCTTCCCAAGACACTTTTGACCTTTTAGGCACTGGGAGTTCTGTGGATATGAAGGAGTTAACGTAGTATATTGTGTCGATTCCATGAGTTCAGTGCTGGGAAGGATCTTAATAAAGTCAAAAGATCATAAGGATCAAACCTCTTAACTCAGCTGGACAGGTCAAACGTTCCAAGCTGAGACAACAGAGAGGCTGTGCTCTGTGAATCTGTGTGTGTGATGTGGAGACTGATGTTTGTCATCTCTGGCAGATCTCCAGTGGCTGTTCAAGAGACACCTGCTGTATTTCTGCAGTCGGTCTGTACTCATGTGCTCTCTGTTCGGCAGGGGGTTGACAACAGACAACAATATTACAACATTATGTTCTTTCCATGAGGGTATTTTAGCTAGAGGATAAAAATCTTGGACAACTTAGGACATTTAGGTCACACTTATAATTTTTGAGTAACCACAATGTAGTTATTTTCCCAGAACTGGGTTGCGGCTGCAAGGGCATCTGCTGCATAAAACATATGCTGGATAAGTTGGTGATTCATTCCGCTGTGGCAACCCCTGATTAATAAAGTGGCTAAAACAAAAATGAATGAATAAATGTAGTTATTTTAGTATAGAGGGCTTTTAACACATTTGTAACAAAGAATTGATGTTAACACATTAGGTAACACTTAAATTTTCATTCATATTTCTAACATTAAAATTTAACATCAATCCTAATTGCAGTTTTCTGATGGTAAAAAAAAAAAACGTTAAATGTTTAGGGTGGCACAGTGGCACAGTGGTTAGCATTGTCACAGCATTGTCATTCATAGCAAGAAAGTCACTGGTTCAAGTCCCTGATGGGCCAGGTGACATTTCTGAGTGGAGTTTCTCTGCAAGTTTCCTTCGAGTGCTCCAGTTTCAACGGGTGAAATGGGTAAAAACAAAATTGGCCGTAGTGTATGAGTGTGTGTGTGTGTGAATGTGAAAAAGTATGGGTGTTTCACAGTACTGTGTCGTGACTGTAAGAGAATCTGCTGTGCAAAACATATGCCAGAATAATTGGTGGCTCATTCTGCTGTGGCGATCCCTTATAAACATTGCACTAAGCCGAAGGAAAATGAATGAACTATTTGTGCATAAGGTCAGAGATATTACAAAATGCCACACAGAATAAGACATTAATGTGTGCTTATAAACTGGCATTATGCTAGCAATTAGCATGCTAAATAGTAAACATGTTTTACCTAATCTAAACTTTATATTAAAAAAAATATTTTGTTCCGTACAACATAAAAAAAACATAACAATTAACTTACTTAATTGTAGAAAGTTAGCAATCCATGTTTTACAATTTTACTTTCAATGGAACACATGCACACATTATGATTTCAGGTGAAGATTAAACTACATTGCAGTTATCATTGAGGCCATAACTGGCAACTATAATGATTATCTTTTTGATTATGAGATATTACTGGTACGTCTCTTTGGCAGCTGTGATGGCTAATTGCTGGATTAAACTTGCCACACATTTTTTTTAGGTCATCTTAAAAAATCATATTAATAGCTTTAGTATTTCATCTCTTGAAACAGCTTAAGCTGGTATTTTAGCCACTAGGAGTTCATGTATTAAAGTGAGAAATGCTGAGTCACTCATGTTCATTGGCTCTAGGATGCTAAACACTGGATTTAGTTTTGTTATTATTATTATTATTATTATTATTATTATTATTATTATTATTAATAATAATATTATTATTATTCATCAAAGTGCATACTGTAGTCATCTAAAGTGGACCAAAACTTTATGTGATCAATGTGCTTACCATAATTTTATTTCAGGACTTTCTCCTGTTGAATATGTTAAATTGAGTCTGAACTTCATAAGGACTGACTAACTAACTAACTAACAAACTAACTAACTAATGATGATTACAAATATCTGGCTGCTCTTTTCACAGTTACATCTGACAAATAAGCAGGAACCAAACTATTTAAATGCTTAAAAACAACAAAATGGTATGAGTTTCTTTATTTTGTTGAACATTAAAGAAAGATATTTTAAAGAAAGCTAAATGTCCAACAAATGTATACAATGGGTAAACCAAATGCGGAATTAAGAATATGTACAAGGATCAGATTTCATATTTAAATAGGTTTGATTAAACAACTTTTCTTTGACCTTAAAATGTAAGATAAAATAGTTAAAATTATATACTGAATAACTCATGATGACAGGCCATTGAATTATTAGAAAACAATGTGCACCAAAGGGGATGTGACCACAATGCGAATTGGATGTGCATTATTTTCCAATAATTGAAAAAAAAAAAAAAGTTAAAACACCTAATTATTATCAGATCTGGCTTTTGCCAGTTTTTCCAAAAGACTTTTGTTCTGACTTTTGACATAGGCTATACAAAACAAAAATAAATTGACGTTGTAATACAGAACTTTAATGCAGTCATGATCTGCCTGGAACCACTTTAGTCATGCATTTCCAGACCCATAGAATGAAGTTATTTTAGTAGGGTTTTAGTTTAATAGTACAGTCTATCTATCAATCTATTTTTATTTCTTTGGAAATAAATAAAAAAATCTGTAACTTCTGTTGTGCTTTATTTAGAGAAGGTTTCACTTTAAAGTGATGATATTAGTGTACTAATGCTGCAAGTTTTAAACTTCAAGACCACTTTTATTATATATACAGTTGAAGTCAGAATTATTAGCCTCCATTTGATTTTTTTCTTTTTTAAATATTTCCCAAATTATGTTTAACAGACCAAATAAATTTTTACAGTATGTCTGAAAATGTTTTTTTTTCTTCTGTAGAAAGTCTTACTTGTTTTTTTTTTTTTGTGGCTAGAATAAAAGCAGTTTTTAATTTTTAAAACCATTTTAAGGGCAAAATTATTAGCCCCTTTAAGCTATTTTTTCAATAGTCTACAGAACAAACCATCACTTTACGATAACTTTCCTAATTACCCTTACCCTTACCCTTACCTAGTTAACTTAATTAACCTAGTTAAGCCTTTAAATGTCACTTTAAGCTTCTTAGAAATGTCTTGAAAAACATCTAGTCAAATATTATTTACTGTCATCATGACAAAGATAAAATAAATCAGTTATTAGAAATGAGTAATTAAAATTATTATGTTTATAAATGTGCTATAAAAATCTTCTCTCTGTTAAACAGAAATTGGGAAAAAAATTGGGCTAATAATTTTGACTTCAACTTTATACTTTATATATAATTGGGTGTGAAGAATCAATACATAAGTGGAATCATTGTGAATAATAAGATTTACGTGGCAAAAATTAACAAAGCAAGTCTGACTAAACAGATAATCCTTGCATACTTAAATGGCGTCACAGTAGTGGGATGGGCCCTGAAGCTACAAGGTTAAAAGTCTTAAACCCTTTCTGATACAAAGACTGTTGCAGAGGTGGGGCATGTCGATGCAGTCTTGTGGTGTCAGATGGAATGTATGATGTGGAGCAATGTTATGATTGGTCAGTAGCGTCACTGGAAAAAAAAAAAAAAAGTAAATTGTACTGTAATGTGGTTGAATTGTCCTTTGACTTGTGGATGATTTAAATGACGTGTCTTTGAGTCATTTGAACAGGAACTATAAATATTTGAAGAGGCACTAACAATAATGATGTGATCCTGTTCCTGCTTTCATATTTTATCTGATTAATTTTATGGTACCTAATAATCAGAAAACCCAAAGTTTTATTGGAATGTTGTAAAAAGACTATAGAGTAGGTGCAACAGAATTTTTTTTTTATTTCTCATGAAGTAATTATGTCACTTTTGTTTGCTTTGTGGACAGTAAACAATAAGAGTCATGGTGATTATCAAACGCTTTACACATAATGATGAATCTTTTTATGATGGAAATTTATGTTTTGGTTACACCATCAGTGATAGCGTTCAGGTCAGATGAAAGTTTAATTGATAAAGGATTGCTCTTTATACATCAAGAAACTCAATGAAGGTTTCAGTGAAGTCACTGGACTATATGAAGTATTAAAGTTCTTTACATTTTATGATGGTATTGTTTTGAAGTGTGAATTTGTATGTTTGGCTTGGACATCTCAGCTGTTTGTTTGTGTGACATGAGTTGGCCGTAGCAGACGAACTGGTTTTACTACCATGTAGGCACACCTGTTACGTAACCCGACTCTGTCTTACTGTAGGTGTCAAATTATCTTGTTTTCCAAAAAGAGTATAGGGAAAACCCTAGTTCATATACTGCGCTGATCAAAATTTGAAAACAATTTCACTCACTCACATTTTTTAAGTCCCTGCTTAATCATGGGTTGCCACATGTAGAATGTATCAGTAGTTAATCTGGCATATGTTCTACCGGTGGATATCCTTCCTGCAGCATCCCAGCACCAAGAGCACAACCCCCAGTGCTGAGAAACACCCACACACTGTGAAAAAATGTATAAACACTTTTTTTAAATAAAGTAATTTTCATCATTAAAAAAATTGAAAGCAATTTGGTCATAACATGCAACGATGTTGTTTAATGAAATTCTCCCAGAAGATTCATAAAGGTGATGATGTTTGTTTTTAAGGTTTAAGGTTTTAACCTTCACAGAACATTTAGAGAGTTCCCAGGACATATAGGGAACTATTTTTTATTTGGAAATTTTATGTTAGAACATTCTAAGAACTTCCTTGCTGGTGTCAAGAATGGTGCTTAGAACTGTGGATATTCCAAGAAAGTCATGATTTAGTGTTCTTTCAATGATTATTTTGTCAGCAACACTTTGCAATAATGTGCACTAATATGCATTAAAGATTTATTCCTCTATTCACAAGATGTAAATGTGTGTATGTGAAGTTTTAGCTCAAAATACCCCACATATAATGTTTTAAAACTGTCACTTTAAATTCAAATAAGATTGTGCTCCCAGCCTTTTTTCAAAAGAGGGTGGAGCTGCAAGTGCCTGTGTGTCAGCATAGTGGCAGACCAACACTAATGAGGGAGAGATTATCATTAATGGGAGGGACTTCAGAGTGTTTCTGCAGACGGTTTAAGAAGTGTGATGATAAAGAAATAGAAGGCTGGCTATATTTACAAACTTTTGCAGTTTTTTTTTTATTTAAAAATATATATTTTTTTGCATAATTTGTCCCTTTTAAATAATGCTCAACTAACGTACAGATAATTATGAGTTAATGTATAACTCATGTTGAGCTAAACCGTTTATTAATGATTAATGCATGAGCAACAAAAGATCATATGATTCATAGATGATCTGTACATTGTTATTAGTCATATAATTTAATGTATACATTATTTAATAACATTATTTTAGCTAACAATGTAAATTAAAGTTATTTATCACAATAGTCAAAGTTATGTACTTTAACTTTCAGTTGTCTGCTTTAATTAATCATTAGCTAATGATTTAATAAGGTATGATTATATTATGACTTTACTTGTTGAGACACAGGACTGTTAACTGTTTGTTTATTTATGGTAATTAGTTAGTCCTGCCTGTGCTAGAAATATTATAATGGTAAAATAGCAAATCATAAGCAAATGGTTTATTAAAGCAGACAACTGGGAAATGATTACCACAACAGGTTATGCACTTCAACTTCCTAACTACAGTATGCTAACCAGGTTACTCTGCTGGAATAAAGATAGCTCACTCACTCCCTCTATCTAGAACAAACATCTCCACTTCAGCTGAAAATATTGTCATTTAACAAGGGATCTTGGTTAACTTCATTTTTTATATTTATTTTGACAACTGAAGTACACTACCTGACAAAAGTCTTGTCGGCAATCCCAGTTGTAAGAGCACAAAATAATAATGACTTCAAGTTGATTATTTGGAAAAGTGGCAGAAAGTAGATTTTTCCAGTGACTTATCTGTTGAACTGCATCCCAAATCATTCTGCAGAAGACCTATTGGAACCCGCATGGACCCAAGGTTCTCACAGAAATCAGTCAAGATTGGTGAGGGAAAAATCATAGTTTGGGGTAACATTTAGTATGAGGGCGTGGGAGAGATCTGCAGAGTGGATGGCAACATCAACAATCAAGGCATGTTCATATTTTATTTTTGGTAAAATAAGCATAATCTAGAGGCCTTTGCCTTTCATATACAGTAAGCCTCTTCTGATATCAAATGAAGTCAAGTTATTATTTGTTGTTCCTAAAACTTGGATATGAAAAAATCAAAAACATGGCAGACATATCAAATGTAGCTACATTAGCTGCAAGGGCATTACAGCTAGCAGAAGATAACTGTCAATCTAGTGGCCACACCCTTAACTAATGAAATAATTGACGTCTTCAAATGGGTCTGGAAGATATGTTCCAGCACAGTCCTGAATGAACTGTCCTCGTCTGATTAATGTATGGGAACATTCTGTTAATGTCCCAAATGTTCTCTTTGTAGCATTCTTACATAAAGTAACCAACATGGAACGTTCCCCAATAGTTGAATCAATAATGCTTTTATATGAAGGGTAGAGAACCTTGTAAGAATGTTCTGTTATGTTCTGAATGTTCTGTCCTCTTTGTAACAGTCTTCGATGACTATTAAAAAGCCAATACAGAACGTTCCCAAAGGTACATTGGTAATAACCTGTAGAGGAATGTTCTGTTAAGATTTCAAATGTCCTCTTTGTAACATTATAATGTGATTGTGAATGAAACTAAGTAGTACACTCTCTGTGCAAGCTTATAAGATCTATCTATAATCATCAGGTGATCATGAAAGAGATGAGTTTGCAGAGATTCAATATTATCAAGAATTCTTCTGGTAGGGTTAAAAAGATCATTCCACCAGCAACAGTCAATAGTAAAAAAAAAAAAAAAAATCTTGAAAAAAATTTTTTTTTAAGTGTTTCTAAAAAAATCAATTTTTGTATTTCATTTCTGAGGAAAGAAATACATATGTGACACTGAAGACTTGTGAATTTTTTTTCATAAATTAAATAAAAGTTAAAAAAAAAACACAATTTAAAAAGTGGATTTAAATTGTATTAATATTTCATAATAATAATAAAAAAACTTCTGTTCTGTTTGCTTTATTTTTGATCAAATAAATACAGATTTGTTGATAATAATATATTTAAGATTTATTATTTCCGAGCTGTGTACTACTGTCAAAATGCACATTCTTGTCTGTCAGTAGTAAGATAATTTACATACTTTCATTCTTTTCTGTCTGCCTCCTCAGTCAAAACAGACTTTTCAATGAGAATCACTTTATCTGAAGGAATTTATCACTGTTTCCTAGCCTTACATTGGAAAGTGACTGTGCGACTTGTTTAACAGGTGTTGCTTAGTTCTGTTTGTCCTTTTGTACTGTGGGAAAATTAGACTCCTCCGACCAGTGTATAAAAACAATGTGCTTGTACGTCACACTGGAGATCGGTTGTTTATGTTGTAAAAGGAATGACTTATCCACAGCATGTGTGTGAAAATGTGCCAGGGGTGGTGTTGTGCGTCAAGCACTTGATAACCCCAGCAATACTATCTCTGGAACACAGAAGTGACCTCTGGTCCCTAAGTGAACCAGACATGTGTAGTGAAACTAAAGCACCTTTATTTTTTAGACTCTAACTGCTCACTGCTTAGTTTATAGGTCTCAAACTCAATTCCTAGAGGGCTGCAGCTCTGCACAGTTTTGCTCCAACCCTAATCAAACACAGCTAATCCAAGGTGTTCAAGAAGACTACTAAAGACTATTAAAGGTGCTGTATGCAAGTTTTTCTAAAGCATTAAAAAAAACATAATATGTTTGCAGGTATTTAAGAAACATGTTAAGTGAACATTCTGAAATGCTGAAGTCAGATATTCTGCTTGGAAAATATGTTACATGCCGTAACGCTGTCTTTGTTTTGGTTCTTTTAACCCGCCCACTGCCACTGTAGCCAATTATATTTCAGCATTCCGGGTTGTCTTAATAGAAAACCATTTTGTTTATTCAGTCAGGAAGGCTCTAAAAACATGCGTTCGTGACTGAATTGTGACCTCCGGTGGACAATAGCAGTCTCGAAAATAAGACAGATAAAAGTTATTAATCAGCTAATATATAAAAATTTCAATTGTAAACATTAGGTGAGCAGGTTTCATTGTAGCCCCATGTCCTAACAGCAGGCTACGTGACTAAATTTGAAAGCAATTTGGCTGTTTGCACAAGACGAAACACAACAGAAATTTAAATACAGCCATTCAGAGACACAGAATAGTGCAATCAATCACAAAATGGTAAGGTTCATAATATAATTAATACATATTAAACCACTTTAACAATATAATATGTACATGCTGAATAATTGATGTTTGTTAACATGGCCTGCACTCAGTCACAATTCTAAACTTCAATTTTAAATTGTTTATTTTATTTTCAAGATCTGAGGTGAATCATCTGCTGCTGCTTTCAGTAGAATAGCAATAAATGTGATGTAAAATGACATTCAAACTCACACTGTTAGCATTTAACACTAAATAAAGCACAGAAGGTATACCTGATGTGGTTATTGTCAGTTTCTCCTGTTGTTCAGCTGTGAAAAATAGAAGCTATTTCTAATTTATCAATTTCAGGTGTTGGTTAGGACAAAAACTCCTTTTAGTATAAAAAAATATATATCTCTTTTATCACATGCCATTGCTTTTAATTAGAAAACGATTCAAATCAGACTTAATTCAGGATTTAGGCTTGACACTCACGTCAATCTGGCAACCTGCGCTAGCATGTGTTTTGATCCAGGAGTGCAATTCCTAGTTCAACCACTGGGTGTCAAATTTACATGCTGCATCTTCAAGCAGGTGTGAGTTGTAGGTGGTTGGAGTTAAACTACGCAGAGATGTGGCCTTCCAGGAATTGAGTTTGAGACCATTGGCTTAGTTAAAAGATATAAGAGGTCATTTAATTTAGTATGGGACTTTAAAAAAGTGCAAAAGAATATTAACTAGTTGTAACTTTTTTTTCAGTTGTGGTAATGAAAAAGCCAAACAATTAGGGCTTTAGCAAACACATGCTATTTTGTGGAATCAGTGATCAAAATTAGACAACATCAATGATTGTGTCACAAAGAAATATTGCATTATAGTTTCTAAAGTTTACAGCAGTTGATAATTAGTGCAATGTAGAACCCAAAATAGATAATAGAAAAGATAACTCAAACCATTTGAGGAAACCGATTAGAACAAACCATTTAAGTTTACTAATCTAAAAACTAATCCTAATGAGTACTGCGAACTTAATCCATTTGAGTAAAAGAAGCAACTTGAGCATAGTAAAACCCACACTGTAAATGCGAATAGTATTCCTTACTATCAAAATTCTAGTGTGTTTACTTAATTTTAAGCTAATTGTTGAGTTTACTAGAAATGCATTAGTGTTGCTGACATAGTAAGGTATAAAGTTCCCATAACTTATGTAATTTGAGTAAAATTGCTTATAAGGGCTAAGCCATGCTGTTACGCATGCGTACTGGGTGGTGATTTCCCATCCCCCATCCCGAGTCACAACCAACCGCCACCCAGCACCGCCATTGAAGGACAGGATTTCATATTGACAAGATGTTCTGCTGTAAATCAAGGTAAACTTTTCGTTTTAATTACTACTTTGATTTTATTTGTATAGTATCAGTAATCTGTTTATTTCCTGCACTTTGTGAAATTGTTTGCTGTTTTGTGAACTAATTAATAGCCCATGATGTTGTGACTAAACGTTTTGACCACTGCACGTTATTTGCAATACTGTCTACTTTACTAGATAAGCTATTTTTAGCTGCTTAGTCCTTTTTAATAACTATTAATAATTTGTAAAGTTAGTAGTAATTTGTAAAGTGGGCGTTATGCTCTAAAAGAGCGGGCCGCGCCATTTTAAATGATGCACTGAGAGAGCAAGAGCGCGCGCAATGATCCGTTCAAATAGATGTAAAGTTAACACATAGCTGTAGGTCTACATTTTTAAAAAAGAAAACGAAACCTATTTATCCGCATTACAAATACAGTAACGTTAGTTATCGCTGAACTTTAGTGGCGCTTGTTGTGACGAAAATATGCGTGTTTTTTTAAAGATTTACTTTTATGAGATCAGCTGCAGGAAGCAGGTGAGGAGATCAGCTGTGATTCGGTCCGGCGTCAGCGAGCGGCTCATGACCAGACCAGTCGTTTTTTTCTCCATGATCGCCGGGGCAGCAGCAGTTTTAACCCGCCGAGGCTTTTAGAACATTATAAAGCAGTTTCAGCTCAAAATGGACCCGTGAGTGTCGTAACGTTAGGTAATTTAGGATTTCGATGCGATTACGATTCGTGTCACTGTATGAGGCAGATACATATTTACACATGATGCTAAAGTGTGCTTATGCTAACAATCCCTATGAAACTTAAAGTTAAACTTATGAAAATGCGAGAGATATTTAATTAACTCATTTATTTGTTTTATATGCTATTTGTCTTTTCTTTATGCCGTTTTGAAGGTTTATTCCAGTGTTGCCGTTACGTTATTGAGTGTTTTGTTTTGCTGTAATGACAAATAAATCTGACCAGACGCGACTGAATATGTGTGATGGATAACGTTAATGATGAAGTGGTATAACTCGTACAACCAAGCACAGAAACATCCCTTTGTTTGCTCAATATCACACAAAGGCATCAACAAGCCTTTGTTATAAGCAAACTTTCTGTAAAGAAACAGGCTTTGCCAAACCTGTTAGTTTGCATTTTTAAAGAAGGTTTCACTAATTTTTAACAATTTAGGGCAAATAAATTTGAACAATTACAAGGTTGTTTAAAATGTAGCGCACCATTAGAGTATTGTGAGTGGCATATTTGGTTTGTAATATCATTATACCCTTTATTTATTTTTTATTTCAGACTACCAGTTTGTGAGCTGATATGCAGTGGAAATGTAAGTTTTGCACTTACACATCAAAGAAAACTTTTTGAACAATACCGCACAAGCCATAGAACATATTCATGAATTGTTCTATTAACGTTACCTTGTCTCCATACTGAGTGTCAGGGTAATTTTAAATCGTTTAATGCATTAAAAGTACATTTAACAAAATTCTCAGCAAAGAACTGCATGATCAAGAATAGTCCGAATATTTTGTCCATTTGAATAATCATCTGAGGACTAGTTAGAAATAGGGTTGTTGTGTTGTGATACCATTAATTTATGTTACAATACTATACCAGCTGAAGTATGGTGATACCAAGTAGTATTGCAATACTGTAATTCATAACTTAAATCCATGAAATAAAGAAAAATGTCAGAAATAATATATTGTATATGTTATTATAGGCCTACTTGAATTTAAATAATTCCCTTATTGTTGAAAAAAGTATTTGCACATCTCTTCACCTAAAATGTATTCATTCCAGCAAAAAAAATACATTAAATTAAAGATACATAAAGAAAAGCATTTTTCTAACAAACCTAGGCTATATGAAGTGGTCAAAAATTGTTTCCTGTTGCTATTTTGGGTTTTTCATCTATCATACTTTTTTCACACTTATTATCGGATAAGAATCCAAAGTAATTCAAAATTTCACTTTATGAGTCATTCTTTTTAATAGATTGTCACGGTTGTTGTAGCTATTATATCATATTGACAGGAACAGAAATAAACGAATTCCGATTCAAAATGAACCATCACAAAATATGCAATAGGCTACTATAAAAGGCGCAAATTCTACAGTTTTACAACCTTAGAAGGCTCCATAGACTATTAAAATACAATGATCTATTGTTGCTGAATCGTGTAAGTATTTTAGTGACTTTTTCACATGCAGCATTATGTATTGTAGGCAGACTGTTAATGACAATACTACCGTTTACAAACTACAGTGGCACCGCCAGTATCTTGGAGCCATAGTATCACGATACTACCATAGTACCGGTAAACCTTGCAACCCTAGTCAGAAAGTTCAGTGTCCTTTTAAAGACATCAATTGAGACAAATATTTATTCCACTTTTAATGCGCATAAAAGTAAGGCACACCAGCAACAATGCCATGATTATATTTAATCGGGGGTTGTGTTTATTACTGTTTGGTGACAAGTATAGCTCATGCTTTTGATGACAGGCGCCGGGAGTATTTGGCAGCTTTTATTACTCAAGAACATTTAACTATGTCATGTTAAAGTGTAACATCTGTTGCTATATGGCATTGCATTGTATCATTGCATGTGTTTCTGATTTCTGTTTTTTGTTTTAGAATTTCGCTTAGCCATGTCAATAACACTTTACGTTTTTGTGCACAACAGTGACATCCAGAAGGAAGTCATAGAGGAAACACCAGCTGATGCAAGTGCTGCAGAAGGTTTGTTTTCTTTTCAAAACTTTGTGTGATTTTGTGAATTTGTGTTTTTGAATGTTATTAATGACTAATAATGTTTTGATTGGATCTTTGCAGAATTCAATCGAATATCAGGAAGAAATGTGAGATCCAAGTTCTACGCTGCATTGGACACACACTGCTCTTTTGATTGAAATAAAAAAAAAAACAGGAGAAAATTGCAGAAGAAAACTAGAAGAAATTTTCAACATGTTAATTCAAAGGTATTTTTGTGACATCATCTTTGAATCATAATTTGCATTTGATTGCAATAAATTGCATTTGATGTTTTCATTGGGCTATAATGCATGTCTACTTGTCTTTACTTTTTCAAGGTCATCTGGCAGCAGTTCTCCGGGGTCTTTCAGTCCTTTAGAGGGATGAGTCTAAAGAAATTTTCAGGATGTGTTTTGTAAGTAGTATTATTGTTTCTGCTTTCTTAGACTGGAAATGAAGCAGTCATTCCAGTTTACTTCACTTATTAATAAAAATTTTCAATTTTATAAAAATAAAACAAATGCATTTAATGTAAGTATTTGAAAGTAAGAGGGATGTTATATTATGGCCTTTGGAGCAAGAGCATTGCTATGTTGCAAATACAGCAGCTTGTGCCGTCACAGGGTCAGTTAGCTTCATAGGCCAGTGAAGTAATGAATGCATTTCTTTAATTTTTAAACACACTTGTTTTGAAAAGGAGGAAGATTAGCTTGAAAAAAAAATCTTAATAAGTGTAATACCTATGTAATATGTGGAGAGAAATATAATTTCAGTTGAAAGAACCTGCTGGATTAAGATGTAAAAAGATAGTGTTAAAAGCCACAAAGTCAAAGATGCTCCGTATTATAACCAACCCTGTGAAGTCACCTGCTGTGGGATTGTAGATGGCTGCACCCTTGTTCTAAAAGCCATACTAAAACATCAATTTTCTTATTAAAAAATAGTTATTAATACATTTTTAAAAAGTGTGCTAAATAATGCAAACTTGACTCACTGCTTTAATCTAGCAAAACCAAATGCATTCATGAATCGGTTCCCAATTTATTAAGTTTTCCCTACAAAATATTTATATTGATTATGTAGCACCAATTGGTCTCTCACACATTTGCATTTAATTTCTTGAAAATGTTTTAAAAGTACTTTTACTGCAGTTTGTTTTATTACATTACAGTGTTTCTTTAATTAAAAAAATGTATTGTTCCTTTAGAATAGTATCATGTTCAAGATACTGGAATTTAGTACCAATCTCTGCTGCAATTTTAAGCAGCAAATTTCCTGCTAACATTTTAAGCACTTTTGAGCACATTTTTAAACAGCACTGTTTTGCCATTCTGTTCACATGCTTAACAGAAATGACACTCAACAATGCTCAAATGTTAGCAGGAAATGGATGTTTTTAAAATTACTATATGGATTGGTAATAAATTCCACTATCATGACAAGCCTAGTAGAAGCAGTACAGGCAAATCCATCGTGTTGGTCTACATTGAAGAAGGAGCACCATAGCAAGGCCTTCTTATAAGAAGCATTTGAATGTAAAATGTACTATAAACACAAATAGTCATGCTAATAAGCAACTAGTTAATAGGGTAATTGGTTCCTACTAAAGTGTTACTAAATTAAGCACAAGGAATTGTAATTTTTTTCACCTCTGCTTTTGGTCTCCTGGCCACTACAGGCTTTATTAGTGCCATTTAGAATATCAAACTTTACTTATTTTTCTTTCTCTATTCATAGGATGTAATTGTAGAGTCGGACTTCAGTGCAGAAGATGTTGGCCTGCTGACTGTCGTGTGTGAAGATGTCTAGAGAACCTCATTATGGATGCAATGTGGGCCTTTATACTGGAAGGAAAAGTGGTTATGGACTTTGCCACATGCAGTATGTCTCTTTTTTTGCTTTGATTTACACACTGAATTCGGACTACCCAAAGACTTTGAGCAATGCATTTGAATTTGTTCAACGTGTGTTGCTTTTGCTGGGAGGGAAGCGTAATGTGTTTTATTCGGCGAGTGCCTGTATACTGCTGTGCTTTATGTTTAAAGGTTCAGGTATAATGGCATGTTTAATTACAAAGTGTTGCTTTTTAACATGTTGCTGTTTGCAGTGTTACATTTAGGACTGCAGCATTTTGGTGTTTAAAACACTTTTTTTTTTTTTTTACCAAAAAAGTGTATTGTGATTTATAGGGTTGTCAAAAGTATTGAGTTTGGTACCAATCGGTACTGAAATAAAAAAAAAAAAGTCCATCCATTTCCCACTAACATCGCAAGAACTGATTGGCCATTGTGTTCACATGCTCAGTAGATATGACTGATTGGCTTTGAAGGTCATTATTTTTACCACACTTCACCACTGTTCACCAGGTGCAAAGATACAAAGACACTGGATAACTTCAAAGCACTGTCGATCAGTCGATTCATCACCAGATAGCTTAAATGTTAGCTTCTAAACAAATCAGCTATCGACATGGCTTTGAAACACTTCAGTGTCTGTGTAACTTTGTTTGGACTCAGTGAAAAATGGTAAACCTATGACAGTCACAGCCAATCACAGTCATTTCTGTTGAGCATGTGAACACGGTGGCCAATCAATGGTGTTTAAGAACGAGCTCAGTAGCACTCAAATGCTGGTGGAAAATGGATATTTTTAATATTACAGTATTGATTGATACCAAACTCAATACTTTTGACCACACTAATGTGATATTTTCTGTAGGAAAATCTAAACTACACAGTCTAACAAATTAGCTTTAAAGCTTAATATCTGTTCCTCTGTGAGTGTCTATATGCTGCCATGTTTAAGGTGCTGGTGCAATGGCATGTTTAATTACACTAATTCAAGTATCTTTTTTCCAAGTGTCAAGTATTTAAAGTTTTTTTGATAGATTTTCAAACCTTTTCGAAAACTTGTGTTTTAGGGTTGAACATGTTTATTATATTTTTTGTCTGTATTGCTGTTTACAGTATATTACAGCACTTTACAACAGGTTTTTACAAAAATGTATTGTGTACAAGTGTATTGTGATACTAAAATATCACAAGTGTATTGTGAAATTCTGCTAATTTTGTCAAATAAAATGTTTACATTTAAGACCTGTATAATGTCATTACTTGTAAGTTGAACTACATATTTTATGTTCAGTTTAATTGAAGAAAATGTGGAAACCGATTGCACGTAGTTTCTTTAGTTGACATTACTTAAAATGGTGGATTAAAACAATGTTGAGACTACTAGCATTCAAGATGTTAACTGAACATGGTAGAACAGTATTAGTTAAATAGAGTTATTAAAGTAATCTTACTATAAAACCCTAAGTAAAATTACTAAATAATGACAAGTATGTTAACTAGAATTTTCTATTAAACTTACTTAATTTTTAACAGTTAGTTTACTTTATAAGTTTTAGTTTTCTTACTTCAAAGCAATAATTAAACTTAACTTAAGATTTCCTTGTAAGTTTATATTGCAAAAATAAGGCAATCGGTTTCCAAACTTTTTTTAAGTAAACTGAACATGTTAGAATTTACAGTGCAATAAGAGAAGAGAACTCAAACCAACTGCGTACTGTAAAACTCAATAAGTTAAGGCAACTCAAACCTTTTAAGAAAACTGATTGCAACAAACCATTGGAGTTACATAAAATAATTATTTTTTAAATAATTATGAAATAATTATATAATATAATTGTGTGAGTACCATGAACTTACTCCGTTTAAGTTGAAGTAAAGAGGTATTTAATTAACTCATTACCTTTAACACTGAGTTTAACCCTCTTTTCAAATGAGAAGTATTAACTTTCAGTCAATTTTGAGTTAGCTACACTCATTTTCTTTGATAAAGTTGACTGTTGGAATATACCAATTTCCCTCTAATGAATTTCTGGGCTTCCAAACCAAGAACCAATAGGAGCACTAAACACAATAAGCCATAAATGTCAAGAAAAACTAAATCCAGTTTTATTAACAAGGCATGTTGTGAGTAAACTTCACACTAGAGATGGTTATATTTGCTGTGGGATTTAACTGAGTGAATGTGTGTCATGCTGATGATGATGAACTCCAGATGAGTCTTGCATCTTGTTTGTGTTTTGTGTGTTCAGTCTGACCATTTATTTGAATGGAGAACAAGATGACCTCCAGTACATGAACAACAGCCACTGTTTGTGACCGGAAGTGACACAACAAAGTTGAGCATCCTTCAACTTTATGTAAACGAGGAGTGACTTGTGAGCGACAGTCAATACAAGCAGTAGAACTCATGTGATCTTCTCTCTGCTCCTGCAGTCTGTTGTATTCTTCATGCTTTAGAAACCTACACAGACCCACATATATTTAATGTTTTCCCTAAACAATGCTTATTTTTAGCAACACGTGAACTCATTTGTTTTCAGTGATTATCATCATGAATGTTAACTGAAGTTGGAAACACCCTTTAGCAACTTCAACTGCCCCTCAGGGCGACAGATGTAATGTCACTGCTATTTAAATGCAACTTTTCAATTTGACATGTGCTACAAGCTATAATCTCCAACTGGACAGGACAGAAGTCCAATCTATTGTGTTTTATTAATGTCTACACCTACACCAAACCTAAACCCTACTCTTTAGAGCAGGGGTCATCAACCCTGTTCCTGGAGAGCTACCTTCCTGCAGAATTCAGTCCCAACCCAGATCAAACACACCTGAACCAATTTATAGTACCTAAAGGTGTAGGTGTAGGTGTGTTTGGTCAGGGTTGCAACTGAAATGTGCAGGAAGGTAGCTCTCCAGGAACAGGGTTAGTTACCCCTGCTTTAGAGTAATGAAAAAAAAAAAGGATTTTGTTGTTGTACTGTGTTGCAAAAATGACTCTATATTAATTTGCAATAGTTGCAGCTCTAACAATTCTACCCCCTTCTTGCTTACAGCCCTCTCACTTGGAGGTCAACTAACCTATTTGCGGCCTAAAGTCTCTCCGACTTGAAGGTCTCCCATCCTACTAAAGGTGTAAGTTCTCCCTCTGGGAGATCTACAGGCTATAGCAATGTTTAAGCTTGTTCAAATTAACCCACACTAGCCTGTTACCGGCTGGCGAGATCTGCCATTTGCCAGGCAGGGGAGGAGTTTAGTGACTGTGGTCAATTCAGACACTTTTTTTTTTATTTTCAGAGATGTGCTGAACTAGGTATGGGGCGGTATAAGTTTCAGATGGTATGATAACCTTGGATTAAAAATATTACGGTTTCACAGTATCACAGTATTATGATAACTTCTCTAAAATATGTACTTTTTAAATGTCTAAAGAAAAAAATAAATAAAAATAAACTTTTTTACCCTATTGAACACAACATATTTCATTGTAGAAAACATTTATTCTATTTTGGAACAGAAAACATGTCAAGCTAAATAATTCAAATAAATCATTGACTTCTGCTGTCTCCATTAGTTTTAAAAACACAGATTTATATAAAAAGAAAAAAAAAACGTACGTATAACTTAGGAATGGTATAATGGTAAAACCTTGACTTTACTAAACTGTGGTAAACTTTGAAACCATCGTCCCATGCCTATGCTGAACCAATTAAAACCAAACAATTTTTGCTGTGTTTGATCTCTGAACAAAATAAATAAATAAATAGCATCATCTTTTTTTCAATATTGTTTGTGTATATAACATGTTCAAGTTCACGTTATTTTATTTTTATTAATATAGAATGTTTTTCCAAGTATTTACTCTTCTACAGGCTGCATGGTCGTGCAGTGGGTAGTACGTTCGCTTCAAAGCAAGAAGGTCGCTGGTTTGAGCCTCGCTGGGTCAGTTGGCGCTTATGTGTGGAGTTTGCATGTTCTTCCCGTGTTATCAACTTTTTTGTTAATGTTTTTTTGTGTTTATTTGAATATTAGATATTCAATAAAATGTTTGGTTAATATATAAATGTGTAAAGTGTAAATGAATGATTAAATCAAGTAGCATGCATCATCCTTGTTCTCCCAGAATCTCACCAATTAGAATAAAGTGTCATCATCATCACAGCATATTTTGAGCAGCTGCTTTGGCTGACCTGAGTGTTTGCTCTTGATGGACAAACTGTCTCACCAGTATAAATTGCTTTTGTCATGCGGCAGCTGATTCATGAAGCCACATGAAGTCAAAAAAGCCTCTTGGCTTCTGGAGGCCCAATATCCAGCATAGCTTTGCTCCAGCTCTAATTAAACACACCTGAAGCAGGTAATCAATCTTTTCAGGTTCACCTCACAAGCATGTGTGCTGAAGCAGGTTAAACAGGGTTGAAGACCTATGGGCTAAAGTCATGTTCCCACTAGGTATTAAGCTGCGGTCACAATAGAGTTTGAGCTTGGGAAATTCTGTCGTACGGCTCTGCAAAAAGGGATAGGATTAATCAAGATGATCAGACATTTAAAAAGTGAGCGATTGCTATTTTAAATTCCTGTGCAGAGATTTCATGTTTTGATCCTTGATTGGTCTCAAGCAGTCAGATGATGCGAATTCGCAGGTCAGAGTTCACCAAGCTTGAACTTTGCACCGCAGCAACCTGCAAAACTTGACGCATGACCCTGCATTTTCCGGTCTGACGCATTCGCGTGCATATGAATGGAAGTTTATGGGAGGAAAAGCCTAGTCTGACCGCAGCTTTATACTTGCTGACCTTTTTTTGGGAACTGATCAGTTTTAATATGCAATCAAATTTGAGTCTTGTGGCACATTTCAGTCATATTCCCTGATTTGGTACAATGCTGAAAAGTAAAAATTTCTTATTTTGGTGCACTCTCAACATGTTTCATAACAATTACATGTAAGTGGTAAAACTCAGAATGTTTTAGATCCCTTGTTTTTAGCTTTGTCAACTTATAGGCCAAATGACAAACATCATAATGGCCAATGCTTCATACATAGTCTTGGCAGATTTTAATTTTTTTTTCTCAGACCATTTAAATTTGGAACTGGTAAATTTGGCTGATCTGAGGCATCTGTGACAAAGTAAACCTGAAGGTCTTCTCAAGGTCTTTCATTTACAAACAAGTAGTCTTCAGTCTAAGTGGCTATGAAAGAGCACAAAGCTGCGTTTGTTTGCTTTTTATAGCTTTAGTGCTACTAGGAAAGACAAACGACCTTTCCTGGCAGTCTGGATAGTATCAGTTCCACACAGAAGATCACCTGTCTTAGTCTTAGCATGTTTGTCTCTTGGCTTTTCTCAGTGAATTCCTGAACACTTCATTGAGCACTAGAGTTTATATATCAGTTATCTGTCTGAATAAATTAATTAACTGATGTGTTCCAGATATCTCCAACAAAGACGCTTGCCTGAAATTTTCTAGTGAGTCTAAGGGTGTACTTACACTAGGCATGGTTGCATTGAACCAAGCCTGGACGCGATTGTTTTCCCCTCTCCTCTCCCCCTCGGCCTGCTGTCACACTGTAGCATTCACACTGTAATGCCTTATTCACACTAGCAGCGACTTTGTAACTACCTGTTCCTCTGGGTGGCGACCAGCTGCAAATGCAGGTCTGTGTAGTAGGTGTACAGCACGAATACAACTGGCCTCTGAGTGAGCTGAGAGAGGGTCACGTGAGCTCTACTGGTGTTCCTATTGACTGTCGGTCAAGAAATCTCTTTTCATTTCCATAAAGTTGAAGAATTCTCAACTTCGTCGTGTAGCTTGACATGCCAACCTGGTCGCCAATGGTCACTGTCACTTACGTAGACAGAGGTCGCCGGAAGTCACTTGATCTCCATTGAAATGAACAGTCACTTTTCGCTGCGAGTCGCTTGTAATGTGATTGAAGCTTCGGTGCGCATGCCATCAATAATGCAACTGTCCAGTTAGAAAGAGAAGCACTCTCCCTACATACAGTGGAGATTACTTTAGTTATATTGTTTTGTGTTATTTTAAGTCTTTTGAGATGTGATAATACACAGTGAAGTAATTTGCTGAACAGATCCACCACTTTTGATGCTCATAAATGTTCATGTAAGTCATTGTGCTGCAGGTATGGACTGATTTCACAAATATCTGCATATTGAAATCGTGGCAACAGCTGGAGGTTTGTAGTACACCGCATGTTGCTGCAATGTTTACAGTGCTGGTCCTATACTTCCGAGTTTCTTCCCACCGCAGCCTTGCTTTCATGTTTTAGTATTAGGTGGTTTGCTGAAGGTGGCAGCTAATGTGCAGCGAGTGGTTTGCATCTTTAATAAACTATGACAGTTTGCCTTTTTTGAAAAGTATGAATGATTAATAAATCCATATGAAACATTCCCTTAAAAGTGACATTGTGTTTTCAGTTCCCCTTTGGTTGGGAAACTTCAGTGCTATAAGTGGATTTGATCTTGGAAAATCCACGTATGGGAGGATTCGGTTCAGAAGCCTCTTGTCTGAAAGAGTATTGAACAGGCCAATGAAAGCAATGAATTGGCAGCGTAAGCTTGCGCAGGTGTGCTTCATTGCCAATTATCCCAGCATATAAGCACACCTGGAGCGAGCAAACGCCATCCTTTTCGCTTCAGAGACTTTCTGATCGAGTCGATGAGGGTTCCTCTTGCTGATTCAGCGACTTCAGAGCGAACGAGTGTCTCCCGGTCCAGAGTGGGTTTTCGCGGCGGCAGACGGTCGAGCTGGGTTTCTCCCTTGCCTGCGGTTCTTTGGGTCCGGTCCTCCAGAGCAGTGCATATAGTTGCAAGCTTTCCTAAAAGAGCAACATAGTCGTGCAGCACGTCCTTTTCAGGATGGCGCTCCGACTGTGCATTTCTGGATGCTGGGGTTTCCTGGCTCCGGATGATGGATATGATCAGTGCATTACAAGTTTATGTCATCACTGCGATGCCATGACCGTTGCACAGCTAAGATCGCGGCTAACTTTCGTAAGAGAGCGAGCCACCCCAGTTGCCTACTGCTCTGCAGCGGGCGCTCGGGCAGATCTGAGGGTTCCAGCGGGTAATCCGCCGCCCAAGGGCTCGCGGACCTGTCGTTCCTCAAAGCGCTCCATCCAGTGGGAGTGATCCGTTTAACCAGATGGTAGCTCTCACGCTCTCTGACACCGGAGATCAGATGTCCTCCGTGGCATCGGAGGGTGGGCTTTCACTGTCCAACGAAGATCCTAACCCGCACGCCCCCTCCGGGCAGGTGAGCGCCATCAAAATGGATCCTGAAGTGGACATGTTAGCCGTGCTTTCCCGGGCTGCCTCGGCCTTGGGTTGGAGCTGGTTCATCCCCCAGCTCCGCGGCCGGACCGACTAGATGGGTGCTACTTGGAGGACCAAAAGGCGAAGCCTTCGAAGCCTCTCGTCCATTTCTTCCCGGAAGTGCACAGTAGGCTCACGCAGTCTTGGAGGGCACCTTTCTCTGCCCGTGCTGCATGTCCCTCTGCCCTCACCGCCCTTGACGTTGAAGCTGCCGTTCAGAATGCTCACGCAGAGGTGCATTCTCCAATGCGTTCGTCCTCGGGATTGGTTTGCAGCCATACCCTGAAGGACGCGTACTTTCATGTCTCCATTCTTCCACGCCACCGCCAGTTTCTGCGGTTTGCATTCGAAGGTCGAGTGTGGCAATACAAGGTCCTCCCCTTTGGGCTCTCTCTGTCTCCGCGGGTCTTCACCAAACTCGCGGAGGGTGCCTTAGTGCCCCTTCGGCTCGCGGGCATCCGCATACTCAATTATCTCGATGACTGGATTGCTCCATATGAGACCACTCCAGCACTGGAGTCCCAAGACGCGCATGGCACGCGAGCACACACCGAGTCTCTGTTACTGCGCTGTGTCGCCGCGCCCTCAGCCCTTGAAACGACCCCTCGTTCCTACAGGCCGGTGTGCCTCTAGGACAGGCGTCCAGCCATGTTGTTGTTTCAACAGATGCTTCCAACATGGGCTGGGGGGCCGTGTGTCACGGGCATGCAGCTGCGGGCCTGTGGAAGGGTACCCAGTTGCATTGGCATATCAATTGCCTAGAGCTGTTGGCAGTGTTCCTCGCTCTCCACCACTTTTTTCCGGTGCTGGAGCAGCAACACGTGCTGGTCAGGAGGGACAGTACGGCGGCGGCGTATATCAACCGCATGGGGGGTATGCGCTCTCGCCGCATGTCTCAGCTCGCCTGCCGTCTGCTCCTCTGCTGTCACCTGCGGCTGAAATCGCTATGCGCCATTCATGTTCCAGGCACGCTCAACCGTGCAGCCGATGCACTCTCACGGCAGCAGATTTGCCCTGGAGACTGGAGACTCCACCCCAAGTCTGTTCAGCTGATATGGGCACGATTCGGGGAGGCCCAGATCGATCTGTTTGCTTCCCCCGAGAACGCTCATTGCCAGTTGTTTTTTTTCCCTGACCGAGGGCTCTCTCGGCACGGATGCACTGGCCCACAGCTGGCCTCCGGGCATGCGCAAGTATGCGTTTCCCCCAGTGAGCCTGCTCGCGCAGTTACTGTGCAAGGTCAGGGAGGACGAGGAACAGGTTCTGCTAGTTGCGCCCCTCTGGCCCAACCGGACCTGGATATCAGAGCTCTCCCCCCTCGCGACGGCCCTCCCCTGGCAGATCCCTTTGAGAGAGGACCTACTCTCTCAGGAACAGGGCACCATCTGGCACCCTCGCCCCGATCTTTGGAACCTCCACGTGTGGTCCCTAGACGAAAAGAAGACTTAGGTAACCTACCGAGTGCGGTGGTTAATACCATCACTCAGGCTAGAGCCCCCTCCACGAGGCGCGCCTACGCCCTGAAGTGGAGTCTATTCACTGAATGGTGCGTCTCTCGCAGAGAAGACCCCCGAAATTGCCAGATCAGTGTTGTGCTCTCTTTTCTCCAAGAGAAGCTGTCACCCTCCACTCTCAAGGTTTACGTGGCCACCATCTCCGCTTATCATAACGCGGTAGCTGGCGGCACCGTGGGAAAGCAAAACCTCATCATCCGGTTCCTCAGAGGTGCTATTTCTGTCCCTGAAGACAGCTCTGCTGGTCGCGTTGGCCTCCATCAAGAGGGTCGGGGACCCGGAGGCATTTTCGATCAATGACTCGTGCCTGGAATTTGGGCCGGATTACTCTCACGTTATCCTGAGACCCCGCCCGGGTTATGTGCCCAAGGTTCTTACCACCCCCTTTAGAGATCAGGTAGTGAACCTGCAAGTGCTGCCCCCGGAGGAGGCAGATCCAGCCCTTTTCTTACTTTGTCCAGTTCCCGCCCTGCGCATTTATGTGGACTGTACTCAACACTTTAGATCATCTGAGCAGCTCTTTGTCTGTTATGGCGGTCGGCAGCAGGGAAGTGCTGTATCGAAACAAAGATTATCCCACTGGATTGTGGATGCCATTTCACTTGCTTATTCGAGCAGAGGTGAGCCGTGTCCCCCGGAAGTGCGTGCACACTCCACTCGGAGCGTTGCATCCTCTTGGGCGCGTGCACGCGGCGCCTCTCTAACAGACATTTGTAGAGCTGCGGGCTGGGCGACACCCAACACATTTGCAAGGTTTTACAATCTGCGAGTGGAGCTGGTTTCCTCAAGGGTATTAGGTAACCCTTTGGTGATTGAGGAAACAAATTGGTAGGGTGTTGAAACACGCTTGCTGCGCCATTCTCCCTAACACGGAGATATGTGCGCCTTTTTATCTGTCAGTAAAGTTCCCCGTCAGGTGAGCCCTGCAGATTCCTCCGTGGCCCCCAGCACTGACTCAGCGGAGGAGTCACTTGCTGGCCCACTACATTGTTGGTCTGCCTGCTGGTCAGCCCACGTCTTGGGTATAGGTGCCTGCTATGCGTGATCCCCACTAGGCGATCCCAAATGCTTATTCCGCCACGGTTAAGCCCCCCCCCCCCCGGGTGGACCCGTGTCTTCCGCCAACCACTTTTTTCTATGCGCACTCCTGGGCTAGTCCATAGGTAATTCTGCCATCTATTCCCCCCTTGGGTAGCGGATGGCCTCCGCAGCGTCCTCCCTATCGGGATTGCACGCTTCCCAACGTACTGTCGTATTTTCCTAGAATTGTCTAGATGCTCACGACTTCCCAAAAATATATCTAAATCCGTAAAACTTCTGTTGAAGTGGGATAAGTTAGGGCCAGGGACACGTTGGAGGACCGCGCCTCCCATGATGTGGGTGCGTCACGTTTGCTTGACTATCCCCTCATCAGGGACGTTGGTAAGGTGCAGTCATTGTGGTGCTTTCCATAGTTCTCCCATACGTGGATTTTCCAAGATCAAATCCACTTATAGCACTGAAGTTCCCCAACCGAAGGGGAACGTTCAAGGTTACAGAAGTAACCCTTCGTTCCCCAAGGAGGGGAACGGAAGTGCTATACTCCATCGCCATAATGACTGTCCCTTAGGTGTTAGAAAGTCTCTTCAGCTTAAAAGGATGCCGTTTGCTCGCTCCAGGTGTGCTTATATGGTGGGATAATTGGCAATGAAGCACACCTGCGCAAGCTTACATTGCCAATTCATTGCTTTCATTGGCCCGTTCAATACTCTTTCAGACAAGCGGCTTCTGAACCGAATCCCCCCATACGTGGATTTTCCAAGATCAAATCCACTTATAGCACTTCCGTTCCCCTCCTCGGGGAACGAAGGGTTACTTCTGTAACCTCGAACGTTTTGCACTCAGGTGTGCTTAGCAGTCATACTACAAACATACTGCACCAAAATACTGCATACTTCAGACCACTTCTTCCAACCAGGCTAGGGCCGGCCAACTGAACTCTGCTCGGGCTCAGCACTAAGTACTCAAACTTGTCAAATGAACTGGGAAATGGGGGTCAAACGCGCCTGGGCACGGTTCAGATAGCCTAGTGTGAGTATACCCTAAAGGCCTTGGCTGGTTTGTGTGTGTTTAATTAGGGTTAGAACTACTCTTCAGACCTTGGCCCTTCAGGAACAGATTTGAGTACCTCTGATTTATAAGCAGGTAAATTAGAGAAATTTCAACTAAACTACTCTAAAAGAATGACATTTAAGCATAGAAGAGTGTATGTGTGTGTATTTATATGGCACAGTGGGTAATACAATCGCCTCACAGCAAGAAGGTCGCTGGTTCAAACCCCAGCTGGGTCAATTGGCATTTCTGTGTGGATTTGTGGATCTGTGTTCTTCCCGTGTTGGTGTGGGTTTTCTCCGAGTGCTCCGGTTTCCCCCACAAGTCCAAAAACATGTGGTGTTGGTAAATTGGATAGTCTAAGGCCCCGTTTACACTAATGCGTTTTAGTTTGAAAACGCATAAGTTTTGCTATGGTTACGCCATCCGTCCACACTACGCCGGAGTTCTCGAGCGCCGAAAACGGAGCGTTTCGAAAACGCTGGAGAGGCCGTTTTCATTCTAAAACGCTGCAGCTCCGTCTCAGTGTGGATGGGGAAAGACGGAGACTTCTGAAAACGGAGGCGGGGCTGCAGACATTCGCCTCTCTGATTGGGGCTTTTCCTCAATATTAAGTAGCCTAACACACACAGTTCAGTCCTGAATCTTCTCCGTGTAAGTTCAGACTTCGCAAGTTTGATCAAGGCTGCAGTCTCTTCTTCTCAGTTTGATATGGAAAACATACCGAGGACACGCGTCAATCTTCACAGGGAACAGTGTACTTTATAACTTCATTCACATCACCTTGGCTACGTTGTTTCACTTTCTCAACAATAAAATGTAAACTTGATATAAGGAACTGCCTATTTTTATTTTAATATTAACAACTAAACAGACAGCAGAAATGTTGAGGCGTCGTGCTGCACGAGCGTCATCTTCACTGTGTGCATATTTATAACAAAACGGAGCCGATAACAACTGCCTCCTTTCAATTTCAGTGAAAATACGAAACACACCCTCTCTTTTGCTGAATATCAGTTTTAATAATCGATAATGGCCATTATAAAAGTATAACATACAATAAGTTTATACATTATAGGAAATAAAGGCAAGCGATCAGTCAATATACAGAATGTAGGCTACGTGCTTACATTAATCATTAACTTATCTTTCCAAGTGGTGCTCAGCCAAAACACCTGAGAACAAGTAATAGATTCCTATGACCAAAGTCAGGGAATATGTCGTTAGATAAAGACAACAAGATGAATGAAATATCACGTTTAATAAATATAGTGAGATTAGATCCAGCGGGAGATGCTTGATGAGAAGTCCGACTAGCAGAGCTCTCATCTGGGTAGATGGGCTCCAGCGATTGCCAAAGTGTGTGTGTGTGGTCACGTGATGTGCGTTTTCAGCGTTTTGGTGTGGACGGAGAGCAGTTCAGAAACGCTGGGTAAAACGCGAGTGTGGACGCGGATCGTTTTCATTCTAAAACGCCGTTTTAAAACTAATACGCACTAGTGTAAACGGGGCCTAAATTGTCTGTACTGAATGTGTGTGAATGAAAGTGTATGGAGGTTTCCCAGTGATGGGTTGTAGCTACAAGGGCAGCCGCTGTGTAAAACATATGCTGGTTAAGTTGGTGGTTCATTATGTTGTGGCGATCCCAGATTAATAAAGGGACTTAGCTAAAAAAGAAATAAATATATATATATATATATATATATATATATATATATATATATATATATATATATATATATATATATATATATATATATATATATATATTCATTCATTTTCTTTTTTTAGCTAAGTCCCTTTATTAATCTGGGATCGCCACAACATAATGAACATATATATATATATATATATATATATATATATATATATATATATATATATATATATATATATATATATATATATATATATATATATAAAACAACAGCATAATTATGATGTTTTATTCTCTAAGCCTACAATGCATGTAAAGAAAAAAATCATCTTTGAAACTTTCTTTTAAAATAAGAGTTTCTTGCATTTAAAGTGAAAACGATTGAACATAACCATGGCATAAAGATAAAACTGAGAGAAAAAAAAGCTCTTTATGCATGCATGTGCTTGCATGTAATATCAAAGTTGAATTTTTTTTGTGAAACAATTATCTGGATCCCCTTAGACTTAGCAAAATCATCTGCTTTGTTGTTTTGAGAGAGAAAAAATATATTTAAAAACATACTAAAACTTTGGATACAAAAAAAAAAAAATTTGGGATGAAATAAATATCACCTTAATGAGACATCAGTGCTAAAACATAATTCATTATACAAGATATTGACCTTAAGATTTTGTGTGATTTTGTGCAGTGTACATATTAATAAATGCAAATCTTTTGCAAGGGTGTAGTGATAGCTATCTGCAGTCTGAGAACTCAACATACTGTTTTGTCTGAACTGGAGCTCATTGTGTTCTAGAGGATCTCTGTGTTCTATAATGTCAATTGTTTTGCAATGGCTTCTGTAGAGCCTTTGTACATGGTGTAATTCTCTCTTGTTCAGGGTGCTCTGAAAATGTCTGTGGTCAGAACAAAATGGAGGAAGAAGGGTGAGGTGAAGGACAGCTTAGGCTGTAAACGGGATACAGGAAGTCTTCAGTACATCAGCATAATGATAAACTTTATCTAAATAACTCTCTTTACAGATACAAATAACTTTACAAATCTTTACACATTTTTTTTTTACAATTTTCTTCACAAATAACTTTTTTTTTTCTTAAACAATGAAAATGTTGACTAGTGAAATGTAATAGCATTGTGATACAATTTTAATGACAAAACCAGGGAAACTGTCCAAAATTGAAGGAATATAATTATAGACTGATTACCTTTGCGCTCATATATTTTGGAACATATTTAAGCATTCATTTTATGTTCAGAAATAATTAAGATAAATTGGTTTTTATTTAAGATACAATAGCAGTAACTTTGCAAATTTTAACTCTTCCATTGAAAAAAGTAACAACAACAAAAAAAACATGAAGAAAATAGAAGAAAAACAATTAAATATACGAAGAAAGGCACGAAGGCGGCATGGTGGCTCAGTGGCTAACACTGTTGCCTCATAGCAAGAACATCAGTGATTTGGGTCCTTGCTGGGCCAGTTAGTGTTTCTGAGTTTACATGTTCTCCTCATGCTCGCATGGGTTTCCCCCAGATACTTCGGTTTCCTCCCACAGTCCAAAGACATGCTTTATAAGTGAATTGATTAAACCAAATTGGCACAGTATATGAGTGTTTTAGTACTGGGCATTCACCACACAACCCCCTAATAATCAAGGAACAGGCTGAGCATATGAATTTGAGGGAGCTCAGACTCCCCTTTCTCCTGATGAAGACGGGCTCAAAGATCTTTTGAGCTCAGGGCTCTCTCCCAGGACAGCATGCCAAACATGCTTTATTATCAGTCATTAGCTTAGTGTACACTCTTGAAATACTATTTTGTGTGTGTATAAAAAAGGAACGAAGGTGGTGTGGAGAAATGGACATTGATTTTAGTTTTATTTATAAAGAATGTGGTAAAGTCAATAGCAGATAGAGTTAATGGTCCCACTTTATATTTAGTGGCCTTAACTACTATGTACTTACACAGGAATTAATAATTTGTTACAAAGTACTTGTTGTGTAAGCTCATGTATTTACTGTGTACTTATGCTTGATTTAATACAATTATGTAATTACAAATGTAATTAACTTTTGTAATTACATTTGTAAATACACTGTTGACCATGCCTTACACCTTAACCCACCCTTAAACCTACCCATACCACCAAACCTGTTCATAACCCAACCTCTATCCCAACTCAAATGCACCACAAGTGTCCTCAAATACATCATAAACACAGTAAGTACAATGTATTTATTTTTTTGATGCAATTACATAGTAGTTAAGGACACTTAATATAAAGTTGGACTGAGTTAATCAAGGGGAGAGGGCAGAATAGATCAAATAATTAGTTCATGTCCCACAAAGTTTAGTTGTAACACGTAAAACAGCGAGTCAAGGTCTGTAGTTCCATTAAAAAATTCCAGGCAAGTGGATTGAAGCTGTACTGTATTGACCTTATTCTAAAATGCGGAAGTGCGCCTGTTTTCGCGATTGTCTTAGAACTTCCGTTTCAGTTGCCTATGGGAGAAATGACTTGGAATAATAAATGGCAGAAAACGGTCAAACTACTTGCTCTACAAACAAATGTTTGCATGAGTTTACAGACCAAGTAGAATAATATAACAAGGAAATATCAGTTTGCAACATCAAACCGCGAAATGAGTAGTTTTTAATGTCTAAAAATGAATGGAAGTGAATGAGACCGGAAGTCTCGTGCCAAAAAGCTTCAAATGGCAGCGCCCGCTCGTCTGCGGAGAATAAGGTCAATAGAACAGCTCTGTATAATCAGGATAAGACACCCCTGAATTATACAGCCACTCATATTTACTCACACTCATGTAATGACATACTTAGATGTTGTGGGAGTTGTTTACTTTGTTCCTTAATCTCAATTGTTTTTGCAACGGCTCCTAGAGCCTTTGTACATGTTGTAATTATTTCTTGTTCAGGGTGCTCTGAAAATCTCTGTGGTCAGAACAAAATGGAGGAAGAAGGTTAAGGTGAAAGACAAGTTTAGGCTGTAAACATAAAACAGGAATTCATTAGTACATCAGAATAATGACAAACTGCATTAATAAAACAGACAAAATCTATTTAAATGGTGTTACTTGTGTGTATGGAGAGACTGAATCTGGTGTGGTGAAATGGGCATTGATTTTTGTTTTATTTATAAAGAATGTGGTGAAGTCAATAGCAGATAGAGTAGATCAAGGGGAGAGGGCAAAATAGATAGGATAGGACACCCCTGAATTATACGGCCACTCATATTTACTCACACTAGTGTAATGATATACTTAAGATGTTGTGAGAGCTGTTTGCTTTGGCAAATTCTAATCCTCATGCAGAATATAATTTTGAATAGAGATCTGCAAAAATGTGAATGTCAAAATGTGATCTCTATGCCTTTTTATAATAAATTGCTTCACCATGTCACTTTATTTGTTTGATATTTGCATATGTAAAGTTGCACATGCAGGAAGTGGTGACATATCTTGAGCCCTGTACTCTGGAAATATTAAACTTAACTGCTGACAGAATTTCACATCACTTGACGTCACATTAATCAGAGCTCTTGACAGGTAAAACCACAGACAAAGTGTTCATGATGTCACCTGTAGGTCTGTGAAAAGCATTTTTACATCCACCCACTTCAAAATAGGTGGAACCAACTGTTGCCAGCTTGGCAGTGCGTCACCACACATCACTCCTGGATCATTGGAATTGGGCAAAAGAGTGTTTTCTTTATATTAGTGAAACACTTAACACTTTGTTAAACAGTGCATTCATAATCTGGCCATATGTCAAGTCGAGGTTTACTGTAATTCTGCTACATGTGTGGACATACATACATATCAACACAAAACTGGACATAAGTGTAAATATTTAAACTTATACAGCTAGCTTACTGAAGTCACAACCTAACTATACATAGTATAAATTGTGGAATAAATACATGTACTATGCATAATAATGTACAATTGTCTAAGATACTGGCCAAACAGGTTTTAAAGCAAGTTATATTATCTTATTGAGTGCTGAATTTGGAGTGTTTTTATGAAGGTATATGTTGCATATGAGAGAAAAGAATATGTTTTGCTTGGTTGTATGCTTTATCTAATGTATTTACTGAGATAGCCTTTTAAAAACAGTTTTAATGCATTAAGCTCTTAAATGTTAACGGTTTTACAGAGGAAAACACTTTACAAGTAATTACTTCCACATGCTTCCAATATAGTCTGTGATAGTAAATGCTACGCTATGTGTTTATGTTGTATACAGCTAATTCCCTCTAATGTCTAAGGTTTTAATAAATTATTAAAAAATATTAAATTGTTTTAAATGAATTAAATTAATTTATATATAAGTAATTAAAAAAAATTTGCCAAAAGGGAAAAATTAGCTATATAAAACAAAACCACTTTTTGAACCAGGTTGTAAGCATTACAACATGAGGTATCTATGGAACTTCCTCCCTTTTGGTGCTAGTGGCCAGTTGATGAATTGCAGGTTTAGTTACCTCTATGTTGCTTTCAAGAGAGACACTAGGAAGTTGCCACTTGGTTAAAATGTGTCATGCTAATGCTGTGTCATTGGGTAATACAACTGCTGCCAAGATTTCCCTCCTTGAGGAAAAACGTGCCGAGGAGGTGTTTGTGAAGAACACTTTGTTCTAGTTTGTGCTATTTGACACAGTCGCAGAGAAGATTAAAATACAGGAAATAAGCATGGTGGGTGTTGGGACTCTGCTGAGGAAAAACAGTTGAAACTCCCCATCCCCCGTGTTTACAATCTCTAGTCCAGCAGCTTTTGCACACTGCATACCTGAGCTGTTTTGCAGTTAGACATCTTAGTTGTTGCAAAGTTCACCGTTACAATATCATTCACAACAAACCAAAGACAATTAATTTGCATGGATCAATAAATGCATTACCTAGCGGTGATAACACTTAAACCAAAAGTATACTTTAGGTTTATTATGCATACACTAAGGTATCTTTGCAGTGCGCATGACAGAAATTTTGTCATCAGAACAGTACATGCATACTGTAAGTGCACAGCATATTTTTTCTTGCATATTACTGTGTTCTTATTATGGACACATATACTTATTTTGTCTACTTAAGTTGTCAGTATTGAACAGATAATTCTTCACAGTCAGAAGCTAAACAAAAACAGCAACAAACTACTGAATATTGACACTCACATTGACACAGTAGTATCTGTAAACTTGCATATGCAACCTGAGACGTACAGTGTCATACGTGCAATGTAAGACACAGAGTCGGATTAAGAACGCATTGTGTCCTGGGGCTGTAGCAAACCCAATGGCCCCATTTATTTTATCTCCTTACAAAAGTAGCTTTTCTTACATTATTATTATTATTATTATTATTATTATTATTATTGTTGTTATTATTATTATTATTATTATTGTGTTGTTGTTGTTGTTGTTGTTGTTAATATTATTAATTTGCTAGTTAATACTATTATCCATTTTTTCCACTATTTGATTTATAGTTTATTATTATTGGCCTTCATGTTTTCTATTTTACTAAAGTAGGTGTACAAGAATACAAATTAACCACAAAGCATTAAACTAATTTAACTTTTAAGCTGATTTGAATTGAATTTTTGAACTGGCTGCCAAAAATAAGATCTGCCAGAGCTGCTGGAGTTGACGCCAGAGCTGCTAGAGTTGCCCCCACTGCCAGATCCTCCCAAATTCCCAGAATGGCCAGGGGCACCAGATCCTCCCAAATTCCCCAAAAGGCCAGAGGTGCCACCTGAGTTCCACGAAAGGCCAGAGCCGCCACCTAAATGCCACGTATGGTCGCCAGAGCCATGTGACCCTTCAGTGCTTCCTGAATCAAAGCCTCCTGACCCACTGGTGTTATACAAACTGCCAGTAACTCATAACTCCTTAACCAGAGCCTCCTGACCCACTGGTTTTAAATGAACTGCCAGTGCCTCTTGAACCAAAGCCTTCTGACCCACTGGGGTTAAATGAACTGCCAGTGTTTTCTGAACCAGAGCCTCCTAACCCAATGTGGGGGTATGACCTGTCTGTGCCTGCTAAATCTAAGCCCCCAGACCTACTTTAGCTCAATGTTCCAGGCACTCCCCACAGCTCCACGCTCTAGGCCCTTCACAGCTCCATGCTCCAGGCCCTCCACATCTCCATATATATATATATATATATATATATATATATATATATATATATATATATATATATATATATATATATATATATATATATATATACAGCTCACTTTGACACTCTCATTAAAAAGGCCCCATTTACACTAATGCATTTTAGTTTGAAAACACATAAGTTTTTCTACGGTTACGCCATCCGTCCACACTACGCCGGAGTTTTCGAGTGCCAAAAACGGAGCGTTTTGAAAACGCTGAAGAGTCAGTTTTCATTCTAAAATGCTGCTGCTACTTTCCAGTGTAGATGGTGGAAAACGAAGACATCTGAAAACTGAGGCGGTGCTGCAGTCATTTGCCTCTCTGATTGGGGCTTTTCCCTCAATATTAAGTACCCTACACACAGTTAAGTCCTGCATCCTCTCCTTGTAAGTTCAGACTTTGCAAGTTTGATATGGAAAACAGACTCCCGAGGACCGGTAAATCTTCAAAGGGAACAGTGTACTTTCTAACTTTATTCACATCCTGGCCACGTTGTTTCACTATATCCTAATAATAAAATGAAAACATGATATAAGGAGCTGCTATTTTCATTTTGATATTAACAACTTGACAGCAAAAATGTTGAGGCGTCGTGTAGCTGTATATATGAGCAACATCTTTGCTGTATGCGTATTCATAACAAAACGGAGCTTATACCATTAATGCCTCCTTTCATCTTCATTGAAAATATGAAACCCTCTCTTTTGCTGAATATCTGTTTTAATAATCAATAATGACCATTAATAAAGTATAACTTACATTAAGTTTATACATCATAAAAAATAAAGGCAAGCAATCAGTCAATACACAGAATGTACGTGGTTACATTAATTATTGACTGATTGCGCTCAGCCGAAACACGTTACCTGAGAACAAGTAATAGATTCAAAAGACCAAAGTCAGGGAATATGTCGTTAGATAGAGACAACAAGATGAATTAAATATCACGTTTAACAAATATAGTGAGATTAGATCTAGCAGGAGATCCTTGATGAACACTCAGACGAGCAGGGTTCTCATCTGGCTAGATATGCTGCAGCGCATGCCGGAGAGTGTGTGTGTGGTCACGTGATGTGCGTTTTCATTGTTTTGGTGTGGACGGAGAGCTGTTCAGAAACGCTGGGTGAAACGCTAGTATGAACGCGGATCGTTTTCATTCTAAAACGCACTAGTGTAAACGGGGCCTAAGTCTTGTTATACTGTCACTGTGAACATTACGATGCGTTTCCCTTGTCTTGCTTTGCCTTGTTTCTAAGTCTCTCTTTGTTTTGTTTGTTTACCTTGCTGCCTTCTTTTTGACCATCTGCCTGTTTTATGACCACGACTCTGGATTGCCTGTATACATATGTTTGCTCCTGTGTTGATTGTTGCTTGCCTAACCATTCCTGTTAATAAAACCTGCATTTGGATCCGCACTCCATTGTCAGTGTCACTTAAAATTACAGATAGCATGTTTTTTTTCCCCTCAGATATATTGTCTGATAAAAGCCAGCAAAAATATTTCATTTCTCCATATTATTTATAAACGGGAAAATTTAATAATTTAAAAGTTTGCTTTATATCTGAGATAAACTTAAACCATGTATCTTATTGATTCACTCTGCAGTGATAGACATTTTGATTACTAGTTGTGTAGGCTAATAGTTTTCATTACACAGTATCTTGGTTATATTATGAGAGGGCATCGCTGTTTTTGAACAGCAGTAAGCTGAAAGGAAAACTTCACATTATCTGCATGCGAAAGAATGACGCAAAGAGGCATTTCCTGTGTTATATTTCAAAATAATTCTTCAGCCAATCAAGGGACACCTGCTTCTGTGGGACCCAGCCCTTACGTTAATGCAGTCTCGAAATGACGTCAATGTGAACGGTAGGGTTAGGGACAGGGGTAGGTGTGCACATTAAAGGTCATCTTGCTTATGTCTGAGACTGCATTGTGTCGGCATTCAGACATTTCTTCATTGGCAAGTGGATATCTGCTACTCTAAAAAAGTACAAAGTTTTTGCTCATAACCAGGCGTGGCGCGAAGGTTTCTGGACCTTCTAATTTGGTACCTCGGGCCGCCTTCCAATTTTATTATCTCTTTGCTACATGTAGCAATAAGCATTAGAATAATTACATATTCAATGTGAGACAATAAAGAGCTAAATTAGAAAATTTTATTACATGAACTGAAATGTGTTTAAAATATATACTATTAGTTTTTTTTACTACCAACAATATAGCAATAAGCACTTTTGTACTGTCCATTTTAGCACTTTTGGCCAGTTGGCATTTCTGTGGGGAGTTTGCATGTTCTGCCATAGTGTTTGTGAGTGTGTGCAAGAGTGGGTATTTCCCAGTGTTGGGTTGCAGCTGGAAGGGCATCTGCTGTGTAAAACATGTGCTGGATAAGTTGATGGCTCATTCCGCTGTGGCAACCCCAGGTTAATAAAGGGACTAAGCCGAAAAGAAAATAAATGAATGAATGAATTACTTGAAAGGTGAATTTTTTGGCCGATACAGATAACCGATCATTCTTGAGACTTGGAGGCCGATAGCCGATATGTATAGGCCGATAATTATAAATATTTCAAAATGGTATATTTTTATACAGCAAACTTTATAAAAGATTGAACTGCTCTTTTGAACTGAATAGTCTACACTCAAAGCAAAAAAGCTATACCTTCAAAATTGCAAGGTGATTATTTAGACCTATTCACGATTTCACAGAAATCAGCATGCAAAAAATACATGACTTCCTTTTCTTCAAAGCAAATTAACATGCAACTTGACTGTTGCATAAAAATAATAGGTTAAATAACAAAATGGGATTTAATCAACAAGCAAGTTAAATATATTTAAATAAGACGCCGATATATTGTGGATCCCTAGTACATGTGGCTTAGGTATGTTGCAAAATTATCCAAAAGCAGTGTCATGTGCTCATTTATTACCCTATAAATTCTCCCTACATTCAGAAGCTTGGGTTTGACCATATTTGGAAAAGTCATTATTATTAATAAGCTCTGCTCTAAACTACGCTGTGTCAGCCTGCTCTCTCTCTCTCTCTCTCTCTCTCTCTCTCTATTATGCAAATACATACACAAATTACATAATACATCTCTTTCTGCCAACAACATCAGTCGGTTGTTGGCAGTGTTGGGCTTTTGTCACCATCGGTTCGGATAGTTGGTTTGGTGTGTTCCACTCATCACCTCTGACTGGATTACAGTTTTTCTCAGTCGCTTTAGTGTGTTTCTCACAACACCAGTGCATTTCTGCACAACAGTTAATGCATTTCTCAAAACAATTAGTGCAAACTGCAAAACCTAGCTGATAACCTGCAAAAGCACGTCACATGCTCAAAATGGATAGTTCATTTCTCAAAAGCGAGTATTCATGTCAATCAAACTGTCAGTATCGTCAAAATGAAAAGTCCTGACACCATTGTTTATGAACAAGATAGTCAAATGGCTTAGTCATGTTTTCATTATGACAGTTTACTCTGTACATTTTTTCAATGCAAAAAAGTCAGATTTTGGTGACACTTCCTGAAAATGCTCAAGATAGCACTATATACTATTTGCACAGTCATTTGAAAACTATAGTAAAGTGAGACATCACTGCATTTAGTAAGGTATCTGAGTACAAGACACTAAATATGTATGTTTCACATTTTTACTGCATTCGCTCTTTGCAATCCTAATTTACTCACAGCGTTGTGCAAAATAATAAACACACCCTTATTTACAACAAACATAAACTCCCTTTAGGTAGAGGTGTGCACAACTGTACACAATATTGCAGTACATATTGGAACTGAGTCTACAACATACACAGGTCTGTAAATCATTCATCAAATTGTTTAATTTTAAAGACATTTTCAGGAAAATAAAGATTTAAATTTGTTTTATAAAATTTGTTTGACAGATTTTGACAACCAGTTCACCATTTTTGTATGTACTGACTCAAGTAATGAAATGAGGACTATTAGTTTTATATAGAATGACTATTCAGCATTTACAAGTTTAGTTCATTTTGACTGACATGACAGAAGCAAATGATAATGTTATAAATAGCAGAGAGTTGTATGAAAGCAATTGATGCTTGTCCAAAAGCATTCACAATTTGTTGAAAAGAATGAAAAACTGCTACTAGGATGTGCACAAATGTAGAATTGGTGCCAGCGGTTGACTGAAGAAAGCATTCTTACTAATTATTCAGCATTAAATCAGATCACAACAACAACAAATTTACAGCAAAGTAAAGGATGAACACAAAGTAACCAGCTGTAATTTTGCTACATTTCTGAAACATTTGCAAACTATATGAATTACTAGATAATCAGACATATTTGCAGGAGTGAATTCCTTCATGGTGATTGACACGTTCTGTGATAATGTATAATGTAAATGCGTTGTGCGCAATTCATCTTTCAGTTTCCCTTTGTGGAATGAGAAAGCAGATTATTTGAATGCATGTCAAGAATCATGTGTACAATGTCAATGTCTGTGTTTGGTTTTGATTGGCCTGATTTTCAGCTGAATTTTACTCTCAAAAGATTTGCCTGTTTGAGGAAGCAATGATTTCTGGGGCTCATGGTATGTCATTTCCATGAACTGAAGTCTAATTATTCAGCTATGCCTATAAGTGTATTCAGATTTTCATTATATGGCACTTTAAACAGATTAATAAATACATCACAATCATAACATAAAACAGGGACCATTAAATCACTTTTTTTGTCTTTGCTTTGAAAAACTGGGTGACGTCTTCCCTATCTTGCTCACTACTCTTTAATTACTCTTGCGTCCTTTTGGTGTCTTGATTTTGACTGCATCATGTCTTAAAGGAATAGTTCACCCAAAATTAAAAATGACTTAAAACTCACTCTCAAGTGGTCATCATCAATTATGAGAAAAGTTTTTTTTTTTTTTGAATGAAGCCTCAAAGAATTTTTTTCCTCATTCTCAAGTATATTCTGTGAGTGGAAAACCCCAGTGGAAAACAGCCCCGGGGCATGCTCTTATGATTTGTATGTTTTTTAGGTTTCACTCTAAATTATCCAGACCTGATGAGCAACCACGTCAACAGGAAATCATGAGCCAAAACACTCATATGTTGCACACTGGATCATTACACCTCAGGCTATGCTTTGAGATTATAACAATAATCATATTCCTCCCTTATTTTTGTGTGTTTTTTTTTATGTGGGACTATTTTGAAAATGGGAGACGCAGCTAAATGCAAACTGCAGAATATACATTAAAAATTCAGTCCCTTTAGGCAAGTCATATGCCTCTCGGGCAGTATGCTCGGGCACTCTATTTAAATGGAGAAAAATCTAATTCTCCAAAACTTTTTGGCAAACTTTCCATAACATTTTACGAATAAAATGAATCAAGAACTGTTTAAATTCTAAACATTTATGATTTAAATTACACAGTAATTGCATTTTTATCTGAATCACAGAGTATCTGCATTTTCTGCATTTAGGTGAAAAATGACAAATCTAAATGACAATATATAAAATAAACCTCTCCATAATTTAAGATAAAAAAACTTAGTGAATATACTCATTCATTTTCTTGTCGGCTTAGTCCCTTTATTAATCCAGGGTCGCCACAGCAGAATGAACCACCAACTTATCCAGCAAGTTTTTACGCAGCGGACGCCCTTCCAGCCGTAACCCATCTCTGGGAAACATCCACACACACACTACGGACAATTTAGCCAACCCAGTTCACCTGTACTAGACTGTGGGGGAAACTGGACCACCTGGAGGAAACGGCAGGGCAGGAAGAACATGCAAACTCCACACAGAAACGCCAACTGAGCCGTCAGCGACCTTCTTGCTGTGAGGCGACAGCACTACCTACTGCGCCACTGCCTCGCAGTGACAAATTAAGTTTTTTTATTTTGCACATTTATTTACGAGGATATCATGCTTTGAGTAGAGCTCATTGATATCCATCACTATTCCAAATATGGTCAATAAGGATTTTTTGTGGGGTTATAAATAAGCATATAAAAAGTTTTCCAGGGAATTTTGGAATGTACACAAACCATATAACCACAATGTATATATATATATATAACATATAACAGTATAACTTGTTAAATCAAAGCAGTATATGGCACTTTAAGGCTCTATTTTAACGATTTAGGCGCAAAATCTAAAGCGCATCATGGAAAAGGATTAAGGGTGTGTCCAAAACCACTTTTGCTATTTTACGGACAGAAAAATAGCATTTGCACCGCGGTGCATGGTCTAACAGAGTTGTGTTTATTCTCTTAATAAGTTATAGGTGTGTTTTGAGAATAGCGTGCATTAAACCAGTCAGAGACTCATCTCCCATTGCCTTTGAGAGTCAGTTGCATTGCGCTGGGGTGCATTTGCTATTTACATGGCAGACTTTGAAAGTGGAAAAAAAGAAATGCTTCACTAGCAAGAAAACAGTTAAACAGACCATCTGTGAGAGGATAAAGAATGAGCCTCCTCTATTTGGCCTCTTTACTTTCTCTTTACTTTTACTCTTTACCTCTTTACTTTCATGAGTACGGAAATGGTGTTGTACAGTCTACTGAAGACATCCATTAGCTTACATATTAAATTTTGTTTGTAAAGATTTGTTTTAAAAGTATTTCTAAATTCAGTTTTAATTTCCACCAAACAAGTAAATGAACAATATTAATGAGGTGTGGTCAAAACACCAAACACACAAGTTATATCCAAACACATGTCCTATGCCCCATATGGTACAAAACCTGACAGGTGGACAAATTTAAGCATGTTTTTTTATTTTTTTTTTTAAATATACAAATAGGCATACAATAAATAATAATATTACTACTAATAACATTATATAAAAGCAACTTGTTACGAAAAAACTGAAAAAGCCGCCCTACATGAATAAGGCATGGAGACTGTGGTTTTTATATTTATGTAGAAAATAATATTTTTAGTAATATTTTAATACTTTATTTTTTTATTTTTTTACTTGTAAAGATATTTGCGTATTGCTGTACACTCATGAGGATAAAGCAATGTGTATACATTAAAGGTGCACAACTAACATGCTCTGCGCTGGGTGTTAGACCTGCTTTCAGCTGGTCAATTGTGCAGTCTACTTTAGTTCCTGAAAATAGCAACACACCAACAATCGACAACAGCCATGTCACCCTGCAGCCCAAGACCGGTTACTCACTGAAGCTAAGCAGGGCTGAGCCTGGTCAGTACCTGGATGGGAGACCACAAGGGAACACTAGGTTGCTGTTGGAAGTGGTGTTAGTGAGGCCAGCAGGGTGCGCTCAACCTGTGGTCTGTGTGAGTCCTAATGCCCCAGTAAAAGTGAAGGGGACACTACACTGTCAGTGGGCGCCGTCTTTCGGATGAGACGTTAAACCGAGGCCCTGACTCTCTGTGGTCATTAAAAATCCCATGGCACTTCTCGTGAAAGAGCAGGGGTGTAACCCCGGTGTCCTGGCCAAAGTCCCTCTATCGGCCCTTACGATCATGGCTTCCCAATCATCCCCTTCCACCGAATTGGCTCTATAACTGTCTCTCCACTCCACCAATAGCTGGTGTGTGGTGAGCGCACTGGCGCCGTTGTCCTGTGGCAGCCGTCGCATCATCCAAGTGGATGCTGCACACTGGTGGTGGTGTGGAGAGACCCCCCTCATGATTGTGAAGCGCTTTGGGTGTATGGCCATACACAATAAATGCGCTATATAAATACACACATTACATTACATTTTCTAGACCAAAACACCCATGAGACACAAATCGGGAAAATTAGGGATGCGTTGGTCTGAAAATAGCAACACATCACGCCAATGTGCACACAATGTGCGCCTTATTGTGCAGGTGTATGATACGGAACTCATAGGGCCACACATGTTCTTGGCACAGATGAGAGTTTCATTGGATTCATTATAATGTGCATTGTAATACATGCCAAGAGGCAACTTAAATTCCAAAAATCATATACAAAATTATGGGCGGTGCACATAAGTTTTAAATGCTTCTGGTCACCCCTATATGCTTGAGTTTTTTTAAGGTGATATTATTATAATGAGAATTCATCGCTTTAAAGTTTCCACAGCCCTAACGATTTATGCATTTTTTTTGTTTTGTTTCTTATTTTCACTTTTCTGCCAATATTGACAATCGTCCTCATTATATTCTGAACTGATATTCTGACTCTTAAATATGTGAAAAAAACATGTTAATCAATGTTCATTGATGCTGCAAGAGAGATCAGAGCTGTTCAATTTACATTAATTCGTATTTTGTTCCTGAAATGCATGAAATCAAGTAGATGCTTAGATGAGAAAGGAATAAAGTAAACATTGTAGTCACCTAAACAGTGACATTTACATGGACATCAGTTATTGAATGATTTGTCTTAATCTGAATAAGACAATAATATGATTAAGGTGTTTAGATGAGTATCTTTTTGAGTGGTCCTTTTATGATCTTGTTTTACATGTTATAGTACATAATTCGATTAACGTCACCGCGTCACCACGCTGTCCACATTATCCTTTAGAGTTTCATCTAATTTCAGGTGTTTAATTTTTTATTTGTTAACTTTAACTGCAGTTTAGCACTTTTGTTTTTATTTGGCAACATTTCATGCATGCCCCTGTGACAAACAAGATATTGAATGTGAGTATGAACTGCTGTAAGAGTGTTGTTTCAAAAAATTTGATACCGCACGCCGGAAAAATCTTTAGCATTTCACAATGCACAATGGTTTCTGTGGTTCTTCAGTGACTTGGTAGGTGCAGAGAAAAGTGTTAAACAGCGTGTGTATAGACTATCCTGTCACAAAATGCAGCAAAAATTCTACACAAAGGTTTGATTAAGGTGTTTTTATGTCTGTACTGCACTTCAACAATGCAACTAAAATCTACTGTACTCACATGTCTTAATTTAATTTCAGTTTAGTTTGATTATGACCTTAATCCGATTAAATTATTCAAAAATCGCTTTTTACATGGTAGACTCTTAGTGCCCTATCATACACCCGGCGCAGTGTGGCGCAAGGGGCGGCGCAATAGCCTTTTGGTAGTTTCAGCTTGGCGCAAGAGTCGTTTTGAGGCGTTGCACTACGCTGTTTAAATAGCAAATGCATTACTGCTCATTTGTGCGCCCATAGGCATTCTGGCCCAAAAAGGAAGGCGTTCTGAGGCGGACCGCTGGCGCGTTGCTATTATATGAAACTATAATAGATTTTTCATTAGACCAAAACTAACCTTGTCTAAACTCAGGCGCAGAGTTGCGCCTCGCTTACGCACTGCTTAATACGCACAAGAGAGCAATAGGCAAACATCTTTACATATTAAAAAATGTAAATATTAAGGATATATATAGGATATAATAAGAATAGATATAAAATATAAATATAAAGGATTAAAATATTACAAAACATATTATTTTCTAGCCTACATAATTATGAAAAACCACTGCTTTTATGTCTTCTTCATCTCGGGAGGGTTTTTCAGTTCATTCATAACAATTTGCTTTTGTATAATGTTATTATTATTAGCAGTATTATTTATTATATCCATATTTATATTTGTTTTATTAAAAACAAGCTTAAATTTGCCCACCTGTCAGGTTTTAGAACATATGGGGCACAGCATGTGTTTTAGGATATAACTCAGGTTTTTGAGCACATTTTGTTATTATTATTCATTTATTCGTTTGCTAGAAATTAGAACTGAATTTAGAAATAGTTTTAAAACGAATATTTGCGCTTAACAAACAATAGTATTTATTTATAGACTAATTGATTTCTGTGCGTAAAGGTTTCCCTATCAAAGAGCGAAAGTCAAAGTGATCCATTATCTCTCATTCTCATGCAGTAGATGCTCTGTTTAACAGTTTTCTGTTAAAAAACTGTTAACTGTTAACTGTTTGCTTGTGAAATGTTCATTTTTTCCACGTTGGGCCATATCATACACCCGGCGCAATGTGGCGCAAGACGCGGCGCAATAGTCTTTTGGTAGTTTCAGCTTGGACCAAGAGTCGTTTTGAGGCATTGCGCTACGCTGTTTAAATAGCAAATGCACTCATTTGTGCGCCCATAGGCATTCTGGTCTAAAAAGGAAGGCGTTCTGAGGCGGACCGCTGGCGCGTTGCTATTTTGAGAAACTATAATAGATTTTTCATTAGACCAAAACTAACCCGGTCTAAACTCTGGCGCAGAGTTGCGCCTCGCTTACGCACTGCTTAATACGCACAAGAGAGCAATAGGCAAATATCTTTACATATAAAAAATATAAATATTAAGGATATATATAGGATATACTAAGAATAGATATAGGATAGAAATATAAAGGATTAAAATATTACAAAACATATTATTTTCTAGCCTACATAAATATGAAAAATCACTTCTTCATCTCGGGAGGCTTTTTCAGTTCATTCATAACAATTTGCTTTTGTATAATGTTATTATTATTAGCAGTATTATTTAATATATCCATAATTATATTTGTTTTATTAAAAACAAGCCCACCTGTCAGGTTTAAGACCATATGGGGCATGGCAGGTGTATTTGGAAATAACTCAGTATTTTGACCAAACTTGGTCATTATTATTCATTTATTCGTATGCTAGAAATTAGAACTGAATTTAGAAATAGTTTTGAAACAAATCTTTGCGCTTAACAAACGAAATTAATTATTTATAGGCTAATTGATGTCTGTGCATAAAGGTTTCCCTATCCAAGAGCGAAAGTGAAAGTAGATCATTTATCTCTCATTCTCACGCAGTGGATGCTCTGTTTAACAGTTTTCTGTTAAAAAACTGTTAATTGTTAACTGTTTGCTTGTGAAATGCTCATTTTTTTCACTTAGACATACTTTGCATCCTGTAAATAGCGAATGCGCTCTTGACGCGACGCAGCTGACTCTTAAAGGGAATGGGAGATGAGACTCTAATTGGTTTATTCTCAAAACACACCTATAACTCATTAAGAAAATCAACTCAACTCTTTTAGACCATGCGCCTTGGCGCAAGGCAGATTTCCCATTCTTAAATTAGCAAAAACGCGTCCTGACACGCCCTGAAAGTGTTTGCGCCCTGCGTTTTGCGCTCTGCGCATGGACCGTCAAAATAGAGCCCTTAGACTTACTTTGCGTCCTGTAAATAGCGAATGCGCTCTTGGCGGGACGCAGCTGATTCTTAAAGGGAATGGGAGATGAGATTTTAATTGGTTTATTCTCAAAACACACCTATAACTCATTATGAAAATAAACTCAACCCTTTTAGACCATGCGCCGAGGCGCAAGGCAGATTTTTCCGTCCTTAAATTAGCAAAAACGCGTCCTGACACGCTCTGAAAGCGTTTGCGCCCTGCCTTTTGCGCTCTGCGCATGGACCGTCAAAATAGAGCCCTTAATCAGAGTATTGTCTTAATCGCATTAAAATCAAATTATACTCAGTGTTTATTTGATGTACAATACACACATTACATACATAATTATTGCCGTCTCCATAGACATTAACTTGTATTTTACAAACCATAAATGTTATGTTTCCTTGGAATTCATGTGGATTTTGAATATCTGGGGTCCGTTCTTCGTACGTGGATTACTTAGTTAGCTGGATTTGGATATTGACGATTTGACATGATCCAGGATCGTTTCGTTCTTCGAAGCTGATCTGAGAGTTGTTGTCATGGCAACAGTTCTTCTAGCTCAAACCTGATCGGAAGCAGGTTCAATTCATATAAACAGGATTAGATCGGGTCAGTTCAAGCAAAGATAATAGAGAAAGTACCGAATTATGATATTTTCTTACAGTAGTAGTTATATACACTTGGGAAAAAAGTTTTAAAAAATTAACTATATATATAAAGTTATAGTTATTAATAAAATAAATAAAGTTATATTAACAAAACTTATGCAATCTGCACCCACGAAATGAAAGTACAAAGATAAAATTTATTGATATGAACTTTTTAGATCGCTTTAGTACAATTTGTGTATGATAATAGAAATGCAGAATATGTGACTTTTTAAAAAAAAGAAATAATACATTAATGCAGTCATGAACATGTTAGTAAATATGCCAGTGATTATGCTTCACAAAAGTTGCAGACGCCTTCACCAATATGCTTTTGTAAACATCCAGTTATTCCATACAGCGATTAAAAAAACGGCTACTGTAATAAAGAAAATATTTTCTAAATGTAGAACTAAATACATTGATATGCATTGAAATACATGATAAATACTCTTGACACATGAAAGTGTAAAGCCTGCAGTTCACAACATACGTGGAAGGTTATTGCGTGTCATATTTAACAAACCGTCGACTGCTAATTTGATGTAATTTTGCTCACATGGATAATTGAATATTAATCAGATGATGTCATTACGCTGCTGTTTCGTCAGCCAATCGTTGCATTGCTGATCATGATTTCGAGGATCGATAGATCTGTCCTTCACAACACACGCAGCAATCTCAGATCAGTTCATCCAGACATTCTAATCTGATTCACGAACTTGTTTGAAGAACCAAATTATCCAGAGATCAGTTATCAAGATTAAAAGATCCAGGATCGGCAAAATCATCTTAGATCATTTAAACGAGGTACGAAGAACGGACCCCTGAAACCTAAAATAAATGTTATTTGTTTGAAAACACTAATGATTTGTGATTTATGACAAGCACCATGCGCCTCTTTTGATTTGAATTTAGCAGCTTATAATTTGCATTCTGAAGCACATCTCACCACAGAATCATCCTAATCTTCCTCCCATTATGATGTCTCCCCAAATTTTTATGTGGAAAAAGTTCAGAAAATAGAAATGCACTATGCATTTATTAGTTACAGTATATAGTGTGCATATCCCTGTGTTCACAATCAACAAATCAAATGCTGAAAATATTGAAAGGGCTGAAAGACATTCATGATCTAAAGTGACTTCTACTTCTGATTTTATGTGACTGATTCGTGTGACAAGCAAAGAGTTTAAGCAGTTATTTACTTTAAAATAATGTGGTTTGATGAAGGCCGAGAACATCGTTCATTTTAGATATGCTGTTTATGGGACAGGCAACAACACCAAATGTCACGTTGTACAATAGCGACACAAATGAAATTCTGCTATTTTGATGCTAATTCCATGTCAGTGGAGCTTCTTTGATCACACGTGCCCTTTTTTATTGGGCCTTGACCTCTAATGACAGCACTTTCTTTGTTCTCATGGCAAGATGAAATGAGTAAAGTCTCATGGAGAGTTCAAAGTAAGACCTGAAAACCACAATGTTTTACCTAAATGGAGCACAGAACAATAATTTATCTGACTGCATACTCATTAAAACTGCCAGATAGGGCTTAATTTATAAATATGTGTCTATATACATTTTCTTTTTTTACTTGACCCAGAGTTTTTTCTTAACCTTTTTTTTTTTTGCCGGTCCAAATTGTTAAGCAAAAGAGTTATTATATATATTACTACTATATATTACTACTGACTATATATTACTACTGACTTATTATATATATATATATATATATATATATATATATATATATATATATATATATATATATATATATATATATATATATATATATATATATATTATACTTTTGCAGGAACAAGCCTTACTTTATTTAACATTCAGTTTAGATTATCATTTCGTTCAAGCTTTCCCTTTCACTCCAGTTTGTCTTCCTTGGGTTTCTTGCAGACAGTCTGATCTTTTGTAGACAGTCTCAAAGCAATGCAGCTGTAAAAACAATGAATCATCCTGCTGTACCATAAACACTGCTAAATTAATTAGATTTTATTCAAATAGATGTTATAGATGCTGTTTTATTTATCCTATAGATCAGGATTTTTTTTTCTGTAACACACAGCATACATTTGTTACTTTTCCATACCACTGATGCACATCCACAATACAGGAGACCTAAATGTATTTTTCTCCAAAGTACATGCTAATAACTGGCACACAGCTGCAAAGCCCAGACGTTAAAAGGTCTGGTGGACATTTTGTCCTCTTTTATTCTCACAACAAACTGCTTTTTCAGCTGCAAACAGCCTTGTCCTTAGCACCATATCAGCGTTTTACCTAAACAAACGCTGCCGAAGATACCAAAAGGTCAGAGGTATTTATTTTATATATTTATTACCAGTGGTGGAAAGAATACTGAAAAATCATACTTGCCATTATTTGCCTACAAATGTAGTGCAAGTAGAGTAAAAGTCAAGTTTCATAGTCATTTTCAAGAGTTCACACTTAGCCGATGATTGATTATAAGCAAGTTTGGCATGCTTTCCTGGGAAGAGCCCTGGGCTCCCTCCCGTTTGAAGGGCGAGAGGGGAGCTTTGAGCTCAGGTAGATCTCGACAACTCAACCTTTGATAAGTGCTAATGACTAAAATGAATGCTATGAAGAGATATGCTGCAGGATGAGAGTTTGACTGTAGTGCTAAATTTAGATTGATTAATTCACTTGTAGTGAATGTTTTTGGAATGTGGGAGGAAACGAGAACTCGGGGAAAACCCACACGAGCACGGGAAGAACATACAAACTATGCACAGAAACAACCACCGGCCTGTTAAAGGACTAGAACTGGTGACGTTCTTGCTGTAAGGTAACAATGCCAACCACTGGGCCTATGAAGGAAAAGATGGAGAAGTAGGGGTGGATGAGGGGATTCTTCCAATCAAAGATGGCTGTAGTAAAAACCCTGGCTCTTTATAGTGGGTTAGGACTGACCTGATTGGTGGATCATACGTAGCTAATACAGAACCAGTCGTGTTCAATCATAATAATAATCACGTGATCCTATCGAAATTAGTTCATAAATAAACTTCACTTAAAAGTACTCAAGAGTAGTGAGTAGTAAGTATTACGCTGTGAAAAGCTGATACATTTACATTTATTTTGTGGATGTGTGTATAAGCATAACCTTCTAGTGCATTTAGCTATTGCCCAGCAGGCACACAACGTCAAGAGACGTTAATATTAGGTTAGATTTAGGATGTGATGTCAGGTGACCAAAATTTAATGTCTAGAAAGAGTATAAGGGAAATGTTACTGTATATTGACGTCTAATAACGACATCTAATGATGTTGCTATTTGGTCGATTTTAGGTTATAATATTAAGTGGCCAAAATCCAATGTTGAGCCAACACTAAAAAACCAATGCCACATTGACGTCAAATTCTGACATTTATTCCTCAGGTATGGCAACCAAAATTCAACGTATGATAGACGTCATAGGGGTAACGTCCACACAACGTCAAGCTGTAACATCATTAGACATTGATATTTGGTTGATTTTAGGTTGGACATGGATGTCAGCCTGATGTTGGGTTCTGACATCAACACGATTTTCTTTTCAAAACTAAGTGCAATGCCCCTATGAGGTTTGGGCACAACGTCAATCTGATGTCATGTTGACGTCTTGTGTCTGCTGGGTGTTTAAGGTCATTTTGGTCATCATCTTTTCATCAATTACATGCATCTAAACAGTCTCTGGGTCAATGCATGTAAACATTTTCTAGGATACTTTAATCACCCATGTCTTGAGGTAGTTCATTATGATGCAAATTACCTTCTATGTGCAATTTGATTGGACAGAAAATCACATTACTGATTTTGCTAATCCCCATAGACAGGAAAACATAAAGTAGTGGCTGCAGGTTAAAGGAAATTAGTGGAGTAAAAGTACCAACACTGCAAAATAAATTTACTCAAGGGGAAGGAAAAGTACACATTTTTAAAACCCCTTTGTAAATTACAGTTTCTGAGAAAAACCACTCAATTACAGTAATTTGAGTAAAGGTAATTTATTACTTTACACCACTGCCTATTATAATTCATCTTTCATTAGATCCTGCCATGAAATGGCATTTAGTCTAAAGTTTAATTATTTATTTATTGTTTTATTTTTATAAACAAAACTGTAAGTGCATAAAAAATTGAAAAACACATTTATTTGAAATTTCTATTTTTGTTATTATTATTATTATTATTATTATTATTATTATTATTATTATTATTATTATTATTATTGTAATGGTGATTATGTCGTTAATGATTCTATCATTATTTAATCAGTCAAAAAAAAATCTTTGTATTGTAATATAAGAATCTTTATTCTTTTTTATTTAAAATGATAAAACAGAGCTTTTATTTTGGTGAAAAACTACATAGCCATTGTATCTTTTGAAAAGCTTCTAAAGCTGACCAAATAAACTATTCACAAATTGACTTTTATAAATCCTTCTCATTACAAGCTAATGTTTATCACATGTTCTGTTTTTAAATGCATGTTATAAGCATGACACTGAAAACCCTGTTATCATGAGCTGCTCACGTGAACACATCAGAGCTGCACATCAGATTTTGTGATTTCATAGTCGTTCTAAACAATATCACGCTCTCAGGTGTTAGCTATCTAATTATAAAAAGGCTACAGGGAATTTAGTGAGTAAAAATGTTACATATACTTGTCCGTACCAGTTTTTACTTGTTTGGTGAGTCTTAATTTTAGGCCCTATAGCTTAGTCATTTACTAACATCACGTGCTGTCCGTGTGAAGTCTAACAGGCCTCAACAGGTTAAGCATGGTGATTCATTTAGCTGTAAAAGGACATTTGGATGGCCTATAGATTGTTAACGAATTCTGCTTTTATGTAAGTTGATAATTATAGACGCTAATGTGACCATTTTACAATGAGCAGCTTTCCGCAACAGATGATTTGTGCAGTTTTTATTTAGGGTGTTCAACCAAGCAGATGACCTGATCATTGTCGGTGGGGGAATGTATGTTTGACCCAGATTTGTTACATAACTTCCAACACCCCTTCCACCATCCCCCACTTTAGCTGCACAAAACACACATTGTCTTGGGTCTATGGTTGCCATGGCAACCGAGCTGCTCACGTTTCACCTTTTAACCACCTCAACTCAAAAATTCTTTCTTTATGTTCATGTTGTATTTGAAACTCCACTTCCAGACTTGTGCTTCAAGAACTGACTGCTTTTTGTGTTTGTGTGCTCGAGTAAATGGCATTTGTGGTTGAAGGGTGTAATTGCATTTCCGCCACATGGTTCTCACTGTCGCTGCATGTGATCTGCACATGGTGCCAATCAGCCATGCCTTACCAATATCTCTTTTTCTTCATGTTTGTGTGTGCTTCTGTGTGTGCACGAGAGAGGTTGTGCAAGAGGACATGCAAAATTGCATTATCATCACACATCAACTCACAACCACCAACTACCTATTAGTAGGCCCACACGGAATCTGCACCAACAGAAATCTGCAGATTTTCACAGATTATTGAGTCCATACTTCAGTCTATTTATTCCGTCAGTGTGTAAGTATATATATATATACAAGTATATATATATATATATATATATATATATATATATATATATATATATATATATATATATATATATATATTAGTTTTATTATTCAAGTCATCTTTATTTCTATAGCCCTTTTACAAAGTAGATTGTCACAGCAGCTTAACATAGACGAATATAGTAAATTAAAACTGTGTCAGTCCAGTTTTCATAGTTGAAGTTTGGTTCAGTTCAGTGTGGTTTAATTTTCACTGCTGAAAGTCCAAACAGTAAAGAGCAAATCCATGGATGCTCACCTGGTCAGGAAAAAAAAACCTTGAGAGAAACCAGGCTCAGTTGGATACAACCATTTATCCTATGGCCAAACTTCTTGTGCAGAGCTGCAGTCTAGGCGCCGGAGACTGGAGAAAATTGACACGATAGCTCAGTGGTTAGCACTGTCGCTTCACCGCAAGAAGGTCGCTGGTTCGAGTCCCGGATGGGTCAGATGGCATTTCTGTGTGAAGTTTGTATGTTCTCCCCGTGTTTATGTGGGTGCTCTGGTTTGACATGCGCTATAAGCGAATTGAATAAACTAAATCGGTCGTAGTGTATGTACTGGGTTGCAGCTGGAAGGGCATCCGCTGCGTAAAACATATGCTGGATAAGTTGGTGGTTCATTCCGCTGTGGCAGCCCCTGATGACTAAGCCAAAGGAAAATGAATGAATGATGAACTGTCAACTTATCCAGCATATGTTTTACAAAGCGGATATCCTTACAGCCGCAACCTAACACTGGGAAACACCCATACACTTCCTCATTCACACTCGTACACTACAGCCAATTTAGCTTATTCAGTTCACCTTTGGACTTTAGGAGAAACAGAAGTACCCGGGGGAACATGCAAATTCCACACAGAAAAGCCATCTGACCCAGCCGGGTCTCGAACTAGCGACCTTCTTGCTGTGAGGTGATCGTGATACCCACTACACCACCATGACGCTCCAATGAATAATTAAATAATGAAAAAAACTTAAACAAAATTAATTAACATATTTTGTTTGACTTTTATTTACAAAAAGCGGGCTCTAAGTGAGTTTTATTTTGATAGCAAACCTCAAAGCAGTTTTGTTTTCTTTTTTATTTTAGGTTTTTCAGCTCCTAAACACTTATAAAATAATTTTGCATAAATCCATGTTTGTTTTTATTATTTTTACAACTACTACTTTTACTATTAATAGTAAGTATTACTTTTTATATTCATTTATTTGTTTTTAATTTATTATAATTATTTATTTATTTATTTTTACAAAATTATGTGATAAAAAAAAGTATGCAGATTCCGTCTGGTTGTCTATTAGTGAAGTCACAGAAAATGTGACTTTAAATCCTGCAGGGTAGAAAATGGATTCAGATAGGGCGGTGCTCGTGTTGCGTGCAGATATTAGAATTCTAATAAGCCCAATCAGTGTTGATATTCATTCAGAGCATGAAACAGTGAACTAGGATTGGTGAGATTGCTGATCAAGGCTTGAGGCATGTTTGTCCTGTTGCTCATGCTGAACTGAATCACACTGTCAGAGAGATTATATAACGTGAAAGCTGTTGAATGTTTGGCTGATGAATGTTCTTTCAGGGATAACACACAGCTAAAGTATTTTTGGGCAGATTTTGTCACTTTGCCAAATGATTTTAGTTATTTTGATGGTCTTTGAAATCACAACAAAAGTACCAAAACTTACAAAGAGAAAGGACATAAATATATGAAATAACAGAGGCCACTGCACAAAGCCGGCTTTGTTTTTTACCCAGTTAAGTTTGCATTTAATTTGAGCAATCTCAAAAGTTGGGCTCAAGAAGGTAGGTTGGTTTCGATCAAGATTTCTTGCTATGGTAACCTATGCAACATGGCTAACCTGCTCTGGAGAAGGATTTATTCTGAGTTAGACCACGCAAACCCAAAATGGACAAATCAGCTGTTAGTAAAGTTTATCCAATGCTACAAAGCTACTTTCTGTTGCTAGTAATGTTTATTTTATTCATTCATTCATTTTCATTTATTCATTCGATCATTTTCTGCCGCTTTTCCGGGGCCGGGTCGCGGGGGCAGCAGTCTTAGGAGAGAACCCCAGACTTCACTCTCCCAAGACATTTCCTCTAGCTCCTCCGGGGGGATCCCAAAGCGTTCCCAGGCCAGCCGAGAGACATAATCCCTCCAGAGTGTCCTGGGTGTTCCCCGAGGCCTCCTCTCGGTGGGACATGCCTGGAACAAGCGTCCAGGAGGCATCCGAATCAGATGCCTCAGCTGACTCTTGATGTGGAGGAGCAGCGGTTCTACTCCGAGCTCCTCCCGGGTGTCAGAGCTCCTCACCCTATCCATAAGAGTGTGCCCTGCCACCCTTCAAAGGAAACTCATGAGGTGAGAGTAGGAACAAAGATTAACCGGTAAATCGAGAGCTTTGCCTTTCGGCTCAGCTCTTTCTTCACCACAACGGATCGGTACATCTACCGCATTACTGCTGCCGCTGCACCAATCCGACAGTCAATCTCATGTTCCATCCTTCCCACACTCGTGAACAAAATCCCGAGATACAGTACTTAAACTCCTCCACCTGGACTTTCCTCCAACCTGGAGATGGCAAACCACCTTTTTCCGGTGGAGCACCATGGCCCCGGAGTTTATTTTATTTATTCATTTATTTTCCTTCGGCTTAGTCTCTATTTTTTAGAGGTCGCCAGATTGGAATGATACACACTCATTCACACATACATTGCAGCCAATTTAGCTTATAACTCACCTATACTGCTAATATTTGAACTGCGGGGGAACCTTGAGGAAACCCACGCAAACATGGGGAGGATATGCCAACTGGTCCAGCCAGGACTTGAATCAGAGTCGACAGTGCTAACCACTGAGCCACTGTGCCACCTGAATTTATTTCATTTAAATCATAATTATCTATACTTGAATACTTACTTGAATATTTATTCATTCATTTTCTTTTCAGCTTAGTTTCTTTATCAATATCATATGTTTTTACGCTGTAGATGCCCTTTCAGCCACAACCCATCACTGGGAAACATCCACACATTCATTCACACACATACATTACGGACAATTTAGCTTACCTAATTAACCTGTACCACATGTCTTTGGACTTTTGTGGGAAACCGGATCACCCGGAGGAAACTCCACACAGAAATGCCAACTGACCAGCTGGAGCTCGAACCAGCGACCTTCTTGCTGTGAGGCAATCATGCTACCCACTGCTCCACCGTGACACTATATTGAAAATTACATATTCAAATAGATTTTAAATGTCAATAAACAATAATAAAGGCTTTAAATCCAAAAATCTTTTTTTTAATTTTCACATATAGAGTAGTCTTCAAAATGAGCTGTTGGTGAACTTACATTATAAAAATCAATGACTGCAATGCAATGAGTTTTAATCTAAAAACTTACACAATACGAACCCTGCACATTTCAACCATAATTTGGTTTTCCAATAGTCTCTACTCTCATTGCCTTGATGGTGTCTTGGATTTTTGCACTTGCTTTCTAGTTTTGTGTGCAGCATGGATCAGTCAGTCAATGGATTGCAGGCAATCTGTGGCATCTGTCAATGTTTATGAAAATAAATGTACGTTTACATGACAACAGTGTAAGACTAATTTTCCTTTGTGTTTTTAAAGAGCATTGCATACAGGAGACAATGTTGCCAAAACATTCTTGTTCACATGACTAAAATATCTATTTTCTGCATTACAGGAAAGTAGTTCCCCTTCGGGTGGGAAACTTCAATGCTATAGGTGGATTTGATATTAGAAAATCCACGTATGGGAGGATTCGGTTCAGAAGCCGCTTGTCTGAAAGAGTATTGAACGGGCCAATGAATGCCAATGAATTGGCAGTGTAAGCTTGCGCAGGTGTACTTCATTGCCAATTAACCCAGCATATAAGCACACGAGGAGCAAGCAGACGCCATCCTTTTCGCTTCAGAGACTTTCTGATCGAGTCGATGAGGGTTCCTCTTGCTGATCACAACGAATTCAGAGCGAACGAGTGTCTCCCAGTCCAGAGTGGGTTTTCGCGGCGGCAGACGGTCGAGCTGGGTTTCTCCCTTGCCTGGCGTTCTTTGGGTCCGGTCCTCCAGAGCGGTGCGTATAGTTGCAACTTTCCTAAAAGAGCAACACAGTCGTGCAGCACGTCTTTTTCAGGATGGCGCTCCGACTGTGCGTTTCTGGATGTGGGGGTTTCCTGGTTCTGGATGATGGATACGATTACTGCATTGTTGTTCCATTGGGTAACCATTGCATGTTATTCCAACGGTACTTTTCAGTGCCACCAAAACATCAACGAAAGATGTTCCTTCCCCGGATGTGACAGCAAAAACCTTGCCAGTCCGGGACGCGCTGCCTTCCAGCTCGCAGGTTCTATGTGCTTCGCCAGTGGCTCACGAGCGCCAGGGAGACGGTCTCCTTTCCCCCAGCCCTCGAGCCCCCTCTCCGGAGTCAGGGTGCGGAGCCAGAGTGAATCACTCTCCTCCAGCTCTTCCGCGGGACCCTCGCGCTTCCCAGATCAGCACACCCACTCCGCGCTGCCCCACGCTGGTACGTCAGCGATTGTAGCGATGACTCCATTAGCGAGGATTCTGCCTGCCTGGTTAGTGCAGGCCAGCCCTTCGCGGTGGCTCATACGCACAATCAGACTCGGTTATGCAATTCAGTTTGTGAAACGGCCCCCCAAGTTCACGGCCGTGTATTTCACCAGGGTCAGCCCCCTGTCCGCCCCTGTCTAGGACTCTAGGACAGGCATCCAGCAATGTTGTTGTTTCAACAGATACTTTCAACACGGGCTGGGGGGCCGTGTGTCGCGGGCATGCAGCTGCAGGCCTGTGGAAGGGTGCCCAGTTCCATTGGCATATCAATCGCCTAGAGCTGTTGGCAGTGTTCCTCGCTCTCCACCGCTTTTTTCCGGTGCTGGAGCAGCAACATGTGCTGGTCAGGATGGACAATACGGCGGCGGCGGCGTATATCAACCGCATGGGGGTATGCGCTCCCGCCGCATGTCTCAGCTCGCCCGCCGTCTGCTCCTCTGGAGTCATCCGTAGCTGAAATCACTGCGCGCCATTTACGTTCCAGGCACGCTCAACCGTGCAGCCGATGTGCTCTCACGGCAGCAGATACGCCTCGGAGAATGGAGACTCCACCCCGAGTCTGTTCAGCTGATATGGACGCCATCTGGCACCCTCGCCCCGATCTTTGGAACCTAGACGCAAGGAAGACTTAGGTAACCTACCGAGTGCGATGGTTAATACCATCACTCAGGCCCCTCCACAAGGCGCGCCTACACCCTGAAGTGGAGTCTATTCACTGAATGGTACGTCTCTCGCAGAGAAGACCCCCGAAACTGCCAGATCAGTGTTGTGCTCTCTTTCCTTCAAGGAAAGCTGGAGAGCAGGTTGTCGCCCTCCACTCTTAAGGTTTACATGGCCGCCATCTCCGCTCATCATGATGCGGTAGCTGGCGGCACCGTGGGAAGGCATAACGTCATCATCTGGTTCCTCAAAGGTGCTAGGCAAATTAATCCATCCCGCCCCCCTTTCATGCCCTCTTGGGATCTCGGCCTCGTTCTCATGAGTTTGCGCACAGATCTCTTTAAGCCACTTGAATCAGTATCTCTAAGATTTCTGTCCCTGAAGACAGCTCTGCTGGTCGCGTTGGCCTCTATCAAGAGGGTCGGGGACCTGGAGGCATTTTTGGTCAGTGACTCGTGCCAGGAATTCGGGCCGGATTACTCTCACGTTATCCTGAGACCCCACCCGGGTTATGTGCCCAAGGTTCCTACCACCCCCTTTTAAATTCATATTTTTAATAGGAAAATATTACAATATTATATTTGTGCATACACATTAAATTAGTCAGTAGTGAAACCAAATCTGGAGCTTATCTAAACAAAATAAGTAACGATAATGGTCCAAAACTAGAACACTTAAATTTATATGATATACACAAATATTAAATACAAATTTAAAAAAGAGGAAAAATCAAGAGAAGCAAAAAATTGGAAAAGTCAATTTATTTTGTTTAAATTTAATTGTATTATTTTTCAATGTCTAAATATGTTAGGTGACTAAGATATTATTATAATAAATTTATCTGTTTAATAAATCTGTTTTAATCCATTGTGTTTCTGTTCTGTTTATTCACTGAGACATGGATAAAAATATTCATTTTCAAAATGGGGTGGATTCATTTATGCTTTTACCACTGTACCTACATGGGTGAGTAACTCTGGACATCCTACAATATTTTTGGACATCCTACAACTTTCAGGCTTGTCCCTAAAGTTAATAATAAAAATATAATAAAATTGAAATTGGCTTCCTAGGAGCAAAGCTGGCCACTGACACCCCCATTTTTACCAAATAATTAATAGTTTAAATGCAGATGAAACTCCAGTTGCTTCAGCAAAGGAGCCAAGTTGAGTCTGTTTCTTGTACTAGTTTCTTATACATAGGCTATACTTTAACTAAATAGATTTATTCATATTATTTATTAAATTACCCATAACATTGTGTTTTATAATTGTCTACCCCAACTCCTAAACCTACCCCTTACAGTAATGCTAAAATAGTAGTTGTTGTTGTATAGTGTCACAAAGATTGTATACTGATGTGTGCATGGCCAAGCAGCTGTAAAAAAAAAAAAAAAAAAAAAAAAAAAAAAAAACCCTTGAGCTGAAATGAACAGGCTTTTGTCAACCTTTTTTTCAACATGGATTTTCCATCAACTCCATTATAATTCTTCCCTGTTTTCTGTTCCTCCATGGTCTTTTTTGTTGACATCTTTTTTTTATCATCCTAAATAATAATTAACATTTTTAGCTTTTCTTTTGTTTTGCGAGTTTTCTCTTAAAAGCTGCTGTGACAACTTGGACTAACAATAGAGAGAAGTCTTAAGCTTATTTAAGGGTTGACTTTTTTTTTGATGCTATGGATGATGTCAGCATGAGTACCAACAATGCACACAATGATTAGCTGATGGGTTGGGAAGTCTCTCATAAATATGTTTCTAAGAAAATATTGTATGGCCATATTTTTTTATTTTATTAAAAAACATTTTCAAATAATTTCTTACCATGTTGGGATACAACTGCAATTAATGCAGTGACTCATTGAGGTCAAATGTTTTTTCAAATGTTTTCTTTCCAAGGCAGATTGCCAGCAACAGACATTTTAGGAGAGTTTGGTCTTAGCTGCATACAAAACACATACTTCCTTACTATATAGTATGCAAGCAGCATATGTATGTCTGAATTAATATAGTATTTAAAAAACAGTACCTAGATGACATATTACCTATTCTGTAATGCGCATCAAATGTACTCTAAGCTATCCCATAATACCACAGGAGATAATTCATGATTGGGATTGAAGTGACTCAACTGGTCATGTGATAAGGATGTAACTTATTCGAATCCTATTTATACTACTCACATTTACACTATAATATGCTTTTCTAGTGGTTGTGTAGTAAATTCTAATTCAAATTTCTGTACAGAGAGGTCATATTTTGTTCTGTTGGTTTCACGTGAACACATGATGAAATTACAAAGGTCAGAGTTCACTAAGCTTAAACTTTTGAACATGCGAAACTTGTCGCATGAGCATGTGTATGAATGGAAGTCTTTGATGTGAAAAGTGCAGTGTGACTGTGACTTTACTGTTCCTACACACAGACAATTTTCTAAGAGGGTATGCACACCGGCAATATTCGACATCTGTTGATATGTGACGTCCATTATGATTCCTCCCTTTTTCTGATACTCCATGGTCTCTTCTGTTGCATCTTTTCTTTCATTCTGCTGTCTTCCTAACCATTTACATTACCACTTTCACTAAATAACTATTAACATAACTATTCATGCATTAGTTTTCTGTCGGCTTAGTCCCTTTATTAATCCGGGGTCGCCACAGCGGAATGAACCACCAACTTATCCAGCAAGTTTTTTTGCAGCGGATGCCCTTCCAGCCGCAACCCATCTCTGGGAAACATCCACACACACATTCACACACACACACTCATACACTACAGACAATTTAGCCTACCCAATTCACCTGTACCGCATGTCTTTGGACTGTGGGGGGAACCGGAGCACCCGGAGGAAACCCACGCGAAGGCAGGGAGAACATGCAAACTCCACACAGAAACGTCATCTGAGCCGAGGTTCGAACCAGCGACCCAGCGACCTTCTGCACTGTCTACTGCGCCACTGCCTCGCCTTAACATAACTAATAAATCTAAAATTTTATGAATCAATCCTGTTCACTTTAAATTCAACTGTTGGTAAAGTGCCAATATGCTGTTGTTTAAAAATGTCAAAAGTAAATGGCTATTCATTGAATTGGATTGAATCATATTTATCAAATCGATCACAATCAGTCAGAATTAATTATTATCACTCTCCCCCGCTCTCTCTGTCCATTGGTGTACCTCAAGGTTCCTTTTTGGGACCTTTGTTTTTTTCTCTTAATAAACGACCTTCATTCAGTCTGTCCAAAAGTCCTGATTCAGATGTATGCAGATGATACAGTTATTTATACACATGGTAAAAACACAACTCAAGTAGCAGATAAACTGACACAAGTTATGGCTCATGTCTCAGAATGGTTAAACCAGTCTTGTTTAAAACTGAATGTAAACAAAATTTACTTTTCTACAACAAACATAGCAAATAGTCTAACAGACGTTTATAGTGCTGTCGCCTCACAGCAAGAGGGCCGCTGGGTAACTGTTTTGAATCTCGGCTCAGTTGGCGTTTTTGTGTGAAGTTTGCATGTTCTCTACGAGTTCAGGTGGGTTTTCTCCGGGTGCTCCGGTTTCCCCCACAGTTCGAATACATGCGGTACAGGTGAAATGGGTAGGCTAAATTGACCGTAGTGTGTGTGTGTGTGTGTGTGGATGTTTCCACACAGTTGGCGGTTCATTCCGCTGTGGCGACCCCGGATTAATAAAGGGACTAAGCCGACAAGAAAATGAATGAATGAATGAACATCTATGTGGATGGGGACAAAATACAAATTATATCTGATTTTAAATATCTTGGGGTCCAAATTGACTCCAAATTAACTTTTAAATCACAAATTAAAAAGGTATGTAAGCTTGTTTAATTTCATATATCTAATTTCTGGTTTACAAGGTCACATTTCTCACTGCAGGCAGCTAAAATATTCATGCATACAATGATTCTTTGACATATAACCTACTGTCTAACAACCTGGTCACAGGCAAACAAAAGAACACTAAAACCCATAAAGTCACTTTACAAACATACAATTAAAATACTGCATTAAAAGCCTCTAAGACATCATCACTGTAACATTTCTCATAAACATAGATTGTTAAGCTGGGAAAATGTCATTAAGTCCTTAAACATTTGTCTGATGTATAAAATCATTCACGGTCAGTCATCCCCACTTCTCAGTCAGTTTGTAAACGTCAGGAACACCAGACACAGAGCAACACGAGGAGCAGCCCAAGGAGACTGTATTGTCTGACTCCAGAAAAGTACCTTTGGTTAGGGTGCCTTTTCACTTACAGCTGCACAGAAGTAGAATTCTATCCCTGGCAGCATCAGGATATAACCGCCTTTAATATGTTCAAAAAACATTTAAAAATCTAGTTTATAGAGAATCAGGCGTGTCATCATTCCAGTTAGAATGAACCTAGCATGTTTCCATTTGTGCCTACCAAGTACTAAAAGTACTATGTTTGATTGATTGTATAATTCTTGTATTGTTTTTTTTTTTAGGTTGTTCAGGGACAACAGATGAAAAATAGCCTTCTGGCAAATTCTGGTGCACTTGCAGAAATGCTATTTAACTGTCGCTGGCAAATAAACAAATAAATAAATAAATAAAATAAATTGTCAGACTAATCACTCCCATCCAAATTTTACCAGACTTACTGACCATTACTGCCCTTCAAGAAATTTAATCCCACACTAGAAATCTGATCGGGTCTCAGGACTCTCCCATAGGAGTGCACCTTGAACAACAGGAACTGGTGATTATACACAGAGAAAAAGAAAACAGCATAAAGAGAATGCTGATTTAAAAATATGTTTAAAAAATACTGAATTATGTAGTATTTTAGACAAAAACAAATTCTTCTTAGCCCCAAAATGTGTTTGTCATATAAATATATAACGCAATGTTCAGCGTAAAAGCTTCTAAAGCAATTAAAGTAATGCCAGAATGCGGATCATTTCCCAGCCATATCAAACCTTATTTTGATCTGACTGTAGTAATTCTCTTTGGTTTATTGTGCAAGTTCTGTTAGAACATCATCCTATCAGAATGCTGCCATGTTTGTGTGAAGTAACATATTATTTGGTTAGAGCTTGAGTGGTGTGCAGCTGTGCACATTGACAAACATGGCGTTTTTCATTGGAACACTTCAGTCAGTGCTTTTACATAGAACTTCTTCTATTTTGTTTGTTTAGTGGATCTGCAGTTCCATTAAAGCATTGCACAGTTCAATGAACTCAGTCGGATGGGTTGTAGACAATTCATCGAAACTTGACCTAGAACTGTAACCTGTACAGTAACATAATTTATAGTCCAAAACAATCATGTGTTTTGGTTTGCAGAGGAAATCGTAAGTTTTGTTGAGCCAGAATATTCCTGCTTACCATTGTAAAATATCAACAACGTACCCACACATAATAGAAGGTTAAGGAGTGCTGATGTATTTTGGCGTTTCTCAGACTGTAAATAAAAGCAATGTGAAACACTAGTTCCTTTCCAACAAGGTTTTCAGCTTTGCATCATGACTATTGATCAGCTGTAATTTTGAGGAATTAGGTGAAAGGTTTTAAAACACCAAAAGATTTCATAAAAACAAATGACTTCCCTTATTTCACAACATCTTGAATCTCCCTCAGTACCTTCTGGGAATGTATTTCATCAGAGCTGTCCAACAAAAATGTATCTGGAAAAATATGGAGGAATGTATGTTTTGAAAAGCACTTACTTCCCATGTAAAAACAGGTCTTTAAAGTGGTTTTCGAACAAAGACATTTATTTATTTGCTGGCCTGTCAGTTGAATCCAAGTTGCTCTGCTGTTTTTATTAGTACACTGTTTAGTAACTTTTTTTTCGTCATCTAACAAGACCAAATAGCCTTTAAAAAATGAGCGATTGACAAAAATTTAGATTTTTCCAAATGTATAGTATAAGTGCCATTTCTGATTAATTCTTAGTCAATAAAGTGAAAAGGTGTTACTCTGGATCTAAATAGAGATTTATGTAAATTTCTTGCATGCAACAACAAGGAACATTGCATAGTGGGGTATGAATGAAACGCATGCTTTCTGAATAAGAAATACAAGCAATGTTAGGGTCAAATAATATATATATATATATAATAATAAATATATATATATATATATATATATCAAGGACATTTTATGTGGTGTGCGCTTCAGTTAGCTTTTCGCAGGTGCCATCTTATTTCAGTCACCGTGCATTTAACAGTTTGTCCAAAAGTCATTTGGTATTGCAAACTCTAACGCGGCAAATATATTGAAGTATTTGATTATCAATCTAAAAAAAATTTAAAACCTAAAATAAAGGTTGGTGGTTAACACAAGCACAGGATTTTCATGTTGTATTACTTTAACAAAAAATTTGAATATTTCAGAAAAAGAAAAATTTACCACTCAAAATTGTGTATTTCCCCTATAGCAGTTAGGGGCCTAAAAATAAACGTTGAAAACACATTTAAAAGATTACGTTTTTAATAATACCAGACAAAAATAGAATTTTGTTAAAAAGGGGGAATGTTTGAGAATTACCCATTCAGTCTACAGGTTTATGTGAGTACTTAACAGTCAGAACAACATGGCACTTGAGTAGGTGTCTAGTATTTCAGAGAGAATTAACAATATTGTCACATGCAGACAAAACTTTGCAAAAAGTTTGGTGCTTGTAGCCATTTTACTTGTATTTTGACTAAAATTTGTTAAAGATTAACAACACAAGTAATAACTTTAACTGCAATAATTGAAAATTAATGGAAAAACCTCATTTATTTGGCAAAGGTGATGCTAAATTTCAAGTTTTAGGCAAAAAAAAAAAAATAAATAAATAAAATATATATATAAATATGTTATTTTTTTCTTTAAAGACTGAAGAAAAAAAGTAACAGTGAGATTACATTTTAATAAAATTCTTTTAATAAGACAAGTTAATAGTGTTTTCTGAAACCTGGAACTGCAAAAATGAAATAACCCTTTGAGCAACAGTCAGCGCCATACAAGTACAATGTATTTTGGTCCTTGTGAGAAATAGTGCCATAATTTATAACCCGTGAAAAGTCTAAAACTGACTATGATATGCATTAAAATATCTACAATTAGTTTATATATATATATAAAAAAGAAGCTAAAATTAAATGACATTAAAAACAAGTCAATACACTGAACAGCTTCAGGTATAAAGGCCAAGTAGTAGTAATGATGGGTGCAAATGTTCATCTCTATCAGACATTTGACCGGATCTGGTATCATTACGAAGCTTATCACAAAAAGAAACCGACAGTGAAAAAGCTAAAATTGTAGGATAAACTGACCCAATGTGCGTTTCTACAACCAACAAAAGGAGTAAAGATCCATCTAGTGTCATACCTCATTTTAGACAGCTAATGAATTCAAAATACAAGGAGTCTGTAGATAGATTTTGTTATTAAAATAACGCTTCAGTCCAGTCTTTCACATGTATTTCTCTGGCACTTCACCCTCTTCGTTGAGCAGACATGTGCGTATAAGAGCTTCAGTGACTGCGTATGGATCACAGTTGGCTGAAGGACGGCGGTCTTCGAAATAGCCCTTCTTTTCCTGACCCACAGATCGTGGAATTCGTATGCTAGCACCACGGTTGGCCACTCCAGCCGAAAACTCGTTAATGTTAGAGGTCTCGTGATGGCCAGTCAGACGTCTGGCATTGTCCAGCCCTCCTTTAGGATCGTAGGCACGGATATGGTACTGGTGTCTCTTGCCAAGCTTCTCAATCGACTCCTCAATATGCCTGCAATGAAAAGAAAATGTTTTTGTTAATTCACGTCAGCTATAATCATGATGCAATTTGCTCTGACACACTTACTTCAAACCTCCTTCCTCGCGCATCTCCTTGGTGCTGAAGTTGGTGTGGCAGCCGGCTCCATTCCAGTTGCCTGGAATAGGCTTGGGGTCAAAAGAGGCCACAACACCAAAGTCCTCACAAACCCTGTGTAGGAGGAAGCGGGCGACCCACAGATGGTCTCCCATCTCGATCCCCTCACAAGGGCCAACTTGGAACTCCCACTGAAGAACGAAACAACAAGTTGATGTCGCTACATCTTACTCCACAATGCACACATATACTCCATATCAGGACCGGTGGACCTCAGCGATCCTGCAGGTGGGCCGCGAGATATTAAAATGAACTCAATATTACACTATAATTTTTGGATTACATTATTATGCTATATTAAAATGATCGGGGTAATGCACTCTACTGTTCTCTGATTGATTACTTCAAACTCGGAGCAAAAACAGCCTCATCATCAAGTCTGCAACTAATACACAAGTCTGTTTACTCACAAACTACGCGTGAAGTGAAAGTCTCTCTTTGTGTATTTTTGTGCGAATTATTTAATATATTGCAAAGTTATCCAAATCAATATCCTGTGAGTGTTTTATAAAGGACATGTGCCCATACAGGGGCATCTAGCATGCCTCACTGGCGTTTCTTCTATAGAATGTAAAATAAACGTGCATGAGCTTCAGACACGCTCCGGCGGAGCTGTTCACTGTTCCCGTCAGCGATCTCCCAATAATTACCCGCTGCCATCAGATCGACGCGTTTCAATAGATTTAGGGTGTTTTACTGCATTTTACATTTGTCTTTATATATTTATGACTATATATTTGATAGTAGATATTCAGTCAGTCCAGTTTAAAGCATAAGCTGGTCTTTGCAGTCTCTCTGTGGTGCTCTTTAAATGCTTAAAATAATAAAATAAATAAAACACACACATATATATACACGAGCATTTCATACAAACATTTTAGGGAAAATCTCAGACAGGTGGGCCTTCAAAAATTGATCAGAGAAAGAAGTGGGCCCTGAGGTGGAAAAGGGTTGAGAAACCCTGCTCTATATACACCCACATGAGAGGAGAAACTAAGGATGGTTATAGGTGGTTTCTGCAGTATTTATTGATAAATACTATAGGATTTATATATAAGGTATTAAAAATGAAATGTCTGTTTACTTCTATGAAGCTCTGAGATTCTACCCCAGCCCAGGAAATGACAATTGGCCAGAAAAATAAATGAATAAAAAATGCAAATGTTTTGTTTTATTTTAGGTTAACCAAACAATGGCATCTGAAATCTTTCAAAGATCAAACACTGGCATAGTGTTGTCTAAAACAATATGTTTTAAGCAAAAAATAAATGAAAAAATAAATAAATAAATGACAACACATAAAATAAAATATACTGTATTTTTAAAACGCTTCCTCTTCTCAAAATTATTTAACTACACTCTATTAAATAATAATAATAATAAGTTATAAGAGCATTGCTTAAAAGATTTACCTGTGCAGGCATGACTTCAGCATTGGTGCCACAGATTTTTACCCCAGCATACAGACAGGCTCTATAATGTGCTTCTACAACATCTCGTCCATAGGCCTTATCAGCTCCAACACCACAGTAATATGGACCTAAATAAAACAAAAAATTAAACCCCTTAGATAAAATGTTGCTGATTTACTAGAAGTATCCTGTATCCACAGGTGATTTCTACCTTGAGGTCCAGGGAAGCCATTGGAGGGCCAACCAAAAGGATGACCATCTGTGCCGAGAAGAGTGTACTCCTGTTCCATTCCAAACCAAGGATGCTGGTTCTGGACCATATCCATAATCTTCTTACAGGACTGACGAAGATTGGTTTCTTAAGGCAGAAACACAAAAAGGATTATTGCAACCCATATGCTCACACTAACTGAAGAACTACTTGAAATAAGTTGTGGGTGTTAAACCTTACGCACCTGCAGGTTTATGGTTGTATTTGAGAACATCGCACAGAACCAGTTTGTTGGGGTCTTTCCTGAAAGGGTCTCTGAACATGGCTTGAGGGAACAAATACATGTCACTGTTGGACCCCTCAGCCTGATATGTGCTGGAACCATCAAAGTTCCACTCAGGAAGTTCTAGAGGAACAGAAAAGAAAAAAAAGTTAAAATCTTTACACTTTTTAAAGAGAGAGGGTTATAACTTAATAATACAACAACTACCTTCAACAGATTTAGGTTCAGAGTCTAGAGTCCTGGTTTTGCATCTCAATCCCTCTCCGGTTCCATCAATCCAGATGTACATGACCTGAACTTTTTCTCCCTGAGGGAGATCCATGTACTGCTGTTTCATAGCTTTGCTTAATTTGGAACTGGCTGAAGTGGCCATGGTGGTGCTAGTGGTGCTATATCAAACCTGTTAGGATAGAAATGGAGTTTATACACTGCACAAAAAAAGTAAGTAAATAAATTATTATTATTATAAAAACATTTAATAATAATAATAATAATAATAATAAACTACTACAAAAATATTAGGTAAAAAAAAATGCATGAACACAAAGTAATGAAAATGGTTTATAAATATACAACAATATAGAAGTCAGCAAATATAACGTTCTATTGAACTACTGAAGACATTTTCCAAGACAATTTTGAAAAACTCTTTTGATCCGCTTTAAGTGTTGACTAATATTTAATAAATAAGTAAATAAAGAAATGTATTTATTTATTTTGTAATATATAATTTGTCAATTCGCATACATTTAATAGCCCCTTTCCCCATCCCCCAATCTTCTTCCACTTTATGTCGTGTCGTCAAACTTCGCAGTGAAACTCCTGTTGTCAGAACCAACGTGGCCGGTGAAACTGCTTAGCTCATTGCGTAATAACAGACAATGGAGTACCGAAACAGCGTCTCGTTATCGTTTTACTTTTGTAAATACGACCATATGGATCATGAATAAAAAAAAATCCAAGGCATTATTACTAACAACTGAACGCAGCGTTCAGGTAAGAAACTCGGTAACGTTAATCTGCATTATTCACTTTACTAACATTAACGTTAGGCCATTTAAACAGCTGGTGAAATCAAACAAACTGATGCAACAATTTCCTCTGATTAACAAACCAATAAAAAGTGGTATTTACTGCAATTTTAGAAAACATTAACGTAATTAAATCGTAAAAGCCTAGATTTTAGATAGATAAACATGAAATTACCCATTTAGAGCCTTCTAGTTAAAACAAACCATTTAAACGCACTGTATACTCGCGTAATACCGCAAATTCTGTTTTAAATATAACGTTAAAGATACATACCTATCAAAAAGTACAAATAGTCACTATAAGAGTGGCTGTATTTCCAGAGGGTTTTATAGGGTAGTCCTGGCTGTTTGTCTCTCATCCTCATAACAAACAGCCTCAGCGTTGACCGAACTTTTAAAGCGGGGTACAGATCCCTCCTCCGTCGTTTGGACGGAGAAAAACGCGATTTGAGGATGCCTGTGTTACGTCACTATAAACAAGCATTTCATTGGAAATTTCTCAAATAGGCGGGGCATCCATGAGCGTTTCGGGTGATGCTTTGTTAGACAAAGAACATCAAATATATTTTGACGAAAATAATTTTATATCGCCATCTAATAAGTCGTCGAATATGTACATGCGTCCACTGACCGATATACGGTTTCTTTACAATCTACTGCCAGTAAAACGGCTGTCTTTTGCAAGAAAGATAAACTTAAACAAACACAGGTCCATTACGCCCTCCAGTGGTGTAAAACAGCAAGTTAATCAGCTCAATAATAGCACAATATTATTGATATTATTGACATTTATGATAATAGCAAATATACAATTTTACACTATCACTAAAAAGACATATAGATTACAATATTAGCAATTTCACAAATGATACTATTGTACATGTCTAAGATTAAAACAAATAATTTTTATTTAATTTATTTATGTATGTATATAATATATGTAACGTATGTAATTATTTTGGTTTAAGGAAAAAATGTCACTTTTAACGCAAGCTTTATAAAAACATACAATTTAAAAAGTGTGCACTCTTTAAGTCAAGTTCAAATAAACAAACTTGCTACATTGACCATGTCTTTAAAAAAATACTTTTACTGAAGCACACACAATGTTTACTGAATCAATAATTTGTATACACTTTACAACTTTATTAGGTACCCAGTTTTTCCTTGGAGGCTTGGATCTTTCATGTTACAAAGCTAAAATTTCAAACATACAATTTCTATACTTAAATTCCCATATGGGTAATATGTCCTGAACCCATATGGCATGTATTGTTTATTTATTTATTTGTTTGTTTATTTATTTATTTATTTATTTATTTATTTATTTATTTATTTATTTATTTATTTATTTAACAAAAATCTACAGAGATTTATTTCAGTTTAGCCTCTGATTTATCAGGGGTCATAACAGTGGAAGTGAACCACCAAATACTCTGGCATATGCTTTTAATATTGTGCCATCAGAGTTATGAAAAGTTATTTTTGAAAGTAATGCATTACAATATTACTCTCCAAAAATGTAACTAGTTGCATTACTTTTTATGATAAGTAATGTGTTATATTACTTTTTGTTACTTTTTTCTGGCCTGGATGATTCTTGATCTGTTTCATAACTTGCAGGATTTTTTTCCTCTTCTTCTGTTTTTTTTTTTTTTTTTTTTAATAAAGGGACTCTGCAATTAATAATGCACCACATAGCCTACACCTTAAAAAACAAAACAAAACAAAAAAATACATTAAAAATAATAATGTTGGATGATCTTATTATCTGAGAACTTCCTGACCCTCAAGCTATATGCCATATATACAGATTAATGTAAGTGCAAAGCAATGTGTTTGCAACTTTTGTACTTTTTGTCTTATTAGTGAAGTAAAATCATTGTCCATTGAGACAATGCCTTTTTTCCCTTTCTTTGATCCATTCAGAATAATGAGAAAATTTCCTTTGCTGAAATGTAAGGCTCTGCCAATTTGGTTTCTTTACTTTACTTTACTTTACTTTACTTTACTTTACTTTACTTTACTTTACTTCTCTGCTGTACCTGAGGTATCCATAAAAAATGCAACTTGTGTTGCATTCATTTTATTCATAACATTGATTTTAGGGTTTTATACAAGTTTCATACAAAACGTACTGTTTTGAAGATAATCTCTTTAATCATTGTAAAAACCATTTAATGTAGATAATGAGTTAGAATATAGTACTATGTCTCCTGATTGTGAAATTGCCACCATCTCTTAAAAATCTTATTTTTCAACATTTTTACAAATGAAGTTTTCCATACTCAATGTTAAATTAAGATTTCTGAAAAGTACTACATTTTTTGTCATTTCCATAAATCATGTTTTTTTTTGCAATTTTACTCTTCAAAACAACTTGGAAGTTTTTGACTAGTAGACTAGAATATTATTTAATATTTTTTTGTCATACTGATTAAACTATGTTAAAGTTTGTAATTAAATATAACTATAAATTATATATCTAACCCTTGTTAAAGATTTTTTAAACAGTGAATTTATAATATTATTAATAAAAGTTGTCTAGATGTATCTATCACAGCAGTCAGACTACTACTGCAGTGATAAATGGAAGAAATGTTGTCACAGACCCAGACACACACTAACTTTTCTATTGTTTTTCAATGTAAATACGATCAACGAATGTGCATAACTGTTATGTTTAAACACATGAGTTCTTTAAGAATGAGTTAATGATAATGTGCCCTTCCAAGTCAAGCCATAACAAAAAGATACAACTTCCACTATTCTTTAAACTAGTTGGTAATTAGCTGCATAGCAAAGCCTAGTAGTAGTGTTCCATTCAAAATATGGTCAAAACTGAGCTTTCATTCTAATATCTGTAGATATAAATGATATAAAAGCTTTATTAATTCATTTTCTTGTCGGTTTAGTATCTTCATTAATCTGGGGTCACCACAGCGGAATGAACCTCCAATTTATCCAGCAAGTTTTTACACAGCGAATGCCCTTCCAGCCACAACCCATCTCTGGGAAACATCCACACACACATTCACACACAAACTCATACACTATGGACAATTTAGCCTACCCAAATCACCTGAAAGGCATGTCTTTGGACTGTGGGGGAAACCAGAGCACCAGGAGGAAACCCACGCGAATGTAAGAAGAACATGCAAACTCCACACAGAAACGCCAACTGAGCCAAGGCTCGAACCAGCAACCCAGCGACCTTCTTCTTGCTGTGAGGCGACAGCACTACCTACTGCGCCACTGCTTCGCCCGATATAAAATCTTTCTAGAGAATTTATTAAGCCACCTACTACTTAGATATCAGTGAACAGTTTTACTTTTAGAATTAATACAATATGGCACAGTAAATATACAATATGCTATCTCATTTAATATGAAACCTACTGTACCTAGGGTCTCTGTTCTAAACTATTCATGAATTATAAAATTTTTTTTTTAAAGTTAGGGTTCTTCTTAGTCAGCACCAGGACATGGGTGCACTGGGGCGCTGTTTTTCCATGTCAGTGTTTATGAATAGGTTAAACCAAAAAGAACACAAGTAGTCTTGGATGGGTATTGGTACGGTTTTAGCGGTATTACTACTTTTATTGATACCACTTATCGGTTCAGTACTATAACGGTTCTCTTATTGGTACTTTTTGTAATTTAAAAAAAAAAAAATATATATATATATAAAAATTATTGAACAGAATTAACAACACTCCGTTTTATTTTTAAATTTTTAATGTAAATGTAAATGAGTGCGCACAAACAGCTGAGAACCGTGATGGCTTTTATACTTGACGCGCTTGCCGGAAACACAAGCATTTCTCGTGTGGGATTGCCTACTTTGCAGACGAATATCAAATATGGCAAATTAGAAATGGTTGGTCAGTTAATTTATGCAACTGTAACTAATGTTTATTCAGCAATAATTCTCCAGTACCGATAGCAGAACCGTTAACGTCAGAGCTTATCGATACTTCGATCTTTTATAATGTAGCACCGAAACTGGTAAAGTACCAAGTTTCGGTACCCATACCTAGTCTTGACAAACTATACATCAGTCTAAAGCTACAACCCTCAAGCGGCCATTGCAGCTAGTTGTTTTTCAATGGTAAGCTTATAAAGAATGTATTTGCTAAATTTGTGTAAGTTTTACAGAAAAGGCTTTTTAGATATGGAGTGAATATCATCAAAACAACAACACACACACACACACACAGACACACACACGTCACACACACACACACACACACACACACACACACACACACACACACACACACACACACACACACACACACACACACACACACACACACACACACAACAATTATTGCTGTACATCAAGGTTATTTCGTAAGGTAAGAATCCACAGAAAAACATTCCATTGAACACATTTAGTCCACTGAACAATAGTGTGAATTATGGATGGTTATTCATTTGTTTGACACCGTTTCTAGTAAAAAGCAAGGTGATGTCATATCTTACAGTGTTATAGATAAAATGAGATCAATAAATAAATAAAAACAAATAAAAATTCCAAATTATAGTTACTAAAATCTAACTAGGTAGTTAATAAAATCTACTAAAAGCTGAGTGTTTTGACCTTCTGCACATGCTGTCTCTTAGTCATTGCTATCGATCAGTCACAGAAGTTCAGTCATTTGACTGACAGAGAATTTAGCCGGAGAATTTAACTGTGGGTATAATACTGTATTATATGACAGTTGTTTACGTGTCAGATCTTCACTGTGTGTGTAGCCAGCATTTGCCTATACATGTGAATGTCTCTCTGTTAGCAATAATCTTTCAATAATGTTTGGCATTATCATATGTTTGCCATTTATCTGAATATCTGCTGTTAGCTACGCTATCTGTATTATTACCATATGTATGTTATGGGCATCAGAGTAAATTGTGCTTGCTACTCAAGGGGGGAAATACAATTGTTTACAATAGAAGGCAAATTGTATTTTTGTTTTGTCATGCACAAAAACAGTCATGTAGCTAAATCTCTGCTGTGGAATGGGTTTCAAGCAGCAGCCAGTAGCAAACTCCTTTGAAAAGATGTTCAAGCACTTTCTGCCAGTGAGAGAGCAAAACAAGAACTCTTGTAAGACTTTTTTTGTTGCATACTGAACTTATTTCACAGAATACTTCTTGTGCTCAAATAAATCATTCTACTATACATTTCTGTCTATTTTTTTACAATAAAAAAATAAGTGATAGGCTATGTGAAAAAGCTAAAATAGTTGTTAAAATGTTCAATATATGTGTGGTCATCAGACTGCTTCTCCAAATAAGGAAGGAGAAAAATCACAAGACATTGTCTCAGGAAAATAATTCCAGAAATTAAATTTTGCATGACATTGGCATCAAACTCAAAACACTTACTCAGGAGGTCATACTCAGGAGTTTAAAAGAAATGTAATGTTGAAAGACGATTCTCTCAAGGACCTACAGTAAGACATAATAGTCATAAGAAGTTTGTTCTTTTTTAAAAAAAAATGTTAATACGTTTTGCCTTCTGAAATATTCTTTTCCATTTTGAATGTTTATATTTGACAGCACACATTTAGTTATTCTTTTTACATTTGTATGCCATATCATGCATTTTACTTTCATGTGTTTTCACTTGATTGATCATTAATTGTCAGGGGTACTTTTGTCAATGTTTTCTTGAAAATGAACATTCATAAGTAAGTAGCTATGTTTATAAAACTCAGTTTAAACTTTGTACACAGGTCTACAGAGGATGAAAATGTCTGTCAAAAAGATCATAGAAGCATTTCACTGCTTTACTTCACTTTGAAACACTTTCGTTGACATATATTTCTCTACCTGCACCAATCTTGGTGATAACAATCAAAAATTCTGGATATTATTCTTGTAGGAACTATGCATTGTATATTGGCTAAAAGGTTTCAGTATCAGACTATATAACTGTGGCTTCACTGCATAGAGAAAGAGCGACTGTTGGTAGAAAGCACAAAGTTTTTGATCGTAACGGAACAACTTAAGGTAACAGAAACGTGTGCATTATAGGTTAAGGAAAATTGATGAAGGAATTCTGTTGATTGGAAAATAAATCAGTTTTTTTTTTTTTTTTACAGCTATTTTGCCTACGGACTCTCAATTTTATGTGTAAAGAACTTGTTTGCTCTACCAACAATAGAGGCATTTGGAAAGCCGCTACAAATCTTTTAACATAATGCCAATGTTGTTTTTGATGAAAAATAATAACATCTACATTTTTCCAATAAACAAAAATCACTAAGCAGACTTTTTTGTTCTTACAACAATTATTTAAAGGCTTCTATTCTATAGTAACAAATATAAATAAAAATATGATTTACTTACTTTTGGTGAATAATCATAAACAAATTATTTTGGTGCATTTAAAACTCTACAATAACACACTTTGAATTAATTTGGCCTGCAGTGGGTTAAAAATGTTAACTATATTAACTATTTTGTGTGTGTGTGTGTGTGTGTGTGTGTGTGTGTGTGTGTGTGTGTGTGTGCAAAAGTAAGGCTGCACAAGGGTTAAATATTTTATTACATTTTTTGTTGACCACTGGTATCTACAATACTACAATACAATGTATTAAATAGTGCAGATTAAAAATAAGAGTAAAGTTGTGAATGTGAAGAGGCGTTTGATTAACCATGTCTTTCTGATTGTTAGGAGTGCTTAAGTGCTATTTCCACAAGGTGTCGCTGTACGCTTCATTTATATCATGCTTTCTATGGAAAATAATGCAACACCTGAGACCCAGCATTTATGATAAAGCATGAACACACAGAGAAGACATCTAGAGTGTTTATCTAAGGAACATTTCCATTTGTGTTTATTATTGTGGAGCAGAGAACGTCTGTTTTTAATCAACCTAAGAGTTTAAGGAACTTAACGGATTCAAATTTGTGACAATTTAATTGACCAGACCATTACACATACACAACTACAAAGACACCGGTCCGTGGGCGCACACACTCTCTCATTTTCATGCACGTAAGTCAGTGTCCAGTGACGTAAAGCATGATGACTCATTGCCCATCAGAAAAAAAGAGCTATTGTCTTGTCTCCTCTGACCCCGCTTTTCTAACCTCTCACAACCACTCAAGCCAACCTCATCACACCATACCTGACAGCATTCCTGTGTTTACAAGAAACAAATGGTATGTAATGTGAATTTTAATACCCGACGAGTCATAAAAACCACCCATTGTGTCAAAATCTAATCAGCTCTCGGATAACTTTTAGTTTTAATAACCTTCCAAAGACGTCGAAAAAGCCACAGAGTGGAATATAAAAAGGGAGTGAGTCAGTTATAATGACATTACAGTCTATGTCACCCAGGCAGAAGTGTGAGGAATATATTTCCTTAATTAATGCACAGAGACTAATGAGCTAGGAGGTTAGACAGGCAAGTTTTCTTATTCTTCTCTGTGGAATAATTACCCATGTGAATATTGCTGTGGTTACACTGAACTGTCCGTGGTCACACTTATACTGTAAAGTAACTGAAGCATTCAAATGTAGTTAACCACAGCTTTAGTGTCATGGAAACAATCTGAACTTTAAAAATCAAGGATTTAAAAAAAATAATTTGCCAGGCTAGGCATTCTGTTGCGAGTCTTTTTTGTTGTTTTGGATTCTCAGCTGAACATGTTTCCTAAAAAAAAATTGTGTAGCTGTAAAAGTACTTGTTTGCTGCTTTTGGATTGTGTCCCGCGTGTCTTGAAACATCAATTTCCTACCATTTATGCACCGGTATTAAATGCCAATGTTAATAAATAATGTTCAACCTTCAATTTCCTGTGATGAGTGAAACCTGCGGGTGAGTCATCAGACTCTGCAATGCACCACAATAACCTATAGTGAGGGAGGGTGGAGACTAACTGAAGCTTCCCAGGAGAGCTCTGGTTCAAACAGACACAAACTACAATCAGACATAGACCCAGATGGTGTTGACTGGATAGTGGACCTTTCTGATGTGTTTATGCTTGGTTCGCAGTTAGACAAGACACACGCTGGGAAAACAGACACTCATAACAATCAAAATGCCTCCAGCAGCCTGCTGTGAAATCAAACAGGAGTTTGTGTTAATGTCTGTGTGAATGCTACTGGGAAACAGACTATTACTCTTACCAGTTGCTTCATTGTAATGGATGATGAAAGAAAGAGGCTTAGTCTCAGTCAGACACTAATATGACACTAATGTCATGTACTGTAGAACTTTATCAGGGTACTCACAAATATATTTTTTTACATAATACTGTTTTTAGCTAAATTTGAAATGATAATTAAAACGGAAAAGCATATTTTTGAAAACTAGTGCATGTTTTAACAAATTATGTTTAGCCTAAGCTTGTGTGATTACTTCAACTAACAAAACAGTGTCATACTACAGGATTTTATGTGTGCAGATACGTAGTATTTCTTTACAATGCGAGATCGCCAACTACTGGCCTGGCATGTATAATACATGATTTTTGTCATTTTCTCAGATATGTGTAAATGGGGTTGGCTTTGACTACATTGTTGTCTGCACACAAAACTTTTCAAAAAGTGTGTGTACACATTCTCTAGGTCAGATAAAGCAGTTAAATAATAAAAATCATAGTAACAACAAATATTAAAAATAATAGAGACTTTTTTCTTTGAAATGTCATTAGGATAAAACAAATGTGCACAGGTACACCAGGTACTCCTGAACTTTTAAGAATGCCTCGAGCTGCAGTGTTTGTTTGTCATCTTCTGAGAAAATGCTTGATGGTCGTCTAGTTACGAGAGACGCCAGGAGAGCGTGAGCGCAAAGCGCATTGAAAATGGTGAAGGAAACCACACGCTTGTCACTTATTTGAAATATTTTTTATTTTGTTAAAATATTTTTTGCTTTTGACTATTTAAACTATTTGCCTCAGTAATATTGGTAAATTAAAATAAAATAGGTAAATTAAAAAAAATCCTAATATATTTTTTAAAATGTATTGTTATTATATTGTATTGTATTGTCATTATATAAAAAAAAAATTGATGATTATTGGTACCGAATGATATGAAACATGATATTGTGGTATATATATATATATATATATATATATATATATATATATATATATATATATATATATATATATATATATATATATATATATAATTTTTTTTCAATATCGCCCAGCCCTACAATGTTTTACAGTATTACATAATGTATCGTTGTTCAACTGTTTAAAGAATTTGTATAAGTAGAATAATGCCTCAGTAGGTTAGCTATTCATAAGAAAAAAATAATAAAAAATCTTGCATCCAATATTTGTCTTCATATTTAAGTGAACAGCACCAACATGGCCCTACGAGACAAGACAAATCTTCCACTTTATGTCCACACATGTAGCAGAATGACAATAAAGCTTAACTTGACTTCACTTGAGCTTAAGATTTTCTAGAATTTAAAAAATATATATATATATATATATATATATATATTTACATTTTAATCAAACTTACATTAAATATTAATATTTTAGACTCAGAAAAAAATATTTTTGCTACTTTCTAAAGTTAATTATTTGAAATGAGCTGAAACAACACAATTCTTAATTTTTTTTTTGGAACAACTTAATTGTTTTACGTTTGATCCACTCAAATTTGTTAAACATTTATGTTAACCTAATCAGTTCGTGTTGAGACAACATGAAATTGTGTGGAATTTTTCAGCATTTACAGTGTAAACTGTCAAATATACACTACCAGTCAAAAATTTGGGGTCAGTATTAAATGTAATAAAATAAGCTTCTCGTGCTTGATAAGGCTGTGTTTATTTAATCAAAAATGCAGTACAAATTGCAAAATTCTAAAATGTTATGGCACTTTATAATAACTGTTTAAAAGTAGTTTATCATGTATTGAAAAATTCATTCCAGTGATTTTAAAGAGGATATTTTAGCTTCATTACTCCCGTCTTCAGAGTCACATAGTCCTTCAGAATACACTTTAATAATAATATTATTATAATTATTATTAATATTACTATTATTAATACTATTATTAATGGTAATGATTTAATTTGAAACTACAATCAATAAGAAAGCAGTTATTTTATATTGTAATTAATATTTAACATTTTTTTTTTTTTTTTACAAATGCTTTATAAATGTGTTATGAACAGAAAAATAAAAATGAATAAAAAAAAATAAAAAAAACTGAAGGAAAAAAAAACTGCCCCAAACTTGACAGGTAGTGTATATTTGAAGTGTTGAGAAAAAAAAAAAACCCTCTGTGCCATCTGAAATTGTCATCTAAAATGATAATTTTCTTAGGCTCTTGTGAAGGTTCAGTAATTTAAATTTTATTGCAAATGATTTTTTTCTTTTCATTTGCCTTTAAATTTAAAGTGAAATATAACTGAACAAATATAGGAAGCTGAGAAAAGACCTTTATATAGAAGAAAAATTCAGACGGCACATAGAGGTTTTAGGATCTGAACTATTGATTTGTTATTAAATGTTATAAAATGTAAAAAGAAAAAAAAAGTTAAATCGTTATTTAATGTTTAAAATATTTTTTTCTTTTGAGAAATATTGTACTTGTTTAAAGGATTAATGCTTGCATTTTAGAATGGTTTAAAATTAAAGCTACAAGAAAAAAAGGAAAACCCACGCAAACACAGAGGGCCCTATCATACACCAGGCGCAGTGTGGCACAAGGCGTGGCGCAATAGTCTTTTGGTAGTTTAAGCTGGGCGCAAGAGTCGTTTTGAGGCGTTGCGCTACGCTGTTTAAATAGCAAATGCTTCAGCGCTCATTTTTGCGCCCATAGACGTTCTGGTCTAAAAAGGAAGGCGTTCGGAGGCAGACCGCTGGCGCGTTGCTATTTTGAGAATCTATAATAGGCGCAAAGTTGCGCCTCGCTTACACACTGCTTAATACGCACAAGAGAGCAATAGGCAAATATCTTTACATATGAAAAAATGTAAATATTAAGGATATATATAGGATATAATAAGAATAGAAATAGAATATAAATATAAAGGATTAAAATATTACAAAACATATTATTTTCTAGCCTACATAAATATGAAAAACCACTGCTTTTATGTCTTCTACATCTCGGGAGGCTTTTTCAGTTCATTCATAACAATTTGCTTTTGTATAATGTTATTATTATTAGCAGTATTATTTATTATATCCATATTTATATTTGTTTTATTAAAAACAAGCTTAGATTTGCCCACCTGTCAGGTTTTAGACCATATGGGGCACAGCATGTGTTTTAGGATATAACTCAGGTTTTTGAGCACATTTTGCTATTATTATTCATTTATTCGTTTGCTGGAAATTAGAACTGAATTTGGAAATAGTTTTGAAACGAATATTTGCACTTAACAAACAAAAGTATTTATTTATAGACTAATTGATGTCTGTGCATAAAGGTTTCCCTATCCAAGAGCGAAAGTGAAAGTGATACATTATCTCTCATTCTCACGCAGTAGATGCTCTGTTTAACAGTTTTCTGTTAAAAAACTGTTAATTGTTTACTGTTTGCTTGTGAAATGCTAATTTTTTCCACTTAGACTTACTTTGCGTCCTGTAAATAGCGAATGCGCTCTTGGCGCGACGCAGCTGACTCTTAAAGGGAATGGGAGATGAGATTCTAATTGGTTTATTCTCAAAACACACCTATAACTCATTAAGAAAATAAACTCAACCCTTTTAGAACATGCACCGCGGCGCAAGGCAGATTTCCCGTCATTAAATTAGCAAAAACGCGTCCTGACACGCCCTGAAAGTGTTTGCGCCCTGCGTTTTGCGCTCTGCGCATGGACCGTCAAAATAGAGCCCTGAGAGAACATGCAAACTCTACACAGAAATGCCAACTGACCAAACTGGGACTCGAACCATCAACCTTTTTGCTGTGAGTCGACATTGCTAATCACTGAGCCACCCTGTCGCCTTATGTTAGTTAAATTTATTAATGAAAATAAAGTTCATTGTTAGTTCATGTTAACTTACAGTGCATTAACTCATGAAAGCATGAATTTGAATTTAATAACCATTAGTAAATGCTGAACTATGATTAATAAATGATGTACAAGTATTGTTCATACTATAGTTCATGTTATTAAATACATAACTAAAGAAACCTTATTGTAAAATGTGACCCATAACTTCTATATTTACAATAGAGTATGCTAAACAAAAGGAACAAGAGCAAACAAAAAAGCAATGGTGTATATAAATATTTTATGTAACTATTGCTGTTTTATGGTGTTGATCTAGTACTATTTAATAACTCAAATACACCGCACAAATGGATGGAATACAAGTTTCTGCAAGTGATGATTAAACACTCTGACTACCATGGCAACCTTGCCGCATCGTCAGACAAAACAACTGTATGTTTTAGACCAGGCTGGTGTTCAGTATTCTGCTACAGTACTGCATATGAGTTTTTACATAATCAGGGAAACATTTGCATGCCATTCTGGTTCACATAATGTGACGAAGATAGCAGTGAGATGGATTAGTGTCTGACATTACTCTGAATGTAAATTAATGGATTATAACACTGGCCATGTGCATTTGGACTCCTGGGCACCTCACTGGCAGGCATATATATTTAAAATGAAGCATAAAACACCTTAATCTGGGTGATTGTAAGTTTTCCACATGTACTTGCATCAAATCTTGCACTTTCAGATTGGGAACTTCCAATCAAAAAACTGAAGCTAATCATTTTAGAAAATGAGCTTACAGTACAAATAAATCCAGTAGGTTTATAATGGCATCAGATTTCTTGTAGCTTTTATCACTGTATAGTAGGCTTGGGTGGTAATACGGTAATATGGCATAACGCAGAATCTAAAAATAGCAACGGTGTCAGTTTCAATACCTTCAAACCATTATAAAAAACAATGCATCTAAACTGGAGACTAGTATTAAATATTAAATATTATTTATTTAATGCCTACAAATGCGTATGCATGATTGTCATCACGAGACAGTGTGGAGGAGAGAGAGAGAGGGAGAGAGAGAGAGAGAGGGAGAGGTGAGGTGGCAAGTCGTGCACCAACTGACCTGCAGTTTGGTAGAATTTCCGGTTTGACCGAACAAGAAGGGAGAAGTGGTAAATACAAACTAGAGGTCTACATTCTTTGTTGGCTTGTTTCTTGCGGTGCGGGAATAAATTTACGAATAAAGCGCGGAAGCGGTTGGTACCTCTGGTGTAATTTGAAAGGGAGCGGGCGCTCGGTCTAACAATATTGCTCCCGAGTGAGCGAGCACCGCGCATCCATGTGGATGCTGTGTGTGTGTATGTGTGTGTGTGAATGAGAGAGAGGGGGTGTAGTGCTGTGCATTGCTTGGTGCTGTCTCTCTCTCTCTGTGAGTGTGTGTGTGTGAATGAGAGAGAGCGTCCTGCGCAGATCTCTAATACGAACAAGACAAACAGGTGACCGCAATCCTAAGGTCGCATATACGGTATTCAGTTTCTTAATGGTTTAGGCAAAAAACCAACAGTTTGGTGACGCAGTATAAGCCTTACGTCATAGTTTTTTTATTATGCACGTTAATACTGGATACCGGGGTAAAATAAGGAGGAGGTTTGATGGTATCAGAATTTTGATACCGCATAAGCCTTCTGTATAGAGTATTATAACTGTTATGTATGAGAGTGCCAACAGACAAACAAGTTCCTTAGGCAGTTTATTATAAACAATGATGGTCAAACAGGCAGGGTGAACCAGAAAAAAAAAAAAAAACAACAATACAAGAGGTAGTGCAAAGTGGTGATCCAAGGCAAGCGAGCTGTCGAGGCAGGCAGCAATTAAACAATAAACTATCCAGAATTAGAAACTTGGCAAAACAAAACCTGGAGGAATGCTCATAAATGTACAGTATAACAACACTTCGCAATGGCTGACCATACAGCACTTGTCCAGTTCGTGAGAATCAGGTGTGAGTTGCAAAGCACTGTGGTACATGTAGTCCAGGTGAGTATTTTTTTGAATAAAAGGTTACTTTAACAGGTATAATAACAAAAACAATATATTGCTTTTTTGTACATGTTCAGAGTAATCAAATATTACCACCAAATTGAACTGCAAAATCATAATAAAGTACATCAAGTAACACTTCACGATAAAGTCTCAGTGGTAAATATTAAATTAGTTTATTGATTAAAATCAACAGTGAGAAAAATATACATTATTACAGTCACTATGTTAATATTAATTTAAAAATACAAGAATTGTATTACTTATTAACTCCATTTAATAAAATGATTACAACTTGTAATCAGATTATGACTATTTAATTGTTTTACTAAAAAATTAACATTATGTAATAAAAGCTTTTGTAGTTTCCATCTTGAGTTTTGTTAAATGAGCCAATCTTGGGAAGTGTTATTGTGTGTTAACCCTGTAAATAGTCAAAGTTTTTTTTTTTTTGTCAATATTCTAGCACTGTAGACCAGTTTAACGAGAAAATATTTAAGCTAACCAATTACATCTCTAAGAATTTTTCATTGATAATATCACCAATGCAAATACAATGTGAGTATTCTTTACAAGCACTCTGGAAGTTTCAATGTTAAATAATTATTTTTAATTAAATAATTTAATTAAATATTACTCCTCATTTAAAATATAGCAGACATTATTCTGTGATTTGAACAATGATTTCAGCAATCTTGAAAAGACCAAAAAATCCAAAAACAGCTGAAGTCGATATGATAGTCTTGTATTGGAACCGATATTACAACTGACTAGTCCAGGTGGGCATGTATAGATCTGTGACTAGAGAATGAAATTTTACAAACAGCAGAATAAAACTGACGGATGTGCTGGTGTCATTAATTAGGAAACAGACACCCTTGGGTCATTAACATGCATATTTCATGGCAGAGAGGCTGGATTTATCGGAGCGTGTAGCCTGTCCTGTGCAGAGATCAGAGAGATAATCATGGACCGTTCTAAAAGGAAAGGAGGAATCTGGTAAGATATAGCCATCATTTTCAGTGTGTGAAGCATCCTTTATATCTTTCTAACATGTTCTATCAACAAAATGCTAATTTTATAACCAATGTCTGATCAACAGTATAAGTGGTAGACGATTAATAATTGGATAAATAATTATACATTTATTTTTCCTGCAGCAACTGAAAGTCAGATTGGCAAAAGATGTGTGATTCAAATAAGGAACACAATAAATAAATAAGAAACAGTCAACATAAAATAATAATTAATTAAACAAACAAACATCAGGATTACAGGAAGTTGTTTAATAAAATTATAAAATCCTGTTCTATTTTTGTCTAAGATTTAATGTTTTTTAAAAAAGTCTCTTCTGCTTACCATGCCTGCATTTATTCAAACTTATTTTCTATTTAAAAATGTTTAAAATGATATTTGTTTCTGTGATTTCAAAGTATATTATTTAGCATAATTACTCTAGTCAAATGATCCATCATATATCATTCTAATATTCTGATTTGCTGCTTAAAAGAAATAATCAATTGAGTATTTAATCTTTCAGAATATTTTGATGATTAGAAAGATCCTAAGATCAGAATTTATTTGAAATAAAAACAAAGGTTTTATAACCTTACATAATGCTATTTACAAGCTTAGATTTAGTAGCTATGTTTACATCTAAAGGTGAGAATTAGATTTATGTGTAAAACTGGAACATAGCACAAAACATTTGCAAATAAAGCACCATTTCTATTAAATCAGTCAAAGACTACAATATAAAGAGTCTACTTCTTGACATCAGATGTTAACAAATAAAATGGAATTTGCTGTAGTAAGAGAAACCACAATTTATTTTCTTAATAAATTCCCTGTGCCTCTAAAGACGAAGAGGAAATGCAAAGAACTCATGCAGTTATAACTAACATTTGGAGGCATGAGACCACTCTTTGGGAGCGCCAACTCTCAAAACAGTTCTACTTTAATGACAGACTTTGGCTGAGAGATTTTAGAATTAGTAAAATAATATTTCAGATTTTATGTAATGGAGTTGTTCTGCTGGTTTGTCATGCTTTTCTACTTCAAATTTTTTTCCACTTCTATTTTCTTTCACTTCTATTTTTATTGCATTTTTATTATTTGTTATAGTTTTATGTAATAAACAAAATCACATAAATGTTTGATGGATGTTTTTGTAAATGTGTTTTCATTGTAATTTATGTGGATTTCTTCTTATAGGATAAAAAGTTTATAATACTCATTTTCAAAATGTTTTTGTATCTGGACATTTCCATTAAGCATTTTTTATGTGATATTCCAAAATGTGCATAAAATAGGTGGATGAAAACATAGCAAGTGTATTTTGATCAAGAATTAACTTGATCAAAAGTAATGATAAAGACATTTATAATGTCACAAAAGATTAATATTTCAGATAAATGCTGTTTTTCTGAACTTTTTGTATTTATTAAAGAAACATAATGTAATAAATCATAATATCAACATAATAAGAAAAACAATTTTTGAGTAGAAAATCAGCTTCACTTGAATAATTCAGCTTTGAAGTCACTTATATAAATTACACTTAAAAATATGTTCAAATAAAAAAGTTACCTTAAGTAGTAAAAATATTTCAAAATATAACTTATTTTTGTCTTACTTTGGCTCAAATCAGTGCATTTCGGTAAAGTGAATAAATAAATGCAAAATAAATGTAGAAGAAACTTCGTAATGTTCTAAAAAGTGACTGAAAGTGTATAAATTATACTACTAAAAACCAAAACAAACGTGGTGGTGCAATTGGTAGTGCTGTTGCCTCACAGCAAGAAGGTCGCGGGTTCGAGCCTTGGCTGGGTCAGTTGGCATGTCTTTGGACTGTGGGGGAAACTAGAGCACCCGGCGGAAACCCACGTGAATGCGGGGAGAACAAGCAAACTGCACACAGAAATGCCAACTGACCCAGCTGGGACTCGAACCAGCAACATTCTTGCTCTGCAGAGACGGTGCTAACCACTGAACCCCTGTGCCACCAAAGATATATCAGTATCATATAAACAATAATATATAATATAATCAGTACTATCCTGACAAAAAAAAAAAATTCAATATAAGGGATGAGATGTGATACATTTTATTCAACAAATCATCTCGGTTGCTATATATGTCGTAGAAATATACTGTATTATGAGACCTGAGATGATACGGTAGCTTCGAAAGGTGACAAAAATAGTTACAGTTTAGCTTCATCGACAGTAACTTGACAGTAGCACAGCAAGACATGTAACCCAGTGCTCAAAATAACTGTAAGCTTGAGCTTGGACCACATCTGTGTCTGACCAAAGAAAAAGCAAAAGAAAAATGAAGACGATATGAAAGAACTCAGCAGAGTATACTAAATGTTTTATCCTTTCATAAAGGAGAAGACCGTGGGGGAAAAAAATTCTGCACTTCTGGCTTCATGCCATACAGAGACACAGCTTTTAGCTTTTTAAATTTAGTCACTAGCCGCTAAGAGCAGCAGATGTTTTCCATATATTAAATGAAACCCCTTAAGGCTTCAATATATGGTTATATACTGTTTGTGAGTCATTACTGAAATGACAGCTAGTTTACTAAAACTGAAGCCATTGTTAATTTTGAAAAATTTGAACCTAAATAATAAAGAAATAAGGATTTGAGGATATTACACACATTTTCAAGAATAACTTATACAATTTTTGATAAAATGTCATGTTCCAAAAAAAAAATATATATATATATATAAATAATACATTTGTAAGAAATGTCATTAGACCTTCATTGCTTAAAAAAGCAAGAGCAGAAAAATAAATATGACAGATATTCTATAGCTGTACTGTAAAAAAAACTTTCAGTAACTTAGTAACTAATTTTAAATAAGGTTTCCACAGGTCATGGATATTCTGGAATATCATGGAAATTAATCTACACTGCCCAACAAAAGTCTTGTCCCCGATTCCAGTTGTAAGAGCAACAAATATTAACTTGACTTCTAGTTTATAATTTGGAAAAGTGGCATAAGGTCGATTTTTCTGATGAAGCATCTGTTGAACTGCATTCCAAATCATCACAAATAATGCAAAAGACCTATAAGAATCCACTTGGACACAAGATTCTCACAAAAATCAGTCAAGTTTGATGAAGGAAAAATCATGGTTTAGGGTTACATTCAGTACGAGGGCGTGTGAGAGACCTGCAGAGTGGATGGCAACATAAACAACCTGAGGTATTAAGACATTTGTGCTGCCCATTACATTACAAACCACAGGACAGGGCAAATTCTTCAGCAGGACAGCACTCCTCATATTTCAGCCTCCACATCACAGTTCCTGAAAGCAAACAAGATGCTCCAGGATTGACCAGACCAGTCACCAAACATGAACATTATTAAGCATGTCTGGGGTAAGATGAAGGAGGAGGCATTGAAGATGAATCCAAAGAATCTTGATGAACTCTTCTGATAATTTTGAGTCCTGCAAGAGCGCTTTCTTTGCCATCCCAGATGACTTTATTAATAAGTTATTAACAAGCTCATGAGAGTCATACACAATATTTATTCTTTTTCCGTTGCACTATGACTTTGTATTCTATATGGTACATCATTTTTGTTAAGTGAAAAGAATTTTGCCCAAGCAAAGTCAGATCTTACTGTCCTAATTAAATAATTAAAAAATAAGGCATCATCATATTTTCTTTTCGAAAAAATAAGCCTTTGCATTTCATAAAAGCAACTGCTGATACCAAATGATACACTAAAAGTCAAGTTAATATTTGTTGTTCCTAAAATTTGAATAGGTGACGAGTCTTTTGTGAGGTAGTGTATTGAAGACAATGAAAATCAAGATTTTTTTTTCCTTTTTCCAAAGTCATGGAGTATTAGTAATGTTTGTTTTAGTCACTTTACAATTTTAGTTTCCATTTATCAAAATGTGATTTTACCATTATTATTATTATTATTATTATTTATTATTATTTTTTTTTTTACTTTGTTTCACCTCAATAATTATTAGGCTATTTTTCAGTTTAATGTTATTCCTTTCACACACATCAACTGGCAGTAAATTAGGTCAAATGTCAAAGTAATATAATATTGAAGAGCTTGGATTTAAAATGCCCTTTTTAAAAGCTGAGTGTCAAAAAGTAGATGACAGAAAACTATATTTGAAGTTTGTAAAAATAATCTCAAACAGGAACAATAACAGTACTTACACAAACTTAATCATGAAAAATGATATTCAAGCTTTTATGTTATTCAGGGTTCCCAAGCTTCTTGGAAAAATTTAACATATGATTGTTTATGTTGTCATTTTATAAAAATAAAAAAATATTGTACTGTGCTGTTGTCAAAAACAGAATGAAAAAAGCACCAACAAACCACTCTATTCAATCCTCATGTTTACACCAGACACACCACCACACATTTCAGAAGCAGCTGTCTGCACCACTTCACTAAAGATAGGCATTTGGTTTATTTTTGGTGGATGCCATGTGCACACTGAACAGGCTCAAAAACAAAATACTAAAACATTAAAAGGATTTAAATATGATTTAATTATTGTTATTGTTATATTACAATCTTAATAACAGTTTTATTATTATATTATATTATCATTAAACATTTTGATGATTTTCAGGTTCTAGTTAAATGTCCACTGGTTCATCCAAAATAATTGTGCTTCTTTCTTGAGTTTATTTTCATGTCCTACTTTGTTGCCCTGCAGATTAAAGTTAATACAGTTTTTTTTTTTTTTTTAAGTCAGAATTATTTGCCTCCCTGATTTATTAGCCCCCTGTTTATTTTTTCTCCAATTTCTGTTTAACGTATCTGTATAAAATATTAATGTATCTTAAATTCTATGTTTATTTTCAAATAATTTACTATTTTACCTGTGGGACTTGCACACAGCATCCATCAAAAATAGACCAGATGCCTATGTCTAGTGAAGCTTTGCATAGACACAAGCATTGAGTGGACACGTCAAAGTCTTAACATGCCACACAAGTGTCCAGTAAAACAGATTACGCCATTCATGTAGAAACTTGAGTTTCACAATGTGGAAAAGATAACTAAATGTGATTTACAATAACAGAGACTCATTCACTTACTCACCTTCCTTTAGCCTATTCCCTGCTTTGTCACCACAGCAGAATAAACAGTCAATTACTCGGGCATGTTTTATGTGGCAGATGCCCTTTCATCTGCCCTTTTCATCCCAGCATTGAGTGTACACTAACTTGAGAACCCCAAGTACTGGAAAACACCCATACAATCTCCCATTCACACAAACACTCACAATTTAGTTTGCTGGTTTGAGTACCAGCTAGGCCAGGTGGCATCTTTGTGTTGAGTTTGCATGTTCTCCCCATATCTGTGTGGGTTTCCTCTGGATGCTCCTGTTTCCCCCACAGTCAGACATTTGGTATAGGTGACTTGGATAAATTGGCAGAGTAACTTGCAGTCATTCTGTTGCGGCGACCCCTGATTAAGTTGAAATGAAGTGAGTAAATGAGTGTTTAAAATGGTTTAAAAAAATGATAATGATAAAACTTATATGAATTCTTGATTTAAAATAAATGGTGCTTTAAAAGGTCATTTAAAGTATTTAAATCAGGTGTGGGAAACCTGGTTATTATAGCATATTATTTTGATAATATATTATTAACATACAAGTACAACAGCGTCATGTTTTTCAGTTCGTGAGATATAGATCATGTCAGGTGACCAAAATTTAATGTCTAGCCAGTGTCTAAGGATAACGTTATTTTGACGTCCAATAACAATGTCAAATTACGTTGATATTTGATTAATTTTTGGTTGTGTTGGAAAGTGACCAAAATTCAAAGTCTGATAGATGTCATAGCGGTAATGTCCACACAACGTCAAGGTGTAACATGATTAGACGTTGATATTTGGTTGATTTTAGGTTGGACATTGGGCACTGAAGTCGGCCTGACATTGGGTTCTGACGTCAACCCGTTTTTCATTTCCAAACTAAATCCAACATCCCCACGACGTTGAGGTCCCTGTGCCTGCAGGGAGTTCTCACAGTTCAATATAATAATAGCTTCATTACACATTTTATAATTTTCACCAACAAAAAACAATAAACACATAACACACATAAATGTGGGAATTTTTAAGTTCAAAATCAGCTACTTTGGTGTTTTAGATGCATCAGATTAATGAGCAAAAAAGACAGACTGTGGTCAGGTGATTAGTGTATGATTGACAGGACTGACCTTTTACTAGTGATAAAGACTCACTAAGACCAGAGTCAACAGGGGTTTTCACTCATAATGCTCACCGCTGAGAGCTGTGGGCCACAGCAGCCTAACACACTCATTAAAACACTCATCAATGCTGCTTCCTGATGCACATTAATACTATAATTAATCCAGCAGCATGAATTAAATAAATCGATAAGCATAATTATATTCAAGGTCAATGCTGATTAGCTGAATTATGCAAACTCATGCAACAACAACAAAAAAAAAAAAATCCAAAATGTTCAACATTATTCTTATGACACACAGAAAAATGTTTTGAACAGTTTTGCTTTGTAATATGTTGCTTGGATATTTTAATAATTTTACTGAGAATTGGCAACAAAAGTTGTCTGGTGCCAGTTACTTTAATTAGTTGCTCTGACCTGGTTGCCCACTGATGGCATCATAGCCCAAATTTGCCTGGCAACATTGCTCTAAAAGTTGATGTACCATCACCTTTATGGCTTGCTTCCACTGAGTGTGGGTCGGTACGAGTCACCTTTATCAGGCTTGCGTTTCCACTGCTAGAAGAAAACCAATGGTACCAACACCTGGTGGGCGTGGTGTATGACAGAAAGTTTTAGTCGACATCATTCTTGCTCGAGGAAAAGTCAAAGTAAAACTGTCTTTTTTGTCTGTCGCTCACATATCGTATGATAAGTACTTCTCACAAAACAGATGCTTTATTCACATACAGTTTAAGTCAGAATTATTAACCCTCCTGAATTATTAGACCCCCTGTTTATATTTTTCCCCAATTTTTGTTTAACGGAGAGAAGACATTTCTAAACATAACAGTTTTATTAACTCACTTCTATTAACTGATTTTTTTGTCTTTGCCATGATGACAGTAAATACTATTTTACTAGATATTTTTCAAGACACTTCTTTACAGCTTAAAGTGACATTTAAAGGCTTAACTAGGTTAATTAGGTTAACTAGGCAGGTTACGTTGATTAGGTAAGTGGTTTGTTCTGTAGACTATCGAAAATAAAATTTAGCTTAAAGGGGCTAATAATTTTGTCCTTAAAACAGTGTTTAAGAATCAATAACTGCTTTTATTCTAGCCGAAATAAAACAAATAAGACTTTCACCAGAAGAAAAAATATTGTCAGACATATTGTGAAAATTTCCTTGCCCTGTTTATTATAATTTGGGAAATATTAAAAAATACAAAAAAAAAAATAAAAAATCAAAGGCGATATAAAAATTCTGACTTCAACTGTAAATACTTGTGTATAAATGTTCATTACAAACCTTTGTATGAACATGATTTGATTATCACAGTGACAACTTACCAGGAGACATATCCTGTGGTCTGATGGACTAAGATTAAACTAAGATTGAACTGTTTGGCCATAATGACCACTGTTACATTTGTAGGACAAAGGGGAAAGCTTACAAGCCTAGGAACACCATTCTAACTGTGAAGTATGGGGTTGGCAGCATCATGTTGTGGGGCTGTTTTGTTGCAGGAGGGACTGGTCCACTTCACAGCATAGATGGCATCATGAAGAAAGAACATTATGTACAAATACTGAAGCAACATCTCAAGAAGTCAGCCAGGAAATTAAAACTAGGCCACAAATGGGTCTTCCAAACAGACCATGACTCTAAGGATACTGCCAAACTGTGCTTAAGGACAACAGAGTGAATGTTTTGGAGTGGCCATCACAAAGACCTGATCTCAATCCTACAGAAAATTTGTGGGCAGAGTTGAAAAAGCTTGTGAAAGCAAGACAGCCTATACAAATCTGGCTCAGTTACACCAATTCTATTAGGAGGAATGGGCCAAAATTCCTTCAAACTATTATGAGAAGCTTGTGGAAGGATAACCAAAACATTTGACCCAAGTTATACAGTTTAAAAGCAAAGCTAAAAAAAAAAAATAAAAAAAAAAAATCAAGGAAATATATATAAACTTTTGACTGTCTAGAAATTAATGAAATATTCTCCAAAAACTTTTCAAATTATTCTGGCAATTAGCAAATGGAAATCATTTAGGTAATCCTAAAATAGTAAACGTTTAGTATGATTTACCATCAGACATTTTAAAAATTTTAAGACATTAGACATTTTAGACTTTTTTAGAGTGTACGTAAACTTCTGGTTTCGACTATATGTTGTGCACTCATGTTAACTTGTTTCCATATACTCACATTTACATGCTTCTACAAACTATCACGCCAATATTTTCTCAGAATAGCTCTAAATGACAAAACAATGTTTATCGAAGTTGGTCAAACCATGATTTTTATAGTTGTAGACTCATGTTAACATGTGTCTTTGGACTCGTGTTAACTTGTATCCCATGGACTCATGTTAACCTGTGTCTACAAAATCACACACAAGCGGATATTTTCCGGTGTGTGGTACATTCTGCTTCACTTCCGGTGTGTGGTACATTCCCTTTCATAAAGATTCTGTCATTGTAAATTTCTTTCGGGACTGGTAAAAGTGTTTTGCATCTTGTTAATTTTTTTTTTTCTAAAATTAAAAATTTGTTTCGTTCTTGGTAAAATTGCTTTTCCTATATAATTGTGTCCTATACTAGGTAAAAATGTTTTCCAAAATTTAAATTTGTTTCGAGATTCGTAAAAGTGTTTCACACTTTGTAATGTTGTTTTGCTCTTTCGGGCCTTTGATGATGTTAAATAGCCCACTGTAACGTCTGAACTTATATGAAATAAATAAATAAATGCAACATATATAGACACATACAGACCCTTACAGTCTCTGATATGTTACCAATTACAAAAACTACACACAACATACATTTAGACCTTATTTGGGTTCAAAAACAAGACGCAACATCTAGCCCACAGTCAGTGCAAACCTCTCATCTGCATCATCACCAGCATGTATAACCTCTTGTTAAAAAGTAATTCTGTCATTCCGAGTGAAAAGATCACTTGCTCCTTTGTTTTTTTCTGGCTTCTCCTTTGTTTTATGGCTCTTCACTCACGGGTTTGTCTGTTTCTGAAAGGATCGGATGTCAGAAGCACTTCAATAATCACGTACACATTATCATCATCAGCTCAAGAAGTTTGTTATTTGTGGCTGTTCATCAAGACAGCGACAAGGTTTGTTTAAGCTTGGGTCGACCATGGCATGTTATTAAATGTATATATTATGGTGTGATGTCTCTGCTGTGTATTTAAAAATGGCGTGTCCTTTGTTTTCATTCTCCAGGCTTGTGCACGAGCTAGTGACATGTCTCTGTAAACCAATAGCGTTCAGCTGCGCATCTTGCTTTGCCCTTCGGTACTGTTTTGTTGTGCTAGGTACCCTTTCAAAAAGTGGTATGGTACGCTTTTTGGTCCCTTGTGACAGTGGAAACGGGCCATTAGAGATTCATCTATGGTCACGATGGCTTGTTGATCCGTTTCATTTCCATTTGCAGATACACTCTGTAGGTGTTTTAGCTACTAAATAGCCACTAAAATGACTACTAATGAATTGTTCTGTGCACTGGTTGCTATGGAGCCTTGTTTCCACAGAGAAGAGCCCTTGACGTTGTTGAAAGCACTTCACCAGAGAACATAAACAATGTGCTTTGGCTCTGCGAGACATGCTGGACTTCAAGCTGTGGATTGGACAGGCTCCTCGTGGGTGACTCTATCAATGATGCTCACCCAAATGAAATGTTCATCATTTAATTCATTTATGTGCATGCACCAGCACTCCTGTGAACTATTTTGCTGAGAAAACTCTTACATTGTCAATTATGGAGATTGTTAACGTAATAAAAGTAACACAATAAAAGAACTCATTTAGCTTAATTGCTCAACTAATGGCGCAAACATCTCATTAGCCATCGAGTCACTGTATGTGGGCTAATAACAACAAGCCTCACTAGAAATTCATGCCTCTACCTACATTTTTGTATAGGTAAAATTCACTGCTATTTTAATTGTGTATACTCACTGGAGGACTGGACAAGCAATCGAAGGCTGTTTTCATGTGTATGTTGACCGCAAAGCTGGTTATACTTTAACTCTAGCACGTGCTTCCAGATATGCGGCAATTTATCATGCAGCATTTGTTAAATACTGTAGAGCCATTAGCTATGTTTCCATCCAGAAATGTGAATTAAATTTATGTGAAAAACTGGATTATCGTATAAAAGATGTGCGAATCAAGCAGCGTTTCCATCCAACGAGACAAAGTGAACAAAATCATCACTTCCTGATTAAGTCCATTCAAATTGGTCATGCTTCCCAGACAGTCTGAAAGTCTGGCTATGCAAGATTAGCAAAAATAATAATAATAATAAATAAATAAACCAAGAGAACCGTAAGTTAAATTAATTATGCATTGTGCTTTACTTAAGTAGTTTTTTGCCATCATTGTTTAATACCCAAGGATATTTTAGCACATTTTAACAACAGATGAGAGGACAGGAAAGATATGTATCAATGTGATAATTCTTATGTTCATTTATTGGCCAACATGGTTATAAAATCACTCCAAACACAGAAAATGGTACTCCACCTTTTTAGTGACATTTGTGTTGACTTGAGTTTAATGTGCTTGTGCAAATAGTTATTTCCACATTTGGTGTGAACCCAGCATAAAATTTTTTTATTGCTGACACATGGTTCACATCACAGTGCCTTTTTGTGTTTTCATGTGGACAGAGATTTTTCTAAACACTAAGGTGGAGAAAATGGTTTAAACAATGCCATTATATGTGTGGACATGGTCATAGGCTGCTGGATCAAGAATGATTTTGGTCCAGTCTCATCCTGGAGCAGCTGAAGTTGAACCTGCACAGCAGACGCACAGCGCTCAACTAAGCCTTGAACTTTTGTTAACCAACACAAATGATAATTATAGCTGTATAATAATAGCTACATCTTTCAGACTAATTGTGCAGAGTAATTGTGCAAGGATGTAGAGAGGGGTCTGGATGCAGACATGGTGCAGTGCAATCTGAACTTTTTAATGGGCTCACCTAACCCCAACCCCTTAACCCTACCCCTTACAGTGACGTCACTCTCTCCATTTGAGTGCATTGTGTCTGACATTGCATTGTTGAATGATGCAGTCTCAGCTTGCATCATAAAAGCTGCATCCAGATACTATTGGGGATGCATCCTACATCCTTTAAATGCAATTTTGATGTTAGTCATGCTTTGCATTGCCTGAAGTAGTAAAGCAGACTGGTGGAAAAAGCTTTGCGCACAGGCAAGTTATTGCCCATTCTGTCTGGGACATTCCCTTCCCTTCCCTCTGAATCTGGGATTCTGTGTGAGGATTTCTGTGAGACTCAATATCTGAACACACAGATCAGACTGGATGCCAATAATGCTTCATTATTCAAACGCAGAGAAACGAAACACCATCATTAGGCACTTTGCTATCTGTTAACAAAAAGAGATGTGAGGGGAAAGCAAAGTTTGTAGTTTGTAGGTCATCTATGGCCTATATAAAGTCAGAATTATAAGCCCCCCTTTGAATTGTATTTTCTTTTTTTAATATATTCCAAATAATGTTTCAAAAAAACAAAGACATTTTCACAGTATGTTTGATAATATTTTTCCTTCTGGTGAAAGTCTTATTTGTTTTTATTTCGGCTAAAATAAAAGCAGTTAAAAAATTTTTAAACACCATTTTAAGGCCAAAATTATTAGTCTCTTTAAGTTATATATATATATATATATATATATATATATATATATATATATATATATATCGATAGTCTACAGAACAAGCCATCATTATATAATAACATGCCTAATTACCCTAACCTGCCTAGTTAACCTAATTAAGCCTTTAAATGTCACGTTAAGCTGTAAAGAAGCGTCTTGAAAAATATCTAGTCAAATATTACTTACTGTCATTATTATTAAAAATGAGTTATTAAAACTATTATGTTTAGAAATCTTTTGAAGAAATGTTCCCTTTGTTAAACAGATATTGGGGAAAAAATAAACAGGGGGGCTAATAATTCTGACTTCAACTGTATATATGATCAGACAGTTACTACACTATTACTAAAAACAACGAAACACATAATCTACAAATGTGAAAATTGAATCCGATGTCACCTTTAAAGACTAAACTTGACTTTGGTAATCTGCAAATGAAAATTATTTTTTGTCATGTTTGTGCTTGCTATCAGTATAATTTTGGGTTATGAATTAGAGTACAATAGGTGGCATTGTGCTATTATAAAAAGAGAAAAAAAGCATTCATTTTACATATTTTTCTTGCGATAAAACTGCAAAATAAATACTCATGCTAAACATTCTCATAAAATTGAGCACGATTTTAGTGCTTTATTTGTCATGAAACAGGCATAAAGCAATATCTTTTCACAGACACATATGTAAATAAACCTGGGCTGACTAAGAAACTGCAGTCGGTATGGAATCTCTACTGAAATGTAAACATTTACAAATTATAAACTCACAGGTACTGCAGCGCTATAGCAATGTCTCATGAGGAAAAAGATAAGTGCAAGGAATGACAGCAAACCAGCTGAGCAGCTGACAGCAGAACTCTGGAGAGAGCACAAAATGTTCTCTGTAATAGAATGAAACAGGATCTTTGAAAGAGGAATAAAAAGAAATATGATGTTTAAAGCAAGAAAAAGAAACTGAAAGAAGAGAGACGCAATGAAAAAGCCTGCTATTCTTTAGCATACAAATGGATACAGTAGCTTTGTCTTTCAGAAACCTCCAGTGTTGGATCACACCATGCTCTTTGAGTCTCCTGGTGTCATTAAAAGGTCATCTTTATCCAAGGCTCCAGAATTGCGTTGTGTTCCTGCTGAAAATGTGTCTTTTACATTATAGAGCAGGTGAATCCACAGCACTCCTTCAGCAAAGTGAGGCCTGTCTTGGTTACAAAGGGAGTAGAACTCTGTGGGTCTCTGGCGAGTCTCCTCCCACTGCGAGGAACATCTACATTGAAGAGTTTCACAGAAAATGGTTTCAGTTTACACACAATGATACAATGATTTGCAGCAAGCTTAACGAGGTAACAAATTTAGCTTTTATTCATATTCCATTCTTGATTAGGAGGACAGCAATGGCATTTCCCTCCTGCTATTGTCGCTTATGGTAGCAATTTGTTTAAATGAGGTCTTCAGGGGATCTATTTATGAAGTAAGCAATTTTATTAGTCAAGCAGGAAAATATTTAGTTAGTTTCAATTGTTTGTTGAGTGAAAAACGGCACTTGGATTTGTATTGTTATATACACCACCTGATAAAAGTCTTGTCGCCTATCTAAGTAGGAACAACAAATAATAATTTGACATGTAGTTGATCGTTTGGTATCAGAAGTGCCTTATATGAAAGGCAAAGGCCTCAAGATTACTCTTATTTTACTAAAATAAAATATGATCATGCCTTCATTTTTAATTATTTAATTAATCAAGTAAGGTCTGACTTTGCTTAGACAAAAGTTTTATCACTTAAATAATGTACAGTATGGAATATTGTGTATGACTCCAATGAGCTTGGAAAACTGCATCCATACAACTCTGCAATAACTTATTAATAAAGTCATCTGGACTGGCAAAGAAAGCATTCTTGCCGGACTCCCAGAGTTCATCAAGATTATTTGGATTCATCTTCAAAGCCTCCTCCTTCGTCTTACCCCAGATATGCTGAATCGTCTTGTCATGCTCATGTCTGGTGACTGTGCTGGCCAATCCTGGAGCACCCTGACCTTCTTTGCTTTCAGGAACTTGTGTGTAGGCTAAAGTATGAGAAAGAGCACTGTCCCGCTGAAGAATTTGCCCTCTCCTATGGTTTGTAATGTAATGGGCAGCACAAATGTCTTAATACCTCAGGCTGATGATGTTGCTGATGATGTTGCCAAACTTGACTGATTTCTGTGAGAATCTTGGGTCCAAGTGGGTTCCAATAGGTCTTCTGCAGTATTTGTGATGATTGGGATCAAGAAATTATTCATTGGAAAAATCGACTCTCTGCCACTTTTCCAAATTATCATCTAGAAGTCAAGTAATTTTTTGTTGCTTTTGGGACTGACGACAAGACTTTTGTCAGGTAGTGTATATATATGGCTATTAGAATAAAATTATTATTATGTAATTTTTCAACCAAGAGCTGGAATTAGTTAATAAAAAAGCAGTAAAATCAAGTGTCAATCTTTAAATTTAAAACAGCTGTTTTGTATTCTTCAATAATAAATTAATGAAATAAAATCTGGTACTCAAACAATTTTTCTGATCATTGTTAAAAATTGTTTTAAATCACAGCTTAAAATATTTGTGAAAACTTATTGTTTAATTAGTTTTTTTATAACTGTAGAATTTTACTATCCTTCTTATTTTGTAAACTCTGAACTGTAAATTTCTCCACAGTATTCCTTATTACTCCTTATATTTATATTACCGTCATTTTCTTTGCCTAATGCAAATGTGACATTGTTTTACTTTGCCTCAGTGTTTTGCCAAATGGACGTATAAATGACAAAAGCCATTTATGTAATTCTCTGAACATTAGATTGTCCACAATAGACAGATAAATAAAGAGCAGTCCAGAGCCAGCAGCCAAGGAAGCTGGTAAAACAGCAGAGTCTAAATTTGTAAATGCAGTAAAAGTGTTTTATTGGTGCTTTATTGCAGTGGCTTCTAAATCCAGACCCTGGAGTACTTTAAACTGTGCACATTTAGTTTGTCTCTAGATAAAACACACCTGATTCAACTCATCAGCATGATAGTTGTGAGTTCAAGACCTGAAATTGTTACGTTAAGCCATGATCAGATTATCATAATTAATAATGATTTTTCCTTGCATGAATGACAAATTGAAAACAGTTCAATTGTTTCTTGTGCATTGTGTCATAGTGCACGGCAACCAATGCCATGTTTGTGAAGATTAACTAAATGAATTAAATATTCTAACCCAACTGTGTTGTCGCCTCATGTTGGCTCACATGGGGTTCCGTCAGGACCAAAAAGCTGCACGTCAATACACTAAACCATAGGTCACAAACTCAATTCCTGGAGGGCCGCAGCTCTGCACAGTTTTGTTCCAACCCTAATCAAACACAGCTGATCCAACTTATCAAGATATTTAAGATTACTACTTCTAAGACACTATCAGTTGTGTTTGATTAGGGTTGGAGCAAAACTGTGCAGAGCTGCGGCACTCCAGGAATGAGTTTGTGACCAGCACTTAAGGCAACGTTGTGTTGTAAATAAAAAAACTAACTAACTAACTAACCAACTAACTAACTAACTAACTAACTAACTAACTAACTAACTAACTAACTAACTAACTAACTAACTTTGATTGTTATTTAGTTTTTTTATTGATAGCAATTTCAATGTACTATTTTTGTCAGTTAACCAGTAAGACATGTAAATTGAGGAGTTTTTCATGTTTTTATTTAGTGCATTATTTACCAATCCATGTAAAAGTAATGTGCCAGGTGCTAAACCATTTAAGACAATTAAAACAGGTCAGGCATATTCTCTGCAAAGCATTAACACTGAACAATATTAAGCCAAACATTAAATAATTACTTACTCTTGGATTGAGAGCTTTTTGGTAATTTGGACTTTAGAAACTCAGCCATTTCTTTGTCTTCCTCTCGTTCCCTGTAGAGCAGAGGTTACTATGGTGATGGGAAGATTGACTGTGTCATTCTCTGTCAATGCATGGTCTTCATGTCCTTCAGTTTGCTCAAGGTTTGGTATTATTACTGAGAAATCGGTCTAAAAATGTAACATGCACACTCATATGTTATGCATTTCCCTATCGTTATTTGTTTATGGTATTCTGCTGACTGTACAGTGGTTTATAACAAGTTACAATATTTGCACTGTGTTTTATAGGTAAAGTTCACCCAAAATCAAAATGTTCTGTTTATTTACTCACTCGCAGGGCATCCAAAAGGTTTTCATTTTCAACATTTTAATATATACAGTTGAAGTCAGAATTATTAGCCCCCCTTTGATTTTTTTTCTTTTTTAAATGTTTCCCAAATTATGTTTATCAGATCAAGGAATTTTTTTTCTTCTGCAGAAAGTATTATTTGCTTAATTTCAGTTAGAATAAAAGCAGTTTTTATTTTTTTCAAAAACAATTTTAAGGACAAAATTATTAGCCCCTTTAAGCTATTTTTTTTTGATAGTTTACAGAACAAACCATTGTTTTCCAATAACTTGCCTAATTACCCTAACCTGCCTAGTTAACCTAATTAACCCAGTTAAGCCTTTAAATGTCACTTTAAGCTGTATAGAAGTGTCTTGAAAAATATATAGTCAAAAATTATTTACTATCATCATGGCAAAGACAAAAGAAATACGTTATTAGTAATGAGTTATTAAAAATATTATGTTTAGAAATGTGTTGAAAAAAATATTCTTTTCATTAAACAGAAATTCGGGGGAAAATAAACAGGGGTGTCAATAATTCAGAGGGGCTAATAGTTCTGACTGAAGTAAATCCAATGAATAATTTTTTCAGTGTTTAAAGAAGAGGATCGTGAATAGCCTGAAGGTGATTAAATTAACAACATTTTTTCATTTCCGGGTGAATTATCTCTTTACAACCATGCAGCTGGACTAAAAATATTTCTAATGTGAAGCAGTCTTTTCTCAACACTGTAGATTTTTTTTCATGGACACTTTTTAATATGAAGCTGAAATATCATAATTGTTAACACTGATAATATAAAAATTAAAGATTATTTTAGAGTAAATAAAAAGAACAAATCAGCCACATTTAAACTGGTAATAAACTATCATTATTAAAAGCAACGAAAAAAACCTGGATTCAAAGTCAGTTTCAATAGTAAACTGGGCAAACGGCACATGCTGCAAGCATTTCATTCCTAAAATCGCTGAGGCAGAATTCTTGACTTCATTAAAAACAAAATCCTATTACTTTTGCACTTAGAGTTGGGTAATGTTTTTTTTTTTTTTTTTCTCAGGCCTGAGACAGAATCCTGTCTGCTTCAGAACAGCTCAATAAGAGATTTAATAAAGGGTGTAAATGAATTGTGTGTCAGCTTCAATAATTCTTTCCAGCATGCTGAAATCAGCTCACCTGAGACGCTCAAACTCCACATCGTCCACCAGGAAATCTCTGGCCTCCACTAATTTATGAATCTGTTTTAGAAGTTCTTCCTCCTTCTGTTTGTCTTCATTGGATTTGTCATTATCTGAAAAAAATGTTTCATTTTTTAATAGCTTTCATTTTTTTTGCCAAGCCACTTCTTACCCTAAAAGAACACTTAAATATTAATTTATTCATTTTCTTTTTGGCTTTGTCCCTTTATTGATTTGAACTTATCCAGCATATGTTTTAAGCAGCAGATGCCCTTCCAGCTGCAACCCATCACTGGGAAACATCTGCACACTCTCATTCACACACATACACAATTGCTTACCCACATGTGCATGTCTTTGGACTGTGAGGGAAACCAGGAGGAAACCCATGCAAACATGGAGAGAACATGCACACTCTACACAGAAATGCCAACTGACCCAGCCGAGTCTCGAACCAATGACTGGTTGCAGTGAGGCGACAACGCTACCCACTGCGCCACCGCGTCGCTAACGCTTAAGTAATGTATGCAAAACGAAATGGCCCCTAGACTTAATTAGAAGGGCATCTCTTGTTATGCTGCTTCTTGCAATTAAATAAAGAAAGAGCTCTTTAGTTTGTATATTGCTACCTTCAATAAAAAACAAATGTAGCTTAAAAAAAGTATTTCTTAATTTTACTTACTAGAGGGTTTCTCACCTGGAATAGACAGAAGCTTTTGAAGCTCTTTCTTCAGTCTTGTAATTTCTTTACATAACTGGATATCATCCATCCTGTATAAACAAAAGGATATGTTAGTATGATGAACTTATAACAATCAAATATATATATTTTTTTTATTGCTACATCTTTTACTGGTATTGATACCTATAGCTGTAGATGTTTTACATCAAAACAATAAAAATAGCAAGAATTTGCAAGGTTTAAACTAATTTTTAGATTTTTTTTTACATTTGCCGAATGAGGTTAATGCAATCAACTCATAATCTTATCATCTTAATTATTAGTCACCTTGGAAGTATAAGGTTCTATATGTGCTCTAAATGATTTTGATTTTGAGTTTCAAAGATTTTGCATTCCATATAGCCAGGGATGGGCAAAAATAAATTGTATATTTAAAAATCTATTTTAAAATAAAATACATACTATCTTAATTTTACATGTATCAAAATAAACTACAAAATACAGTAGCCTCAAATGTATCAAAATAAAATACTGTGTTTTGTATTTGAAAATACTGCGAAATACTTTACAAGGGAGCATGAAATTTCTCGCAAACCTCAAAGGGCATATTGGATCAATCCCTTCACCATAATCTGACTCAGTGAAGTAAACATTGTTTGACAGCAACAGCAACTCTCTGAAGATGATCTCTTTAATGACTATAAAAAAGCATCTAATGCAGATAAAGAGTTGGAATAAGGTACTATATCTCTTTATTGTGTTTCCATCCATTGCATAGCCAATGGAGTTATCACATTTTGCAGTTTTAAACTCTTTGAGCACTGGTCATATAATTAGAATATCTTATAATATTCTAATATACAAAAAAAGATAAAATAGAACTAGAACAAGAAACCATTTAAAGGGTAGGTGTTTTGAGTTAGAATACGGCACCTGGTGCCTTCAACACTGACCCTTTTCTCAATATTCTAATTTTCTGAGATAATGAATTTTGGTTTTCAATAGTTGTCATAAAAATCATAAAAATGTATAAAAATATATTTCACACTTCGAATATATCAGTCTGTGTGGAATGAATGTGTACATTATACAAGTTTCACTTCTTAAATGGAATGAGTAAAATAAATCAACTTGAAAATTATTTTATTATTATTATATGACCAGCACCTGTACATCCTGCTGCTGCCCTGACGGGAGTCTGGAGCGTTTGACTGGAGGATTATTACATTTTCTGTCTAATATACTGTATTGTGCCACTCTGACATCTTTAGACAGGTATCTTTCCTCATCAATAAAGGAAATCATTTGTATTTTTTTCTTTTTAAATGTTTTTATTTTAGTTTTCCCTCTTACTTAAAGCAGTTTTTTGTTCCATTTACCTCATCATATTCGCTTCGTCATATGCAACATAATTATTTTTTGTTCCCAGAAATGCAACAGAAAGTGGGCGTAAGTACTTTCGATACAAAGCTCCTTCTGACTGGAACAATCTCCCTTCCTTTTTCAGATCAATTAAATCACTTTGTCTTTTCAGGGCTAATTTATTTTCTTTTTTGGGAACAACATGCGAATGCTCCAAATAAATGTTTTTCAATTATTTGTATATCAAATTGTTTGTATCTATTATTATATGTTATTGATTTTTTTTAGGCTTCAGATTGTGGGAAGTGTTTCAGGTGGTGTGTGCTGCTTGTTTGTTTTGGTTGTTTGTTTCGTTAGTTGTATGCACGTTATGATCTGTTGTACTCTGTGTGATTTATAACATTTTTAGGGACCCCTCAAAAATGAGATGATTCATTTCAGGGGCTATTCCATTCAATAAATTAATTAATTAATTAATCAATAACTATACGGTGCACCTGCAGATCAACTATTGGCATTTGAAACAGTAGGCCACTGTAGGACTTATTTTATTGTTGTTTATCTTATTCTCTAGGAATCCATATTAACAATCCACCACAAATTATTGTTATTGTGCATTATTTTCCCAAGAGCTTTTTAGTTCTTCCTTAACTGAAAGTGTCTCAGTTTACTTTTTAGTGAACACCAGTACACCATCTTTAGGTGTTTTTTTTTTTTCTAAAATTCCTCTGCATTTCCACCTGCAGCACTGAGACAGAGCATGATTATGTGCTGTAGGCTCCATATTCATGTTTTGGACTGATATTTTAGTCCATCTAATTTCTGAAGCAAAGATGCTGATGCCGAGTTGTACACTACTGCCATTATAATTCTTTGAATTTTTTGGTCTTAGCATTGGGCAGTGTACTATTTTCAATGATTGTGGACTTGTTCCCAAAAATACCCCCACTGATTGTCTGTTATTTTCTAATTTCACATTTAATATTTAAATTAAATCGTGATTAATCAGATTTAATAGACTGAAACTTGTAATTTTGGCTATTTGAATGTAAAATTAATGTAAAGGAAAGACAAAAACTATTTAAATTCAAAATACAATTGTTTATTACAATTTTTGTTTAACTTGTAACACAGATTTCTTCATGTAAACAACATACCCACAATAAACCATAAAGATCCTGGCTTGACAGCCATATTTATTACAGAAATTAAAATACAGGCATGTTAGTGCCATTTGAATTTCAAAACAATCAATGCCAATAAAGAAAACATTGATTTCCATGTTGAATTCTAAGTTTACTGCAAAAAAAAAAAAAAAAAAAAAAAAAAAAGCCAAAATACAGGCAATACAGATATGGATAATAATAATAATAATAATAATAATAATAATAATAATAATAATAATAATAATAATAATAAAGTATTGAATACAAACAATTGTACTCATTGCAGGGCTGGACTGGGACAAAAAAATCGGCCCTGGCATTTTGGGCCAGAGCAGCCCACTACATCGATCAAAATGCTTCCCATCTGTGCACACACTTGAATATGTTTACCAACTCCCATTCTATAAAAGCACAAAAGCCATATATAGGAAAAAACAAGAGCTGACAAGTTAAAAACTTATTTCATTTATTATTATAATAAAATTATAATCCACACTTGAAATGTGGGTGCCTGTGTGTTTTGAGAGAGCCTAATAAATAATGAACATAACAAAACTGCCTGCTGATGAACACATTTAGGGCTCTATTTTGACGGTCCATGCGCAAAACGTAAAGCGCAGGGCGCAAACACATTCAGGGCATGTCAGAATTCATATTTGCTAATTTAAGGATAGGAAAACCCGCTTTGCGCCGTGGCGCATGGACTAAAAGGGTTGAGTTTATTTTCTTAATGAGTTATAGGTGTGTTTTGAGAATTAACCAATCAGAGTCTCATCTCCCATTCCCTTTAAGAGCCTTGCGTCGCACCATAAGCGCATTTGCTATTTACAGGATGTAAAAAGTAAGTGAAAAAACTGAACATTTCACAAGCAAACAGTAACAGTTTTTTTTTTTACCAGAAAACAGTTAAACAGAGCATCTGCTGAGCAAGAATGAGAGATAATGGATCTACTTTCACTTTCGCTCTCGTGGATAGGGAAACCTTTACGCACAGACATCAATTAGCCTATAAATAATTAATTTCGTTTGTTAAGCGCAAATATTTGTTTCAAAACTATTTCTAAATTCAGTTCTAATTTCCAGCAAACGAATAAATGAACAATAATAACGAAGTGTGCTCAAAAACCTGAGTTATATCCTAATACACATGATGTGCCCCATATGGTCTAAAACCTGCAGGTGGGCAAATTTAAGCTTGTTTTAAAAAAAACAAATATAAATATGGATCTAATAAATAATACTGCTAATAATAATAACATTATACAAAAAGCAAATTGTTATGAATGAACTGAAAAAGCCGAGATGAAGAAGGCAAAAAAAAAAAAAAAAACTGTGGTTTTTCATATTTATGTAGGCTAGAAAATAATATGTTTTGTAATGTTTTAATCCTTTATATTTATATCATATATATATATATATATATATATATATATATATATATATATATATATATATATATATATATATATATATATATATTACTATTATGTCCTATATATAGGCCTATCCCTAACATTTAAAATTTTTTTATATGTAAAGATATTTGCATATTGCTCTACATCTTGTGTGTAGGCTATTAAGCAGTGTGTAAGCGAGGCACAACTCTGCGCCGGAGTTTAGACCAAGTTTGTTTTGGTCTAATGAAAAATCTATAATAGTTTCTCAAAATAGCATTGTGCCAGCAGTGCGCCTCAGAACGCCTCAGAATGCCTTCCTTTTTAGACCAGCTGAAACTTGCGCCTTGCGTCTTGCGCCACATTGCGCCGGGTGTATGATAGGGCCCTTAATGTTGATTAATAAAATAAAGAACAATAATAAAAGCATCGTATCAGAGACCCTTAAAAATGTTTAACTCAACAATGAAACATCAAACGTACAGTAGCTAAAAGATTTTACATTGTCAATTAAATGAACTTAAACAATTGAAAATTTGCAAGGAGTTCGCATATTCTCCCTGCCTTCGCGTGGGTTTCCTCCGGATGCTCCGGTTTCCCCCACAGTCCAAAGACATGTGGTACAGGTGAATTGGGTAAGCTAAATTGTCTGTAGTGTATGAGTGTGTGTGTGATTGTGTGTGTGAATGTTTCCCAGAGATGGGTTGCGGCTGGAAGGGCATCTGCTGCGTAAAAACTTGCTGGATAAGTTGGTGGTTCATACCGATGTGGCGACCCCGATTAATAAAGGGACTAAGCCGACAAGAAAATGAATGAATGAATATGGACAGATAGGAAACTAGATAGAATAGACAGGAATATATTGATCTGTGCTCCGCTGCACGCTGCAGAGTGCAGACGCAAAAGGCGAATGCCGCTCGCCGCTTCAGCTATCCCACACATGAGAAACAAGCGTGACTCTCGATTATTTTGACAAATACACACCTACGTTGCACGCTTACACAGAGCCCAACATGGAAGTTTGTGATTGGGTCTGGGTCTGTCAATAAAGAAAAGAACCAATGGGTTGCCCTGTCCGGAAAAGAAACATCTTACTTTCAGAGCGTCACAGCTCACAGGATCGTCAATCACTTAGACAGAAAAACATAACAGTCTGCTAAGTGTTTTATGGGCCGATCAGATCATAAGAAGGTGATCAGCCCGGCCCAAAAAGTACGTCGACCCAGTGGGAAACTGCCCGGTCTGCCAGATGGCGAGTCTGCCCCTGGGCACAACAGGGAAAAAAAACAAAAAACTGCAACTTCTTTAATTGCGTTCATTTTTTTTAACGCGTTAAATATTTCATATTAATCACATGCATTAACGCATTGACAGCACTAATATATATATATATATATAACTGTTTCCTTTGCAACAATGTAGAATTTAACATTACAAACATCTTTCAGGTTTCTTCTCAATTTTGTGTGGTGCAGCATTATTTAGTGGGCTCCAATTTTGTGCTTTGGTCTTTCCCACTGTCAATGGAGCAGTCCGGCAAAATCACAAAGAAAGCTGATCCTGATTGGTCCTCGTGCATGCATCCAAAATGCTTATTGGCTCACAGAAAGAACCTTAAAGAACCAAGCTTTGTAGATAAAACCTTTTTTGATTTTAAAATAAAAAGTCTTAAAATGTAAACAACATAAGAAAAAGATCACATAATGTAAATCAGTTGTCATTAAATAAAAATATGTGAATCTTGACAAAAATGCCAGATAGAACCTTATAATTAAGGTGACGAATTGTATAATATAGGAAATCAAATCATTGTAAACACTTTAGTAAATCTAAAAAATTATTTTTAAAATGTTGTCGAAGCTTACTATATATCTGAATACTGTCAATATGTTAATAGTACACTGACTAGTATGCTCCATATCCATTCAAACTAGTGCTTATGTACACTTGAATTAATAATAGAATTAGTAATATATTAGATTAGACATAAATCACAATTAATTTGCTTAGCAGACAGTCATGAGTTGACTTTAAACAGTTTAAATAGTGGTGACCTCCAATTTACAAAGCATTGTTTTTTTTTTATCAATTTAGTCCAAAGAAATTTGTTGGTTGCAAACTAAGTAGATTTGCAATCATTGGTATAAATAAATGCATTTAGGTGACATTAAAGAATATTTCTCATGTTAAAAAAAATAGATGCTACCCTTTTTAGGATTTATGCTAATTTTGTCAGATTTAGAGACCTTTCAGTCTCTAAATCTCTCTGCTCATGTCAACAGTTTTGTCATTATCGCGTTATTTTGCTATAAATAAGCATTAAATCCCATTTTAAACAAACTATGTGAGCATATGGCAAAGCTAGAGTAGAATTCCTCTGTATCTCTCTGGTTCAGTTGAGACGGTCAGTGGAGGCTGAGCACTACTCAAGACACCTTTAGGAAGAAATGTCCCAATGATTTTGTAATAGGCAAAGCTCTTCCCCAAATGACTGTGAGAGGAAACCGATATGCATGCATTACACACTCTGGCAGCATCAAAAGCCAAGCATTAACATTTTAATGAGGGGCAGCTGGCTGATTGTAGCTCTTGGTAATAATGAAAACAGGAAGGACGGATGACTGCAGATGTGATGGTGATAAAGATCTCAGATCAACTTTACTTAACTGCACAACGTTTGTGGGTTTGGCTGTTGAACATTATTTGTAATTAACAAAATTGGTTATTGCATTCATGTATTCATTGCATGAGTGTAAAAATGTGAACTAATAAAAGAAGACTATAAGAAGCACTATTAACGTTGGTAGACTGAACTCACAGTGTCAGACATACAAAAACCAACCTAAATATTTATAAAACATCCAAAAAAGTATTTATAGCGTTACGCTTTTTGTTGCTAAAGAACAGCCTTTTTCAAAACTGAATTATTATCATTATTGCATAAAACTCATTTATTTTAGTTTAGGTTTATGTTAGGGCACAGTACAGAGACTGCCCTGCCATGAGGAGCTGACCTTTGCAATCTTGGCTTCTTATACCTGAGTGCAGAATTTGGAGTATTTTACTCTGTTTCATTTAATAGACTTAAGACCTGATTAGTTTGGGTTTGGTTTAGGTCCTATCTTAGATGCTGTTGTAAACAACAAATATGGGTCACCATAATTGACCAAATGTCATGCTTTTCCTTTCCCAAATCAGATATTAATCAGGGTGAGTATGGCGTATCTGTTTTTGGGCGCCTACTATTTAGTATCTATATGCCTCCTCTGGGGCAGCTCATGAGAAAACTTGGTCTAGAGTATTATTTCTATGCTGATGATATACATTTTTACATCAGTTCACAGTCTGATGTTTCAGTTAGTTTGAAATTCTTTTCAAACTAGCTACGTTTCCATCCACTCATTGTCAATATATGCATAATAAAACAGTTGATGGAAATGCCATCAATTGGAACGGTTGATGGAAACACGTATAATTTTTTTACACAGTAGGATAAACTTTTTATTCGATAGAAGATATGCACATAAACTATTATGGAATCACTTTCATCAAACAAATTCCAGCATGTGCATTAAAAAACAACCCAAGCTCATTCTGAAAACGTAGTCCCGTGGACATTTTTGGAGACAGCGGAATACGTCCCGGCAGGTACTTACGGCCGTGTTTATTTTTTTCAAGCGAACGCTGCGGGGCGGTGTGACGCTGTTCCCTACCGTGCTTGCCGGCCGGCCGGCCGACCGCTTACCTCCTTGTGGAGGGCTTCCCCACTGCAACCCGTTTGTCCACTCAGGTTTTAAGTCTGGGGAAGAGCTGTTCCAGCAATCAGGTAAGACAAAAACAGAATCCCAAAAATTAAGTGGACGAGTTTCGTAACAGGGTGAGAACACTGTGAAATCCGAAAACGCGGTAGAAAAAGAAAAAAAATCAGGGTTTTTTTTTTTTTGGACGGCTTTTTGTAAACTGTTGCTTGGGTTTAGGGAAGCGAGCGGGCGGACGGGTTGATCGGTAAAATTGGTTGGGTTCAGGGATGGAGGAGGGTGGGTCAGCCAATTGGTCGTGCAGTCAATCATCCGGTCAGTCGGACAGTGGCCTCTGGTGGATTCACGTGAGAACAGCGCGGGCACGAACCGCACTCGCGAGAGGCGTCTGAGATGCGAAAAAGCGCACAACAGTATTACGCGGTCTTCAGAAACGTCCGCGGGACTACGTTTCCACAATGAGCCTGGGTTGTTAAAAAAAGTCATGTGATTTTGTTATAAGAGATCATGTGATGATTAAAATGTGGATGAACGGAAAAAAGCAGGCTGAGCACACTGTAAAACATCTTGTTTTGGTCATTCTAAAACATCAGTGTTAGTGTTATTATATTATTAATTACCTGCAGATTTGCCAAGAGTGTCTGTGTCTTCAAATGCCACCACGCGTTCACTGCGTGTCAGCATTGTCTTCTGAGGTTATTTATTGAATAAAGAAAAGATTGATGCAGCTTCTCCTACCGCAGCAAATTTCTGTTTTTACTACGTTTACTCGTTGAATGGGAATGCTGCTTTATTTGCACATCTTTTATGTGATATTCAAGTAATGCGCATAAATTTAATTCACATTTTTGGATGGAAACATTGCTAATGTCTACAAGGCATAAAGGAATAGATGCATTGAAACTTAATGGTACAAAAGCTGAAACTTAATCGTTGGCCTGTCACGATTCAAAGTCCTGCGGTGTGAAAAGAGTTCTGACTAAAAAAAGACATTGTTGATGGCCTAAAGCCACTGAAAGAAAGCTACAGTATAGGGCAGCACAGAATTTGGGTTATAGAGTACAATCTCAGAATACATAAGCTTCACAATAACATTAAACAGAAACAAAGAAGAAACTTCTGATTGACCTGCAGCACTTAAATTATTTGTTGCCCTCCAACACTTTATTTCTTTCTTTGCATAATGCACAATTCTTTTAGTCTAGTTCTGTTGTCTTGCAACTCTACTCTTTAGGTGTGATATTTGATGGCTATTCGATATTTGTGATTACTAAATCAGCATTTTATCATCTTAGACATATTGCTAGGATTAGGTCTTTCCTTTCCAGTTCTGCTAGTAGGCCTTTTCATGGTTTAATAACTTTGAGGGTTGATAACTGCAATTCTCTTTTTCAAGGTTTACCAGCAAAATCTAGACTACAATATATTCAGAACTTTTACATTTTAGTTTTAAATTGGTTTCAGAACGGACACAAATCCACATCCACACTAGCGTTTCACCTAGCGTTTCTGTAATGATTTCCGTCCACACTACACAGCTGAAAATGTGGACGACTGAGCCCCAGAAAGTCAATAGGTTTTTTGAGCACACCTCCCCAGGTGAGAGCAGTGTACGTCAGACATTTCATAAAGGTTTTACCACTGGATCTCATCGATTGCTTGCCTTTATTTCCTGTATTGTATAAACTTATTGTATTATTAATTGCCATTATTGATTATTAACTAATATTCAGCAAAAGTGACAGGGAGTGTTTTAAATTTTTCAATGATAACAAAAAGAGGCAGTTATGTTATAGGCTCTGTTTTGTTATAAATTTGCATGCAGTTAAATATGCATACCGTAAATATATAACTATGTAGCTACATGATGCCTTGACATTTTGTTAATATCAAAATGAAAATAGACATTTCCTTATATCATGTTTTAATTTTGTTGTTAAGATAGTGATACAACGTAACCTGGGTGATGTAAATGACATTATAAAGTACACTGTTACCTTTGAAGATTCATCCAATGTGTCCTCAGGAGTTTTTAACCATATTAAACTTGCAAAGTTTGAACTTTCCCAGTTCAATTGAACCTTGCATTTAAACATGTTCTAATACAGTTGTTTATGATTTGGTTCCTTCTTATGTTTTGCTGATTCTTTGCTGATTCATTTATTCTTTACCAGCCTCAATCCAAACATGATAGAACAGAGTGCCTTGTCTTGTGCTGCTCAATTGAAGGCTTAAAGTGCTCCCAAACTAATAACTTGAAAACAGTTCTTTAAACATTCTCTAAACAAACTCTCTTATTTATAGTTTGTTTTATTTCAGATGCAATCTTAATTAAAGCTAAACAATTCCTGAAACTAACATTTAACATTAAGTTAATCTCTTGTAACACCATTTGTAACAGCAATGAAACATTTTCAGTTTTGTTTTTTCATTTTCACAGTGCACAGTATACAACTATTTACAGTTTACTCACATGTATCGGAGTTCAGATTCCCTCCTTATCAAAATGTCTCTTATCCGTTCAATCTTACAGAGTTCACCCTCAATGTCACCAACTGTGATAGTAGAGTCCGCCATTGATACCACATCCGCATCTGAAAACAGAAAAACAAGACGATCTGGACTGAAACCACACCGATCATGACCAGGAGGAGATAAATTAAGCTTAAATTGCATCCTAGAAAATAAATGATTTAGTAAAATACTTTCTCCTAAGATGACCAGTGCTTATGGAGAAATTTTGAAAAATTCATTTATTCAATAATTTCCCTTCAGGTTAGTCTCTATTTCAGAGGTCGCCACATCGGGATGAAACACCAACTATTCCTGCATATGTTTTACGCAGCAGATGTCCTTCCAGCCACATCCCAGTACTGGGAAACACCCATACACACTCATTCACACACACTCATACACTAAGGCCAATTTAGTTTATTAAATTCACCTATAGCGCGTGTCTTTGGACACAAACACAGGGAGGACATGCAAACTACACAGAGAAATGCCTACTGGCGATCTTCTTGTGAGGCGACAGTGCTAACCATTGAGCTATTGTGCCGCCAATTTCTGAAAAATTATCTGTTAAGATCAACTCAACCATCCCAGTGACGGATTTTGGTATGGCAATATGAGCGATTGCTACTAAATTGTTTGAATTACGAATTGTACAAATTAGATCGTACAAATTCATACGAATTAGCCACTAAATAAAAAAGTTAAGAATTGCCGTGAGATTGTGTTGGTGCACCTCACACACGCTGCTCCTGATCACAGTGTGAATCCCAGTTGTTTACATGCGCGCCGATAAAAACATGCGCTGCTCATGCTCATACTTCATGACACGAGGTGTTTTGCAGTGAGATTTGCTAGTTGACAAAACAAAAAGTTTATATAATATGATGATAATCTTATTTGGACTAAGCATGGCAATGAAGCAGAAAGTAGGGATAAAGAGTCAGGGAAGTAAGACTATTATGAATAGAATTCGTGGCCTTGAGCCGAGTCTAAGATGAGCAGATAATTCTATAAAACCTTTTATTATTATTTTTGTATTTTATAGAATTATCAAAATTAATATTCATGCAAAAGATTTCTCAAGTGATCTTAGCATATCATTCCAGTTTTGTCTTTATGTTGTTTTCCAGTTACATTTAGTATTGATTTCTGTTATTTATTTAGAATAATAGTTGCATAACGACAACAATAACGACTGTAATAATAATAATAATAATAATAATAATAATAATAACAACAACAACAACAACAACAACAACAACAATAATTTCATTTTCTTTTCGGCTTAGTCCCTTTATTAACCTGAGGTCGCCACAGTGGAATGAACCGCCAACTTATCATAACCAGCAACCCATCTCTAGTTTTGTCCATATTTTACCCAAAGTAAAATATGGGTAAAACAAACTTTTTTTTTAAAAATGTACATGTTTAATGGTCCATTTTTATATTAACTTAACTAGATGTAACCTTACATGGGAGGATGGGGGGGGAGGGGGGGGTTGCGTTCCCAGGGTGCTATTAAAGCTAGGACTGCCACTAATTATACCCATTCCAAATTGAAGTATATACACTCAACAAAAAACAGAAAACCAGTCAGTATCTAGTGTGACCACCATTTGTTTGTGCAAAGCTGCTGGATATTTGTAAGAACTGTAACAAGCTGGCATGCACAGAGATAACAGAGATACACATAAAAAATGAGAGCAAGAATAAAGTGTTGTTTATATTTTTGTTGAGTGTATAACAACCACTAAGCCTTTTTTCAAAATCACATTTAATGGACATTTTTACAGTTTATAACTTTTACAAATCTTTTACCTCTAAACTAACTTCTTCCTTTGATTTAAGAGGTTCTTCAAACCTCTTTATAGCGACTTCCTCCGTATTCCTCCTGCACCAATAAATCAAGGCTTTAGCGGCAGCAGAAAATTGCAGCATGTCCAGGTTACCCGCCTCGGCTGTCAGACAACAAATTATTACTTGCAAGGGTTTAGGAGGCCTAGCATAACTCTTCCCCTGATCCTGCAATTGGTTATGTCAGTGCTTATGTGATGTCTCCTGTGGCATTGTACACTGTCTCTTTCTCTTGAGTGGCATGGAAACCGTTATGCTAGGCTGATGTTAATACATTCTGTCAGTTTCAGTCAGCTGAGTGGCCACTCAGTGCGTGAGATGAGGAAACATGACAATATTCTGGAAAATAGTAATTCCATTTTTAATGAAGAGTTGTTGTGCTGACATGTTTTTTTTTTTTCAAACCAAAGTGACTTCATATGTTTTATTGTCACTGTATCTGCCTGCAGATATACAGTTAAAGTCAGAATTATTAGCCCATCTATATAGTTTTCTCCAATTTCTATTAAACAGAGAGATTTTTTTCAACATTTCTAAAGATAATTATTATCTTTATTCTTTGCCATGATGACAGTAAATAATATTTTACTAGATTTTTTTCAAGATACTAGTTTTCAACTTAAAGTGTAGTTTAAATGCCTAACTAGGTTAATTAGGCAGGATAGGATAACAGGCAAGTCATTGTATAACAGTGGTTTGTTTTGTAGACAAACACAAAAAAAATTGCTTTAGGAGGCTAATAATGTTAACCTTAAAATACTGTGGTATGCATACTGCAAAGTTTTCCAAAACCTTTGTGAATATACAGTGCATTCAGATTGCATACAGATTGCAGATTGGCCTTATTCCAAAATGGATAAAAATTATTTCCTCACAATACTGACAATGTGATTTTGCTTTTGAAATTCTTGCAAATTTTCATATATATATATAACTTAAAAACAGAAAAATCACATGTACATAAGTATTGACAGCCTATGCTGTTTCCACTGATCATACTTGAGATGTTTCAGCAACTTAATTAGAGTTCACCTGTGGTCAATTTAGTTGATTGGACATGATTTGAAAAGGTTTACACCTGTCTATATAAGGTCCAAGGGTTGACAGTGCATATCAAAGCACATACCAAAGACAAAGGAATTGTCTGTAGACCTCCGAGACAGGATTGTCTCAAGGCACAAGACTGGGGAAGGTTATAGAAAAATTTCTGCTGTTCCGAATGTTCCAATGAGCACAGTGGCCTCCATTATAAGTGGAAGATGTTTGGAACCACCAGGACTCTTCCTAGAGCTGGCCGGCCATATAAGCTGAGTAATCAGGGGAAAAGGGCCTTAGTCAGAGAGGGGATCAATAACCCAATGGTCACTCGGTCTGAGCTCCAGCATTCTTCTGTGGAGAGAGGAGAGCCTTTCAGAAGGACAACCATCTGTGCAGCTATCTATCAATCAGGCCTGTATGGTAGAGTGGCCAGACGGAAGCCGCTCCTTAGTATTGGAATTTGCCAGAAGGCATCAGAAGAACTCAGACTATAAGAAATAAAAAAATTATCTGGTCTAATGAGACTAAAATTTAACTCTTCAGAGTGAAAGCCAGGCGTTTTGTTCTGAGAATACAGGGCACCGCTCGTCACCAGGCTAATCCCATCCCTACAGTGAAGCATAGTGGTGGCAGCATCATGCTGTGGAAATGTTTTTTAGAAGCAGGAACAAGAAAACGTTCGAGGTTACTAAAGTAACCCTTCGTTCCCCGAGGAGGGGAAAGGAAGCACTATAAGTGGATTGATTTACTAATCCACGTATGGGAGATTCAGTTCAGAAGCTACTCGTCTGAAAGAGTATTGAACGGGCCAATTAAGAATGAATTGGCAGCGCAAGCCTGCGCAGGTGCGCTGCATAGGCTTAATTAACTGAGCATGTAAGCACACCTGGCGCCAGCAGACGCTATCCTTTTTAAGCTGAAGAGACTTTTAACAGCTAAGGGACAGTCATTATGGCGATGGAGTATAGTGCTTCCGTTCCCCTCCTCGGGGAACGAAGGGTTACTTTAGTAACCTCGAACGTTTCCCTTCGGGGGGAACTCCAGCACTATAAGTGGATTGATTTACTAATCCACGTATGGGAGCCCATTGAAAGCGCCATAATGACTGCACCTTACCAACACCCATCATGGGAGAGCGGTCAGGCAAGCGTGACGCACCCAGATCATGGAAGGCGTGGTCCTCCAACGTGCCCATGGCCCTAACTTATTCCCACTTCAAAAGAAGTTTTACGGAATAGGTATATTTTTTTGGGAGTCGCTAGCGTCTAGATAATTCTAGGAATATACGACAGTACGTTGGGAAGCATCCCAGTAGGGAGGACGCTGCGGAGACCATCCGCACCCAATAGGGGAAACAAATGGAATTACATATGGACTAACCCTGAGAAGGGGGAGTGCGCATAAGAAGGTGGTTAGCAGATAGGGAAAGCACGGGTCCACCCAGGGGGGGGAACTTAACCGTGGCGGAAAAGCATATGGGGATCACCAGCGGGGATCGGCCATAGCAGGCACCTATACCCAAAACGCGGGCTGACCAGCAGGCAGACCTACAACGTAGTGGGCCAGCAAGTGACTCCTCCGCTGAGTCAGTACTGGGGGCCTCGGAGGAATCTGCAGGGCTCACCGAATGGGGAACTTTACTGACAGACAGGAGGGTGCACATCTCTCCGTGTTAGGGAAAAAAGGCACCGCAAGCATGTACAACACCTATTATAAAATCTTGCAAATGTGTTGGGTGTCGCCCAGCCCGCAGCTCTACAAATGTCTGTTAAAGAAGCGCCGCGCGCACACGCCCAAGAGGATGCAACGCTCCGAGTGGAGTGTTCACGCACTCCCGGGGGGCGCGGCTGACCTCTGCTCAAATAAGCACATGAAATGGCCTCCACAATCCAGTGGGATAAACGTTGTTTAGACACGGCACTTCCCTGCTGCCGTCCGCCATAACAGACAAAGAGCTGCTCAGAAGATCTCCGTTTTAAGAGTTTTTGTTCTCCTGATTGTTCTTGATGTTTTCAGGCTGATTAAACTATACCAGTAAAGCAAACCGGTAGAAAAATCTATTTTTATTTATTTATATTGTTAAAAATGTCTGCTCTTTTGCAACAGCAAATCATTTAAAAGGTCATGAACACCTCCATTGAAATAATACAAAGTATATGTTGGTTATAACTTTTAGCAAAAAGTATACATTTAAAATAAAATAATACCTATTTTAGTTTTTTTTTTTCTAGAGTAGAGCGGTACTGCATACATTGTTTCTCTGGAAAGTCTTTGATTTTTCAAACACTTATAAGAGAAAAAAATCTTTGCTATTCTATCTGGAAAAAGCCAAGTGCCTGGAGGCGTGCCGTGGGCAGATCTACTGAGTCAACAGTGCGCAAGTGTGGTGAAGCTTCAGAAAAAGATGACCGCATTGCTTGTTAAAGCTATGAGATAAACCAGACACATCACCACGGAAATAAGTGGTGTTGTGAATAATGGTAAAAAAAACCTCACCAAGGTGGTCAGGTCAAGTATTTGAGTAAAACTAAAAATGAACTATATTCATTCTTTCATTCATTTTCTTTTCGGCTTAGTCCCTTTATTAATTAGGGGTAACAGAACCATCAGATTCAAGATTTGTATCTGCCAAATATTGTCCTATCCTAAGAAACCACAGATCACTGGAAAACTTATTTATTCAGATTTAATAATGTGAAGTACAGTATAAATCTCAATTTCCAAAAACAAAATTACATTTATGAGGCTTTGGATTACAGTGTCACATATAAAATCTAACATTATTTAGCATGCTATATACAGGTAGCATTGTTCTTCAGTATCGTACAAACTCGTATCTGCAGTAAAGATTAGGCCATTTGGAAATTTTTGACATGGCTGATGTAATGATGTCATGCCATGTTCGTGCAACTGTGTCAGAATACTGCACACTCAAAAAATTATATTTGCTGCTTGTTCAAACTATGGCTGCGCAGTAGGTAGTGCTGTCGCCTCACAGCAAGAAGGCCGCTGGTTCGAGCCTCGGCTGGTTCAGTTGGTGTTTCAATGTGGAGTTTGCATGTTCTCCCCATGTTTGCGTGGGTTTCCTCCCAGTGCTTCAGTTTCCCCTACAGTCCAAAGACATGCAGTACAGGTAAATTGGGTAAGCTTAATTAGTTATAGTGCATGAGTGTGAATGTGTATATGGATGTTTCCCAGAGATGGGCTGCAGCTGGAAGAGCATCTGCTGCATAAAACATATGCTGGATAAGTTGGTGGTTCATTCCGCGGTGGCGACCCCAGATTAATAAAGGGACTAAGCTGAAAAGAAAATAGATGTAGGAATGAATGCTTGTTCAAACTACGTGTTTGAAATGATCTGTATCAACAATTCTTGATATTTTTGGTGGAACAACGTAATTGTTTTATGTTCAATTGACATAAATTTGTAAAAACGATTACGGTAACTTAATTTCAATTAGGACAACATGAAGGTATTGTGTGGAACCCATCATTTTTTTACAGTGATATATGTGTTGTGGGTACTCAGGGTTTTTTTTTGTCATAAAAGCAATGCACAGTTGCTGCACATAGCCTACACTGTAAAAAAACCCGCAGTGTTCCATTCAATTCATTCATGTTGTCCCAACACAAAATGATTAAGTTAACCTAACACATTTAGGTGGATTGCACATGAAACAGTTGAGCTGTCGCCAAATTAGCTCAGGAATTGTGTTGTTTCAGCTCATTTCAAATTTTTTTTTTTTTTTTTTTGAGTGTATATGCTGCTCTTACACCTTGCTGACGTGACGTGACATTGTTGACGTGGACAACATTTAAGAAGAAACCAGGCTGAGATGATTTGGGCTTTGTGACATGGCACATTATCCTGCAGGAAGTAGCCATTACAAGGCGAGTACAGTGTGGTCATCATGGGATGGACATACTCTACAGCAATTCTCAGGTAGACTGTGGTGTTTAAACAATGCTTGATTGGTTCTAAGGGGCTCAAAATGTCCCAAGAAAATATTTTTGACACCATTACACCTCTCTCCCCATCCTGAAAAGTACAATGCAGGTTGAATCTATGCCTTCAAGTTGTTTTTGTATGACTCTCAGAATATTTCTGCAGATACTGAGCTGAGCTGATGCTTTACTCTTGTGAATTTGCTTGTATAACATATTTTAATATAAAAAACAATTATATAAAAATCTAATATAAAATTTTATTATCAAACAAGTTTTAAGTACTGTTAAGTTCTGTACTTCTGACTGGACGCAATGATAACTAAATAAATCAGATTAGAAGCACAACACATATTGCATTTGAAACAGAACCTTTACATCCAATCCCAATAAAGAGGTTAATTAATAAATCAGACAATGATATTCTCACATGTAAAGTATTTTTAAACAAAGTCTTATTAATCGTAGGCTTAGAAATTAGATTGATACAAAGACAGGACAAATAACTTTAACTTTTTCCTTTGCTGTGAAGCTCTAAATTGAGCTCAGGTACATTCTGTTTCACTGATCATTCTTGAGATTTTTCAGCAGCTTAATTGGATTTCACCTGTGGTCAATTCAGTTGACTGGACATGATTTGAAAAGGTTTGCACCTGTATATATAAGGTTCCAGGGTTTACAGCGCATGTCAAAGCGCAAACCAAGCATGAAGACAAAGGAGTTGTCTGTAGACCTCCAAGACAGGATTGTCTCGAGGCAACAAACTGGGGAAAGTTACAGAAAAATTTCTGCTCCTCTAAATGTTCCAATGAGCACAGTGGCCTCCATTATCTGTAAATGGTAGATGTCTGGAACCACCAGGACTCTTCCTAGAGCTGGCCGGCCGTATAAGCTGAGTGATCAGGGGAGAAGGGCCTTAGTCAGGGAGGGAATCAATAACCCGATGGTCACTCGGTCTGAGCTCCAGCGTTCTTCTGTGGAGAGAGGAGAACCTTACAGAAGGACAACCATCTGTGCAGCTATCTATCAATCAGACCTGTATGGTAGAGTGGCCAGACGGAAGCCACTCCTCGCCTGGAATTTGCTAAAAGGCATCTGCAGGACTCTCAGACCATAAGAAACAAAATTCTCTGGTCTGATGAGACTAAAATTGAACTGAAATTGAACTGAAATTGAACTAAAATTGAGTGAATGCCAGCCATTACTTTTGGAGAAAACCAGGCACCGCTGATCACCAGGCTAATACCATCCCTAGTCAGAATAGAGGAAAAGATGAATGCAGCAATGTACAGAGACATCCTGAATGAAAACCTGCCCTAACTGGGACGACGGTTAATTTTCCAGCAGGACAATGACCCAAAGCACACCGCCAAAATATCAATGGAGTGGTTTCACAACAACTCTGTGAATATCCTTGAGTGGCCAAACCAGAGCCCAGAACTAAATCCTATTGACCATCTCTGGAGAGATCTGACAATGGCTGTACACAGTCGCTTCCCATCCTACCTGATAGAGCTTGAGAGGTACTGCAAAAAGGTATGGGCAAAAATTCCCAAAGACAGGTGTGCTAAGCGTGTGGCATTCATATTCAAAAAGACTTGAGGCTGTAATTGCTGCCAAAGCTGCATCAACAAACTATTGAGCAAAGGCTGTAAATACTTATGGTTGTATTTTCAGATTTTTTTATATTTTTTATAAATTTGCAACAATTTCAAAAAAACTTTTTTTCACATTGTCATTATGGGCTATTGTGTGTAGAATTTTGAGGAAATAAATTAATTTAATCCATTTTAGAATAAGGCTGTTGCATAAAAAGAAAGTGAAGCGCTATGAATACTTTCCAGATGCACTGTAGCATATTGTTTGAATTCTTTCATTCAGCTCAGGTCATTTTCCTCAGACCTCTGGCATCAGCAATGGATTTTTACTCACTGTATACAGAACTGCCACTCACTGGAAATTTCCTCTCTGTATTTTTCAGTAAACCCCAGAGATGGTTGTGTGCAAAAAAATACCAACAGATAAGCAATTTTTCAAATAATCATACCAGCCCGTCTGACATCAATAACCACATCACATTTAATTAAATCACCTTTTCCCCCATTTGATTTCCAAAGTGAACTTGACCACGTCTACAATAGATGTGTCTACATGTGTTGAGTTGAGTCAAGGGGTCATGATTTATGTGAACTTGCATCTATGAAATTGCCTTTTTCCTGTGGTCTTGTGTATCAAATCCATTAATAGGTATCCCCAGGAACTGATAAAAATGGAAATCTAAGTTACAAATGCTTGCTAACAATGTTTAAAAAGCATTGTCATAAGGCAAGTAGCTTGACAAATTAAAAACAGGAACACTGACGTGACTAAAAACACGCTGTAAGTAAAAAAAAAAAAAAAAAAAACATTCAAATCCATGTCCTGTACCGGCTGAGAAAACCATGACTAATATGGTCCAGAAGGATTTATTTTATTATCATTTGACATGCATTTGAATATTTTCCAGTGCATGTTTTGTTTGTATATTTTGTGTTTGCTATTATATGCTCATTACATATATATTTACACAATAATAAATAATTATAAATGATAATTATTATTATAAATAATTATAATTATTATTATAAATAAATGTTATATTGTTATAGTTTAAAAGTATATTTAATAATACTTTATTATAGAACATTTATTCTAGTAAAATATATTTACTGTGAAATTAAATACTTCCAGAAATGTCCTTTAACTGTTTTTAACTATATTTTTAGAATATTTTCAAAGCAAATTCCAAACATTTACAGTATGCAGTCAATTTAAATTGAAAACATGGCCCTGGAATAATACCTTAATGTAAAGCGTTTAAGTTTCTAATGTAAAACTAGAGACTCAGCTCTTGTCAGATCTCGACAGCAACCTCCTCATCTACCTGAACTCAATCTCCACAAGAGCAGAAGTTCCACCTGTGGCATTAAACCTACTCAAACCTTTAATAAAAAAGAGAACGCAAGTGTTTGGTAGTCTACTATACCTTTCACCAATACGTTTTGACAGGTTTTGCTACAATGACAGCCAGGTGTAGGGATACCTGTTTGGTCCACATCTGTTTTCCATTTCGTGCATTCCAGGGATCCGTACTGACAGGAGGCTCTGCGTTTTTCATCCATCACGCGCCACGGAATGAATGAATAAATAAACCCGAATATATGCACAAATCCTGACTTAGCTGAGATATGCTTAGCAAGAGAGCAGGGTAAAATAAGGATGATGATCCAGCGGTTGTCGTTGCTGATGAAAATAGCTACGGCAGGGGATATCTAGACATCATTGCGCACCGGCAGCGATTCAACTGCAGTTTCTGACCCATTGGCGACATCGTGCGGACATTTATAGAACACCAACAACACATTTTAGTTTATAATAATACAACGAAAACATTTATTTAGCATAGGTATTTACAAAATCAAATCACAATATTTACAAAACCAGCGGTCAAATTAACAACTGTGCAAAGTTTCGGCATGAATAAATGCCATTAAAATAACAGTACAACTGAATAAGATTGGCTAGTTTTATAATTGAAAGTACATCAATTTGTTCTTTAACAGAAGACTGGTTATTGGTATGAGGTCAGAACTGAAAAGAACCCATAAACCCATAAACTGTACAGATAATCATATAAGGAAGTTAGCTCAAAGTGACACCAATAATAGCTGTTTCAAAGAAACATGCAGCTTACTGCACAACACAGCCATTCAAAGCTGTTAACCATTTGTGTAACATTAGTGCTGTTCTATGCATACATCAGTCACAAACAGTACAAAAAACATACTTTTTCATATGCATTTTATTTTTAAACAATGTTTTTAAGGTATAAAAATATGTCATTTTCATGGAGCACTCCAAATATAAATGTAAATACACAAAATAAAAGTATTAAACTAAATATATAACAAAGAAGTGCAAATCATTAAGGTCAGGTAATGGTAATGTCAGTTTCTCCATGGTGTGCACATATAACCTTAGCACATAATTCTTTGATTATACTGTATCACACTGTAAATATAGCAATTATTGGTGTAAAAGCCTAATAAAAGACGGTTAAGCAACAGGCTGACTGTTAAAACAGAGAACAAGGTAAAAACAAATTCAAGTAACTCTTAAAGGAACACTCCACTTTTTTGGAAATTGCTAATTTTACAAGTCACAAAGTTGAACCGTTAAAGCGTTAAAGGTTTTAACTCGTGCTGTTATTAATTATGATTAATCACATCAAAGATATATTTTTATAACTTATTTAAATTATATATACATGTGTACTGTGTTTATTTATGCATAAATACAGAAACTACTAAAAATACTTTACAAATATATACAGCATATTTACATACATTGGATTATCTCCGGGTTTTGCATGAGCTCCTTAATATTGGTATAGAAAATATTTTAATAAATTTTCATTTTCCGTCAGTACAAGTGCATGATGGAATTACAGAAGAGTAATGCTTATAATTTTAAAATAACACAAACTTTTGAGTGATACACTAATGGTCTAATCCAATTCAATGATTTATTGTTAGCTGATATGGTAAGAGATTGGTGGAATGAATTAAAAACTAGTAAACTCAACAGTTTAACTCCAGGTAACTTGTAAAATGAGCCTATTTCCCCCAAAATCGGGTGTTTCTTTAATTCTTTGAGAAAGTCAATACCATGACAGCATTAGTGTTAGTAAATTATCTGTTACAGGATTAAATACTTCCTGGATCGACGATCAACTTGTGATTCACAAATGAAAAGTACACAATGCAGTAAAACCTGCTTGGTGAACTGATCGCTTGATTGCACGGAGAAACAGCTGTACAGTGCACTGTTTAAAACACAATACACAAAACAAAAAGCAAGAACTGGCCTTTATAGTCACCTTTGTTCATTAATCGATTATTCCTGCAAAAGTGTTTATGGACAGAGTCAATCCTTTGCTCATGTATTTGCTCAGTCCAGCATCAGCATCTTCGGTCATGAACTTTGACTTTAAGGATTTTTGAACGTAATATCCAGGGTCCCGACATGAAGTGACCTCAATGCTGTGTTACAAAATATAAAACAACACAAATCAAAGTCTGAATACCAAATAAATGAAAAAGTGCAGTCTTCATAATGAAGATTTATTTATTATTTATTATTTATTTATTATAGAAGAAACATCTCGGCTACTAACGTAACCCTTGTTCCCAGAAGAGGGAACGTAGACATGTGTCTTCAGACATGAATGGGATATCAATAAACGACCAATCACTCTAAAGAGTAAGAAAATGGGCCAATGAGATCAGCTCCACAGGTGCTGCGGATTATTCATTAGTAGTATATTTAACCAGTACGGAACGAGCTGCTACACTTTAGCCACTGAAGAACCGATCACTCAGGTATAAGCTGGAGATCCAGCTTCTGTGACATAAGAGACACACGCCTCCATTCCCTCTTTGGGGAACATGGGTTATGTTAGTAACTTCAGGGGGAACTCTGATGTGTGTCTTTCGACAGGAGTGGGAGAGTGTATGGAAAACTCCACAGCAGCTGATCTGTCATGCCTATTTGTTTAAGTCACACCTATACCCTGGTACATCTGTCATGCCTATATATCAGTCAAACATAGCATGAGCGTAAAGGCATCGCCAGGAGTAAAATCCTTCCAACGTGCCCTAGGCTCCTAAATTACCATTATATGGGAAAATTTTAGAATGAATTTAGATTGGCAGGCATAAATGTGCTTTAACCTAGCTAATTGTAGTCTAGAGATTTTAAAATACGACAAAACGTTGTGAAAGTGTTCCAGTCCCCGAAGGGGGAAGACGCTACAAAGACCACGTGCTACCCAAGGGGTAGGGGAACACTCCGTGGCTGAATTACACATGTAGGATCGCCAAAAGTGATCGCGCAATGCTGCCACCAATTAGACCAAACAGGCATACCAAGCACCCGGCTCCTCCACTGAGTTGGGTGCTGGGAGCTTCAGAGGAACTCTCTGGGGTTCGCTATATGGGGAATTTGTTTTAGCAAAGCACAATAAGTGCACATATCTTCGGGTTAGGGAGCATGGCACAGCAACCGTTTTTGATACCAAGCTTAGTTTCATCCCGATTGACCAGGTTTAACCATTAATTGGGAGGAAACCAACTCCATATAAAGATTATAAAATCTCATGAATGTGTTAGGTGTCGGCCAGCCCGCAGCTCTACAGATATCTGTGAAAAAGCCACCGCATGCTAATGCCCAAGAGGAGGTGACACTTGTTAAGTGTGCTCTCACCCCCGAGGGGCTGAGATAGGCCCTGGCAGTGATAGGCGAGGGCAATGGCATTAACTGTTCAATGGGCCAACCTCTGTTTTGATATGGCACTTCCCTTCTGCTGACCACCGTAACAGTCTACAGAGCACGAATGGAACAAAGCAGTAAAAAGGCTGGGTCTGTCTCCTCCATGAGCAGCGCTTGCAGGTTCACCACCTGGTCTCTAAAAGGGGTGGTAGGAACCTTGAGTACATACCCCGACCAGGGTCTCAGGATAATGTCAGAGTAGCTGACAATTCACTGATCGAAAATGCCTCCAGATCACAGACCCTCTTGATCCATGCCAGCGTCAGATACTGAGTCGAGTGGTTTGAACGGATCTCTCTGCAGACAGGCTTGGACTACAGGGAGATCCCAAGACGGCATGACTGGGGGGTGGAATGGATTTAATGGCCTCGCATTTCTAAGGAATTGAATTGTTAGATTACGCTTCCCAAGCGTGCTGCCATTCACCGCATCATAGCTAGCAGAGATGGCTGCAATGTAAACCTTTAGTGTGTAGGGTGACAGCCTACACTGCAGCTTATCCTAAAGGATAACGCAACACTAATCTGGCAAGTTTGGGGGTCTTCTCGACGAGAAGCATGGGGTCGCTTTGTGGTCCTTTTACTGAACTTAACAGCGTTATTATTATTATTATTATTATTATTATTATTATTATTATTATTATTATTATTATTATTATTATTATTATTATTATTAACAAAATAAATAAATAAATAAACAAACAAACAAACAAATATACACATAAACAAACAAATAAATAAATAAATAAATAAATAAATAAATAAATAAATAAATAAATAAATTTTTTAATTTTCTTAGAAAATATTTTTAGGTCATGGTAAAATTAGAATGATTTTAAATTGGAGACCAGAGTAATGGATCACTTAGCCGGTTTCCACACAAGTTTCTGCATCTTGTTTATCTACAATATGAACAGCAGCTACGCTAAATATTCTCTTTTTTTTTTCTTTATTTCCACCTGGGGATACTCATCCCGAGGTCCTCAGATTATGCAAAGTCATTGATTGGATCCAAGACCATCGACGAGATGATCCCAAGGTGTCCATAATCCTGAACCAGGCCGTATCCTGAGCTACTGCTGCGCTGGTGGTCATGGGGGAGTGGAGAGTATGAGACTGATTCAAGTGACGCTCCAGGGACAGACGAGTCTTCGCTAAGGCCAGCTTCCAGTCTCCACCGCTGAGACTGCAGCTCTGTACCAAACTTTTGGCCAGCGGAGAAATTAAAATGGTCGTGCCAAACTGAATCTGGTTCTCTCAAGGTTTTTTTTCTTCACTCTCCTATCGGTGAAGTTTTTTTTCCCTCTCCGCTGTTGCCTCTGGCTTGCATGGTTTGCGATCGGTAGAGCTACGCATCGATGAATTTGCTCTTCAGTGTTTAGACTCTCAGTAATGACTTTGAACCACACTGAACTGAGCTAGACTGAACTGAACTTAAATACTAAAAACTGAACTACCCTGATCCAGTTACTATGACCATTTATGTGAAGCTGCTTTGACACAATCTACATTGTAAAAGCGCTATACAAATAAAGCTGAATTGAATTGAATTGAATTAATGGCTGTAAACCTGAAAATAAAAAAGCACTGATTGCTCACCTTTCAACATCCATAAATTTTCTTCGAAAGTCTTTGTCCAAACACACACTGAAAGTTGTTTTTTCTGGCGTTTTCAGTTTGAAACTGCATGTCCTAATCTTTAACTCCTGAAAATAAATGCAAATACAAATAAATAGCAAACCAACAGAGCTTTTATAGCTTAATTTACATTTTCTTAGCTGCAGACAAACAAGCATCATAAATTAACATGAATTTAATTGTAGACTGGTTCTTTCGATGGAGAAAATAAAACAATTCAAAGCATGCAGTTTTCTCAATTTAAAAGAGCTGGCCAGACTTACCGTGTTACTCTTTGGCTTTGTGTCATTGAAAGTGACTGCGAGACAGTTAAGATCTACAAAATGTGATAAAAAAAAAATAAAAAAAGTTGTCATTGGTTTTAATTTGTCGAGGTGAATGTTTATATACAAGTAATATGTTTACATGTAAGTAATATAGTTTTAGTCAAAAAGTATTTCAGTTTACCTTCAGTTTTGTTTTGTGGTATTGCTGAAATCTGGGCACCAGTGGTTCTGAGTGAGAACCCTTTCTCAACCTCTCTGTTGCTTAGCGACACCTTAAAGGAATGTGAATGGTCAAACGGGGTCAACAAAGATTTACTGGTCACTTCATTTTTGGCTCTAGAACAAATCTAGAATGTGAATCACTGGAAAAAGCAACAGTCACAATACAGTACTGACCAGAAGTAATGTCCAAGAGAAGAAAATCAATATTATTTTCACCCTTTATTATAACATACTAATATAATTATTGTAATAATATTAACAATATATATATATATATATATATATATATATATATATATATATATATAGAGAGAGAGAGAGAGAGAGAGAGAGAGAGAGAGAGAGAGAGAGAGAGGAATTTAAATATTAATAATTAACTTTATTGTAGTCAATGTAGAACTTTTCATTTATTTTTTCCTTCAGTTAAAAATCATTGTCACACTTAATTTTAAGTAGCCTTACTATGTACATACATTTATATTAATAATTTGGTACAATGCACTTATGTACATGCATGTTTTAACATTGTACTTAAAATGATCTGCATGATAATAATCACATCTGTAATTGCATTTATAATTATATTGTTATCCCATCCCTTACACTTTTAACCACCATTAAACCTACCCATACCACAAAATCTATAATCTTAACCACATCCAACCTCAATAGCACATTGAGTGTTGTGCAATACAATATGAACATAAGTACATTGTTCTTATTTTTTAATGCAAGTCTTAACCTAGCTTCATGTTGTTGTTTTTTTCTCAATACATCATGTTTCTCATTTTTTATGGTCAACAAAACTGTTTTTTTTTTTTTTTTTTTTTTAGCAAATATCTCCCCTGGATATCACTTTTGACCTTAATTTCTATTTAATTAAATATTTAAATCTAATTCTATTTAATATTTCATTTAATTTAATATTTTGATGTTCATAAATATACATAGAAAGTATATGTGACACTTACTTTTAAGTAGCTAAAGGAGATCAGGGCCCCACACAGTTCAGGTGGCATCTTCTTCTGCTTGGAGGTGTCTGAAGGAAGAATGTGGGCTGTGAATATTAACAAAAAAAAAAAAAAAAAACTACCAGTCTAAAGTTTGGATGGCGATGACTGAACATATTGCTAAACATGGTTAAAAAGACAAAGTTGTCATGACCAGCTTAAAAAAACAAAACAAAATAAAAAAATGCATGCTGTTTTAGGTCTAATCCCAAATCTACCCCTTAGTCCATCCACTTCCCCAATTCTCTTTAGCTTGAAGGCATCAGACTAAGGGGTAGGGCTACATAGCTTTTAAAACTGAGATTTTTCAGGACCAAGGGGTTAGAACATTTCCCAGAATACACCATTTACAATGGCAGCATGCACACAAAAATAAAGAGATTCATAAATGAGTATTTTTTGTCATTATTATGAATTTTTTCAACAAACAAGCATCCGTTTTAATACATTCATAATGGTGTTCATGTTTTACCGTCAAGGTTAAAAAATAAAATAAAAATAAAAAACGATAAAAAACCCTGCTAAGTTTCGCTATCTATAATCAATAATAATAACAACTGTATAGCAATCCCACAACATACTTTCACATCTGTCACTTGATGACTTGACACTCGAAAACCCTGTCAAAAGAGTCTAGTGGCTGGAAATAAGGTTTTACAGTGTCTGGAATAACATTAACGTACAGTACTAATGTTGTTTTCTTGTGACTTTGGTTTACATAGATGAATATGGCCACGGTGTAAATGCACAGTACAGTTATGATCTTATTGCCACATTAAATCATTATGATAACATGAAATTGTTGACTTCAGTGATTTCCTGAAGATAAATACCAAAAAAATAATGCAACTTGAATCACTACAGCATTCGCGATCGTCAATCTCATGTGTAGCATGTTATTGCGATGACATATGATGACGTGTGCAGGTGTTGTAGTTTTGTCCCATTTCTTAGGGGTAAAATTTTAAGCACTTCCTCTTCACACACTTTTTCAAGGACCAAGGGGAAGAGGAAGGGTAAAAAAATAGAATTGGGATTGGGCCTCAGTGTGCATGTGTCTTTACATACTCCCCGCCAACTTCCTAGAGGAAGGCGGAGTCATCGTATGCCATTCTGTAAAAAAATATCCATAAATTAGCAGTTTTCTGTATTTCGTGATTCATGTTTTTATTTCCCCCTCATTTGTTTATGCGTTTGAATGACATTATGTAACCAAATATCTTAATCTTTCTTCCAACAACTTTTAGCCTTGAAAAGTCTGCAAAAGTGATTACTATAAACATTTTTAATAGTTTAATGTGATTTATTGTCTGGGTTGGTATTGTATGTTTTGGTACAAAAACGTTATGATAATCTGCTAGTACATTTTCTGTTATTTTACACACTTATTTTCTATGTATTATTTCTTATTCATTTTTTATTTTAAACTATTCCAATTTCAGTAAAAGCCACTTTGTTAAACTGTAGAATTGAATTTTCAATATCAAAAGCTGACCGAACAGAGAAATAAATAAAAAGAAAACACTTGAGAATCACAAAATACGAAAACAGAATGCATCAGATATTATTTCACAGTGCAGAGATAATCTAAAAAATAGAACCTCTGTTTCACTTCATCATATTTATCATATGGATATATTACTTTGTAGGTGGACACATATGGTGCATGTCAAGTTCTCACTTTTAACATTGCACTTTGAATGCAAAGTGTCAGTTCAACACAAAATTAAATCAAAAGCACACAAACTTCACATAAATACAGGTTAAGTCAACAGTTGCGAAATAAATCACATTTAAATTAGATCAGAAAATGTTTAAAATATAATCTATAAATTAATTAAACTGCAAATTAAACTTCAATCACTGCTTTTGACTGAATAGCATTTGTATAAACATTATTTCATAAATAAATTAAGCTTTTGAATTTTTACCATTATGGCTCACACACGCTGTGAACACTGTGACTTTAAATTCAACATAAACCAAAAGTTCCTGAGACTATTACTCCAATTTGTTTAAATACTTGTGATGAATAAGAGGTGGAGCTTTCTTTTTGTACATCAATCCCTCATAGCAAACTAACAGTAAGAGGGGCGTGGTTAAGAAAACAGTAGCTGAAGCCATCAAAATTACATCTTGAGAGAAAGACTTCTCAGATTGTGATTAAAGATTAACAAAACATATTTTTCAGTAGATAAACTTTCACTGATTAATTATGTGTGCTAGCAAAATAAACCATAAATTTGTACATGTAAAGTTTGTGTGCTATTTGTGTGATGTTTTAAGTACCTCTGAAATTCAAGATCAAGGAAACAAGATTTCTCAATTCATGACCTCTTTCAAAAAGGTTTCTCACATACCTTTATTTGTTTTAAACTCTGGGAAATCCACTTCCAGACCTGTAACAAAAACTTCTTCAACAGCTTCTCTGTGGGAAAAGTAAATCTGCACAAACAGAGCAGAAAACAAGATTGTTAAGCTAAGGTATTGTGTAGTCCATTCAACTGTTGTTATTTTTACTTGTGAACAAAACAGTGGCTCATTTTATCACACAGCTATTTTATTTTAAGTGACAAATGCATTGCCAGTCTCAGACTCAGACAATCATTGAAGACAAATGTGGATTACTAAATAACGTCTGATTCTCATTTCACGATGAAAGGCTTACTACGTAAAACAATACAACAGGTCATTGATTCTCACCTTGATGTAGTAAATGTTGAAGTACACTGGCTGCTGTCCCATACGCACATAGTACGAGATGATGTCAGCTAAGAAAAGGTCAGGCTCTTGCGGTTTACCAATGCTTGACTGGAAGGTTGAAAAAAAGGAAGAGGTTTTAGCATTTACAGTTTGTAAAAAAGCATTTAAAGTTATAATCTAAAGTTTTAACATCATTAATAGGGAGCAATGTCTATATATTCTTGTAAAAGAAAGAAAGAAAGAAAGAAAGAAAGAAAGAAAGAAAGAAAGAAAGAAAGAAAGAAAGAAACACACAGATAATAGACTTTAATGAAATATAAGACAATATAGTTTTATGTTTAACACAAACATATTTAATACATTATATTTTAATAATTTTTGCTAAATTATTTTTGGTAAATTCAGTTATTACCAGTTACTTTTAATCAGTACCACATTTAAATTAAAATAAATGTACCAAGTTCCAACTTCATCATTATGAATATGTAACTATAAAAAAATTTAAATGCGTCACAGTGTTTCAGTTTATCATAAACTTTTTTCAGTTTAGCCTTATTTTAGAACAAAATCAGGTAATGATGTAATCAGATATTAAGATGTATTACTTTAAAAGTCCTTATTCAATATATAGTAACCATAATACCCTTATCATTTAATTTGAGTTGAGATATAAACAAATGGCCACATATATTACACTGAAATGTACTTTTTAAGAACATAAAAAATATTGTTTAGGTAATGAGCAGACTACTAAATTAAAAGTATTGTTTATTAAACTATACTTAATGGCACGTACAGTTGAAGTCAGAATTATTAGCCCCTTTTTATTATTAATATTTTTTTTATTTTTTAAACCAAAAAAACCTCACCAAAGGAGGCTTAACAGAGCAAGGGCATTTTCACAGTATGTCTGATAATATTTTTTCTTCTGGAGAAAATCTTATTTGTTTTATTTTGGCTAGAATAAAAGCAGTTTAAAAAAACATTTCATATCAAAATTATCAGCCCCTTTAGGATATTTTTTTTCAATAGGCAACAAAACAAATCATCGTTATAGAATAACTTGCCTAGTTACCCTAACCTGCCTAGTTAACCTAATTAACCTAGTTAAGCCTTTAAATGTCACTTTAAGCTGTAGAAAAGTGTCTTGAAAAATATCTAGTCAACTATTATTTACTGTCATCATGGCAAAGATAAAATGAATCAGTTATTAGAAATGAATTATTAAAACTATTATGTTTATAAATGTGCTGAAAAAAATCTTCTCTCCGTTAAACAGAAATTGGGGAAAAATATACAGGGGGGCTAATAATTCAGGGGGGGCAATAATTCTGACTTTAACTGTATATTGGTACCATAGTTATGTAAATAGGTTTGCGTTTAAATATTCACAAGCAACAAACAGCTTAACACATTAGTACAAAAAAAGACTGCTAGATAAAATAGTAAGAGGAGGAAGTTCTTCACAATGAATGGTTGCTAGCTTTGCATTTATACAAGGAAATGAAGATAAAAAACTACCTGAAAAAGAAACTTTAAGACTTCCTCATTCCCCACTGACTGACATCTTTAACTAAGAATAGATCTCTGTATGTTTTACCCAAGAATAGTTATTATGCTAAATTATGACATACCGTTCTTGCAAAATCAGGAATCATCTGTCCAAGACTACACACATTGCATTCGTACCATGGATCCACCATTCCAAGATATGAGCCCAGAGCACAGATGTTGATGCTTTTAGAAGGCAAATTCTCCTAAAACACATTACACATCTATAAAAATATATACACAATGTATTTGAAAAAAATTCACAGCACTTTACTTTTCCATGATTTGTTACAGACGTATTCCAAAATAAATCTGATTTATTATTTTCCATTAAAATTTTACAAATACTCACTCTTTCCTTCAGCTTATTCCCTGCTTAATTAAGGGTCACCACAGCAGAATGAATCACCAATTACTCTGGTATATGTTTTAACATCAGTTCCCCTTCGGTTGGGGAACTTCAGTGTTATTAAGTGGATTTGATCTTTGTGAAAATCCACGAAATGGGAGGATTCGGATCAGAAGCCGCTTGTCTGAAAGAATATTGAAGGGGCCAATGAATGCAATGAATTGGCAGCGTAAGCTTGCACAGGTGTGCTTCATAGCCAATTATCCCAGCATTTAAGCACACCTGGAGCGAGCAAACGCCATCATTTTCGCTTCAGAGACTTTCTGATCGAGTCGATGAGGGTTCCTCCTGCTGTGACCAGCGATTCTGAGCGAACGAGAGCATTCTTCCGGTCCAGAGTGTGTACATGCAGCGGCAGACGGTCGAGCTGGGTTTCTCCCTTGCCTGGCGTTCTTTGGGTCCAGTCCTCCAGAGCGGTGCGTATAAAGTTGCAAACTTTACAAAAAGAGCAACACAGTCGTGCAGCACATCCTTTTCAGGACGGCGCTCCGACTGTGCGTTTCTGGATGCGGTGGTTTCCTGTCCTCGGATGATGGGCACGGGCACTGAGTTATATGCCTGGGGGGTCCAGCATGTTAATGCGCTGCTCGCGGGCAGTTCATGTCGTCATTGCGATGCCATGACTGTTGCGCAAGATCGCGGATAGCCTTTGCAAAAGGGCGAACCACCCCAGTTGTCCCCTGCTCTGCAGCGGGCACTCGGGCAGTTCCGAGGGTTTCAGCGAGAGATAATCCGTCGCCCAAGGGCCTGCGGACCTCCCGCTCCTCTAAGCGCTCCATCCAAGCTTCGGGCGGGGGAAGCGATCCGTCTAACTGATGGTAGCCCTTACGCCCGATGACACCGGAGACCAGACGTCCACCGCGGCATCGGAGGGTGGGCTTTCATTGTCCGATGATGATCCAGACCCGCTCGCCCCCTTCGGGCTGGTGAGCGCTGTCACTACGGATCCTGAAACGGACATGTTAGCCGTGCTTTCCCGGGCTGCTTCCGATTACCGACTAGAGGGGCGTTCCCTTCTTCCCGGAGGTGCACAGTAGGCTCACGCGGTCTTGAAAAGCACTTTTTTCTGCTCGTGCTTCGTGTCCCTCCACCCTCACCACTCTTGATGGTGGAACAGCCAGGGGGTATGTGGCGATTCCTCAAGTTGAGTGCGCGATGGCGGTCAATCCGCGCGGCGCCTCTTCTTGGCAGGGTCCGCCTCGTCTCCCATCCAAAGCCTGTAAGTTATCTGCCTCCCTCGGAGCTAGAGCTTACATAGCTGCGGGCCAGGCTGCTTCCGCCTTGCATGCGATAGCCACCTACCAGCGCTACCAAGCGCAGGCGCTGGCCGAGCTGCACGAGGGTGGGTCCAACCCAGGCTTACGAGCTTCGCACCGCCGCCGACTTAGCTCTTCAGACTACTGAGTCCGCTGCGTGTGCGTTGGGGAGGATGATGTCCACATTAGTGATCCAGGAGCGCCACCCCTGGCTGATATGTGCGAAGTCGACAAAGTCCGCTTTCTTGACTTCCCCATATCCCAAGCCATGTTCGGCGACACTGTCTGTGAATTCACCCAGGAATTCAAGGCGGTGAGAGAGCAGTTGGTGGGTGATGTCTTATCGGCGCTCCGTAGCCCGCTCCGCCCGCCGTGCCATTCATACCTGCTCCTACGAGAGCTGCTCCGCCCCCGCACACGCCTCTGGCGAAGCGAGCGCGTCGGGCACCTCGGAAGCAGGCAGCCCCCATGCCCAGAACGCCGCTAAGTCCGGCAACGGACCGCGAAGCGTCCCTGGGACAGGCCATCTGGAGAAGAGGGAACTTGCTCTTTCCCCGCTGGAGGGCGGGGCCCCATTTCCAACGGCACTTTTTTACTGCCATGAAAACATCATGAAAGAGCACTTTTCCACTTCCTCGGATGTGACAGCCCAAAATCTGCCAGTCTGGGACGCTATGCCTTCTAGCTTGCAGATTCGGTGCGTTTCGCCAGTGGCTCACGAGCGCTGGGAGGACGGTCTCCTTTCTCCAACCCCTCCAGCCTCCCATCCGGAGCTGGGGTGCGGGGTGAGAGCAAATATCTCACCTCCAGCTTTTCTGTGGGACCCGCGCACTTCCCGGATCAGCACACCCACTCCGCGCTGCCCCACTGCTGGTACGTCAGCGATTGTAGCGATGAGTCCATTAGCGAGAGCTCTGCCTGCCTGGTTAGCGCGGGCCAGCTCTTCGCGGTGGCTCATACGCACAATCAGACTCGGCTATGCGATTCAGTTTGCGAAACGGCCCCCCCAAGTCACGGGTGTGTATTCACCAGGGTCAGCCCCCTGTCCGCCCCTGTCTTGCGAGAGGAGATTGCTGTCCTCCTGGCGAAGGATGCAATCGAGGCGCTCCCTCCAGCCGAGATGGAGAGCGGGTTTTACAGCCCACACTTCATCGTGCCCAAAATGAGCGGTGGGTCACGGCCAATCCTAGATCTGCGCGTTTTGAACCGCTGTCTGCACAAGCTGCCGTTCAGAATGCTCATGCAGAAGCGCATCCTCCGGTGCATTCGTCCTCTGGGTTGGTCTGCAGCATTAGACCTGATGGACGCGTATTTCCATGTCTCCACTCTTCCTCGCCACCGTCAGTTTCTGCGGTTTGCGTTTGAAGGTCGAGCTTGGCAATACAAAGTCCTCCCCTTCGGGCTCTCTCTGTCTCCGCGGGTCCTCACCAAGTCCGCAGAGGGTGCCTTAGCGCCCCAACGGCTCGCGGACATCTGCATACTCAATTTTCTTGACGACTGGCTGATTTTTGCCCTCTCTCGGAGCAATTGATTATGCACAGAGACAAAGTGCTCCGGCACTTCCACCTGTTGGGGTTTCAGGTCAACCGAGAAAAGAGCAAACTCGCCCCCGTGCAGAGGATCTCTTCTCTCGGGCTGGAGCTGGACTCTGGAGCTGATGCTGTACTGTCTCTAGGACAGGCGTCCAGTCTTGTTGTCGTTTCAACAGACACTTCCAACACGGGCTGGGGGGCTGTGCGTTGAGGGCATGCGGCTGCGGACCTGTGGAAGGTACCCAGTTGCATTGGCATATCGCCTGGAGCTGTTGGCAGTGTTCCTCGCTCTCCACCGTTTTTTTCCGGTGCTGGAGCGGCAACACGTGCTGGTCAGGACGGACAGTACGGCGGCGGCGGCGCCGTATATCAGCCGTATGGGGGGTATGCGCTGTTGCCGCATGTCTGCTCCTCTGGAGTCATCCGCGGCTGAAATCGCTGCACGCCATTCATATTCAGGCAAGCTCAACCGTGCAGCCGATGCGCTCTCACGGCAGCCTTACGTCCTGGAGAATGGAGACTCCACCCCGAGTCTGTTCAGCTAATATGGGCGCGATTCGGGGAAGCCCAGATCGATCTGTTGCTTCTCCCGAGATCGCTCATTGCCAGTTGTTCTTTCCCTGACCGAGTGCTCTCGGCACGGATGCACTGGCTTACAGCTGGCCTTGGGGCATGCGCAAATACGCGTTTCCCCCAGTGAGCATGCTCGCGCAGTTACTGTGCAAGGTCAGGGAAGACGAGGAACAGGTTGCTGGTTGCGCCCCTCTGGCTCAACCGGACCTGGATGTCGGAGCTCTCCCTCGCGATAGCCCTCCCCTGGCAGTCCCTTCGAGAGAGCACCTACTCTCTCAGGGACAGGGCACCATCTGGCACCCTCGCCGATCTTTGGAGCGCGAGGAAGACTTAGGTAACCTCCGATTGCGGTGGCTAATACGTCACTCGGGCTAGAGCCCCCTCCCCGAGCGCGCCTATGCCCTGAAGTGGAGTCTATTCACTGAATGGTGTGTCTCTCGCAGAGAAGACCCCCGTAATTTGCCAGATCAGCGTTGTGCTTTCTTTACGCCGAGAGAAGCTGGAGAGCAGGCTGTCGCCCTCCACACTCAAGGTTACGTGGCTGCCATCTCCGCTCTCATGACGCGGTGGCTGGCAGCACCATGGGAACGCATAATCTCATCATCCGGTTTTTCAGGGGCGCTTAGCGAATTAATCCACCCCGCCCCCTCTCATGCCCTCTTAGGATCTCGCCCTCGCTACACAAGCCCCGTCAGATCCTTTCGATCCTCGACTCAGTATTTTTCTGTCCCTGAAGACAGCTCTGCTGGTCGCGTTGATATCGATTAGAGGGTCGGGGACCCGGAGGCATTTTTCGGTCAGTGACTCGTGCCTGTAATTGGGCTGGCTTACTCTCACATCTTGCGATATGTGCCCAAGGATCCTACCACTCCGTTTTAATACTAGGTAGTGAGCCTGCAAGTGCTGCCCTCGGAGGAGGCAGACCCAGCCCTTCTTTATTGTCCAGTTCGCGTTTTGTGTATTATCCGGACCGCACTCAGAGTTTAGATCATCTGAGCAGCTCTTCGTCTGTTATGGCGGTCGGCAGCTGGGAAGTGCCGTATCGAAATAAGTTACCACTAGTTTATAGATGCCTTCTTCACTATCAGAGCCGAGGTGAGCCGCGTCCCCCAGACATCTGTAGAGCTGCGGGCTGGGTGACACCCAACACATTTGCAAGGTTTTACAATCTGCGAGTGGAGCCAGTTTCCTCAAGGGTATTAGGTAACCCTTGGTGATTGAGGAAACAATTCGGTAGGGTGTTGAAATACGCTTGCTTCGCCATTCTCCCTAACACGGAGGTACGTGCGCCTTTTTATCTGTCAGTAAAGTTCCCCGTCAGGTGAGCCCTGCAGATTCCTCCGTGGCCCCCAGCACTGACTCAGCGGAGAAGTCACTTGCTGGCCCACTACGTTGTAGGTCTGCACGCTGGTCAGCCCACGTTTTGGGTATAGGTGCCTGCTATGCGTGATCCCCACTAGGCGATCCCATATGCTCATTCCGCCACGGTTAAGTCACCCCCCCCTGGGCGGACCCGTGTCTTCCCTCTCCGCTAACCACTCTTTGCTATGCGTACTCCCCCTTTTTAGGGCTAGTCCATATGTAAATTCTGCCATCTATCCCCCCTTGGGTAACGAATGGCCTCCGCAGCGTCCTCCCTATCGGGATTGCACGCTTCCCAACGTACTGTCGTATTTTCCTAGAATTATCTAGATGCTCACGACTTCCCAAAAAATATATCTAAATCCGTAAGACTTCTGTTGAAGTAGGATAAATTAGGGCCAGGGACACGTTGGATGACCGCGCCTCCCATGATGTGGGTGCATCACGCTTGCTTGACAATCCCCTCATCGGGGGCGTTGGTAAGGTGCAGTGATTATGGCGCTTTCCATAGTTCTCCCATTTTGTGGATTTTCACAAAGATCAAATCCACTTAATAGCACTGAAGTTCCCCAACCGAAGGGAAACGTTCGAGGTTACAGAAGTAACCCTTTGTTCCCCGAGGAGAGGAACGGAAGTGCTATACTCCGTCGCCATAATGACTGTCCCTTAGCTGTTTGAAAGTCTCTTCAGCTTAAAAGGATGGCGTTTGCTCGCTCCAGGTGTGCTTATATGCTGGGATAATTGGCTATGAAGAACACCTGTTCAAGCTTACGCTGCCAATTCATTGCATTCATTGGCCCGTTTAATACTCTTTCAGACAAGCGGCTTCTGATCCGAATCCTCCCATTTCGTGGATTTTCACAAAGATCAAATCCACTTAATAGCACTTCCGTTCCCCTCCTCGGGGAATGAAGGGTTATTTCTGTAACCTCGAACGATTTCCTTCCTATCAAAAACCAGTTCAACCCTCGGTGCTGGGAAGCACACACACCCTCTTCACACCCTCTTCACACACTACAGTCATTTTATATTATCCAATTAACCTAGATCTTAAGTTATTGGACTGTGGAGAAAATTGGAGCACCCCTGGAAACCCATGACAAAGGGAGAACATCAAAGCTCCACACAGAAAGGCCTCCTGGTCCAACCAGAACTCAAACCATCTTACTGTGAGGCAATCATGCTAACCACTTAGCCACCATGCTGTCATTCTACAAATAATACCTCATATTGACAACGTGAAATAAGTCTGTTTAAAATCTTAATACTTTATTGAAGAATTGTGGAAGGTTCTTCTCTGAGCTCTGTCAGTGTGACCATCAAGATTTTTATTTCTCTCCCGATCACTCAATTTGGCCAGGTGTCCCCATGCTGGTCCAAACTTATGATATTTACGGATAATGGAGGCCACTGTGTTCATTGGGATCTAAAATGCTGCAGAAATGTTTCTGTACTTTTGCTCAGATCTGTGTCTTGATGCAATTTTGTCTCGGAGGTCTAGACAATTGGACTTATAAGCTCTGTCATGCATGTTATCTGTTGGACCTTATTTACAGTAGGCAGATGTGTGTCTTTACCAACTTCTCTAACCAAGTGGATTTACCACATGTGAATAACGGTCAAGTTGAAGAAACATTTCAAGAGCTGTATCCAAAATTATGGGTGGCTCAGTAGTAAGCACAAAAAGCTCAAACAAGAAGATTGCTGGTTCGAGTCTTGGCTATGCCATTTCCTATGTTTACCCTGTGTTCGCGTGAGTTTCCTCCAGGTGTTCCAGTTTCCCACACTGTCCAGAGTACAGATGATTAACTTAGCCCTAGTGTATGAGTGTGTGTCCGAATGAGAGAGTGTACGGGTAAAACAGATGCCAGAGAAGTTGGTGGTTCATTCCATTGTGGAGGAGGCAACCATTTGTAGTTGACATTCTGATGTGCACTCAATCTATCCCACAATCCACCTCAGAACAAGTGTATATCCAACATACACTCAACATCTAGAGCAGGGGTGTCCAAACTCAGTCCTGGAGGGTCGGTGTCCTGCAAAGTTTAGTTCCAACCCCAATCAGACACACCTGGGCTAGCTAATCAAGCTCTTACTAGGCTTTCTAGAAACATCCCTGCAGGTCTGTTGATGCAAGTTGGAGCTCAAATCAATTTTGACATCAAATTTGGACACCCCTGATCAAGATAATACCTAAAATACAATGTGAAAGCTTGCATTAGTAAACTAATGTAGGGAATTGTGAATGAGATATAGTACAGAGGCTGAGAGAGCTTAACATGATGCGATTTAAGAAAACACATGTAATAACAACAAAGCAAGCAAATTGAGAAAAGATCTTCATCAGTTTGACAGCAAACGTGCTGCAAATCCTTACAATGCTAACACATTTCTAAAAAACGAGCTGCATTTTCACACATCACAAAAAAACGTGCTGCATTTACTAACAACGCAAACATTTTTACAAAAGCGCAACATGAAAGACATGACACAAACCTATTCAGGTTATGGTTATTAAGACTAATAAATACTAAAGACATGGGAAATTAAAATAAACAAACAAAAAACTCTTTCAAAGATCACCTACAACTTCACTGAGCAATAGTCACGGCACTTGTGTTCCATTGTGTTTTGTTCTTTTTGTGTTGTGAGAAAATACTGTGCGTTTTTGTAAATTGTTTGCGTTGTGAGAAAATGCAGCATCTTTTATTAATTTGTTTGCAATGTGAGAAAATGCAGTGTATTTTTTATATGTATGCGTTGTGAGGATTTGCAGCATGCATACTGTCAAGCGGATGAAGATCTTTTCTTAAATTGCCGGGGTTTTTTGTAATTGCAGCATGTTAAGCTCTCTCGACCACCACATATATCCACTAGAAGGTGAATTTAGATATAGTCAAGGATGAACAGGATGCGTTTGACCCGAAGAGTGTCACAGCAAAAAAGTGGGAATACTATATTTTTAATTTGAATAAATTTACTAAAACTTAAACTTCTTGTCATTATTAGGTATCGATTGTAGAATTATGAAAAAAAATAACGAGAATGACGGCAAAGCAGTGGCGCAGTAGGTACTGCTGTCGCCTCACAGCAAGAAGGTTGCTGGGTCGCTGGTTTGAGCATCGGCTCAGTTGGTGTTTCTGTGTGGAGTTTGCATGTTCTCCCTGCGTTCGCGTGGGTTTTCTCCAAGTGCTCCGGTTTCCCCCACAGTCCAAAGACATGTGGTACAGGTGAATTGGGTAGGCTAAATTGTCCGTAGTGTATGAGTGTGTGTGTGTGAATGTGTGTGTGGAAGTTTCCCAGAGATGGGTTGCGGCTGGAAGGGCATCCGCTGCGTGAAAACTTGCTGGATAAGTTGGCGGTTTATTCAGCTGTGGCGACCCCGGATTAATAAAGGGACTAAGCTGACAAGAAAATGAACGAATGAATGAATGAATGAATGAATGAATGAATGAATGAATGAATGAATGAATGAATGAATGAATGAATGAATGAATGAATGAATGAATAACAAGAATGAATTAAATGTGTACACTAAATATGAAATGTAGCGATGCACTGTGTATGGTACACTATAAGTTGATATACTATTTATCCAGAAGCTGAGAAAGATCGGGAATAAGGTAGTTATCTTTACCCTCACAGGGGAGGATGCAGACGAATCGCGAGCAACAGGGATGTAGTACATCTGTAGGTTGACTTTCATTGTAAGAAAACGTCTCCTGGCTTCCCGTTTCCTGTAAAATATAGGCAAAATGTTGGATTTGAAAATAGTCAATCTTAACAAAAGCTTAAATGCCAAGCTGTGCAAGCATTTAAGGATCTAGAGGATTTAGAAAAAGGAAACACACAGAGAGCTTCCTCATTACAGAGAATTAAGAAGCTTTTTCAATAGACTGAAAATAATCAGATTTTTAAGGTCTGTATAAAAGCCTGTTATTTATTGTGGCGGCGAGAGCTTACATGCAACTCAAGTTGTATAAACACATGCATATACTGCAAAAAAGAAAAAAGAAAAAGAAAAACACTAAGAAATTGAAAAATAAAATCTTCATCAAATAGACAACACAACTGCATGCAAATTCTCACAACACATGTACAGTAAAAACATTAAAATGCTGCAAATTGCACAGACCACAACGGAAATGTTTTAGAGACCCCAAAATGTGACTTCCTGTTTAGAGTCAGCATACTGTCTGAGATCTGAAAGGTTAGTTTTTTGTTTAATATTTAGCTAACATAAACAAACAACAAGAAACAGGACTCACATCTCAGACCTCAGACATATTTTTTTTTTACCATTCTAATTTATTTCGTTTCATAATCCATCTTCAGTTCTCTGTTCAAAGACAGAGGCAGAATTAGGAGATTTATATAAATAAAGTCAGAATTGCATGGCACAGTAATGGTCTCATTTCTCATAGTTCATTCTTAGTTTAATGGTTGTTAACTCAGTTTGCACCTTTTAGGAATATTAAAACACTCAGTTCTTTTAGTTTATTGTTTGGTCTGATTATTGTTGAGTAACAATTTTGAAATAAGTCCTAATTGTGAAATACAAAATCAAATTCTGAAGGGAAAAATCTGAATTGCAAGATACTAACTCTCAATAGTGAGTTTATAAGTTGATATTGAGTATATGAACTCTTCAAATTGTGAGCTTTATTCAGGTTTTAAAAATGATGGCTATTAAAACAAGCTTTCATAGCAGAAGTTTAAGTTCAATTAATGTATATAGAACATTTCCAACTGCCACAAGGCCACACAAAGTGCTTAACAGAGAAAATACAAAAAAGCAATATGGACATAATAAACAAACCAGCAATAGGCACATTATGTAAAAAAGAGCATAAAAGATAGATTAGATAGATTATACAAAAACAGTTTGGTTTCAATGCCTAAAACAAGAAAGTAATAGACCCTTTAAATAATTCTGCCTAGTTAAAAGATGCTACCAGAGTTTAACAAACTAAACAAGATTAACCCCCCAGGAAGAGACAGATCAGTCTTTAATTTAGACTTTAAAAATTTGCAGTGAAATAACCATATTTAATTCTAGCGGCATACAACGCGTTCCAAAGGGGAGGACCGGCTATGGCGAATGCATCTTAGCCCCTGCTTTTAAGGTGGGTTTTTGCGACTTTTAATAAGTAGAAATAAACTTAGTAAACTTATATAAAATATATTTACTCTTTAACATCCATACAAGTAAAATAAACTTTTGACTGTTGTACCTAAATGTTGCTGCTGTTTCAAGACCATTATTTGGAATTACAAGCAAACTATTTTTTGGAGGTATTATTATGAATATGAAATAGTTGTTTAAAAAAAACTAAATTTACTGAAGAGAAATATTTAACATGAGTAATTAATTTAATATAGAAAACATTAATGTTTTATTAATATATCTGTCAAGTAAAATAATAATTTAAACTGAAAACAATAATATAGAAAGGAAACTTCAGATTGTTAGGACTATGTCGATTAGAATATCAGACTATTTGTATATTTTATTTTTTGATTATTTAGCTGATTGATTGATTGATTGATTGATTGATTGATTGATTGATTGATTGATTGATTGATTGATTGATTGATTGATTGATTGATTCATTCATTGATTGATTCATTCATATATTCATGTATTCATTCATTGGTTGGATGATTGCAAGTTTAGTTCGAGTTAACGTAATATTAAAAGGGTAGTTTATTGAAAAAAAATATAATATATATCCATTATTTATTCCATTAGTTCCAAACATTTATGAATTTGTTTCTCCATTTAAACATAAAATAAGATATTTGAAGAAAGCTTAAAACCTGTAGTCACTGACTTCCATAGTAGAACAAACATATACTATTAAAGTAAATAGTTATCGTTTTTTTCTTTAGAATATCTTAGATTAGAATAGAATACAATAGAATATCTGTTATTGTTTAACAGAAGAAAGAAACTCAAAACAGGTTTGTAACAAGTGAAGGGTGAGTAAAGGATTTTCTCTTTTGAATGAACTACCCCTTTATGTTTAGATCAGTATAAAATGTCATGAGATACAGCTTCACACAAACGAACACACACACACACACAAATGCACACTGCATAGAGTAGATATTGTCTCCTACCTTAACCAGTAGTACGCCCTGGCTAATCTTCCAAGTACCCGATCATCCCCCATCACCACTATTTTAGCAGTATAGTCGCGTTCTTCTTTATGTAAGGTGGTCCCACTGCTGCCCGCTCTCCTCTGCAGAGTCCCAGTGCTGCCAGTGGAGCCCGTCTCCTCCAGGACATCCTGCATCAGAGCCATGCTGTCAGTGACCGACGGCTTCACCTTGATTCCTCCACGTCTTGAAAGTCGCCCACAGGTTTGTTCAGCTTTGTTCAGGCTCCTTCCTCCAATAAATTCCATGTCAGAAGTATCAGGTCCCTGCAGGTCACGCTCAATCCCACTGTCCGTGGACATGACTGAGTGCCGTGGCATCTCTGAGTTGAGGTCTGTGGGCAGATCCGACATGTAGAACTCATCTGGGTTCAGAGACAGGCTTTCACTGTAGGACCCAGATCCAGAACGAATGAATTTGGCCAGTTCTCTCCCTGGAACAGATGTGTTGTATTTTAGTGAATGGGTATCATGAGTTTTGAGGAGTGTTATAGGATGTATTTTTAAATAATAAATTCCTGAAAATACTTATTATTAAATACTTACTTATTATTGATCAAAATGTTTAGCATTCATTCATTATTAAGAAATTGGTAACACTTTAAAATAACAATACATGAATTATGATGTATTAAGATGTAAACTAAACATTGCTTTATTATGAATTAATGATGAGTTAAAGCATGCTCTAACCTTAATTACTTGTTAGTTCATATTGTTTATTAATGTATCAATTAACATTTAGGTTTAAGTTAAATTTAACCAACATGAACTCATGAGCTGTTAATGTATAACTATGACTTTACTTGAAGTGGCATGTGACCATTAACTCACCTATAACTACTCATGAACTACTATGTTTTAACTGTTCATGATGACGTTAACAGAACATTTTTCTATTGTTATTCAGTGTAAACCCACTAGACAGACATGCAGGAATTCATGAGTAGTTAAAAATGGATTAATGATGATGTGTGCCTCTAAGTAAGGTCACGTAATGATTATACACTACTACATCATGTTTGCATTTATGATGGTTAAATTAATCATAAACTAATGCATGTACTAACAAGTAATTAAGGTTTATGAACTCATGTGACTCATGTTACAGTTAGTTCATGATTAGCGCATACATAACTCATCATTAGTTCATGATAAAGTAATGTTTAGTTTACATATTGTAACATCAATATTTATGTACTATTATTGTTAAGTGTTACCAATAAACTTATATTTGCTAACATATTAATGGTCCACCAACAGTAACATTAACACTTCCAGTAAATGTCAAATTATTATACAAAACCTAACCCTAATTAAAAAAAAAAAAACTTACAACTCCTGTAGATTTAAACAGTTGAGTTTTACTATTTTTGAATCCATTAAACCGATCTCAAGGTCTGGCAGGAACATTTTTAAATTAGCTTAGGCTAAATCATTGAATCGGATTAGACCAGGGGTGTCCAAGCTTGGTCCTGGAGGGCCAGTATCCTGCTGAATTTAGCTCCAACTTGCTTCCACACACCTGCCAGGAAGTTTCTAGTATATAGTATGAGCTTGATTAGCTGGTACAGGTGTGTTTGATTAGGGTTGGAGCCAAACTCTCCAGGACACTGGCCCTCCAGGATTGATTTTGAACATCCCTGGATTAGACTATTAGCACTCAAATATAAAAAAAATAATATTAATAATAATATATATATATATATAAATATATATGTGTGTGTGTATATATATATATATATATATATATATATATATATATATATATATATAAATATATATATATATATATATATATATATATATATATATATATATATATATATATATATATATATATATATATATATATATATATATATATATATATAGTAGATTTCCCAATTTTTAAGCTTGATTTTTATTGTGTAAAAAGAAAATAGAACTTTGCTGCTGTACAATGGATGCAGCAGGCGCTTGCGACATTACACAGTGCTTTTATCTAGTAGTAACATAGCTGGGGACTATTTTAAGGTGATGCAAAATATCACTGCATCTGCTGCAGCAATTGTTCAACAACAAAGCCTGAGGATTATTATGCTGAAATAGACTTTTACTCTAACTTAACTTTTAATACTCTTCTTATTGCTGGTAGCAGGCACATACTTACTGTATAGCAGGGGTGTCCACACTCGGCCCTGTGTCCTGGGGCCTGTTTCAGTAAGGAGGTTCAAACAACTCGGAGTTTAAACTTGAACTCTGAGTTGATTTACCGAGAGATTAAAAACTCAGAGTTTTCGGTTTCAGAACAGCTGATCTGAGTTGGGTCAATCAACTTAGAGTAGACCAACTCAGAGTTAAGCGCGCGCACCGTGACTATAAAAAGGCATTATCAATGGAGCGCAGATATTATGAGTGACCATGGCAACATCTTAAAAAAAGAGATCAGCATTTCTTTCTCCAGCTGAACTTGATGTGCTCATGCAAAGTTATAGCAAATATGAGTGTATATATTTAAAATGAAGCAACCATCAGTGAAACAGAGACAGCGTGGGACAACAGCTGCCCAAGTTAATGCGTAATTTTTTAATTTTAAGTATTTAAACATTTTAAGTATAATAAAATAAGTAATGTAATGTGTGACGTTTATACTTTTTTTCTAAACTTTTTACACTTTTATCAGTTTTAATAGATTTAACAGTGCACTTGTTATGTGTCTGCCTTTTTATTGATCAAGTGATAGAGGTTGATATAACATTAAGAAGGTAAGCAGAAATAAAATAATTTAGACAAAATAATAATCCCATTAATCTAGTAACAGTGCATGTCGAAGGTTAAGCTAATTATTTATGAAAAAAAGGACAAGCCTCGTACTTTGACTTTGTTCTGTGTGTGACAAAAATGTAGGCAATATCTGTGTTTCCATCAAAATACAGGCTATTACATAAATTTGTGCAAAACTGGAATAACGCCTAAAAATAAAGCAGCGTTTTTATCAAAGAGTCGAAGAGAACACATTCGTCTCTTCCTGATTAACTTGCGCCAAATATCAGCAGTAAAAACAGAATTACTGCGGTAGAAGAAGCTGCATCAATGATTTTTTTTTTTAAATTAATGTACCTGAGCTTTAGAAGACAATTGACACACAATGAACACGTGGGGGCGTTTGAAGCCAGACGCGGAGATCTTGACACGCTCCAGACGCTCGGAGGTAATTAATAATATACACTAATACTGAAACAGTAAAGGCATTTTAGAATGACTAAAACAGCATTAAAGATGTTCTGCAGTGTGCTCAGTCTGCTGGTTTGTCCTTTCACACACATTTTCATCATCATCTCTAACAAACCATTTTTTAATGTACATACTGTAGTTTGTTAAGTGCACTTCGTAGTTTATGTGCATCTTATCAAATAAAAGTTTACCCTACTCAGTTATGCACATGTTATATTATGCGTATTTTCAAAAGTTATGTGAATCATGACGTTTCCATCAATCTTTTTTATGCACATCTCCAAAATGAGCTCTAAAATAGGTGTGTGGAAATGTAAGACTAATGCGAGAAATACCGCTTCATCTTTAAAAAGGGGAGGAGACCAACAGAAACTCAGAGTTTAGAGAATAAAACCTGCTCCGGACCAGGTTAGATTCACAGAGTAAGTTACCATGGTAACTGACTCTGAGTTAAAGTTAACTCTCTTTTAGAAACAGGCTTGACTTACCCTGCTTTCTCGAGTTTAACAAACCTGCCATTTTGAAACGGAAATCCCAGAGTTTCTCTCATTTCAGGGTTAAACTACTCTGAGTTTTAACTTAACCTGCTTTCTGAAACAGGCCCCTGGAGAGTTTAACTACAACCCTAATCAAACACACCTGAAAAAGCTAATCAAGCTCTTACAAGGTATGCTAGAAACTTCTAGGTGTGTTGAAACAAGTTAAAGCTAAGATCAGCAGGACACCAGCCCTCCAGGACCGACTTTGGACACCCTTTCTGTATAGGAACCATCAAAATGAAGTGTTACCATATCCTCCTGTGTTATCAACAGCCAGGAACAGACTATTGTACGATGTAGTGGACAGTATATTTTAGTGAATATGGACATACATTTCTAAGTCTAAATGCACTGTTAAAAAGCTGGGTTCCACACAAATTTTGTCCCTACACAATCCTTTTGTCCCTAAGTTGACTTAATAGTTTTTACAAATGTAAGTGGGTTGTACATAACAATTTAATTGTCACAAAAACAAACTCAAAATTATGTTGATTCAGCTCCATTTAAATAAGTAGTTTGAGCAAGCAGCATTTGTGTGTGTGTGTGTGTGTGTGTGTGTGTGTGTGTGTGTGTGTGTGTGTGTGTGTGTGTGTGTGTGTGTGTGTGTGTGTGTTTGTGTTTGTGTGTTTGTGTGTTTGTGTGTTTGTGTGTGCGTATGCGTTTGTACATATGTGTGTGTGTCATCTACAGAGCACATTCTGGCCTTTTCAAAAATACCTTACATTGGGATGTTTCACTTCCTCCCCTTGGTCTTTAAAATGACTGACATTAGTTTAATGACTAAGTGTAACATTCTTATTTTTGTAATTATCTATACAAATCTGACACATTTTGATGTGTCAAAACATAAAAGTGATGAATCTGATTTTCACAACTTTAAAAAATGATCAGTAGAAAATAGAAGAGAATTAATAAAAAACATATCAGCATCTATTGTTTACTGTAAATTTCATTCTATTTACAGTAACTTAAATCCCCTAATTAGCAAGGACACTGGTGTAGGGGAAAGACAATTGGTTTATTTTTTGGCATGATGAACCCAAAGTTTAATTACATCTTGGAGAAGCCTTAAACTGAAACTGAGGTGTGTTTCCTGAACAGCAAAGTATCTCACTGCTTAACCACAACAGTTTGATTAACAGCTTGCTATACTAACTGTAGCTAACTAACTGTGATTAAGGCTGTTTTGACTCCAGCTGCTAGAGTGATATATTCTGATAATTCTAAGGATTAAAATATTTAGAATAATAATAACAATGCCACATTTTGGCTTAAAATATCAAAAATGGCATCTAAGGACTACTTCACTATTCATACTCACTCTATTTGCATTATGTTCCTTTGTGACACTCCGAGGTTACTAGATGATACTAATGAATGAATGCAAATATGCACTTCTTCAATTGTGTGAAAACTGTTGTTCTAACAAATTAAAACATTCCTTTTTTTAAATGTAAGTAATAATGGTTGACTGCCACTATTTACAATTAAAGTATCAAAATTTAGTTTTAAATATTATTGTATCATATTGAGCATAATACACTGAGAGTTTTACAATATGTGTACTATTATCTTGCAATCCCGTTAGTGCAAATAGTCCCAGCCAAAGTATTTAGTAAATGAGTGCCACTTACAGAGCTCCTCTTCCTCCCACCACAGATGGAAACTCATCTCCGGATTGGGAAGCGGAACATTGCACAAGGAGCCAGACAATAGACCTGAAACCCAAAACAATTATAATGACACTACAAACAATTCCTGCTTCCTGAGCTGGAAGAAAAAGAAAAAAAGCTCTCAGTCTTTTATTAGAGAAAAACAGTTATTTTAGTCTGTCAAGAGTTATTGTTTGTGTTTGATAATAAGTACACAGAATATGTAGAATATATTACAATAGAATAGAATAGAATAGAATAGAGTCTTGTACACAAAAAATACAAAGAATAAAAAGTTGACTCTGATTAAAATTTTAAGACTTTTGTTGAGTTGACTCAATTTTAACCCAAGTACTGTAAATGGCTCAATTTAAGTTGAAAAAAAAAGTGCAGCAAGTTGCCTTACAATTTTAAATTGATTTTAAGTTAATGTTTTTTTTTACAATGTAGTTTACCTTTGCTGCTATACCGTAGGATCTGTCGGTATAACTCATGCAGTTTCTGTCTGATCTGACCCCTTTCACCTCTGTTCACATCTGTGCTTTGTTCAACTGCTGCAAGCACTTCATTAAAGTATGACTCCACGTCCAGCTCCATGTCCTGTCATGTGCATAGACAGATAATCAGACACAAAAACATCCACACAGCATGAAATCACACATGCAGAGATGCACATACAAATAAACGTAGAACCATAATTCAAACAGACACATATGGGATGTCCTGTGGATGGTCCTTTCCTGTTGCTTTAAGATTTCTAAAAATAAACGGCGTGTGGACAGACATAAAGATGCTGACCTGCAATAAACACTCACCCCTTGTCTCCAGCATTGTATAAACTCACAACTATAATTACAGAGTTGAACTGAGAGGTTAATTGTAGGTGCAGACCATTCCACCTCAGTTGGAAATAATTACTTCTGTCTCTTTGCATAGACTTTTCCACAGGGGCACAGTTTCTGTGGTTTGAATGGACATTTGACTCAGTTAAAGGTTCACAAATGAGTGTTGTCATAAAAACTTAACACAGATGTTTGTATGCTTGACATTCATTCTTTACAGCAAGAAGTTTGATAGAGGACAGTTGGCTAAGAGATTTAGGGCTGTCAAATCAAATTTTATAGACATCTAAAAAGTCTTAGCCTAAAAAATAGACTAAGTCAAGTCATCTCTATTCCTACATTGAAAAAAACATTATTTGATCAATTAGCTCTGACAGCAAATGTTTTTAGGTCATTAACTTATAAAAATAAGTTAATCATGTTGTTACTTAATTTTATATGTTAGGCAAGCTGTTTTAAGTCAGTTTAACACAATATGAGCTCATAGACTGGTAAAGTTAACTTGATTGCTGAAAAATGTAAGGCAACCAGGATTTTGTTACAGTGTGCATAGTGGTTTTTATAATGTCGATAAAGTCAAAGCTGCGTTAGATAAATAAACAGAATATATATATATATATATATATATATATATATATATATATATATATATATATATATATATATACATATATATATATATATATATATATATATATATATATATATATATATATATATATATATATATATATATATATATATATATATATACACACATATACATATATTAGGTCAATAAACTGCTAATTAGCTGCTTATTGATGGTTAGTAAGGTAGTAGTTAGGTTTAGGTATTGGGTGGGATTACGGATTAAAATAAAATCATACTTTATAAGTGCTACACTATAAAACCCAAAAAGGAAAAGTAAAACAAATCATTTGAGGAAACCGATTGCTAAAAAACATTTAAATTGAAAAACTAATCCTAATGCGTGTTGTGAACTTAATCCATTTGAATAATTCATATTATAATTCATTTGATAAAGTTATTAATATCTTATCTTAATAATATTAAGTTATATTAATATTAATATAATTTTATTAATATGCAGGTAATAAACCAGTAGTAAATGGTGTGAAATGTTACTTAGTCTAAAGTGTTACCAAAATCTAAAGCTATAACCACATTTCATATTGTGTAACATTTTCAGCAAATCAGAAGGCAGCAGAGTAGTTACAATGCTAGTTTAGCATTAAAAATGATTAAGTTCAGTTTAATATGAATGTCACTGTTGAAAGATGACCCACTGAAGAGCAGCTCTACTGACTCAAAAAGCAAGCCAGAAGCAACAGTAGCAAGGAACCAAAACTCCAGCAATTGACAGAAAAAAACAGGATGTGCAGTACTTTGAGTATTGCCCAACCTTTATTTGTGGACATTACTTCTGCATGATGCCTTCAGTAAATGTCTATGTATTTTTATTACAAACAAAATACCATAATATCCTTTTCACATTGCTTCCGATATACTGTTAAAGCCAACAATTAACTTTATCAAATGAAATGAGTGTAGTTAACTCAAAATTGATTGAAAGTTAATTGTACTTATTTGAAGAGTTTTGAACTCAGTATTGAAGGTAATTAGTTAATGAAATACCTCATTGCTTCAGCTTAAATGGAGTAGGTTCACAGTAGTCATATGGATTCGTTTTTTTTTTTTTTCACTCAAATGGTTGGTTGCAATCGGTTTCTTAAAACAGTTTGAGTTGCCTTAACTTATTGGGTTTTCCAATACTCAGATGATTTGAGTTCTCTTCACTTATTGGGTTTTATTGTGCTCAAATTGCATTGTTACTTAAATGGATTAAGTTCACAGTACTCATTATGTTTAGTTTTTGAAATTAAATGGTTTGTTGCAATTTGTTTCCGTAAATGGTTTGAGTTACCTTAACTTGTTGGGTTTTACAGTGTAAGAAACATAGAAGTAACACTTTTATTTACTTTTTAAAGTGACTTAAGATTGCAATCTATAACTTTTAAAAGTAACTTTACTCAAAACTGCACAACAACAACAGCAAGACCTGCTAATTTCGGCATTAGACTTGCTAGTGACCAAACATTAGCTCTTCTAAAGCAAACCACTGACCTGCAGCGCATCATTGAGAGTGGGTCCATCACAGTCCTCTCCCAGTACCGCCTGAAGGCTGTGCTGCACAGCCCACCGCATCATGTTCAATGGGTTCCGGAACATTCCTTGAGTCTCAATGTCAGCCTTTAAAATGTTGCTGAGAGACTCTGAAAACACTGCAGGATCCGCAAACACAAACACCCTAAACACAGAACACAGCCATCAAAAACACAACAGCAACAAAATCTGATTCACTTCTGACAGTGCTGACATGATTTTTAAAAGCTTGCTGCTGACAAATCAACCTCATAATGTCTTCAGGAAGCACTCATACAAAACTTGACATAATTGACTTACCTGTAAATAAAAGACATAATAAAGACATAAATTATCAAATGCTTTTAAATATGTGCATGTGCAATATGTTGAAAAATGTGAAGGCTACTAAAATAATTAACATTTTATAATTATTTTACATTGTTTTTACTGGTTTTACTCTATTTATTCCTTATTGTACTAGTGGCTGAAGTAGTAAAGGGCACAAAGTTGTTTTAGTCCAATTTTATTCATTTATTTATTTTTTATTAATAACAAACCCCTGACAGCAATGTTTTCCTAGTTGCTTTTATAACTGATTACAGCTTTACGCATTTAGAAACTCTCATTGTGACATATTCCATGTTGGAAAGAATAAAAGCAAACAGGTAGAACAGGCATTAACTAGTTGGCACAGAAACGTTCGAGGTTACTAAAGTAACCCTTCGTTCCCCGAGGAGGGGAACGGAAGCACTATAAGTGGATTGATTTACTAATCCACGTATGGGAGGATTCGGTTCAGAAGCCGCTCGTCTGAAAGAGTATTGAACGGGCCAATTAAGAATGAATTGGCAGCGCAAGCCTGCGCAGGTGTGCGGCTTATGCAATCAACTAAGTATATAAGCACACCTGGCGCCAGCAGACGCTATCCTTTTTAAGCTGAAGAGACTTTTAACAGCTAAGGAACAGTCATTATGGCGACGGAGTATAGTGCTTCCATTCCCCTCCTCGGGGAACGAAGGGTTACTTTAGTAACCTCGAACGTTCCCCTTCGGGGGGAACTCCAGCACTATAAGTGGATTGATTTACTAATCCACGTATGGGAGCCCATTGAAAGCGCCATAATGACTGCACCCTACCAACACCCATCATGAGAGAGCAGTCAGGCAAGCGTGACGCACCCAGATCATGAGAGGCGCGGTCCTCCAACGTGTCCTTGGCCCTAACTTATCCCACTTCAAAAGAAGTTTTACGGAATAGGTATATTTTTTTGGGAGTCGCTAGCGTCTAGATAATTCTAGGAAATACGACAGTACGTTGGGAAGCGTGCCATCCCAGTAGGGAGGACGCTGCGGAGACCATCCGCACCCAATAGGGGAAAACAAATGGAATTACATATGGACTAACCCTGAGAAGGGGGAGTGCGCATAAGAAGGTGGTTAGCAGATAGGGAAAGCACGGGTCCACCCAGAGGGGGGAACTTAACCGTGGCGGAAAAGCATATGGGGATCACCAGCGGGGATCGGCCATAGCAGGCACCTATACCCAAAACGCGGGCTGACCAGCGGGCAGACCTACAACGTAGTGGGCCAGCAAGTGACTCCTCCGCTGAGTCAGTGCTGGGGGCCTCGGAGGAATCTGCAGGGCTCACCGAATGGGGAACTTTACTGGCAGACAGGAGGGTTCACATCTCTCCGTGTTAGGGAAAAAAGGCACCGCAAGCGTGTACAACACCTACCGAGTTGTTTCCTTAATCACCAAAGGTCCATAACACCCTTGAGGAAACCGGCTCCACTCGCAGATTACTCGCTGACCTCTGCTCAAATAAGCACATGAAATGGCCTCTACAATCCAGTGGGATAAACGTTGTTTAGACACGGCACTTCCCTGCTGTCGTCCACCATAACAGACAAAGAGCTGCTCAGAAGATCTAAAGTTCTGAGTACGGTCCACATAAATGTGCAGAGCGCAAACTGGACAAAGTAAGGACAGGGCTGGGTCTGCCTCCTCCGGGGGCAGCGCTTGCAGGGTTACTACCTGATCTCTAAAGGGAGTGGTAGGAACTTTGGGCACATAACCTGGGCGGGGTCTCAGGATAACGAGAGAAAATTCCGGCCCGAATTCCAGGCACGAGTCACTGACTGAAAATGCCTCCAGGTCCCCGACCCTCTTAAAGGAGGCCAACGCGACCAGCAGAGCTGTCTTCAGGGACAGAAATCTTAAAGATACTGTATCGAGTGGCTCGAAGAGATCAAATCGCAGGCTCGTGAGAACGAGGGCGAGATCCCAAGAGGGCGTGAGAGGGGGGCGAGTTGGATTAATTCGCCTAGCGCCTCTGAGGAACCGCATGATGAGGTTATGCTTTCCCATGGTGCCGCCAGCCACCGCGTCATAGTGAGCGGAGATGGCGGCAACGTAAACCTTGAGAGTGGAGGGCGACAGCCTACTGTCCAGCTTCTCTTGAAGGAAGAGAGCACAACACTGATCTGGCAAGATCGGGGGTCTTCTCTGCGAGAGACACACCACTCAGTGAATAGACTCCACTTCAGGGTGTAGGCGCACCTCGTAGAGGGGGCTCTAGCCTGAGTGATGGTATCAACCACAGCGGGCGGCAGGTTACCTAAGTCTTCCTCGCATCTATGGACCACACGTGGAGGTTCCGGAGATCGGGACGAGGGTGCCAGACGGTGCCTTGTCCCTGAGAAAGTAGGTCCTCTCTCAAAGGGATCTGCCATGGGAGGGCCGTCGCGAGGAGGGAGAGCTCTGATATCCAGGTCCGGTTGGGCCAGAGGGGCGCAACTAACAGAATCTGTTCCTCGTCCTCCCTGACCTTGCACATTAACTGCGCGATCAGGCTTACTGGGGGAAACGCATACTTGCGTATGCCCCGAGGCCAGCTGTGGGCCAGTGCATTCGTGCTGAGAGAGCACTCGGTCAGGGAGTAAAACAACTGGCAATGAGCGTTCTCGGGGGAAGCAAACAGATCGATCTGGGCCTCCCCGAATCGCGCCCATATTAGCTGGACAGACTTGGGGTGGAGTCTCCATTCTCCAGAGTGAATCTGCTGCCGTGAGAGCACATCGGCTGCACGGTTGAGCATACCTGGGATGTGAATGGCGCGCAGCGACTTCAGCCGCGGGTGACTCCAGAGGAGCAGACGGTGGGCGAGCTGAGACATGCGGCGGGAGCGCATACCCCCCATGCGGTTGATATACGCCGCCGCCGCCGTACTGTCCGTCCTGACCAGCACGTGTTGCTGCTCCAGCACCGGGGAAAAACGGCGGAGAGCAAGAAACACTGCCAACAGCTCTAGGCGATTGATATGCCAATGCAGCTGGGCACCTACCCACAGGCCCGCAGCTGCATGCCTGCGACACACGGCTCCCCAGCCTGTGCTGGAAGCATCTGTCGAAACAACAACATGACTGGACGCCTGTCCCAGAGGCACACCGGCCTGCAGGAACGAGGGGTCGTTCCAGGGGCTGAGGGTGCGGCGACACAGCGCAGTAACAGAGACTCGGTGTGTGCCCGCATGCCATGCGCGTCTCGGAACTCGATCTTGAAGCCAGTGCTGAAGTGGTCTTATATGGAGCAATCCGAGCGGCGTGACAGCCACAGCGGAAGCCATATGCCCCAGGAGCCTCTGAAAATATTTCAGTGGGACCACTAACTTGCTGTCGAGCTCCCTCAGACAGTTCAGCAGCAGGCGAGCGCGCTCTCCGGAGAGGCGCGCTACCATGGTGACCGAGTCCAGCTCCATCCCGAGAAAAGAGATCCTCTGCACCGGGGCGAGTTTGCTCTTTTCCCAGTTGACCTGCAACCCCAATAGGCGGAGATGCCGGAGCACCTCGTCTCTGTGCGCAGTCAATTGCTCCCGAGAGTGGGCTAAAATCAGCCAGTCGTCGAGATAATTGAGTACGCAGATGCCCGCAAGCCGCAGAGGCGCTAAGGCACCCTCCGCGAGTTTGGTGAAGACCCGCGGAGACAGAGAGAGCCCGAAGGGGAGGACCTTGTACTGCCATGCTCGACCTTCGAACGCGAACCGCAGAAACTGACGGTGGCGCGGAAGAATGGAGACATGAAAATACGCGTCCTTCAGGTCTATGGCTGCAAACCAATCCTGAGAACGAACACATCGGAGGATGCGCCTCTGCGTAAGCATTCTGAACGACAGCTTGTGAAAGCAGCGATTCAAAACGCGCAGATCTAGGATTGGCCGTGACCCACCGCTCTTTTTGGGTACGATGAAGTACAGGCTGTAAAACCCGCTCTCCATCTCGGCTGGAGGTACCGGCTCGATTGCACCCTTCGCCAGGAGGGCAGCAATCTCCTCTCGCAATACAGGGGTGGACAGGGGATTGACCCTGGTGAAATACACGCCCGTGAACCTGGGAGGCCGTTTGGAGAACTGTAGTTCGTAGCCGAGTCTGATCGTGCGTATGAGCCACCGCGAGGGGCTGGCCCGCGCTAACTAGGCAGGCAGAGCCCTCGCTAATGACGTCATCGCAGCAACCGTTGACGTACCCGCGGAGGGGCAGCGCGGAGCAGGTGTTCTGATCCGGGGAGCGTGAGGGTCCCGCAGAAGAGCTGGAGGAGAGCGATTTGCTCTGGCTCCGCACCCTGACTCCTGAGAGAGGGCTTGGGGGCTGGGAGAAGAGAGACCGTCCCCCCAGCGCCCGAGAGCCACTGGCGGAGAATGCAAACCCTGCGAGCTGAGAGGCAGCGCGTCCCAGACTGGCAGGGCTTGAGCTGTCACATCCGGGGAAGGGGGAAAATGCTCTTTGATCGAAACTTTGGTGGCACTGAAAAGTACCGTTGGAATATGGGCCCCGCCCTCCAGCGGGGAAAGAGCAAGTCTCCTTTTCTCCGGATGGCCTGTCTCAGGGACGCTTCGCGGTCCGTTTACCGGACTTAGCGGTGCCCTGGGCAGGAGGGGCTACCGGCTTTCAGCGTGCTCGACGAGGAGCAGCGGAGGTGGATGGCTCGGCCGGGGATGGAGCGGGCTTACGGCCCCGCCGATAGGAGACTTTGCCCATCGCATCCGACTGCTCCTTCACCGCCTTGAACTCCTGGGTGAATTCACCGACGGTGTCGCCGAACAGGCCAGCCTGGGATATGGGCGCGTCAAGAAAGCGAACTTTGTCAACATCGTGCATATCTGCCAGGGTTAGCCAGAGGTGGCGTTCCTGGACCTCAAGTGTGGACATCGCATATGCCGTACACCTGCGCAGGCTTGCGCTGCCAATTCATTCTTAATTGGCCTGTTCAATACTCTTTCAGACGAGCGGCTTCTGAACCGAATCCTCCCATTCATGGATTAGTAAATCAATCCACTTATAGTGCTGGAGTTCCCCCCGAAGGGGAACACCTCTTAGGAGGATAATGTAACAATCAGTAAACTTGTATGCTAATATAAACATATAAAGCAAAGTTAGGCCCTGGTTGCAATGCAAACTGACAAAATGACAAATGACAACAAAGCTCTATAAGTAACCATGTTCACAAAACTCTCCCAGTCGAGAAATCAGACCTGTAGTGCATAATCATTAATATGGACATCCACTTACAGTTGAAGTCAGAAATTTTAGCATAAGGAATTTTTTCTTCTGGAGAGTCTTATTTGTTTTATTTTGTGTAGAACAAAAGCAGTTTTACATTTTTAAAAAACATTTTAGAGTCAAATTTATTAGCCCCTTTAAGCTATAAATTTTTTCAATAGTCTACGGAACAAACCACTGTTATACAATAACTTGCCTGATTACGTTATGCTTAGTTAAACTAATTAACTAGTTAAGCCTTTAAATGTCATTTTAAGCTGTATAGAAGTGTCTTGAAAAATATATAGTTAATATTATTTACTGTCATCAAATTAGTTATTAGAAATGAGTTATTAAACCATTATGTTTAGAAATGTGTTAAAAAAAATCTCTCTGTCAAACAGAAATTGAGGAAATAATAAACAGGGAGGCTAACAATTCTCACTTCAACTGCACGTTTTGATAAATTTGCACTGCAATGGTGGCACAAAAATGCTTATGAGTGATTATATGCACTATAAGTACCATTTAGTGTATATCTATTGTAAAACGTGGCTTAAATGTATCCATGCAGCAAATAGAGGTGTGTACTTTTATTAGAAGGAATGAATTAAGGTCTGAACAGGCATTATTTAGTCTGATAGTAACAGTGTTTTGAGCAGGCACAGAGCAGCCTTAAATATGATGTGTAAAGATGACTTTTAACAAACAGAATCTGCCTAAATACTTTAATAGTTTCGGTTACATTATAACTGAAGTTAAGACACCTCATTTTGCAGACAATAAGCATAATATAAGAATGAAAGAGGTTAATTTTTCTGCCCTGTACTCATTAAAGCATATAACATACTCTCTTTTTTGAGGGACAGTGTCAAAATATCAAGAATATTTCGACTATTGTCATGGTTAAGTTAATGCATAGAGCATACTGCATTGTCTGAATTTGAGGCAGATTTTATAGTAAACGTTTTGTTATTGATTGTGTTCTGTATGTTACTTATTGATGAGGAGAAAGACTATGATGTTAAAGCACACATACAAAAGTTAGCAGATCAGGAAATGAACTAATAAAAGTGCACCTTCAACTCACCTTTCCTGCTGAGGATAGTGTTCATTTCTTAGATTTTGTTCTGCAATTATCCTTCTCTGATACAAAATGCCTGCGAGAAAAATGCCAGGACAAACAAATGCAATGCACTTCAGACTTAGAATCAGAGTTTCTTGTTTATAACTTAACTGATATTTTTTTTCCTTGGATACCACCCAACAGGAAATCTATTATCAAGAGAGATCTAAACACTTGTCACATTTACTTTGACAAATGAAAGATCTGACTAACCTGGAGAAAATCGTTCTGTTTTCATTTGTCCAGCATAACTGAGGCCCACAGTACAGTACGGCTGAGGCAGAGTCAACAACCTCTTGCAGAAGTCATAAACCCTTTTATAGAGGTCATCGGGCATGTATACAGTCTGAGAACACACACGCACACAAAGGTGAAATACAGGACGTTAGTCAACCAACATTTATAGATATCGTTTTTAAGTCGTATGGAAGGGACCTGTGGAGCAAATTTAATTAGTGTGTCTGTATATTAATTGGGAATAAAAGCCGATACTCTGAATTTATGTCAACAATACATAATAAAAGTTCAAATTCTTCTGAAAGTTACACTTTTGTGCACATTAACAAACTGACACTTATTTCTCTGACTTGTTTCTCTGTGGGTGAAAAAAAAATGTCCAAAATTTCAGAAGCATGGATTACAAATGAATTTAAACAACATTAGTATGGCCATTCTGTGTTGTAAAAAATTAAAACATAAACAATATGACAAAAGCAGTGAAGTACCAATGGGTTTGGAGTCTGATTAAATAATCCAGACCACCTGTAATCATTTACTACTGTGTATGCATTTACAGTATGTCCTAATCACTGTGTCAAGTACATTTTGTTGGAGCAATTCATTTTATGCTAACAATTACGTGTCATTGTTTGATTGCGGTGACATTTGTATGCCATAAACAAAGTTGCCGCTGTTTTGGAATGTCACCAGATGTAAAGTTAGGATCCTGAAGAAAACCAAAATTCAGTATTGAAATTAAGAAAAATAATGAAAACAATAATAAAGGTTTGAAAGGAGGCATTGTTTCTCTTACCTGCATCACTGCATAGATGAGTGTATTCAGCAGAGGAATAAGATGTTTCTTGCAATCAGTTCTTTCAGCCTACGTGCACAAATAAGGTTTGAAAAAATTACATTTACTGTCTATAGTCTTTAAAAAAATACATAAGTAAATAAATAAATAAATCAAATGAATAATTATAAAAATTGACATTATGAGTAAGACTTTACGATAAGGTTGTATTAGTTAATGTTGATTACCATAGTTACTTACATGAACAAGCAATGAACAATACATTTATTGCAATATGTGTTCATACCAGTTAATGTTTATTTAATACAAATAAAGTTATTGTTAGTTCATGTTAACTCACAATGCATTATCTTAAGTTAGTAAATGTTGAGCTATGATTTATAAATGCTGCACAAGTGTTGTTCATACGTAGTTTATGGTAGCCAACATTAACGTTAGAAACCTTAAAAGCATGACATAATTATGAGTTAATAGTGACTGTTATTACTTGTTAATTACTGCATTTTTGTGAACAATTATAAGGAATTCACAGATTATTATTTCTACAGTAAAAGATGATCATTTTGAGTCTTTAAAGGGGACCTATTATGCCACTTTTTACAAAATATAAGTTTCTAAAATCCTTAGAGTGTGTGTGAAGATTCAGCTCTAAATACCACACACATGTTTTATAACTCTTTAAAACTACCCCTTATAGGCTTTGATTCAAATTGTGTCATTTTGTTGACTGTAACTTTAAATTCAAATGAGATTGTACTCTTTTTAAAAGAGGGTGGAGCTACAAACACCTGTGTGTCACCATAACAGCAGATTCAAAACTGTAATGATAGACGGCTGCTTCTCACTCAGGGTTGTGTAAGCTAACGAGGGAGAGATCTTCACTAATGGGTGGAGCTTTCCTTCTCTTATTGCACGTACAAAGAAAGAGTGTCAATCAAAGTGTTTCTGCAGACTGATTATATCAAGTGTGTTTGAAAAAACATAATAAATACCATTTTACCATTAGAGGCTGTCTATATTCATAGACTGTCGTCATACAACTGTGTTTAAACTCCTTATAAAATTGAATTGCCATTTAGTCAGGTGCCTTCAAATAAACTTTGTTCTCATTGTAAACACTATAAATATTTTTCTAAGTAACAGCACTGAACAGGAATGAAAATAGTAATGAATGTTTCAACAATGCCAAAGAAACTATAGTGACTCACTCTTTCAAGTTCTTTAATGGTGACCTTCACCAGAGCCAGACTCCTGAGAGAACTGTCCTGCACTTTCTTGTGTAACGTCCATCTCAGCATCCCTGCATTAGGAACAAAAATTAGCAATTCTCAATACATGCCAGAATGTGTCATTTGTGAAAGCTAGACAAGTGTGGAATAAACATCACAGTTTGAAATAAGCATCACAGTTTTTCAGCTATATTGATGTCTTAAAACATCAATGGCTTGCTTGACATGGCATTTATAAGTAGCACAATAATTATGTTGTAGATTGCAGTCCATTTGTGTTTTTTCAGCTAGACTAAGTGTTACTTACAAACATGTGTTTATCTAATTAAGATCTCAGACAGTATAAAGCCATGCTCTTATCATTCTTATTCAAAACTAGTTTCTTAAGTGGCTCTTTAGGGTGGTTGAGGTGCCACAGTGTATAGTAGTCAACATTTGAAAATCCTAAATATCTGAATTGTCCTAGATAAAAGTATACTTTAAGATCATACATTAGCATAATTATCTTCAATGGTGATTTCAAAGGACTGTAGGAAATAAGAAAAAAACATTTGAGTTTTATCTGATATGATATTTATCTGATAACATTTGTGTTTGCTCTGTTATGCAGATATAGAAACTGTTTTCGTAACCATGACAGTGCTGTTACTATGACAAAGTTGACTAGCAGAAGATAATGTGCGTGTTAATTCTAGGGTTGCGTCAAATCAGTGTTGAAACACATGTCACTTTATATTTGATCTCTGAAACACTGTGGCATGCTTTGACCTTAAGGTTTATATTTTAATTACTTTGATGAGTTGGAATCATACCTTTGTTGACAACTGTTTGTTCAGCATCCATTTCTCTCAGAATGGTTTGCAGACTACGGTAGATTTCAGATTCAATAGCAGCATATTCATCTTTTTCAAGAAAAGACAACAACATGGGTCATTAAATAACATTTGTTTAATCATCTGTTTCATTAAAATATATATGTCTATAAAAACCTGGGGTCTTTTTATTTGAACAAATACTGTGATTCTGCAATGAATGACATTTCTAGAATTTTATGTGAAGTTGACAACTGTTGTAACTATTGTTGGGCAAAGATTCATCGTATCCAGAATAAATGTTTCTTTTGACATAATATACTATATGTGTACTGTCTGTGTATATTTATTGTGTTAATATACTGCAAATACACACATGTATGCACGCATTTAAGAAAATGTTGATGTTTAGATATAAAATATATATGAAAAAAGCTATGTATATTTACATATGCGTATTATATATATATATATATATATATATATATATATATATATATATATATATATATATATATATATATATATATAATACCCACAAGTATCTTAAGTCGAAACAAACTTTCATTTTAGATGTGATTAATCGTGATTTATCTTTGCCCATCACTATTTGTAACTGTTAAAATATTCATCTAAAAAAAGTGTATTTTTAATTGTCTTGGCTTGTCCACCACATTGCTGCTTATTTCTGGTCCAAAACATTTAGATTTGTTCGATTAATTACAGTTGAAGTCAGAATTATAAGCCCCCCCTGACTTTTTCAATACATTTCAAAACATAATAGTTTTAATAACTGATTTCTAACAACTGATTTCTTTTGGCTTTGCAATGATGACAGTACATCATATTTGACAAGATATTTTTCAAGACACTTCTATACAGCTTAAAGGCTTAACTAGGTTAATTAGGTTAGCTAGCAAGTCAGGGTAATTAGGCAATATATTGTATAACAATGGTTTGTTCTGTAGACTATCGGGGGGGGGGGGGGGGATTGCTTAAAGGGGCTAATAAGTTTGACCTTAAAATGTTTTTTTTTTTTTTTTAAACAGCTTTTATTCTAGCAGAAATAAAACAAATTAGACTTTCTCTAGAAGAAAAAATATTATCGGGCATACCCTGAAAATGTCCTTGCTCTGTTAAACATCATCTGGGAAATATTCTGACTTCAACCGTACATAATTGTATTGACCAGAAAAAATTGTAAAGAAGTGCATATTTAGAGACTTACAAATCGATTAAAACATATGTCAATAATCTTTTGTCACTGATTAGGACTATTTGTCGTAATTATCATGTATCATCAAACTATACACCCATACTGTAATATACTATCACTTTTCTAAAGGCATAACTCTCACCTGCCACAACATTAATACTGCAAGAATTTCTCCAGGATGCCATATTGTAGCTTGTTCCTTACATAATGAGGTAAACGGAAAAAATCACCACTCTGCCTACTGACACAAATACAAAAACAAAGGATCAGGAACGTTGTACAGAAAAGAGAAAATAATACTTAAACTTTAGTAAAGAATATTTATTCGTCATTAATCCCTCTTATGTCATTCTTCATGTTATTTCTTCAGCAAGCTTAAAATAACAAGAATGGTAGTGTCCAAAGAATACTGCATAATTTAGATTTTTTTTTGTACATAAAATTAGCGTACTTCATTTGCTTAACTGATAATCGTCATATTTTTACACATTGCTGTTTTTTTATTGCTTTACTTCTATTGTCTTCATTTGTGAGACAAATTATCACATGTAATTTAATGTAATTTATTTTATTATCCAAACAGATTTAAACTAACATCCAGATGAGTGAATGTTTTGCTGAACTATCCATGTGCTGGACATCATACCGTGACTCTCACTTTTATGTTTAAACCTCTGACTTTGCATATTCTTTGAACTAATAAAACACAGCAGGTATAACATTAAATTATTCAGCACATTATTATATGCACCCTGTGTGAGCTCAGTGAACCCTTTACTGTAAATGAAAGCCAAAGATGTTTACCACACAGCAAACACACTCAGACATGACCAAGGTGAACCGACAGGTGCACTTTTACCCACTACTGATTAAAAGGAAAATTCCCCCTTCGTTTCACCCTCTCAGACACAGTTTATAACTGAGCAGTAATGGAATGCAACTACTGTAACTACACTTTAAGTACAACCTAATGACCTTTAAGTTAGAATCTACTTCCAAGAAACTAGTGAGGAAAAAAGCAGCAGAAGAAAATATAATACTGCAAAGTCCAGCTAGTCAAAACAGGTGCAAGAGAGAAATAAACAAACCTGTAAACTGAATAACTGAAACTAAACAAAGAAGCCTTTTTTAGTGACCGACACAGTAATTATGCAACTTTCCGACAGCTTGGTTTCTCGCTGCTGAACTTAGAATCAGATTTCAAACTCTACTAAGCAGCAACTGTCTACAAGGAAAATTAAAAGTTGGAATCTGAAAAGAAAAGAAAAGAAAAAAAATGTCAACTGACTTACCATCTGTCCTTGTGAGAACATTAACAGACTACATCATAAAGCATTCATTTATAAAAAACTTGTTCTGACCAGACAGTCAGAGTGAGAGCTGTACACTTCCTCTAACTGCTGCGGCTGTCACTGAGGACAACTGCAACTCTGCCTCAAAGCTAAGTGAAAGCGAGGGAGGGACAAGAAAACGAGAGAGAGAAATAGAGAGAGCGCGAGAGAGAGAGAGAGGCAGAGGAAAGTTTAAAGTTAGAAGTGTGCTGAGTGGGTGTGTGTGGATACAATGAAGGGAAAGTCCTTTAAAATATTTTGCCTAATTTGTTATTCATATTGCAAGCAACACCCTGAACCGTATTTTTAGACAAATTCAGCATAAATTATCTCATATCCTGCCAAACAAATGTGACTCATATGCATGTGCAGTGTGCATAAGCTTACTGCTGCTGGTTGGCAAAAGCAGCACGCAAAGATTAAGCCCCTGATTGTGCACATAAAGGCATTGAACAAGCAAAGAGAAACAGGGTCAAGAGCGCTGTATCAGCACTGAAAGCAGCTTGCTGAACCACAGACTTCCTGTTGCTCAATTGGCCCTCACTCTCTCAGAAAGACAGAAGATGACAGGACCTGACACGCATCCTGCCCTCTAAATGTGGGGGCGGCCATACACACAACTGAGATATATTTAGCATAGGTCACAGAAAAAAAGTTACACCTAGACATTTTTTTTCTAATTTTAGGTTCAGTCATTAGGGTCAACAAATAGGGTGCATTTCATTAAGATACACTCTCAGAAATAAAAGAATGATAGCTGTCACTGGTGTGGTACCTTTTGGGCCCGGATTGGTACCTCGTATACGCGTTCTGACAAGTTTTTACCTCATTGAGCTGAAATTAACCTAAATAACACTTTCAGTTTTGATTGTACAGATAAAATCAATACATCAATTGAATCTGTTAGGTGTCTAGTTTTAAATGTGTACACTCACAACAAAAACAAATGTGTGTGCTTTTGCAAAACAAGGATAATAAACAGTGTAGGTAATCTGTCTTTTCTCTCTCCGTGAACTGTTTTTAGAAACGCGTCAGTAAAATGTGCTGAAACTCCGTGAAAATAAAACACCCAGACATGAGACACATATCTTTATAAAGCTTGAAGTGTCTACTTTTAAATGCATGCATGTTGAAAACAAATATTGTTTGATAAAGTAATCAGTATGAAACCAACGCTATGTCTAGCTTCTCAGTCTGAGCTCATTAGAGTTAATGCGACCACGCCCACGAGGCTTTGATATTACAAATAGCCTGCATGAGAAGCGCGCAACAGTAGATTGTGTCAGGAAAAACACGTCATTAAAATGAACTGAAACTCAGCAAATACTCGCCAAAGTAACATGAGAGATGTTTCTAAAGAAAGCTTGATATGTCTACTTTTGCATTAACCAATTCAAGTCGAAAACAAATAATCTCCTTTCATGTAATCCGTATAATAGTAAGCACTGGTACGGATTCTCTTGTCGCCTCATTACAGCGAACGTGATCCCGCCAGCAGTAAAGGCGCAGTTCATATGGAAATGAACTGAAGGGAGCCAGCCAGGTGATAATGTACACGCTCCCCGAGACATGGCATCAAACGACAAGCTTTATTATAGTTTCTTTTTTTTGTTTGAATGATGGCACGTAACATGGGTGAAGAAGCACAGTACTAAACAGTGACAAAGAATTTAACTTCTCCTCAGAGGAAGAGCGCGACTCTGATGACGAGTGCATGCATTTTGAAGAATGTCTAGACCCAGCAAAGTACAGAATTCCTGTCGATAGGTCTTTTATTCTAACCTTTATGATATGTATAAAATATGTCCTTACAGGCCACTGATAGTTTCATTGCTTTACAAAGTGTCTCCTATAACGCATAGCGTATAATTATAAACATAGGCCTATATAATAAAAAAATGTAATGTTATATGAAATAAACTTATATATAGTAATATAATATAATAATATATATATATATATATATATATATATATATATATATATATATATATATATATATATATATATATATATATATATATATATATATATGTGCATTATTATATGTATTAGTATTATTAAATGTACAGTATATTATAAAAATAAATACTTGTTTACAATACAGGTGGTGTTCTGTTTAAAAATTCCTATGTGGTAACTGAGTTTATTAGGTTAACTAGTATCGAGTTATTTTGTGTGATAGTTAAAAATATTTTAAATAAACTCTAAACAAAAAAAAATGTATAAACTTATTTTTTTCTTTTCTTTCTTGAAACTCTTAGTCACATACCTGTCTAATGGCTCATTATGCAGCTCATTATGCAGGTCTTTGTCTTCTCTGTTGTGACTCACTGCATAGTAATGATAGATCACGCCTTCTCACATAAACCATTTTCACACAGAAAGTAACTCAGTAATTCAGTAACTTAAGTAACTCAGTAACTCAGTAACTTAATTCATTGTATTGTTTTATGTGAGCAAGTGAACAAGATGATTCTCACATCATTTTGAAGCAAAAGCACTAGGCTACAAGGGTCGCGGAGGCAGCAGTCTTAGGAGAGAACCCCTGACTCCCCTCTCCCCTGACACTTTTTCCAGCTCCTCCAGGGGGATCCTGAGGCGTTCCCAGGCCAGCCGAGAGACAAAGTTCCTCCAGCATGTCCTGGGTTTTCCCCGAGGCCTCTTCCCGGTGGGACATGCCTGGAACACCTCCCTAGCTAGAAAACAGATGCCAGAGCCACCTCAGCTGACTTCTCTCGTTGTGAAGGACCATCGCCTCTACTCCAAGCTCCTCCTGGGTGACTGAGCTCCTCACCCTGTCTATAAGGGTGCGCACTGCCACTCTACGGAGGAAACTCATTTCAGCCAAACTCATTTCATTTGACCCAAAGCACATGACCATAGGTGAGAGTAGGAACATAGATTGACCGGTAAATCAAGAGCTTTGCCTTTCGGCTCAGCTCCTTCTTCACCACAACGGACTGCTACATCAAGCCCATTACTGCTGCCGCTGCACTGATCCGCCTGTCAATCTCACTATCCATCCTTCCCTCACTCGTTAACAAAACCCCAAAATACTTGAACTTCACCTGGAGTAAGGACTTTTCTTCAACCTGGAGATGGCAAACCACCTATTTCCGGTAGAGCACCATGGCCTCAGACTTGGAGGTGCTGATTCCTGCGTCACACTCAGCAGCAAACCGCTCCAGTGCATGCTGAAGGTCCATGTTCGAAGAAGCCAACAGAACGACATCATCTGCGAATAACAGAGATGAAATCATGTGGTCCCCGAACCAGACCCCCTCCAGCCCAAGGCTACGCTTTGAAATTCTGTCCATGAAAATTTTGAACAGAATTGGTGACAAACAGGAAATGAGTTTGATTTATTGCCGGCAATGCGAACCAAACTCCTACTCTGTTTATACAGGGACGAGAGAAATCTTAACAAAGCGTCTCTGACCCCATACTCCCACAGCACCCTCCACAGAATGCCACGAGAACCACGGTCGAATGCCTACTCCAAGTCCACAAAACACATGTGGACTGGTTGGGCATACTCCCATGAACTCTCGAGCACCCTGATGAGAGTATACAGCTGCTTCAGTGTGCCACGGCCCAGACGAACACGGCATTGTTCCTCCTGAATTCTAGGTTTAACCATCAGCTTGATCCACAGTCTCTGCTTCCTCAATGAAAGACATGTCAGGGGGTTTAGGGAGATCCTCAAAGTATATCTTCCACCGTCCGACAACATCCCCAGTCAAGGTCAACAGCTCCCCACTTCCACTATAAACAGTGTTGATGTGGAGCTGCTTTCCCCTCCTGAGGCACCGGGTGGTTTGCCAGAATCTTTTTGGGGCCAACCGATAGTCTTCGTCAATGGACTCCCCGAACTCTTTCCAGGCCCGAGTTCCGCAACCGCCCGTGCTGTAGCATGCTTGGCCTGCCGGTGCCCATCAGCTCCCTCGGGAGACCTGCAAGCCAACAAAGCTGTGTAAGACTCCTTCTTCAACTTGACGGCAACCCTTACTTCTGGTTTCCACCACCGGGTTCGTGGATTGCCGCCTCAACAGGCACCACAGACCTTACGGCCACAGCTCCTCACAGCCGCATCTACAATGGAATTGGAGAACATGGACCACTCTGCCTCAATGTCTCCAATCTCCCTTGGGATCTGGTCAAAGCTCTTCCGGAGGTGAGAGTTGAAAATTCCTCTGACTTGAGGTTCAGCCAAAAATTCCCAGAGAACCCTCAAAATATGTTTGGGCCTGCCAGGTCTGTCCAGCTTTCCCCCCTGCCAGCGGATCCAACTCACCACCAGGTGGTGATCAGTTGACAGCTCTGCCCATCTTTTTACCCAAGAGTCCAGGACATGTGGTCGGAGATCGGATGATACAACCACAAAGTCTATCATTGAACTCCACCCTAGGGTGTCCTGGTGCCATGTGCACTGATGGACACCCTTATGCTCAAAAAAGGTGTTTGTTATAGACAAACTGTGATTAGCACAGAAGTCCAATAACAGAACTCCTCTCGGGTTCAGATCAGGGAGGCCGTTTCTCTCAATCACGCCTCTCCAAATATTACTGTAATTACCCATGTGGGCATTGAAGTCCCCCAGTAGAACAATGGAGTCCCCAGTCTGAGCTCCTTCTAGTACCCCTCTCAAGGACTCCAAGAAGGCCGGGTACTCTACACTGTTGTTTGGTCCATAGGCACAAACCACAGTGAGAGACCTATCCCTGACCCTAAGGCGCAGGGAGGTGACCCTCTTGTTTACTGGGGAAAACTCCAACACATGGTGGCTAAATTGGGGAGCTAAAAGCAAGCACACACTAGCCCACCGCCTCACACCGTGGGCAACTTCAGAGTAGAAGAAAGTCCAGCCCTTCACTAGAAGTTGAGTTCCAGAGCCCCAGCTGTGCGTGGAGGTGAGCCATACCGCGCGACGTTATGGTCCTCGATCTAATGGAGTTCATAAGGGGTTTTTGAACCACACTTAGTCTGGCCTGTCACCTAAGACCTTTTTGCCTTGGGAGACCCTACCAGGGGCATTAGCCCCTGACAACATAGCTCTTGGGATCACTCAGGCACCCAAACTCTACCCCCACAATTAGGTGGCAGTCTATGGAGGAGTTATTATAGTAATTATTATTATTATTATTATTATTATTATCATAACCTTTATTTTACGAGGTAAGAAATGTTATGTTGAGATTAAAAATCTTTTTACAAGAGCATTCTAGCCAAGATTTGTCAGCATACATGTCACATAGGTCTATCAGACAATAAACTAAAAAAAAAAAAAAATGACAATGGTGAGTATTTACTCTCATTGCCTGTAGTTTACGTCTCAGGTCTTCTCTGTGTTTTGCCTGCTTGTGCCTCTAAGTGTGAATGTCTCTCCGGTAGCCATAATCTTTCAGTAATGTTTGGCATTATCACACAGTATGTTTGCCATTTATCTGAATGGCTGTGGTTCGCTAAGCTATCTGTATAAATGATCATATGTATATATGGGCATCAGAGTAAATCGTGTTTGATACTCAAGGGGGGAAATACAATTGTTGGCAATCCTAATTCTGTTTTTTTGTCATGTAGCTGAATCTCTGCTGAGGATTTCAAGCAGCAGCAGCAAACTCCCATAAAGCTCTTTCTGCCAGTGAGTGACAGAGAAAACAACAACTCGTGTATAACTTTTTTTTGTTGCATAAGCACTGGACTTATTTCACACAATGTACTACTTGTGCTCAAATAAATCTTTAATACTATACGTTTCTGCTTATTATTTTATAATTAAAAATGTGTGGTGTGAAGCCTTCAGTACGTGTGGTCATCAGCCTTCTTCTCCACAAACAAGGAGAGGGAGAAAATCACAACACATTGTCTCAGAAAAATAATTCCAGAAATTTCATTTTACATAATGAAAAGAAATAAAATTAAAAACATATACTCAGGAGATGTGTGGCTTTTGACCTAATACTTTCTGTGTTGCTCAAAACAAATTTCACATATTTGTTTATGAAATAATAAAATGTTTAGTGTGGTGCAATTTGTTTTTTACATTACTTAAGCATCTATAACTTTTTTTTTATTTTGAGCATTATAAACTCTAGATGATGGATAACAAAGCATAGAGTGTCTTCTTTCCAAAGATACATAAACTTAAATGTAAACCAAACCATTCAGCAACTGTAAATGTTTTAGCTTGGAAGATAATTTTTGAGAAAGTTCCTTTGACGGTGAGGGAGAGAAGGACATCTACATATATCTTCAGAAAACTTTTTACAGTAATCTCATTTTGCATGCTATCTTCATCAAATTTAATATATAAACTCATGAAATTCTTGTTTATCCTAGTCATATTTATCCTAGGACAATACATTAATGTTTTCCTGTGTTTCTATATGGAAAACAAATATTGAACACAATAATTTTTTTCTCATGACTTCATAATGTATAACTTTTTATATTTTTTAACATATAACTTTTAACATATTCTTTCACCACAGTAAAGCTCAAAATGTCCTCTTTCCAATGATACACAGTTTGTGTTTGTAGCTTACTGGAGTCAGCAAATGTTACTCTTTAAAGTTAGGTTGGTGTAAATACCCAAAATTGAGTGCTGGCTAACAGGTTAACATGAATCACACTGAGAAACTATTCAAAACATCTACAAGCCTGTGTTTCAATTTCTAAATCAGTAACTTAAAAAGTACTCTTTTTAAAAGTATTTAGCAAAATCAATTCTTTAAACTGCAACTTTGTTTGTAGATTATTTCATGCAAAAGGTAGCCTTTTAAAAGCCTTTTCTCCCATCTCAGTTTTCACTTTAGGGACACACAGTAAATAAATAGCCTGTGATCGAAGGCCATAGCTAAGGGCAAGTTTATTACAAATGTAATTCTGTAAATATGACAGGAGTAAACCCAATATAGATTTGTAAACAAAGATATGCTAATGCTTGAGCCTACGACTGGACAAACCAAACAAACCTACCTTAGTATATAACACATATGATGAGTAAGGGATTTAAAATTAGTTATAAATCTTTGTGCACCACGGTAAACAGTATGCATGCAGACATTAAGACAAAGTATGCATATAGATAACATCACCATAGTCCAATATCAACATAAATGTTACATAAACCATCTTCTTTTTTCACATCAAAAGAAAGGCAGTTCTTAATTCTAAAATAGAAGCTTAAAATCCCCTTCTATTTTTTCACCAATTGCTGAATGTGAGAACTAAAAGAAAGTGTATCATCAAATGCAATTCCAAGATGAAATTTCAATTCAATCTTTGCACCATGAGTAGTAATAGAACATAGCTTTTGCTTAATAACTCTCATTCACACACATACACTACGGACAATTTAGCTTACCTAATTCACCTAGCACATGTCTTTGGACTGTGGGCGAAACGAGAGCACGAGGAGAACATGTGAACTCCACACAGAAAGGCCAAATGACCCAGCCGAGGCTCAAACCAGCAACCTACTTGCTGTGAAGTGACAGTGCTAACCACTGCACCACCGCGCCAGCCTCTTAAGTTTGAAAAAAGTTAATAATTTGATTGTTTGACATACAGTTTAAACCACTAATCATTTCTAATTGTTTGCTAAATTGTTCTGTACCTGTCTAACTATATTCATTTATGGTTAAACTTCATATTAAATATAAACTCACTTTTTTAAACACTGTTAATCTGTCATTATATGTTTGATTATCTGGTTCAATATTCATAATTCACACTTTACAATTCTGTTAAGGGAACCTGATTTTCATGGTGCATTGTGTGACTTTTCAGGGGGTTGAACATTTCAGTGAATTGGAAGAATTTAGCAATATTGACAGCTCCTAAAGTGCCAGACTCTCTGATCAGTCCCCTAAAGAACAAGGGACTTAAGATGAATCCATAGACTCACTGGAAACTTTATTAGATACATCTGCACACTGCTCACTGACTAATTTTACATGGACATCTGCAATCAAATAATTTACCTTAATGGGCAATAATATGATTGATTTTATAAGTTGCTTTTAGAATGTTCCGTTCATTTTGTTTCCTGGCTAGCTCCTTCAAAACACCCAAAAGTGGCTCAATAATGATTAGATCTGGTGCAGGCCATGGGAGATGTTCAACTTTATTTTTATGTTCATAAAACTATTCTGTCACCTGTCTTGCTGTGTGTGTTAGTGCAATATCATCCTGATACACAGCATCAGCTTTAGAATACATGATTGAAGCATTGGTTGCACATGGTCATCCATAATGGTATAGTAGACCTTTGCAGTGATTGTATTGGGCCTAGAGAATGCCATGATATTGCAGCCTGAATGGTCACTGATCAACCCCCTTGCTTCACTCTGGGTATGCAACAGCCTGGGTGGTATGCTATTTTGGGGATTCTCCACACTGTAACTCTCCTGGATGTGGGAAAGACAGTAAAGGTGGACTCATAAAAAAATACATGTTTCACATTGTCCACAGCCCCAAGTTTTTTGCTGCTGGCATCATTAAAACCGATGTTTGGCATTGGCACAAATGAGTCAATAGCAGCCAGGCCATGTATATTGACCCTGTTAAGCTTCTGACACACATTTTTGGTGGAAACTGTTGAGTTGAGATGCATATTTAATTCTGCAGTTGGGCAGCTGTGGTTTTATGTTTTTTGGATACAATCTGGATTAACACTCAGACGTCTCTTTCAGAAAGCTCCCTCTTGCGTTTACAGTTACTCCTGTTGGATGTGGTTTGTCCTTTTTGGTGGTGTGCTGACATTACCCTGGATACCATGACTTCTGGTACATCACAAAGACTTGCTGTCTTGGTCACAGAAGTATCACTGAGATGAGCACAATAAATTTGTCCTCTTTTGAACTTTGATATGTCAACTATAATTTTGTGTGCGTCACAATATTTTAAGCAAAACTGTGCTATTACTCAAAAATTAAACCTCCACCCTCTGCTCTAAATGGAATTTGCAATTAATAAAGATTAGTCACCAGGCGGGTCAAATTTAGACATAAAACCGAAACATTACAATGACCAGTATTTCAGTTTCTTTGGCCAACCCCTGTTGACCCTCAGTTATAAACCTTGTCTGAGAGGATGAAACAAAGGGGCAATTTTCCTTTTAATCAGTAGTGGGTAAAAGTGCACTTGTCTGTTCATCTTGGTCATGTCTGAGTGTGTTTGATGTCTGGTAAACAGCTTTGGCTTTCATGTACAGTAAAGGGTTCACTGAGCTCACACAGGGTGCAAACAATATAACCAAAATTATGTTTAAGCAAGTTTGATTAACTCCAAGATTGAGTTACATAATTACATCACCACACAACACAATGTTTCCTCCGGAGTGTCAAGTAATATCGGGTGTTTCATTTTTCAACTTAAACAGCAGATTAGAAGTTCATTCGGGAATATTTCATTCATGCCTCCATGTACTGACTGATGCAAATGTCTAATCAGCCAATCACAGGGCAGCAACTCAATCCATTTAGACAAGTAGACTTGCCACATCAAGCAATTTTGTGTGTAATAACATCTAAATGCATGCTAAATCTGGGCTGTCAATAAAAATTTAAGAGATTTTCACAAATTTTATTCATTCATTTTCTTTTCGCCTTAGACCCTTTATTAATCCGGAATCGCCACAGCGGAATAAACTGCCAACCTATCCAGCATATGTTTTACTCCCACATCCATACACACTCATTCACACACATACACTATGGACTTAGCTTATCCAATTTACCTGTACCGCATGTCTCGAACCCGAGGCTCGAAGCAGCGCTCTTAGATTTTTGGTTGAAATATTCCATTTAGGGGGCGATGACGCATTGGTGCAGGTAGTGCACCAGCAAGAAGGTCGCTGGTTCGAGCCTCGGCTGGGTCAGTTGGCATTTCTGTGTGGAGTTTGCATGTTCTTCCCGTGTTCGCGTGGGTTACCTCCGCTTTGCTTTGGTTTCCCTATAATTCAAAGACATGCAGTACTGGTGAATTGGGTAGGTTAAATTGTCCATAGTGTATGAATGTGAATGAGTGTGTATGGATGTTTTCCAGAGATGGGTTGCAGCTGGAAAGGCATCCGCTGTGTAGAACATATGCTGGATAAGTTGGTGGTTCATTCCACTGTGGCATCCCCAGATTAATAAAGGTACTAAGCTGAAAAGAAAATGAATGAATGAATAAACATAGCTCAAATTGTTCAAATTCTTGTTCTTTCCAGACTGGACTATTGCAACTCTCTACTAGCCGGGTTCCCAGCTAACTCTATCAAACCTCTTCAGATGCTTCAGAATGCAGCAGCACGAATGGTCTTTAATTAACATAAAAGAGCACATGTCACTCCGCTACTCATTCGTTTGCACTGGCTGCCAGTTGGTGCTCGCATCAAATTCAAAGCACTGATGTTTGCTTACAAAGCGATTTCTGGCTGCGCCCCTTCTTATCTGCTCTCACTTTTGCAGATTTATAGGCCCTCCAGAAACTTGTGTACTGTGAATGAACGTCGCCTCGTGGTTCCATCCCAAAGAAGGAAAAAAACGCTTTCCCAAATGCTCCCGCTCAATCTGCCCAGTTGGTGGAATGAACTCCCTAACTGCATCAGAAAGGCAGAGTCATTCGCTATCTTCAAAAAGTGACTAAAAACTCAACTATTTAGTCTCCACTTTCCTTACTAATATGCAACTCCCTCTCTGACTCCTCCACTAACTACAAGAAAAAAAAAATTACTAATCCTTTCCTTCTTAGACTTTACACACCTGAAACTTGCCTACAGCACTTATTCATTGTTGCTCTTATAGTTGTGTAAATTGCTTCCTTGTCCTTATTTGTAAGTCGTTTTGGATAAAAGCATCGGCTAAATGACTAAATGTTATTCCATTAAGTGAGCAACAAGGCATGTTGGCTAATGCATTTCAGTAATTGATACTCTTTGGGGTTTTTACACACAACCATCGTAATGCTTTTAGAAAATGGTGCCAAAAAAAGGAAATTTGGCAATTTTCAGGGAAAAAAATGCCTTTGAAGGTCAGAGAAAACTGGTCAGATAGAAAGTCAAAAGGTAACTCAAAACACTTGTTACAGTCAACTTCTGAAGAGCATCTGTGAACACACAAAATGAGAGAGTGTTTGGATAAAACATTTTTTTTATGTTTTATCAAAATATAAAGAGATGGACATAAACATAGTGATACTTTTGCAAAATGGTGAAATTTTAAGTTTGTTTTTCAGCTATGAGGCTAAATTTTCCTCACAGAGTTTCTTGTTAGATAAAGTGTTTATATATATATATATATATATATATATATATATATATATATATATATATATATATATATATATATATATATAAATTTGTTTCAGAAAAGCCTAATATAAAATAGTAAATTATTGTGAAGTTGAATGTAATCTTAAGAATAAGATTCAAAGGCTTTTTGAATTTTTTGGTTGTTATGACATTGAGTATTGCATATGACATGAGTATTGCAGAACTCCATCCTTTAATTTTAAAGAAGGAAAAGTTGTGCAAAGGTTTTAGAAATGTATTATTTTATTTGTGTCATTTGAAATACTTTGTTTATGTTTGTTAAATATGTTTTTTTTTTTTTAATAAACAGAGTAACTGAAAATATTACACAGAAGCATTAATGCACTGCATCTTTACATTCTCAATATAATAGTCTATATCTTAATGGTTTTTATTATCTAAGGGTAACTTTTCCAATGTCAACTTATCTTCTTTTTTTTTCTTTTGTTAAAATACTGACATTTTAGGAGATTTATTATTGACCTTAACTTGACACATCACAAAAGCGCTCTATATGGGATGACTTCCTGTTGTGTTATGTTTTGCTTACATCTGCATGTTGGTCACATCACATGACTTTGTGGGGTGCACCACATGACTTTAATTGGCAGTCATATTTTTTTAAATACTAGATACAGAGCTGTTTTGCTAATCAGCAACACTTTACTATAAGGTTTCATTTGTTAACATTGTTTATCTGCATTATACAACATAAATTGACATTGAAAAATACTTGTAAAGCAGTGTTTCCCTTCGGGGGGAACTCCAGCACTATAAGTGGATTTGATGTTCTAAATCCAAGTATGGGAGATTCGGTTCAGAAGCTACATGTCTGAAAGAGTATTGAACGGGCCAATGAAAGCAATGAATTTGATTTGTAGAGCTGCGGGCTGGGCGACCCCCAACACATTTGCAAGGTTTTACAATCTGCGAGTAGAGCCGGTTTCCTCCAGGGCGTTAGGTAACCCTTGGTGATTGAGGAAACAACTCGGTGGGGTGTTGTAGCACGCTTGCGGTGCCCTTTTTTCCCTAACACGGAGAGATGTGCACCCTCCTGTCTGTCAGTAAAGTTCCCCAAAGTTCCCCAGCACTGACTCAGCGGAGGAGTCACTCGCTGGCCCACTACGTTAGGTCTGCCCGCTGGTCAGCCCGCGTTTTTTGGGTACAGGTGCCTGCTATGGGCGATCCCCGCTGGTGATCCCCATATGCTTTTTCCGCCACGGTTAAGTTCCCCCCCTGGGTGGACCCGTGCCTTCCCTATCCGCTAACCACCTTTTATGCGCACTCCCCCTTCTTAGGGTTAGTCCATATGTAATTCCATTTGTCTCCCTATTGGTTGCAGATGGTCTCCGCAGCGTCCTTCCTACCAGGATTGCACGCTTCCCAACGTATTGTCGTATTTTCCTAGAATTATCTAGACGTTAGCGACTCCCAAAAAAATATATATACCTATTCCGTAAAGCTTCTTTGAAGTGGGAATAAGTTAGGGCCAAGGGCACGTTGGAGGACCACGCCTTCCATGATTTGGGTGCGTCACGCTTGCCTGATTGCCCTCTCATCGGGGGCGTTGGTAAGGTGCAGTCATTATGGCGCTTTCAATGGGCTCCCATACGTAGATTTAGAACATCAAATCCACTTATAGTGCTGGAGTTCCCCCCGAAGGGGAACGTTTGAGGTTACTAAAGTAACCCTTCGTTCCCCAAGGAGGGGAATGGAAGCACTATACTCCATCGCCATAATGACTGTCCCTTAGCTGTTAAAAGTCTCTTCAGCTTAAAAAGGATAGCATTTGCTGGCGCCAGGTGTGCTTATATGCTCAGTTTATTGGCGATGCAGCACAACTGCGCAAGCTTGCGCTGCCAATTCATTGCTTTCATTGGCCCGTTTAATACTCTTTCAGACAAGTAGCTTCTGAACCGAATCTCCCATACGTGGATTTAGAACATTAAATCCACTTATAGTGCTTCCGTTCCCCTCCTCGGGCAACGAAAGGTTACTTTAGTAACCTCGAACGTTTCTCATCTGAAGGCTGGGCTCAGGGTCTCAATTAAAGTGGTACTCACTGCAGTGCTACATAGGTGAAGATTGAGCTCCAGCGAATTGATGGACTTCACATCACTGAGAGTTGCGGTTAGGGGTGAGGTAGGTGTAGGCGTTAACAAAACACAACAGATTACTGTAAGGGGTGGGTTAAGGTTTCTGATAGATGTAGATATTAATAAAACACAACGGGTTACTACAGTATATTGTGCAGGTTTAGGGTTGTGGTGGCCCTCCCAAAAGACATTCCATGTGACAAGAAGAGAAAAAAAATGTTTCGAGGGGTGAGAGAGGGTTTTGATATGCACTTAAAGATTTTTTAGGGGAAATTAACCCTCAGGGTCAAAGATGGAGTATATTCATTTTGAGGCTTCTTCTTCTGATAACGCCAAATAGAACTTAAATTACACTTTCAGTTTTGATCGGACAGATAAGAGCAATACATCAATTAAATATGTTAGGTGTCTACTTTTTTGTGTACAATCACAATGACAACAAACATGTGTGCATTTGTTAAATAAGGAAAACAAACAGTGGCATTCTTTCTTTTCTCTCTCCGCAAACTGTTTTTAGAAACGTGTCACTAAAATCAACTGAAACTCTGCGAAAACAAAACACACAGACATGAGACATATATCTATAGAAAGCTTGAAGGGTCTATTTTTAAATGCAGCAAATGCATGTTGAAAACAGATATTGTTTGATAAAGTAATCAATATGAAACCAACACTATGTGTAGTTCCCCTTCTAGGGAACTTCAACACTGCGTCTAACCAGAACGCTAGGGGAACACCTCTTTTATACGCGTCTTGAAGCACATGTGAAATCAATCTAATGTAATTAAGCAGGTGTCGTCAGACCAGAGAGTATAAAAGCCTGTACTGAGCATTCAGTATCAACTTCTTTGCTTTCAAGAAGCACGCACGTGAAAATACACCCTCTTTCTGTGATCTTTCATTACTGATTTGCATACACAAAATACAAAAAAACTGACAACTTACTTTTTTATTTTGGTATGGCAGAGAAAAACTTTAAACGTTGTGTGCCTCCATGCCCTCGCTTTATTACGGCTGGTGACTCACATGATTTGTGTTTAGAGTGTTTGGGAGAAGAGCATGCCCTGGTAGCATTTGAGAATGCTGACTGTGGACACTGTGACGTTCTCTCCCGTAAAGAGCTGCGCAGTCGGAGAGAGTTCTTTAATAAAGCTCCCGTGGCGCACGCTCCTCGCGGTTCGGGTCCCGCTCGTGCTGAGGCTGAGCGTCGACTTCGGTCGTGGGGTTCGCAGCTAGATCTGGCGGATGAGATGGAGACGGACTCTGTCCTTTCTCTCTCTGGATCCGTGAGATCTAATCCTCCTTCGGGAGCGTCAGAAGCACGCTCTGCGGTTTCTTCTGCGCCTCGTGAGAGGGCGGCGTCCTCCGTTTCCGAGGAAACCGAGGCGCCGCAGCAACAAATAAAAAGAGGGTCGGGGAATCTGCCGCCCCAGTCAGCGGAATATGAGGAGTTAGTGGAGGTGATTTCACGTGCTGCTGACCGGTTCGATGTAATAGATTGGCAGCCAGCACGTGAGCAGCAGCAGCTGCGTCTGACAGGAATGCTGGATGAGAGAGAATTACCCAGCAGAGTAGATCCTCCACTAAGGGACCTCCCCTTTTGTCCCGAGCTACATGATGCGGTTTCTAAATCATGGAAAAATCCGTATTCAGCATGGTTAATGACACCAAAAACAGCTATTTATTCAGCAGTTCGTGGGCTAGGGGAAAAGGCATGTACAGTAATGCCAATGATAGAAGAGGACTTAGCGTGTCATCGTCGTTCAGATCTAAAATCTGCAAGGGTCCCTCCTTTGTTGTCGAGACCATTAAGATTAACATCGGGTCTAGTCAGTAAAGCATATATGACGGCTGGTCAGTCTGTTGGATGCCTGCACACCATGTCAGTGCTGCAGGCATATCAGGCTGACCTAATTAAAGAGTGCCTAGATGGTGGGGGAGCAACACCCGAACAGCTTCGAGAAGCTCTTCGGGCGTCAGATCTAGCTTTAAGAGCTACTAAAGAGGCAGCCTCTAGTTTGGGGCGATCTATGGCTACCCTGGTGGCTACTGAGCGGCACCTCTGGCTGACACAAGCAGAAGTGTCAGAAACCGATAGAGCTATTCTTATGGACGCTCCAATATCGAGCTCAGGGCTCTTCGGTGACGCCGTTGATCGCGTCGCCGAATCCCTCGACAGAGTTAAAAAACGCTCTAGCTCCCTCGGGGACTTTCTCCCCCCAAGATCAAAAAGTCTGGGCCAGCCGTCAACCAGCTCCTCATATCATGAAGTTCAAAGGATAAAACAAAGTCCTGACGTGTTGGGAGTCAGGCTTTCCAGGGCCCCCCCTGGACGCCGAGAGCACCATTCAGCGCTCTCACTGAACCAGGGTCCGCGGAGAAAGGGAGAGACCACCTCACCACGTATGCTGGTGGGGGGCTCTGTGTCTCCCGGGGTGGGCGTTCCTCAGTGTCTGAGGGCATTGGTGGCCCCACCCCCTCTGCAGGGGGGTCAAAGAACAACCAGAGGCCAGTCTCGAGAGGCTGGTACCCCTAGCACATTTTTTGGCAGCGTGGAAACACCTGCCGATGGTGTCCCAGTGGGTCCTGTTCACAGTAGAACACGGCTACAAAATACAGTTTTGTGCACGCCCACCTCGCTTCAACGGTATTGCACCCACCATAGTGAAGCCAGAACAGGCTCTGGTTATGGAACAGGAAGTACTGGCCTTATTAATAAAAGGCGCAATAGAGCGTGTTCTCCCACTCGACAAAGAGTCAGGGTTTTACAGCCGGTATTTTATAGTTCCCAAAAAGGATGGGGGATTGCGTCCCATATTAGATCTGAGAAATCTAAATCGGTCCGTCGAGGCCCTCAGGTTCAGGATGTTAACCATCAAAAACGTGGTGTCACAAATTCAGTCCGAGGACTGGTTTGTGACGATAGACCTGAAAGACGCATACTTCCATATTTCCATCCTTCCCCAACACAGGAAATACCTGAGGTTCGCTTGCGGGGGCGAAGCGTTCCAGTATCGGGTTCTTCCATTCGGCCTAGCTCTGTCACCTCGAACCTTTACCAAAATAGTCGAAGCGGCACTAGCTCCACTTCGTATGCAGGGGATACGTATCCTAAACTGCATAGACGATTGGCCAATTCTAGCTCAGACTCAAGATATGGCAGTTCGGCATCGAGATGTCGTTCTCACCCATATCAGAAGGTTGGGGTTTCGGTTAAACACCGCAAGAAGTGTGCTTGTTCCAGCCAGGACGACCATTTCTTTAGGTGTGCTATGGGACTCCATGACGATGCGAGCACGTCTGTCCCCGCCATGAATCGAATCGATTCAGTCAACCGTACACAGAGTCAAACTAGGCCAGTTCATCACTGTGAAACACTTTCAGAGGTTGTTGGGTCTCAGGGCAGCAGCAGCCAGCTTGATTCCGTTCGGTCTGCTGTACATGAGACCCCTGCAGTGGTGGCTCAAATCCAGGGGGTTTTCCCTCAAGGGGAATCCTTTCCGCATGATCAAGGTCTCGCGGCACTGCCTTCGAGCCTTAAGTATGTGGAAAATACCCTGGTTCCTGTCCCAGAGCCCAGTGTTGGGGGCTGTCTGTCATCGCGTCATGCCTATGACAAATGCTTCTCTGACGGGCTAGGGAGCAACGGGCTTGATCCGCATGATCAAGGTCTCGCGGCGCTGCCTTCGAGCCTTAAGTATGTGGAAAATGCCCTAGTATCTGTCCCAGGGCCTAGTGTTGGGGGCTGTCTGTCATCGCGTCATGCTTATGACAGATGCTTCTCTAACGGGCTGGGGAGCAACCCTGAGGGGGCTTCCCGCAGCGGGACGATGGGGAGAACATCATCGTTACTGGCACATAAACTGCCTGGAGATGATGGCCGTGTTTCTGGCCTTAAAACACTTTCTCCCAGATCTAAGGGGCCATCATGTTTTAGTCTGCACGAACAACACATTGGTGGTCGCTTACATCAACCAGCAGGGGGGTCTGAAGTCTCGAATGCTATGCAAACTAGCACATCGGATCCTCCTGTGGGCCCAGAACAAAATCCTGTCCATCAGGTCAATGTATGTCCCGGGCCATCTGAACATGGGAGCAGATCTCCTGTCGAGGCAGGGGGTGAGATCCAGGGAATGGAAACTTCTTCACCCCGAGGTGGTGGAGTCCATTTGGGAAAGATTAAGGAAAGCGCAGGTAGACCTGTTTGCTTCCCAAGAGACCACGCATTGCGTACTATGAGTTTCTCTCTCGCATCCAGCCCCTCCGTGACTGGTTGCCATGGTTCAGACATAGCCGAGGCTACGTCTGTATGCTTTTCCCCTGATCGCTCTGCTCCCAGGAGTCCTGGAGAGGGTCCGTCAAGACTGAGTACGGTTACTGCTGGTAGCCCCGGTTTGGCCTACCAGGATTTGGTTTTCGGACCTCATAGCCCTGCTGGCGGGTCTCTCGTGGGAGATCCCCATCAGCAGGGACCTTCTGTCCCAGGGGGGAGGAATGATACTTCATCCCCTACCCGACCTGTGGAAACTGTGGGTGTGGCCTCTGAGGGGGCCCACCTCATAGAGTATGGACTGTCAACCGAGGTTGCTCAGACCATTCTAAGCTCCAGGGCTCCCTCCACAAGGAAGCTTTATGCCCTAAAATGGGCTCTCTTTTCAGCTTGGTGCAGAGAACACCAGCTGAACCCAGTCAGCTGCCAGGTAGCCTCAGTGCTGGAATTTCTCCAAGATCGCCTGTCTGCTGGGTTAGCTGCATCCACTCTGAGAGTGTACGTGTCAGCTATAGCGGCCTACCGTTCTCCCCTAGATGATGAGTCACTAGGACAGGATCCGCTAATTCGTCGCTTCCTTCGTGGAGCCATAAGGCTAAGGCCTGTCAGCACACACAGGGTACCGACATGGGATTTAACATTGGTGCTCGAGGGCATCTCTGTTCCCCCATTTGAGCCACTGCAGGAGGCGTCAGATAAGTTTCTGACACTAAAAACAGCTTTCTTATTAGCTATTTCTTCCTTAAAAAGGGTTGGTGACCTCCAGGCTTTGTCGGTTGCACCTTCATTTCTGGAGTTTGCTCCAGGCATGTCCAAAGCCTTTCTTTATCCCAGACCGGGGTACGTGCCTAAGGTGCCCACTCATGTGGCGAGACCTGCTGTGCTACAGGCCTTTAACCCGCCCCCATTTCAGTCGTCGGACCAAGAGAAGTTAAACTTACTCTGCCCAGTTAGAGCTCTGAATACATATGTTAACCGGGTTATCAACTGGAGAAAGAGTGAACAGTTACTGGTCTGCTTCGGACCCTCAAAAAGGGGGAGTCCGGCAAATAAGCAGACAATAAGTAATTGGATAGTTGAGACGTTCTCATTTACCTATCAGGCTGCTGGACGCCCTGCACCTAAATTTGTTAAGGCCCACTCCACAAGGGCTGTCGGGGCCTCCAAAGCTTCTATTTCGGGCTCAGCCCTTTCTGACATTTGTTTGGCGGCAGGATGGTCGACTCCACATACATTTGTGCGTCACTATCAACTCGATGTAGACCCCTCACCAGGGTCCTCTATTCTCACTGCGTAGTGTGCGTTCACAGTCAGCAGTGAGTCTGGCCTAGTGGGTATTGCGTTCCCCTAGCGTTCTGGTTAGACGCAGTGTTGAAGTTCCCTAGAAGGGGAACGTCTCGGGTTACGTATGTAACCATAGTTCCCCGAGAGGGAACGAGACACTGCGTATTCCGCCATACTCTCTTCTGCCTGTTACTTCTTTCAAGCAAATTCGAAGTTGATACTGAATGCTCAGTACAGGCTTTTATACTCTCTGGTCTGACGACACCTGCTTAATTACATTAGATTGATTTCACATGTGCTTCAAGACGCGTATAAAAGAGGTGTTCCCCTAGCGTTCTGGTTAGACGCAGTGTCTCGTTCCCTCTCGGGGAACTATGGTTACATACGTAACCCGAGACGTTTCTCAGTCTGAGCTCATTATTTTTAATGTGACCATGCCCACGAGGCTTTGTTATTATGATCAACCACGTGATACACAGGCTCTTTGTAAACTGTGGTCAGAAAAAAACTACGGAAACTCCACAAATACATTTTGGAAATGAATATTTTTATCCATTTCTCAATGAATATAGGCAATGTTTTTGGTGCATTTAAACTGATTTATTAAACAGATATTTTTATTAAAATAATATTATAGTCACCAAACATACTTAGAAATTGAAAGATAATACAATTAAATTCAAGCAAAAGATTGCAAAAAAAATTACAGCCTACAAAATTTCTCTTGACTTTTCCTGTTTTTAACATTTTTATTTAATATTTTTCTATACCATATAATTTTGGGTGTACTTGTTTTTGAACCATTAGCATAAGTTATTTTGTTAGATAAGCTCCAGATTTGACTTCGGTACTGACTAATCTAATGTATAAGCTCAAATATAATATTATATAGCTCATTGTTACAATTATGAACTTAAAAGATGGATTTGTAAGGGGTGTACTTATATATAATGAGCACTGTATATTGTTTACCCAGAGTATTTACATGCTCATAATACCTTAAGTAATACAACAACCATTTAGTTTGGGCTAGCTTTTGCAGCTGGACAATGCTTTACAATTTTCTTTGATGTGAGAACATTAATCTTTTTGCTCTCCAGGTGTGAATTACTCATGACCATTATTACTCCCGCATAAAGCTGAGATGACCCAGAAAAGACTTTAAAAAATGTAAATCATTGTAATGTTTTCTTTGATTGAGAGAACAGAATCATTTTTACATAATTGTGAAGTAAATGTTCTAGACTACAAGACTGGGTACTCAAAAGTTTTGTTCAGGTCCATCAATGTGTTTTTTGGACCTTATTTAAGCTACATTTTTTTCCAAAACCTACTAACCATGCATACTTAATTTTTTTCTCTAAATAACGCAAGCACGTGCATCAAAACTTCTCACATATTACTGTAGCACAGTTTGTTCTGAATACAAATAAAATACATGTAAGTAAAAATAACTATATATTTATAAAATATGGGGTGGTGTGGTGGCGCAGTGGGTAGTGCTGTTGCCTCACAGCAAGAAGGTCACCGTTTCTGGAATATGAATGCATATTCATAAAATGTGTGTTATGAACCAGAAAGCTCTGGAAGTTGTATTTCAAGACAAGGGAATACCCAGCATTGTACAACATGCTCATAATAGAGAAAGTTATTGATGTTATTATAAATATATTTATTTTTCATTGAAAAAAAGAGTGCATTGACAAAACAGTCAGTAGATCAAATCAATGGCCCTTATTCTTTTCAGAAAAAAAAAAAAAAAAGATTCAATTACAGGGCAAAACTGCTTAAAGGCAAACGTGTGAGAACAGAACCATGTGCAAAAACATGAACAAACAACTCTGTGTAGCAGCTTTAGACATGCTAACTACTGACTGCTATAAGAACAAATGACAACAAAATATATAAGTAACGGTAGCTTTGTGTATGCTAATATACAGTGTGTGTGTGTGTGTGTGTGTGTGTGTGTGTGTGTGTGTGTGTGTGTGTGTGTGTGTGTGTGTGTATGTGTGTGTGTGTGAGAGTGTGTGTGTGTATGTGCGTGCATATGTGTACCTTTCTTTTTTTCTGCAGAATTAGTCAAGCTTCAATGCAGATTTGAGTTTTTGTATCTCAGAAGAAGGAAACTTAAAAAGCTCCTGATAAGATCGACCCTGTATCTGAAGAGCATCTTTCAACAGGTGTCTCGTGCACTCCACAAGCTGAAATATGCAGACAGTCCTGTTCAAACTGTGGGCTCATCTGGATTAGACACACTGAGTTCGAAGTACTGTAACAGGAAAAACAACCACTTCCTCTCGATGCTATTTTTAGCTGCTGTAGTGTGCTGTCCTATTAATGTTGAATAAAGTTAAAGTATGATTTACATTTTCCTAAAAACTATTTTCAAACAGTGTCTAATTTTATGAAGGAAACTGTTTGAGGCAGCAAATGATTTGCCTGAATAATCAAATAACTTGCAGTGTTCGAGTTTGCACTTTCTGTGAGATAAAGTTTAACTTGTTGTGTGGTTATACTCTTGCTTTGGTGATGGTTCCTTTTAGACATGCTGTTGCAATTGCAGCAATTACAGCGGGTAAAAAATAGTCACAAATTTTCTCATAAAACATATTTGTAAAGTGGGTGTTGACTTGAAATTGTCACCAAATGTCAGTAACCAAAATAATTCATATATATATATATATATATATATATATATATATACAGGGCTTTACATTAACACCCGCCAACCCACCAAATGCGGGTAGATTTCAGCTCTGGTGGGTTAGTCAGACACCTCCACTAGCCACTTTGGCTGGTTGGATATCTGCTACAATGTGTAGTTTTCTTAAAAACAGGGTTCGACAATAAGCGTGGCCCAATATTTGTGCAAATGTGATATTTAAATCGAAAAGCAGCCTGACTGACAAAATAAGTTCGCGCGAGCGAAACAGCAAAAAAGAAGGTAAATACCGAACGAGAGGGTGATCACTCGCATAGGTAATGTGATGTGATGTGCGCGACTGTTAAAAAGCGTGCACGCTCCCGTTTACTTGCGCAAAGTAACCATGCCTAGAAGAAGCGCAACTGGTTCAATCTGTTCCCTTTGAAATAGACTGGACAAAGAGCGATGATCATTCACCCACAGACAGTCCTGCTGCTTTCTAGAGCTCAAGATAAAAACAATACACATTCTTTTGCAAGCAGTAGCGGTCACTGCTTTGATTTTAGTTATTCTTTGAACAGATAATTAACAGGCCTATATTAACCGTGTGCACGTGAACATCTTTTCATTATCAAACACGGTATGTTTCACCTGCTTTCTTTTGTTTACAGTTATTTTTGTTAATATGGTTTAATTATATATTTTTTTACAATAGCATTGCATTAATTGGAGATTACTCTCCGTTTATGTGTAGTTCACTGCTAATCTGGGACTTTTAGCCAGGACAGATTACTGTGCATATTTTAGATTTATGACAATAATTATTTTTTAAATGTAATGTTTTTTTTTTTTTTTTTTAAGTTTTGTTAAATTAAAAAATGCACCTATACAGCTGTATTTTCCTTATTTTGACACATTAGAAATTTGATTCAAATTAGAAATGCTTATTTGGTGTGGTCAGAGATAAATTTGATAAATCCTTAATTTTGAGCCCTGATTGCATTGTGACAAACCCATTTGCTCACGCACACTGAGCAAGCTATTACACAATACACAAAATTATTTAAATGAATGAGAAGGCATGTGGACTACACAACATCTAAATCAAGTCATTTTAGCATGTCAAAGTCAAATTTATCCATATAAAATATATTTTCCCAACAAGAAAAGTGTGGCTAGTCAAAATGGCGAGTGGCTAGTAATGTTGGAAATCTACCAGCCACAGTGGCTGGTGATCAAAAAAGTTAATGTCAAGCCCTGGTTATGAACCATAATGTGTGTGCAGCTGTAGCTTCCGTTAGACGTGGCAGCCACTAAACTCTGGAAAAGAAGGAGTTACGTCACACTTGCCTGCCTAACCAAGTGACAAGCGCAACTAAAAGAGGCCATCCTGGTTTGCCAGTTCAAATACAATCCTGTCTCCAGACTTCAATGCTAATTTCACCCTCACGCTCCATCATCACATCACAACTAACAAGACAACTTTTCACCTTAACGAAAATTCTTGTTAATCTCACAAGATCTAATCATACAAAGTTGTCACACCCCTAACATATTTATATATATGCAGACTGGACATTTGATAAAGACAGTTTAGGTAAGTTAGCTCAGAGGCAGATAAGACAGGCGTAGTGTAGTATATATATATATATATATATATATATATATATATATATATATATATATATATATATATATATATATACATATACATATATATATATATATATATATATATATATATATATATATATATATATATATATATATATCAGTGGCATGCAGTGAGGTTTGTGGCTGATGAGCATAACTGCTACAGACAGCCTAAAACAAGCGACACAGCATCACGGTGGATGCGCTCTCTCTCGCTCACAAACACACAAGCACTCACACAGGATCTGCATTCTGGTCTTACCTTTACTTTAAAATATGTCTTGAATAACTTTGGAATGATCTCCTGTCCTGCCCTTTGAAGCACATCCTTTAGCTCCCGCATTGGTTGTCCATTTTTTATTCACATTTTGAATACAAGTCCAATTTTGAAAACTTTTTGAGATGAGATATTAATGTTACATCCATGTTTTTTTGCAGTCCGTTAGAGCAAAACATAAAATAATGGACTCCTATTGAACATTACTATGTAGAAAAAGAGCAATCACTGAAAAAAGAATAACAGTAAGCTCACGTGCGCCCCCTTTATTGCAGCAGATCTATTGCCTGCCTCACCTAATGTCTTTTCAATGCGGCTATATATCAGATTGTAACACTAAGTATGTGATAGGCATATGTGAAATACAATTTCTATCATTTGCAAAATGAGGACATATTATAAAAATGTCTACAATGTATAAAACATTTTAATAAAGCATTACATAGGTAGCATACACAGAGTGAGCAAAAGGCACGAGCCAGTGGCGGTTCTAGGGAGCAGGAGACTGATGCAGACTGGACATTTGATAAAGACAGTTTAGGTAAGTTAGCTCAGAGGCATAAGACAGGCGTAGTATAGTATATAGTATAATATATATATATAGGGAGGTTTATATGATAATACAATATTATGATTGTTTTCAATAATGTTCAGCAAAAAATAATGGAATAAATGAAAGCTGTTGGAATATGAGTTTGGTAAAGTATGTATAAGTGGTCATTTTTAAATTCCGTGTTAAAGCTCATAATGCTGCAACACTAATTAAATCATTTTAAAAATAATAATAATAATTATAAGAAAAGTTTTAAATTTGAAATTTTTAAGTTTGATCCACTGTTGAATATTGTTGCCACATGGCAACATATCATAAAGTACCTTAAAAAAGATTTTGTTTTTCCATTTTTTTATTGTTATAATTTTTTTTACAGCACTACTAGTTAAGCCATTTTAAGAAAAGAAAAACAGTCAAATATATATTTTTTTACAGGTTTATCATAATGCATGTGGTAGTGGGTTAAGACTGCAGAGTGATGCATGAAAAAAAAAATGACTTCGAATAGTTGTTTAAGTAGTTTGTGATGTATGTTAAAGTGTGCCCCCTAAAAGTACAAGTGGCCCCTGCCCGGTACTCTAGAAGTGACTCTGGAACCTCCACTGGCATGAGCTCAAGCCAGTGTGCAGGATATTGTGCAATTTGATGTGAGGCACAACTCAGTGCTGTCTCAGCTCGCTTCCTATGCTGTAATTGAACAGGAGATATGCAAAATACAGCGATTAGGATTGTTAAAAGGATTGAAATAATATAAATCATACAGAAATTGCATTTATAGCACAGATCAGTTGACAAATATTTATTTTTTTCATTATTATACATCTCATGATGGCAGGTAAGGGTGATGACAGTTGAGGCACTTCCTCCTCTGACCGCATTTCTGATAACTGATTTATTTTATCTTTGCCATGATGACAGAAAATATAATTTTACTAGATATTTTTCAAAGCACTTCTATACACAACCAAATTTGGTTAACTAGGCAGGTTAGGGTAATTAGGCAAGTTTTTGTATAATGATGATTTGTTCTATAGACTAAAAAATACAGCTTAAAGGGGCTAATAATTTTGACCTTAAAATGTTTTTTTTTTTTTAAATAAACTGCTTCTATTCTAGTCAAAATAAAACAAATAAGACTTTCTCCAGAAGAAAAATATTACCAGATTGTGAACATTTCCTTGCTCTGTAAATCATTTGGGAAATATTTAAAAAATAAAGCAAATTCAAAGGGGGGCTAATAATTCTGACTTCAATCATGGACATTGCTACCAGTCTTTAACAGCTGAGACCCAATAATGGAGAAAATATTTAAGGAGAAGAGATCCGTGAGACGGGGAGCATGATTCCACATACGCCATTGCTGACATTGTTTCCTCTCTAAAGACTCAAGTGGTTGATCACCCCTCGAAGGACTTTGGTTGCACTTACCTGAGCGTAGAACGACACAATCACAATCCCATGTCTGCACTGGAACAACGCATAATTCACTTTGTTGGCCTGTCAATTACATGCCCTTCGGGGAACAACTGAAAAATTAACATAATTTGTGATGTGTTGGTACTTTTATATTGGACACAGACGTGACAAAACATGACAAACCAAAGTTGAGATAACAACCGTAGAAATGACAACCATGACAAACATACCACTCTAACAATCCAAAGAGGGGCAGGATAAATTCAGATTTAGATGGGGAGCCAACAATCTAACGCAATCTCATGGTAATTCATAACTTTTTAATTTAGTGGCTAATTTGTATGAATTCATACGATCTAATTTGTACCATTTAGTACAATTTGCTCATCACCCAATGACGGTTGGGGTTAGTGGTGGGGTTAGGTGCCGCACCTCCTTTTTAAAATCATACATTTTCACACGACTGAACTCGTACAAATTCGTACGAATTAGCCACTAAACGGACAAAACGCAAAATACTTATGTTTCCTCATGAGATCAGTGTAAAGTAAGCAGACAGAGTATCTGGTTTGATATTTTTAGAACTGGGGCTAATTGAAATGGTGACGTTAATGTGACCAAAAAAGAGGGTCTATCGTGCTTGTCTCGATTTCAATCTCTTAGCAGAACGAATATATTTAAGATTACGCTGATCTATCCAAACTAGGAATCGGACAGCTGCCCCTTCCAACCATTGACGCCATTTTGTTTAGTGCAAGTAGGATGGAGAGAAGCTCCTGGTTAAGAATATCGTGGTCCATGGATGAATGTGATGCTAGTAGCATGGGTGAACCTTATTGTCCTGTAAAGATCACTGGAATAAGATGTATCTTAGGGGCATCTACCTTGACAATGAAGTGGCGTTTCAGATTGGGGGTGATGAGAATGGGTGTCGTGGAGAATAATAGGCAGTCAAAAGAATGTTGAGCCAAATTAGATCATACAAAATGAGACTTGACACACTCGTTTAATATGCACAAGGTGATAGGTGGTATGCAAATCTAATTTGCTGAAAATCTTGGTTCCCTGCACAATATAATGACAAATACGGTAATGCTTTCCGATGACAGACCTGCCAAAATTTGAGCCAGTGCACGGCACACAGTATTTAGGTGATTAAGAAAAGTCGTATTTGTTTTCATGATCCACAGGGTTTGTTGCATGACTTTCCACGCGATGCAGTCCATGCCAATAGAGCTAACCTGTTTGTGTGCAGCAAGCATTTTTGTTGGCAGAGCTGAATAAGATTTGGAGGATGGCGAATCCTCCAGATTACCGGAATAGAAAGAGACCTACTGTACTGCTATCCACAAACCCTTTGATTCAGGGGGAGAGAAGTCCTCAATTATAGTGTTTATATAAACATGATGAACTTTATAATGATATAACAAATTGTGGTTACATATTATATAAAGTTATGAATAGCCTATCGTATATGTAGCCTAACAGGGCATTAAATTATTTACTGTTTATTTCTTTTCTTTGAAAATTTGTAAACTATAATCATGCATCTCACATTTTGTGTTGGATTTCTTTTTATTTTTTTGCTGGTGAGCCCACTGATAGTTGTTCGCCCCCCTCTTCCTCCCCTGCTCTGCCGGTTATGTTTACAGCGCTCCACGCCCACCATGGAGCATTTTTTGAAAAAAATTCTGAGGAAGAGTTGAACTGAAAGAGGGAGGTTTCATGACCCTTTAAACTCTGAATTTGTTTCCTGATAATTAATATCAGTGTGTAACATTGAAACCTGGGCCAGTATTTGTTAAGCTTCTCAGAGTGGCATTTTAGTCTTTAGAATTTGAGAAATTAATCCTACTTTTAGACATACAGTTGACGTCAGAATTATTAGCCCCCTGAATTAATAGCCCCCTGTTTATTTTTTTCCCCAATTTCTGTTAAACGGAGAGATTTTTTCAGCACATTTGTAAACATAATAGTTTTATTAACTCATTTCTAATAACTGATTTATTTTATCTTTGCCATAATGACATTAAATATTATTTTACTAGATATTTTTCAAGACACTTCCATACAGCTTAAAGTGACATTTAAAGGCTTAACTAGGTTAACTAGACAGGTTAGGGTAATTAAGCAAGTTATTGTATAATGATAGTTGTTCTGTAGACAGTCGAAAAAAATATATAGCTTAAAGGGGCTAATAATTTTGACCTTAAAATGGCTTTTAAAAAATAAAAAATACAAATTTTATTCTTGCCAAAATAAAACAAATACTTTTTCCAAATAAAAAAAAATATATTATCAGACATGCTGTGAAACTTTCCTTGCTTTGTTAAACATAATTTGGGAAATTAAAAAAAAAAATCAAAGGGGGCTAATAATTCTGACTTCATGAATCTTAGTTATCAGATATGAAGAATCACTCTCATTCTCCCAGTTATTTATAGAGGCTTCTAACATAGTTCAAATACACCAGTATGGGGTTGTGATGGCAATGTGGCAGAGACCTGTACAAATCTTTCAGGAGTAGAAAATAGGGACCCCATCACAAAGGAAGAAATAATGAAGAATATAGGAAAGCATTGGTTTCAGTAGTACATTTTGCTTCGCTATAGATGTCAATGGCTGCTGCTTTCCACCACGCTTAAGAATATATTTTTTTGTGTTTAACAGAGGAAAAAAATCAAGAGTTTAGAACCACAGTGAGCAAATAATGAAACTTCATTTCAGGGTGAACCATCTCTTTCTCCTTTAAATATTTTAACAGTGTCCTTGTGAGTAATTCTAAGAGGCTTGATGTAAAAACAAAATTAGGAACCTTAATGTCCAAAAAAAAAAAAAAAAAAAGGCAAGAGGAAAGAAAACAGAGACTTCTGTTCCGTTTGTGTGTCTCCTCAACTAACGTCTCAGAAAACAGGATATGTCTCTGAAACACACCTTTAGATGGGAAGAGCCTGCAGAGCAGTGGAAATCCCCACAGCAGGACAGTGGCAGCAGCTCTTAACTGCACACTTCACCCCCACCAAGAGGAAGAACACTGACAGTCTGCACGCGCCTTGCTGGACTATCATCCTGCTAACAGAACAATAACTAAGCCTTATAGAATATACATGTTGTGCACATTAGAATACACAAACTCTGAGGCTCTGCTGAGGAAATCATCTTGCTACTCCCTGCATTTAATAGTTTACATTTACCAAATTAACATAAAATAATCAACTAAATCATTATTACTTACATGACATATGACTGACAAACAAAGTTATATTTTTTGTGCAGTTTATTGCACAACACCAAATCAATACCATAAGACAACTTAACAGTATATGTACCTCACCTTGCTATCTACTAATAGAAAAACATTTCTGTTGTGGTCAGTTTGCTCTGTACTGGAGCTCACGTTTTACTGTGTTGTACTGGTGATGCAGAACACTGTAGTTAATGTATTTCAGATTTACTGAAATGCAGACAGCATCATCTAGTGTATCTGCCACTGGAAAGTGCAATGAAATGTATCTGGAGCACTGCATTTTACATTTTGCAAAAAAATGTATGCTGAGGTACATATTTTCAGTAAGCCTGGGTTGTCATTTACTCATACTCACTCTAACACACCTTCATGCGTTTATTAATTTAGTCCAACAACTACCTACCCATTCTGAGAAAGGCTCAAACTGGCATTCTGGCATAGGAGGCAGATACTCTAATGGGGCATTCACACCGTACGTGTCTTGCACAAGTAAATTACTATATTCATATGTAATTAGACACTTAAGCATTTTGAGTTTACTTGCTTCATTTGCATGTCAAATTCACAAAACAGAGATGCAAAATAACGCCAGTTTCATTGGAATATAGCTAACATGAATAACATGAGAGGATAGCTGTGCTTTATGTTATGTGGGAGGCAGAAAATGCATAGACTCATTTGGCGCCGTGTCTTGGTCCATCAGATCCTTCATATTAGCGAGTTTCACTAACTCCTCCAGAACCTGCGCCTGGATGACTGCTGCTTCTAGAAACAGCTCCTGACTAGATGACAGCCACTACTACAGCAAGTTCTTGATTGGTTAACTAGGTGCCAAATTTCAGATTTTTTAGTTTATGCGTGGGCTGCACGGTGGCGCAGTGGGTAGCACGTTTGCCTCAACATTGCTGGTTTGAGCCCCAGCTGGGTCAGTTAGCATTTCTGTGTGGAGTTTGAATGTTGGCGTGGCTTTCCTCCGGGTGCTCCGCTTTCCCCCACAAGTCCAAAGACATGTGGTATAGGTGAATTGGGTAGGCTAAATTCGCCATAGTGTATTAATGTGAATGAGTGTGTGATTCATTCTGTTGTGGCGACCCCAGATTAATCAAGAGACTAAGTCAAACAGAAAATGAATGAATGAATAATTCAAGCATTTCTCACAAACCATGCTAATGCTTGTCAAATGCCAGAAAAGCTCAATTTGCGGCATCTCATTAAACTTTAGGCTAACATCAAATTGCGTCATTTGCACAAACTGCACCACAAGATGTCTTTGCATAGACTTAACATGTCACTCGCGCCTAATGCTCATCCACACCTCCGACAGGACCCGACTGGTAGGTTGGGTTGGGGCTTAAGCTTAAGCTTGGGCTTAAGCTCTATCATTTTAGATAGGGTCGGGCCAAGCTTGGGCCTGGCTTAGGCTTGCGTTTCGTGCTCCGGCTGAACGGTCATGTGATGCATTTCGATTAGTGCAAGAAAGTAATCAAATTATTTGTTACAGGATCAAAAAAGGTGAAACAAGGGATGACGCATAACGGTCACTCGCTACATTGAAACCACTGTCATAGAAAATTAAATGGATGTTCTTGGCTTGTGGAGGATGAACAAACAATCCTAGTCAAAAATTTCAAAGGATACAGAGGGTGGAGGATGGGGTGAGGGGTATGACAGGGGTGGTGACATCAATGACACGACAAGGCCACAAGTTAAAATAGCTTATTTCTCTGGATTTAAACACATTTGGGATAATGTAAGTACGAAAGTCAGCAAAAATATATAACACTGTTCTTGTATTAAAATCTTACACATTATGCCTTAAAATTCTACTTCTGTATTTATTTTAGTGAAAGTTACTCAAAAGTAATAAATGTGATGCAATAAAATTCACAGAGAGTAATACTAAAAAAATACTTTTAATTGTAACAAGTAATCTATTATGTTATTATACTTTGAAAGTAGCTTGCACCATGCTGCTGAGTGAACAAACTTTCATCCAAAGATTATATATATAAACACACACACACATTCATATATGTACATTTAAAGACAATATGTCTTAATACCAAACAAAGCTACTCTTTATATTAAAGTAAATCGGCCTCTACAAAGTCACTTTACAGTTGTGGAGTGTTAATTGCTCACATATCCTGTATTTACTGTTAGACAATATAAGGAAGCAGTGGACAGCGATCAGTGCCTACAGCAACTTTTGAGGTCTGCCTAAAATGTTCTTGGCAAACTACAATGGATTCACTAACAGGGACATTTAGTAGATCTGCCAAACTAAGGCAACCTACAGAAAGAAATGTCAATCACTATGTACTTAAGTCAACTATTGTCTGAGGTTATACGTTCACAATTAAATGAATTGCTGTCAGAGAATCACCTTGACATTACAGTGTATTTTTCACTATCTAAAAATGAAAAGAAATCCTGTTTGGTAACAATGTTTACCTGTGTGTCAGCTATGGTATTCAGACTGATACTTCTGCTGCTTTCAGCATGATGCAGTTTTTCTTAAAGACACAATTCACCCCTAAATGATAATTTGTTATTTACTGACACTTGTGTCTCTCCAAAACCAAGAATACAATTGAGAATGTTTTTAATATTCTCTTAAGATTTTTGTCCATCCATTGACAGTGCCTATAACCAAAAACTTATTTTACTTATGCATCAGTAAGTAAAAAAAGAGATTTTTAAAGCAGCTGAACATATTTGATGTGCACTATAAGTGTAATGTTGAAATGTGAATTGATCTTTGAATTACATCTGTTCATCGCATAAAGCAATGGACTTGGAATATCAATTAATTTATACTTATTTTGCATTGATACAAAATACATTGGATGTTTTATTGTAAATTATGGTTTGTGAAACCTAGACAGAATTTGCAAAAGATTTACCATAAAAAAGTCAAACGTTTGCATGGGATCCTGTCGTTCCAAACTGGAATCACTTTCTTCTGACAAACACAAAATAATACTAATTTGATTAGGGACGACGCAGTGGTACAGTAGGTAGTGCTGTCGCCTCACAGCAAGAAGGTTGCTGGTTAGAGCCTCAGCTGGGTCAGTTGGCATTTCTGTGTGGAGTTTGCATGTTCTCACTGCGTACACATGGGTTTCCTCCGGGTGTTCTAGTTTCCCCCACCATCCAAAGACATGTGGTACAGGTGAATTGGGTAGGCTAAATTGTCCGTAGTGTATGAGTGTGAGTGAGTGAGTGTGTATAGACATTTCTGGATTTCTGGAAGCTGGAAGAGCATCTGCTGCGTAAAACTTGGCTGGATAAGTTGGCGGGTCATTCTGCTGTGGCGACCCCGGATTGATGAAGGGACTAAGCCGAAAAGAAAATTAATAAATGAAAAAAAATTCTCAAAATATTGTTCTTTTTGTATTATACCGTATAATGGTGCATGAGTTTTAGTACAGCACTCTGATTACATCACTGTAAATGAATAGCAAGTTCTACCAGAAAGGAAATATGAATCACAGTATGACACACAAAGTCTGTAAGCTAAACTGTTTGGTATGCTGTTATGCATATGGTTTGCATAACAATCTCCATTTCAACAGAACTAATAAGTACCAGCCTAGACACTGAGATATTTTGTGCTGTTTCAGGTCTAACAAGGTCTCAAGGGAGTATCAGAATCTATTTTTATATGCAATAAACTTCAGCCCAAGAAAAGCTGGCCTCTGCTAGCAATACGGGGCCTTTGGGCAGACTGAAACTTCAAATCTTTGGCACGAACAACCTGAACTGCACAGAGACTAACCACAGGCATCTGGCATGAAGAATAGCCAAATACCACCTCTGGCTTTGCCATCAGTCTTTTTCCTCTCAGTTGCTTCTTCCAATATCAGAATCAAAAAAAATATTTTAAAATATATGACATCAATAATTACTACAAGGCTGTTGGATTGCAAGATGCAAACAATCTGGCTGGCAAACATTCTAAAATGTGCAATTATAATCAGAAAACCACACATCCAAAGTATTTCCTGGCAGGTCTAGAACGCATTACAGTTCCCCTTCGGTTGGGGAACTTCAGTGCCATGAATGGGAGGATTCGGATCAGAAGCCGCTTATCTGGAGAGTATTGAACGGGCCAATGAATGAAATTAATTGGCAGCGTAAGCTTGCGCAGGTGTGCGACATCTGCAATTATCTCAGCATATAAGCACACCTGAAGCCAGCAGACGCCATCCTTTTCGCTTCAGATCCTTTCTGAGTGAGTCGATGAGGGTTCCTCTTGCTGATCAGCACTTCAGAGCGAACGAGTGTGTCTCCCGGTCCAGAGTGGGTCTTCGCGGTGGCAGACGGTTGAGCTGGGTTACTCCCTTGCCTGCGGTTCTTTGGGTCCGGTCCTCCAGAGCGGTGCGTATAGTTGCAACTTTCCTAAAAGAGCAACACAGTCGTGCAGCACGTCCTTTTCAGGATGGCGCTCCGACTGTGCGTTTCTGGATGCGGGGGTTTCCTGTCTCCGGATGATGGACACGATCACTGCATTGCATGTTTGGGGGTCCAGCATGTTAATGCGGTGCTCGCGGGCGGTTCATGTCGTCATTGCGATGCCATGACCGTTGCACAGCTAAGATCGCGGCTAACTTTCGCAAGAGAGCGAGCCACCCCAGTTGCCTCCTGCTCTAAAAAAGCAGCGGGCGCTCGGGCAGATCTGAGGGTTTCAGCGGGAGCTAATCCGCCGCCCACGGGCTCGCGGACCTCTCGCTCCTCACGGCGCTCCATCCAAGCTTCGGGTGGTGAGAGTGATCCGTCTAACCAGATGGTAGCTCTCACACTCGCTGACACCGGAGATCAGATGTCCTCCGCGGCATCGGAGGGTGGGCTTTCACTGTCCGACGAAGATCCGGACCCGCTCGCCCCCTCCGGGCAGGTGAGCGCTGTCAAATCGGATCCTGAAGCGGACATGTTAGCCGTGCTTTCCCGGGCTGCTTCGGCCGTGGGGTTGGAGATGGTTTATCCCCCAGCTCCGCGGCCGGACCGACTAGATGGGTGCTACGTAGAGGACCAGAAGGCGAAGCCTTCGAAGCCTCTCGTCCCCTTCTTCCCGGAAGTGCACAGTAGGCTCACGCAGTCCTGGAGGGCACCTTTCTCTGCCCGTGCTGCGAGTGCCTCCGCCCTCACCGCCCTTGACGGCGGAGCTGCCAGGGGGTATGAGGCGATCCCGTCAGTGGAGCGCGCTATCGCGGTCAATCTTTGTCCGCGCGGCGCCTCTACGTGGCGGGGTTTGCCCCGCCTCCCGTCCAAAGCCTGTAGGTTGTCTGCCTCCCTCGGAGCCAGAGCTTATAAGGCTGCGGGCCAGGCTGCTTCTGCTTTGCACGCGATGGCCACCTACCAGCGCTACCAAGCGCAGGCGCTGGCCGAGCTGCACGAGGGCGGGTCCAACCCAAGCTTATTACATGAGCTGCGCACCGCGACCGACTATGCTCTTCGGACTACTAAGTCCGCCGCGTGTGCGCTGGGGAGGACGATGTCCACACTTGTGGTTCAGGAACGCCACCTCTGGCTAAACCTGGCCGATATGCGCGACGTTGACAAAGTTCGCTTTCTTGACTCGCCCATATCCCAGGCTGGCCTGTTCGGCGACACCGTCGGTGAATTCACCCAGGAATTCAAGGCGGTGAAAGAGCAGTCGGATGCGATGGGCAATGTCATCTATCGGCGTGGCCGTAAGCCCGCTCCGCCCGCCGAGCCATCCACCTCCGCTGTTCCTCGCCGAGGGCGCCCGCCAACGAGTGCTGCCCCGCCCCCGCCTGCGCCTCCGGCCAAGCGGGCGCGGCGTTCACCTCGAAAGCAGGCAGCCCCTCCTGCCCAGGGCGCCGTTAAGTCCGGTAAACGGACCGCGAAGCGTCCCTGAGACAGGCCATCCGGAGAAGAGGAAACTTGCTCTTTCCCCGCTGGAGGGCGGGGCCCCGATAACAACGGTACTTTTCAGTGCCACCAAAACATCAGTAAAAGAGCACTTTTTCCCTTCCCCGGATGTGACTGCACGAGTTCTGCCAGTCCGGGACGCGCTGCCTTCCGGCTCGCAGACTCTACGTGCTTCGCCAGTGGCTCACGAGCGCTGGGGGGACGGTCTCCCTTTCCTCAGCCCTCCAGCCCCCTCTCCGGAGTCAGGGTGCGGAGCCAGAGCGAATCGCTCTCCTCCAGCTCTTCCGCGGGACCCTCGTGCTTCCCGGATCAGCACACCCACTCCGCGCTGCCCCACCGCTGGTACGTCAGCGATTGTAGCGATGACTCCATTAGCGAGGGCTCTGCCTGCCTGGTTAGCGCGGGCCAGCCCCTCGCGGTGGCTCATACGCACAATCAGACTCGGTTACGCGATTCAGTTCGCGAAACGGCCCCCCAAGTTTACGGGCGTGTATTTCTCCAGGGTCAACCCCCTGTCCGCCCCTGTCTTGCGAGAGGAGATTGCTGCCCTCCTGGCGAAGGGTGCAATCGAGCCGGTTCCTCCAGCCGAGATGGAGAGTGGGTTTTACAGCCCATACTTCATCGTACCCAAAAAGAGCGGTGGGTCACGGCCAATCCTAGATCTGCGCGTTTTGAACCGCTGTCTGCACAAGCTGCCGTTCAGAATGCTCACGCAGAGGCGCATTCTCCAATGCGTTCGTCCTCGGGATTGGTTTGCAGCCATAGACCTGAAGGACGCGTATTTCCATGTCTCCATTCTTCCACGCCACCGCCAATTTCTGCGGTTTGCGTTCGAGGGTCGAGCGTGGCAGTACAAGGTCCTCCCCTTCGGGCTCTCTCTGTCTCCGCGGGTCTTCACCAAACTCGCGGAGGGTGCCCTAGCGCCTCTTCGGCTCGCGGGCATTCGCATACTCAATTATCTCGACGACTGGCTGATTTTAGCCCACTCGCGGGAGCAATTGATTATGCACAGGGACAAGGTGCTTCGGCATCTCCGCCTACTGGGGCTTCAGGTCAACCGAGAAAAGAGCAAACTCGCCCCCGTGCAGAGGATTTCTTTTCTCGGGATGGAGCTGGACTCGATCACCATGGTAGCGCACCTCTCCGAGGAACGCGCTCGCCTGTTGCTGAACTGTCTGAGGGAGCTCGACAGCAAACTAGTGGTCCCACTGAAGTTCTTTCAGAGGCTCCTGGGGCATATGGCATCCGCAGCCGCCGTCACGCCGCTCGGGTTGCTCCATATGAGACCACTTCAGCACTGGCTTCACGATCGGGTCCCCAGACGCGCATGGCACGCGGGCACACACCGGGTCTCGGTTACTGCGCTGTGTCGCCGCGCCCTCAGCCCTTGGAACGACCCCTCGTTCCTACAGGCCGGTGTGCCTCTAGGACAGGCGTCCAGCCATGTTGTTGTTTCAACAGACGCTTCCAACACGGGTTGGGGGGCCGTGTGTCGCGGGCATGCGGCTGCGGGCCTCTGGAAGGGTGCCCAGCTGCATTGGCATATCAATCGCCTAGAGCTGTTGGCAGTGTTCCTCGCTCTCCACCGCTTTTTACCGGTGCTGGAGCGGCAACACGTGCTGGTCAGGACGGACAGTATGGCGGCGGCGGCGTATATCAACCGCATGGGGGGTATGCGCTCTCGCCGCATGTCTCAGCTCGCCCGCCGTCTGCTCCTCTGGAGTCACCCGCGGCTGAAATCGCTGCGCGCCATTCACGTCCCAGGCACGCTCAATCGTGCAGCCGATGCGCTCTCACGACAGCTGTTACGCCCTGGAGAATGGAGACTCCACCCCGAGTCTGTTCAGCTGATATGGGCGCGATTCGGGGAGGCCCAGATCGATCTGTTTGCTTCCCCCGAGAACGCTCGCTGCCAGTTGTTTTTTTCCCTGACCGAGGGCTCTCTCGGCACGGATGCACTGGCCCACAGCTGGCCTCGGGGCATGCGCAAGTATGCGTTTCCCCCAGTGAGCCTGCTCGCGCAGTTTCTGTGCAAGGTCAGGGAGGACGAGGAACAGGTTCTGCTAGTTGCGCCCCTTTGGCCCAACCGGACCTGGATATCAGAGCTCTCACTCCTCGCGACGGCCCTCCCCTGGCGGATCCCTTTGAGAGAGGACCTACTCTCTCAGGGACAGGGCACCATCTGGCATCCTCGCCCCGATCTTTGGAACCTCCACGTGTGGTCCCTAGACGCGAGGAAGACTTAGGTAACCTACCGACTGCGGTGGTTAATACCATCACTCAGGCTAGAGCCCCCTCCACGAGGCGCGCCTACGCCCTGAAGTGGAGTCTATTCACTGAATGGTGCGTCTCTCGCAGAGAAGACCCCCGAAATTGCCAGATTAGTGTTGTGCTCTCTTTCCTTCAAGAGAAGTTGGACAGCAGGCTGTCGCCCTCCACTCTCAAGGTTTACGTGGCCGCCATCTCCGCTTATCATAGCGCGGTAGCTGGCGGCACCGTGGGAAAGCATAACCTGGTCATCCAGTTCCTTAGGGGTGCTAGGCGAATTAATCCATCTCGCCCCCCTCTCATGCCCTCTTGGGATCTCGCCCTCGTTCTCTCGAGTCTGCGATCCGATCCCTTTGAGCCACTCGAATCAGTATCTCTAAGATTTCTGTCCCTGAAGACAGCTCTGCTGGTTGCGTTGGCCTCCATCAAGAGGGTCGGGGACCTGGAGGCATTTTCGGTCAGTGACTCGTGCCTGGAATTCGGGCCGGATTACTCTCACGTCATCCTGAGACCCCGCCCCGGTTATGTGCCCAAGGTTCCTACCACCCCCTTTAGAGATCAGGTAGTGAACCTGCAAGCGCTGCCCCCAGAGGAGGCAGACCCAGCCCTTTCTTTAATTTGTCCCGTTCGCGCTCTGCGCATTTATGTGGACCGTACTCAGAATTTTAGATCATCTGAGCAGCTCTTTGTCTGTTATGGCGGTCGGCAGCAGGGAAGTGCCGTATCAAAACAAAGATTATCCCACTGGATTGTGGATGCCATTTCACTCGCTTATTCGAGTCGAGGTCAGCCGTGTCCCCCGGGAGTTCGTGCACACTCCACTCGGAGCGTTGCATCCTCTTGGGCGCGTGCACGCGGCGCCTCTCTAACAGACATCTGTAGAGCTGCGGGCTGGGCGACACCCAACACATTTGCAAGGTTTTACAATCTGCGAGTGGAGCCGGTTTCCTCAAGGGTATTAGGTAACCCTTTGGTGATTGAGGAGACAACTCGGTAGGGTGTTGAAACACGCTTGCGGCGCCATTCTCCCTAACACGGAGGTACGTGCGCCTTTTTTATCTGTCAGTAAAGTTCCCCGTCAGGTGAGCCCTGCAGATTCCTCCGTGGCCCCCAGCACTGACTCAGCGGAGGAGTCACTTGCTGGCCCACTACGTTGTAGGTCTGCCCGCTGGTCAGCCCGCGTTTTGGGTATAGGTGCCTGCTATGCGTGATCCCCACTAGGCGATCCCATATGCTTATTCCGCCACGGTTAAGTCCTCCCCCTGGGTGGACCCGTGTCTTCCCTCTCCGCTAACCACTCTTTTGCTATGCGTACTCCCCCTTTTTAGGGCTAGTCCATAGGTAAATTCTGCCATCTATCCCCCCCTTGGGTAACGGATGGCCTCCGCAGCGTCCTCCCTATCGGGATTGCACGCTTCCCAACGTACTGTCGTATTTCCTAGAATTATCTAGATGCTCACGACTTCCCAAAAAATATATCTAAATCCGTAAAACTTCTGTTGAAGTAGGATAAATTAGGGCCAGGGACACGTTGGAGGACCGCGCCCCCCATGATGTGGGTGCGTCACGCTTGCTTGACTATCTCCTCATCGGGGGTGTTGGTAAGGTGCAGTCATTATGGCGCTTTCCATATTCTCCCATTCATGGCACTGAAGTTCCCCAACCGAAGGGGAACGTTCGAGGTTACAGAAGTAACCCTTCGTTCCCCGAGGAGGGGAACGGAAGTGCCATATTCCGTCGCCATAATGACTGTCCCTTAGCTGTTTGAAAGTCTCTTCAGCTTAAAAGGATGGCGTCTGCTGGCTTCAGGTGTGCTTATATGCTGAGATAATTGCAGATGTCGCACACCTGCGCAAGCTTACGCTGCCAATTAATTTCATTCATTGGCCCGTTCAATACTCTCCAGATAAGCGGCTTCTGATCCGAATCCTCCCATTCATGGCACTTCCGTTCCCCTCCTCGGGGAACGAAGGGTTACTTCTGTAACCTCGAACGTTCATTGTAGGGCTGAGCAATTAATCGAAGAATTAACAAAATTGACATTCAGAACCAATAATCAATCTAATTTTGCCAGGTCGACTTTTTATTATTTTCCCTAGCGCGTATGGAGTCAAGTACCCTGCTCTGTTAAGGCTGATTTACAGTATACTTCTGCACTGAGAGCACGCGTATGGTCCGCCACAGTCTTTGCACAGTTGTATACCCATGCATCTCTCAAAAAATTACCTACATGTTGCCATGACACGTAGTGCAAGCTCTGTGAAAGGTCGGTTTGGTAGTGTTGAAATGCGTGAGCAGTGTGGAGAGCCAGGGGACAGCAGAGAGCTTTTTGTTGGAGCAAGTGTTTACAAGTGTAGAGTCCCGTGGAGGAGCTACAGATGGAAATATTTATTTTGTGTTTACCTAATGATTAAAGTTGCTGCACATCTGCTGGCTCCCGCCTATAAATGAAGAGTTTTAGCTTCTTGTACGTTAAGGTAGCATTCAGAGAAAAACAAAACCCCTGTGAGAAAAAACTCGACACAGAGGAACATAAAAACCCACTGCCAGCTATCGTTTTGGAAGTGTTATTGCAGAGCAACAAAAACTGCATGCCGAAATATATCAATGCAAATTTATACAATTTTAGTTGTTCAACATTGATGTTCAATAAATGATCATAGATAGTAGATAGTGTGTGTTTCCTTCAATTATTTTAAAATCAAGCAATGCACCCTTCATTCAAAAATCTCTGACTTGTAATATGTGAGCATATTTAACTGTACAAAACTTGTCAGTGAACTGAGTAGGCAAAAAAAAAAAAGATATATATATATATTTATGTATGAGCAATATCGCACGTGTAACAGTGCAATATGGCTGTAAATCAGCACTGGAGGCTTGCATTTGTTGGTGTGTACAAACTTGGAGTTTGTGAAACAAGGGATGACCTTAGCGTACCTCAGCATCCCACCAGTGCTGATAAACAGCCATATTGCTCTGCTACGAGTGTGATATTGCGTTTATACAACAGTTCAACATCACAATCCTGTATATAAATAAGAAAATCAAACACGAAGAGTCTAAAAACCCTTTTTTATTAAGAACTACTTTCTTACACCATTCATTCACATCTGCAGCTGACGTCAAAACAGCAGAAGCCTTTACTAATTCACCAACGTCACTATAGAGCTAGAGTTTGAATGACTGTCTAAAGTGATGACAAATCTGCAGATTTTTGCTCACACTTTAAGATTATAAGGCTGAACGTGACATGAAATGCCATCCATCTACAGAGAAATCTTCTTACAGTGTTACAGTCTACAGTATTTCTCTGTTGCTACCAGGATTTTACAATAATTAACCACCGAAAATAACAATGAATCCATTAACATTACCAGACTGCTGTTGTGTTTGCGATAAGGAAAAACGCTAAACACATGTAGACTTTGCTTATTTCAATCTGCCAACACAACACACATTCCTGATATGCGAGCATATTGGTATAAATGTAGCACTACAACATACAAAAAGAGAGATCATCTAACCTTTTAGAAAGAAATAAAAACGGGATGTTTGCGAGAAACTGGTCTGAAATACAGGATACTCCCATGAAAAAAGGAAGTGTTGGCAGGTGTGCTTACCAGTTTAATATTGATTTGATCTGCTATAGTTAGAAATCAGACTGTTATATATGCTAAGCATAAGGGCTTATTATGCGTTTCTGTCGCCATCTTGTGGATAAAAAAAACGTCAACTGTCGCAGACGACCTGTCTCTCAGAAATTGTACATATTTTAAAATAGGCACTATTCTTGCAAATAAACTGCATAGTTGCAATCTAAACAACTTCATTCTTCACTAAAAAAGGCCTCAAAAGTATATTTTGTTGTGTAACAGCAGTAACATTTGTCAAACTGTAGTGTCTGCTTGTTGCTGACTGTATGTGGGCGGAGTAATACACAAAGGGCAAAGAGGCTGTACGGATGCTGATATTACTTAACTATATCACGGCTATCAGCAAGTAAGATTGGAGATCCAGACGGAACTGTTGTATATATATATATATATATATATATATATATATATATATATATATATATATATATATATATATATATATATATATGTGTGTATGTATATATATATATATATATACATATATATATATATATATATATATATATATATATATATATATATATATATATATATATATATATATATACAAACATATAATTGTTCTTTAATCGTAATCGAGGTAAAATGTTCAATAAATCGAGATTTTGATTTTAGGCATCATTACACTGAGTGAGGTCAGCGTTATTTCACCTACAACTGTCCAAAAATTAATTAAAAGCAAAACCTATTCATTATATAAAGCAATGGACTTGGATTATAAATTGATTTGTACTGATTTTGTACATTTAAAAAAATCAAATAAAAACAAAACAGAATGCTTTAAATGAGAAACATGGCAAACTAGTCCTAATACCCTTCCCAAAATACTTTTCTGCTTCAAATGTTTTGTATTGTTTCAAGTCCATCTGTCTAAAAAACTTGACATTATAGTTAAATAGGGAAGCATTTTCTAGACAAGCAAAAAATATTGTCTCATTTTAAAAAATAATGTGACAAAATTACGCCAGTTTTTATTAAAACAACCAAATAACCATTGGGCTAAGCTAAATAATTTTATGTCAAAATGAAAAGCAAGATTATTTAGCTTACCCAATTGGCAGATTTTTTTGCTTGTTTTAAGGAAAAACTCACTTTATTTTGACTTGTTATTTCTTGAAATATGTGTTTTTGCTTGACCAGAAAATGATTTTTGATTTAAGAAACGACAAAAGATTTAAGTAGAAAAAGCATTTATTTATTTATTTATTTTATTTTATATTTTTTTATTTTATTTATTTATTTATTTTTTGCGGCGTAACAGGAGCATTTTATCTGACAAATGTCTTAAAATACAACATTTAAACAATGCCTCAACACAACACTCCTGGGAAGAATTCATAATTCATGGTCCATTTCCAATGATCTCTTACATATGATTTAACAATCATATGAAACTCTAACTGAACCCTTAAAAAGAGAATTCAAAAATGAAAATTCTGTCATTATTTATTCTTTCTTCTGTAGAACAAGAAAAGAAAATGTTTTGAAGAAAGCTGGAAACCTGTAACTATTAACTTCCATATTGGTTTGTTCTGCTATGGATGTCAATGGTGCAGGTTTTCAGCTTTCTTCAAAATATTTTCCTTTTGTTTAACAGAAAAAAAAAAAAAAACTTATAAAGGTTTTTAACCACATGTGGGTGAGTAAATATTGAGAATTTGTTTTCTCTTTTGGGTGAATATCACTTAAATGTCATTAAAATGACATTATGTGTTGGAAACTAACCAGAGTATGAGGGTAATAAGGAAAAATGTACACTGTAAACGATTTCTTGTTAAATTAACAGTAAGTTAGTGGCAACAATTATCCAGTAGCTGCTTTATTTCATAAAACAGTAACATTACTGTAATACTAATTACTTTAGTATTACATTTACTGTAAAATGTAATACATCATTTTACTGTTTTCTTTTTTTACTGTAACACCAATTACAGTAGTGATACACATACTGCAAAACTGAAAACAGTATTTTCCTGTACATTTTTACCATACAGAAGTACGGTATTTTAATGTTACTTTCATTATTACTGTATAGTATTTTACAGTTATTAAATGTTATTTTATTTTATTTAATAGTGCTACTTTATAATGAGCAAAAATGTTCAAAAATTGCACAAATGTTATTTTAACTGTTCAAGAAATACAAGAAAAATAAAGAAACTAAAACTTTAACTTCACAATAAAAGTTTATTGTGTAAACCCTACTGAAATAGTAGCAATTATTCAATATAACACAGCAACAGAACACTAATGAACAATTGATCATTAAAACCAGTCAACAATTAATGTATCAAAAAGTATTACAATTTTAAAAACAGGTGAAAATACTGCTACAAGACAGGAAATGATGAAGTTCAAATGATGTTGTGGAAAAGGGACAGTAAAAAAAGGGCAGCAGCACTTCTGATGATCCTGCAAAAATGACAAGCAAAATCAATCACTGGAGCGAAAACTAATCATGACTCAAATTATTTCATTCATTTAGAAACCAAACACCGCACTGCTGTTTTACATAAATAAAACACTTTTTTTTATCGTTTTTGTTGGCAAAATACAGATTGTTGTCTATTTACAATTACACTAACGTTAATGGGGAAAAGATCAGTCAAGTCAACAGTAGTCAAGTGTCCACACAGGTATGTAAAAAATAAAGTCTCATCTTAACTTAATGTCTGACTCTGTATAGCTTGAATATCTGATTCCATGACCACACTAGCGCTTCCACGGATTTAAGAGGGGTGAACACAGTTCATTCTGACCTTAAGAGGCTACATATTTAAAAAATAAATAACTAAAATAATCTAATTTAATGTAACTAATGTTAATCAATACTTTTAAGCTTTTAACATGTGAATATTCACTTCTAACTTACAGACAAGATTACGTTAGAGAACATGAAAGCCGAGGGTGATTTTTTAAAATAATGCTAATGATAAGTTTCTGACATTTGGTACGCATAAAACAAAGTAATCACTAAGCATTTATTTTTGGCAAAATCTGCCGAGAGGCTCAGCGACACGATCAAATGTGTTAAAGTTGAGCAGAGAACTGAAGAGTAGTCAAGCAGTCTACATGAAATGTTTGTGATAATATTTTGCGGTCAATTCGTATTACTGTATTTCAATATGCAGTTATGGCATGTCAGTGAGACAAATAAATATTATTACACCTCTCCAGTGACATTTTCTCAAATGAAATCATCATGACGTTACTGTGCACAGCATCAGTAAAACGTTAAGAATAATTTAAATACCAATTTTTTTTAAAACAGTCACTGCTGATTACAAACTAACATTAAAGATAGGCTTACAGAAATCCTGAATTATATGAAGATTTATTACTCACTGATGTCGAAGCACTTCCAGGTTGTCAGAGATGTAGACAGGACAGAATATGTGCCATCAAATGAGCTCTTGTGCAGCCTTTGTTGGACATCAAGGTAGTATGTAAAAAAAAAATCTGTTATTTTACATGTTTTTTTTACAGCAGCTAGGGTAATAGAGTCATTTGGTTAAGTCAAGTGGTTTAAAATAATTTTATTTATTAAATACTTGCTTATCCATATATAGATGTAAAAGTAACCAAAATAAATAATTTATTAAAATGTGAGGCATACTAAGCATGTTTGGTCTACAGAGAGAAGTAAATATTTACTTTAAGCATTGATCCTAATGAATCTATTTCTGAACTACATCCAACCTCGCCTCAGAAACAGCATTTTCGAGCATTTAGATCAGGGGTGCTCAACCCTGTTCCTGGAGATCTACCTTTCTGCAGAGCTTACCTGCAACCTTGATCAAGAACACCTGTCTTTATTTACCAAGTGCTCCTTCAGATACTATTTAGTTTGTTTAATTGCGTTTGATCAGGGTTGGAGCTAAACTCTGCAGAAAGGTCAATCTCCAGGAACAGGATTGAGCACCCCTGTTTAAGACAATGAAAAATAAGACATCTAGATGATATTATATATTCAATCATTTGTGAAATTTAAATAACTTATATTCAGTATATACATAACATAAAATAAGAATAAAAAAATAATACTCTATGCCAAATAAAATACTTCAGATCTAAAAAAGCAGGTGTTTTTACCTAAAGGTTTCTTTCCTCCAGTTAGTTTACTTGCAGATCCCTCCACATCTGTGCTTTATTTGGTTCTTGACTTAAGAGTAACTGGTGTCACATTCCAGGTCCATCACAATCTGAGCTAGAAAGACAATATGGCAAAAGACAAGACACATATAAATAAGTCTCAGAATAAAATATTTAAAAGGATAGTTTACTTTTCTGCCACCATTACTCCATGTGTTTTAAAAATATTTAAATTTCTGTTGAACACTAAAGCAGATATTTTGAAGAATGTTAGAAACCGGTAACTATTGACATCCATATTTGAACCAAATTTCTTTAAAAAAATATATGAGTTTGTGTTCAATGGAACAAAAAAAAAAATCTAACTATTTTGAAACAAGTGGAGGATGCCAAAGATGCCTATATTTTCATTTTGGGTGAACTGTCATAAAAACTGATGTATCGCTTGAGGAAAACTAAATCAAGTACCTCCTGTGAGCAAGCAGAATCATTATGCCATTGTATTCAGCCAACTAACCCAGCCGAGGCTCGAACCAGAGACCTTCTTGCTGTGAGGTGACAGCACTACCTACTGTGCCACTGCGTCGCTACTGGAAGAAGAAAAAGAGGTTGTACATGAAACTCCTCACAACAAATCTGTGAACAACTTGACAATTCAAAATCTAATCAAAATGAGGAAGACATCAACAGTACCTTGAATAATCAAGTGAGGAGAGATTGGTAGCATCAGTTTTTCAACATCAATTGCTGTAGCTGCAAAAAAAGATAAATATAAGAGTAAAATAAGACTTAACATTTAATAATCTAAATCTATGGTACAACCATACCAATCTGTATGGGGTTCAAATAAATTTGTATACAAATCATTCCCTACACCTGAACACCAAAAATAAAATGTAAAATTAATGACACACTATACAATAAGCTCATTAACCAGTGAGAAATAGACAATTAATATGAATTATGTTAATATTAACGTTAGCTTAAAAGACATCAACTGAATTTTATTATCAGCTCAATTTAATAAAACAGTTTAGACTTGTTTCATTGTGTGTTTAGTTTGAATAACTGAGTTAACTTACAGTTAACAAATTTAACCACATGAAGACCAGAGCTTACCTTAACGTTAAACGTTTAACTTTTCATGGTGACTTTGCCTTCATCTCAGTGTTGTGCTGAAATAGAGAATGCAGTTAACAACACCAAGTAAAAGTTACGTTTTTTTTTTAGGTAACTTAACATTACTATGGTCAAAAACTCACTCAAGATAAACTCACTGTACGTTATGTAATACCTCGCAAACACTACAATCACGGTCTGGCGTCGAATAACGTGACATAAGTACCTACAACTAAAGTAACTTGGTTAATTATTTCAAACGGTTCAATCCGATTCGGTGTCATTTGAGTGCTGAACCGAATCAGTGCAAACGTGATATTGATAAAATAGTAATATTGTTTTTTTTGTTTTTTTTTTCACTTTACCAGCGAAAATATTACATATATCTTACTTTAACAATAAGAATAAGGTTCGCTTGAAGTGTTTTGAGAATTAATATTTTTTTCTCCCAGAGTTCATTTCACACCAACAAGCAAGTATAATGGCAGATGAGAACCCTGCAGAAAAAAACAGCTTAAACCAGCCTAGGCTGGTTGGCTGGTTTTAGCTGGTCGACCAGGCTGGTTTTAGACGGGTTTTGGTCATTTCCAGGCTGGTTTCCAGCCAGTTCTTAGCTGGTCAGGCTGGGAGATGACCAGCTAAAACCAGCTTGACCAGCCTAGCCAGGCTGGGAGCCCAGCAAAAACCAGCAATGTCCAGCTTAAACCAGGTTGTTCAAGCTGGTTTTAGCTGGATTTAGCTGGTTATTTTCCAGTCTAACCAGCTAAGACTAAGCTGGAAATGGCTGGAAACCAGCCTGCAAATAGCCAAAACCCCTCTAAAAGCAGCCAACCAGCCTAGGCTGGTTTAAGCTGGATTTTTCAGCAGGGAAACCATTGTAAAACGATGGTAAAACAATTGTAAAACGATTGTAAAACGATTGTAAAACGATAGTAAAACCGTTGTAAAACTATTGTAAAACCATTGTAAAACCATTGTAAAACCATTGTAAAACCATTGTAAAATGATGGTAAAACGATTGTAAAATGATTGTAAAATGAAGGTAAAACCATTGTAAAACTATTATAAAACAATGGTAAAACTATCATAAAACCACTGTAAAATGATTGTAAAACAAATGTAAAACGTTGGTAAACCGATTGTAAAACCATTGTAAAACTATAGTAAAAAGATGGTAAAACAATGGCAAAACCATTGTAAAACGATTGTAAAACGATCGTTAAACCATTGTAAAACCATTGTAAAACGATGGTAAAACTATCGTAAAACGATGGTAAAACGATTGTAAAACCATTGTAAAACGATGGTAAAACCATTGTAAAACCATTGTAAAACGATTGTGAAACTATTGTAAAACCATTGTAAAACGATTGTAAAACCATTGTAAAACGATCGTTTTAACATTGTAAAACCATTGTAAAACGATTGTAAAACCATTGTAAAACGATGGTAAAACGATTGTTTTATCATTGTAAAACCATTGTAAAACGATGCTAAAACCATTGTAAAACCATTGTAAAACCATTGTACAACGATTGTAAAACAATTGTAAAACGATGGTAAAACGATTGTAAAACCATTGTAAAACCATTGTAAAACGATGGTAAAACGATTGTAAAACCATTGTAAAACGATTGTAAAACCATTGTAAAACGATGGTAATACGATCGTTTTATCATTGTAAAACCATTGTAAAACCATTGTAAAACGATGGTAAAACGGTCGTTTTACCGTTGTAAAACCATTGTAAAACCATTGTTTTACCATTGTAAAACGATTGTTTTATCATTGTAAAACGATTGTAAAACCATTGTAAAACCATTGTTAAACCATTGTTTTACCATTGTAAAACGATCGTTTTATTATTGTAAAACGATTGTAAAACCATTGTAAAACGATCATTTTACCATTGTAAAACCATTGTAAAACCATTGTAAAACGATATTAAAACCATTGTAAAACCATTGTAAAACGATGGTAAAACAGTCGTTTTACCATTGTAAAACCATTGTTAAACCATTGTTTTACCATTGTAAAACGATCGTTTTATCATTGTAAAACGATTGTAAAACCATTGTAAACCTATTGTAAAACCATTGTAAAACGATGGTAAAACCATTGTAAAACGATGGTAAAACGGTCGTTTTATCATTGTAAAACGATTGTAAAACCATTGTAAAACCATTGTAAAACGATTGTTTTACGATTGTAAAACGATCGTTTTATCATTGTAAAACGATTGTAAAACGATTGTAAAACCATTGTAAAACCATTGTAAAACCATTGTTTTACCATTGTAAAACGATCGCTTTATCATTGTAAAACGATTGTAAAACGATGGTAAAACAATCGTTTTATCATTGTAAAACGATGGTAAAACGATCGTTTTATCATTGTAAAACCATTGTAAAACCATTGTAAAACGATGGTAAGATGGTCGTTTTACCATTGTAAAACCATTGTAAAACGATTGTTTTACCATTGTAAAACGATCGTTTTATCATTGTAAAACGATTGTAAAACGATTGTAAAACGATTGTAAAACCATTTTAAAACGATCGTTTTACCATTGTAAAACCATTGTTAAACCATTGTAAAACGATGGTAAAACAATTGTTTTATCATTGTAAAACCATTGTAAAACCATTGTAAAACGATCGTTTTACCATTGTAAAACCATTGTAAAACCATTGTAAAACGATCGTTTTACCATTGTAAAACCATTGTAAAACCATTGTAAAACGATGGTAAAACGATCGTTTTATCATTGTAAAACCATTGTAAAACCATTGTAAAACGATGGTAAAACGATCGTTTTACCATTGTAAAACCATTGTAAAGCCATTGTAAAATGATCGTTTTACCATTGTAAAACCATTGTAAAACCATTGTAAATTGATGGTAAAACGATCGTTTTATCATTGTAAAACCATTGTAAAACCATTGTAAAACGATTGTAAAACGATCGTTTTATCATTGTAAAACCATTGTAAAACCATTGTAAAATGATGGTAAAACCATTGTAAAACGATTGTAAAACCATTGTAAAACCTATGTAAAACGATGGTAAAACGATCGTTTTATCATTGTAAAACCATTGTAAAACCATTGTAAAACGATGGTAAAACGATCGTTTTATCATTGTAAAACCATTGTAAAAAAACCATCGTAAAACCATTGTAAAACGATTGTTTTACCATTGTAAAACGATCGTTTTATCATTGTAAAACGATTGTAAAACCATTGTAAAACCATTGTAAAACCATTGTAAAACCATTGTTTTACCATTGTAAAACGATCGTTTTATCATTGTAAAACCATTGTAAAACCATTTTAAAACGATCGTTTTATCATTGTAAAACCATTGTAAAACCATTGTAAAACGATCGTTTTACCATTGTAAAACCATTGTAAAACCATTGTAAAACGATCGTTTTACCATTGTAAAACCATTGTAAAACCATTGTAAAACGATGATAAAACGATCGTTTAATCATTGTAAAACCATTGTAAAACCATTGTAAAACGATGGTAAAACGATCGTTTTACCATTTTAAAACCATTGTAAAACCATTGTAAAACGATCGTTTTACATTTGTAAAACCATTGTAAAACCATTGTAAAACGATGGTAAAACGATCGTTTTATCATTGTAAAACCATTGTAAATCCATTGTAAAACGATTGTAAAACGATCGTTTTATCATTGTAAAACCATTGTAAAAAAATGGTAAAACGGTCGTTTTACCATTGTAAAACCATTGTAAAACCATTGTAAAACGATTGTTTTACCATTGTAAAACGATTGTTTTATCATTGTAAAACCATTGTAAAACCATTGTAAAACGATTGTAAAACCATTGTAAAACGATGGTAAAACGGTCGTTTTACCATTGTAAAACCATTGTAAAACCATTGTAAAAAGATTGTAAAACCATTGTAAAACGATCGTTTTACCATTGTAAAACCATTGTAAAACCATTGAAAAACGATGGTAAAACGATCGTTTTATCATTGTAAAACCATTGTAAAAAAACCATCGTAAAACCATTGTAAAACGATTGTTTTATCATTGTAAAACGATCGTTTTATCATTGTAAAACCATTGTAAAACCATTGTAAAACCATTGTTTTACCATTGTAAAACGATCGTTTTATCATTGTAAAACGATTGTAAAACCATTGTAAAACCATTGTAAAACCATTTTAAAACGATCGTTTTACCATTGTAAAACCATTGTTAAACCATTGTAAAACGATGGTAAAACAATTGTTTTATCATTGTTAAACCATTGTAAAACCATTGTAAAACGATCGTTTTACCATTGTAAAACCATTGTAAAACGATCGTTTTACCATTGTAAAACCATTATAAAACCATTGTAAAACGATCGTTTTACCATTGCAAAACCATTGTAAAACCATTGTAAAACGATGGTAAAACGATCGTTTTATCATTGTAAAACCATTGTAAAACCATTGTAAAACGATGGTAAAACGATCGTTTTACCATTGTAAAACCATTGTAAAACCATTGTAAAACGATCGTTTTACCATTGTAAAACCATTGTAAAACCATTGTAAAACGATGGTAAAACGATTGTTTTATCATTGTAAAACCATTGTAAAACCATTGTAAAACGATTGTAAAACGATCGTTTTATCATTGTAAAACCATTGTAAAACCATTGTAAAACGATCGTTTTATCATTGTAAAACCATTGTAAAACCATTGAACAATGATGGTAAAACCATTGTAAAACGATTGTTTTACCATTGTAAAACCATTGTAAAACGATGGTAAAACGATCGTTTTATCATTGTAAAACCATTGTAAAACCATTGTTAAACCATTGTAAAATGATGGTAAAACGATCGTTTTATTATTGTAAAACCATTGTAAAAAAACCATCGTAAAACCATTGTAAAACGATTGTTTTACCATTGTAAAACGATCGTTTTATCATTGTAAAACGATTGTAAAACCATTGTAAAACTATCGTTTTATCATTGTAAAACCATAGTAAAACCATTGTAAAACCATTGTAAAACGATTGTTTTACCATTGTAAAATGATTGTTTTATCATTGTAAAACCATTGTAAAACAATTGTAAAACCATTGTAAAACCATTGTAAAACGATGGTAAAACGGTCGTTTTACCATTGTAAAACCATTGTAAAACCATTGTAAAACGATTGTAAAACCATTGTAAAACGATCGTTTTACCATTGTAAAACCATTGTAAAACCATTGTAAAACGATGGTAAAACGATTGTAAAACCATTGTAAAACGATGGTAAAACGATTGTTTTACCATTGTAAAATGATCGTTTTATCATTGTAAAACGATTGTAAAACCATTGTAAAACGATGGTAAAACGATCTTTTTACCATTGTAAAACCATTGTAAAACCATTGTAAAACCATTGTTTTACCATTGTAAAATGATCGTTTTATCATTGTAAAACCATTGTAAAATATTGTTTTACCATTGTAAAACGATTGTTTTATCATTGTAAAACCATTGTAAAACGATTGTTTTACCATTGTAAAACGATCATTTTATCATTGTAAAACCATTGTAAAACCATTGTAAAACCATTGTAAAACCATTGTTTTACCATTGTAAAACCATTGTAAAACCATTGTAAAACGATCGTTTTACCATTGTAAAACCATTGTAAAATCATTGTAAAACGATGGTAAAACGATCGTTTTATCATTGTAAAACCATTGTAAAACCATTGTAAAACGATCGTTTTACCATTGTAAAACCATTGTAAAACGATGGTAAAACGATCGTTTTATCATTGTAAAACCATTGTAAAACCATTGTAAAAGGATCGTTTTACCATTGTAAAACCATTGTAAAACCATTGTAAAACGATGGCAAAACGATCGTTTTATCATTGTAAAACCATTGTAAAACTATTGTAAAACGATCGTTTTACCATTGTAAAACCATTGTAAAACGATGGTAAAACGATCGTTTTATCATTGTAAAACCATTGTAAAACCATTGTAAAACGATGGTAAAACGATTGTTTTATCATTGTAAAACCATTTTAAAACCATTGTAAAACGATCGTTTTACCATTGTAAAACCATTGTAAAACGATCGTTTTATCATTGTAAAACCATTGTAAAACCATTGTAAAACGATTGTAAAACCATTGTAAAACGATCGTTTTACCATTGTAAAACCATTGTAAAACGATTGTTTTACCATTGTAAAACCATTGTAAAACCATTGTAAAACGATCGTTTTACCATTGTAAAACGATCGTTTTATCATTGTAAAACCATTGTAAAACCATTGTAAAACGATGGTAAAACGATCGTTTTATCATTGTAAAACCATTGTAAAACGATCGTTTTACCATTGTAAAACCATTGTAAAACCATTGTAAAACGATCGTTTTACCATTGTAAAACCATTGTAAAACCATTGTAAAACAATGGTAAAACGATTGTTTTATCATTGTAAAACCATTGTAAAACCATTGTAAAACGATCGTTTTACCATTGTAAAACCATTGTAAAACCATTGTAAAACGATGGTAAAACGATCGTTTTATCATTGTAAAACCATTGTAAAACGATGGTAAAACGATCGTTTTACCATTGTAAAACCATTGTAAAACCATTGTAAAACGATCGTTTTATCATTGTAAAACCATTGTAAAACCATTGTAAAACCATTGTAAAACGATTGTTTTACCATTGTAAAACCATTGTAAAACCATTGTAAAACCATTGTAAAACGATCATTTTACCATTGTAAAACCATTGTAAAACCATTGTAAAACGATGGTAAAAGGATCGTTTTACCATTGTAAAACTATTGTTTTACCATTGTAAAACGATCGTTTTATCATTGTAAAACCATTGTAAAACCATTGTAAAACGATTGTTAAACCATTGTAAAACCATTGTAAAACCATTGTAAAACGATTGTTTTACCATTGTTTTACCATTGTAAAACCATTGTAAAACCATTGTAAAACGATCGTTTTACCATTGTAAAACCATTGTAAAACCATTGTAAAACGATCGTTTTACCATTGTAAAACTTTTGTTTTACCATTGTAAAACGATCGTTTTAACATTGTAAAACCATTGTAAAACGATTGTTTTACCATTGTAAAACCATTGTAAAACCATTGTAAAACGATCGTTTTACCATTGTAAAACCATTGTAAAACCATTGTAAAACGATCGTTTTACCATTGTAAAACCATTGTAAAACCATTGTAAAACGATCGTTTTATCATTGTAAAACCATTGTAAAACGATTGTTTTACCATTGTAAAACGATCGTTTTATCATTGTAAAACCATTGTAAAACATTTGTTTTACCATTGTAAAACGATCGTTTTATCATTGTAAAACCAATGTAAAACCATTGTAAAACCATTGTAAAACCATTGTAAAACCATTGTTTTACCATTGTAAAACGATCGTTTTTCCATTGTAAAACCATTGTAAAACCATTGTTTTACCATTGTAAAACGATCGTTTTATCATTGTAAAACCATTGTAAAACCATTGTAAAACCATTGTAAAACCATTGTTTTACCATTGTAAAACGATCGTTTTATCATTGTAAAACCATTGTAAAACCATTGTTAAACGATCGTTTTATCATTGTAAAACCATTGTAAAACCATTGTAAAACCATTGTAAAACGATTGTTTTACCATTGTAAAACGATCGTTTTATCATTGTAAAACCATTGTAAAACCATTGTAAAACGAACGTTTTATCATTGTAAAACCATTGTAAAACCATTGTAAAACCATTGTAAAACTATTGTAAAACGATTTTTTTACCATTGTAAAACGATCGTTTTATCATTGTAAAACCATTGTAAAACCATTGTTTTACCATTGTAAAACCATTGTAAAACGATCGTTTTACCATTGTAAAACCATTGTAAAACCATTGTAAAATGATTGTAAAACGATCGTTTTACCATTGTAAAACCATTGTAAAACCATTGTAAAACGATCGTTTTACCATTGTAAGACCATTGTAAAACCATTGTAAAACGATCGTTTTACCATTGTAAAACCATTGTAAAATCATTGTAAAACGATGGTAAAACGATCGTTTTATCATTGTAAAACCATTGTAAAACGATTGTAAAACCATTGTAAAACGATCGTTTTACCATTGTAAAACCATTGTAAAACGATTGTTTTACCATTGTAAAACCATTGTAAAACCATTGTAAAACGATCGTTTTACCATTGTAAAACGATCGTTTTATCATTGTAAAACCATTGTAAAACCATTGTAAAACGATGGTAAAACGATCGTTTTATCATTGTAAATCCATTGTAAAACGATGGTAAAACGATGGTTTTACCATTGTAAAACCATTGTAAAACCATTGTAAAACGATCGTTTTACCATTGTAAAACCATTGTAAAACCATTGTAAAACAATGGTAAAACGATTGTTTTATCATTGTAAAACCATTGTAAAACCATTGTAAAACGATCGTTTTACCATTGTAAAACCATTGTAAAACAATCGTTTTACCATTGTAAAACCATTGTAAAACCATTGTAAAACCATTGTAAAACGATTGTAAAACCATTGTAAAACCATTGTAAAACGATCGTTTTACCATTGTAAAACCATTGTAAAACCATTGTAAAACGATCGTTTTATCATTGTAAAACCATTGTAAAACCATTGTAAAACGATGGTAAAACCATTGTAAAACCATTGTAAAACGATGGTAAAACGATCGTTTTATCATTGTAAAACCATTGTAAAACGATCGTTTTATCATTGTAAAACCATTGTAAAACCATTGTAAAACCATTGTAAAACGATCGTTTTACCATTGTAAAACCATTGTAAAACGATCGTTTTACCATTGTAAAACCATTGTAAAACGATCGTTTTACCATTGTAAAACCATTGTAAAACGATGGTAAAACGATCGTTTTATCATTGTAAAACGATTGTAAAACCATTGTAAAACGATGGTAAAACGATTGTTTTATCATTGTAAAACCATTGTAAAACCATTGTAAAACGATCGTTTTACCATTGTAAAACCATTGTAAAACGATCGTTTTATCATTGTAAAACCATTGTAAAACCATTGTAAAACCATTGTAAAACGATCGTTTTACCATTGTAAAACCATTGTAAAACGATTGTTTTACCATTGTTTTACCATTGTAAAACCATTGTAAAACGATCGTTTTACCATTGTAAAACGATCGTTTTATCATTGTAAAACCATTGTAAAACCATTGTAAAACGATGGTAAAACGATCGTTTTATCATTGTAAATCCATTGTAAAACGATGGTAAAACGATCGTTTTACCATTGTAAAACCATTGTAAAACCATTGTAAAACGATCGTTTTACCATTGTAAAACCATTGTAAAACCATTGTAAAACAATGGTAAAACGATTGTTTTATCATTGTAAAACCATTGTAAAACCATTGTAAAACGATCGTTTTACCATTGTAAAACCATTGTAAAACAATCGTTTTACCATTGTAAAACCATTGTAAAACCATTGTAAAACCATTGTAAAACGATCGTTTTACCATTGTAAAACCATTGTAAAACCATTGTAAAACGATCGTTTTATCATTGTAAAACCATTGTAAAACCATTGTAAAACGATGGTAAAACCATTGTAAAACCATTGTAAAACGATGGTAAAACGATCGTTTTATCATTGTAAAACCATTGTAAAACGATCGTTTTATCATTGTAAAACCATTGTAAAACCATTGTAAAACCATTGTAAAACGATGGTAAAACGATCGTTTTATCATTGTAAAACCATTGTAAAACCATTGTAAAAGGATCGTTTTACCATTGTAAAACCATTGTAAAACGATGGTAAAATTATTGTTTTATCATTGTAAAACCATTGTAAAACCATTGTAAAACCATTGTAAAAGGATCGTTTTACCATTGTAAAACCATTGTAAAACCATTGTAAAACGATGGTAAAACGATCGTTTTATCATTGTAAAACCATTGTAAAACTATTGTAAAACCATTGTAAAACGATCGTTTTACCATTGTAAAACCATTGTAAAACGATGGTAAAACGATCGTTTTATCATTGTAAAACGATTGTAAAACCATTGTAAAACGATGGTAAAACGATTGTTTTATCATTGTAAAACCATTGTAAAACCATTGTAAAACGATGGTAAAACGATCGTTTTATCATTGTAAAACCATTGTAAAACCATTGTAAAACGATTGTAAAACCATTGTAAAACGATCGTTTTACCATTGTAAAACCATTGTAAAACGATTGTTTTACCATTGTAAAACCATTGTAAAACCATTGTAAAACGATCGTTTTACCATTGTAAAACGATCGTTTTATCATTGTAAAACCATTGTAAAACCATTGTAAAACGATGGTAAAACGATCGTTTTATCATTGTAAATCCATTGTAAAACGATGGTAAAACGATCGTTTTACCATTGTAAAACCATTGTAAAACCATTGTAAAACGATCGTTTTACCATTGTAAAACCATTGTAAAACCATTGTAAAACAATGGTTTTACCATTGTAAAACCATTGTAAAACGATCGTTTTATCATTGTAAAACCATTGTAAAACCATTGTAAAACCATTGTAAAACGATCGTTTTACCATTGTAAAACCATTGTAAAACGATTGTTTTACCATTGTTTTACCATTGTAAAACCATTGTAAAACGATCGTTTTACCATTGTAAAACGATCGTTTTATCATTGTAAAACCATTGTAAAACCATTGTAAAACGATGGTAAAACGATCGTTTTATCATTGTAAATCCATTGTAAAACGATGGTAAAACGATCGTTTTACCATTGTAAAACCATTGTAAAACCATTGTAAAACGATCGTTTTACCATTGTAAAACGATCGTTTTATCATTGTAAAACCATTGTAAAACCATTGTAAAACGATGGTAAAACGATCGTTTTATCATTGTAAATCCATTGTAAAACGATGGTAAAACGATCGTTTTACCATTGTAAAACCATTGTAAAACCATTGTAAAACGATCGTTTTACCATTGTAAAACCATTGTAAAACCATTGTAAAACAATCGTTTTACCATTGTAAAACCATTGTAAAACGATCGTTTTATCATTGTAAAACCATTGTAAAACCATTGTAAAACCATTGTAAAACGATCGTTTTACCATTGTAAAACCATTGTAAAACCATTGTAAAACAATGGTAAAACGATTGTAAAACCATTGTAAAACCATTGTAAAACGTTCGAGGTTACAGAAGTAACCCTTCGTTCCCCGAGGAGGGGAACGGAAGTGCCATGAATGGGAGGATTCGGATCAGAAGCCGCTTATCTGGAGAGTATTGAACGGGCCAATGAATGAAATTAATTGGCAGCGTAAGCTTGCGCAGGTGTGCGACATCTGCAATCATCTCAGCATATAAGCACACCTGAAGCCAGCAGACGCCATCCTTTTAAGCTGAAGAGACTTTCAAACAGCTAAGGGACAGTCATTATGGCGACGGAATATGGCACTTCCGTTCCCCTCCTCGGGGAACGAAGGGTTACTTCTGTAACCTCGAACGTTCCCCTTCGGTTGGGGAACTTCAGTGCCATGAATGGGAGAATATGGAAAGCGCCATAATGACTGCACCTTACCAACACCCCCGATGAGGAGATAGTCAAGCAAGCGTGACGCACCCACATCATGGGGGGCGCGGTCCTCCAACGTGTCCCTGGCCCTAATTTATTCTACTTCAACAGAAGTTTTACGGATTTAGATATATTTTTTGGGAAGTCGTGAGCATCTAGATAATTCTAGGAAATACGACAGTACGTTGGGAAGCGTGCAATCCCGATAGGGAGGACGCTGCGGAGGCCATCCGTTACCCAAGGGGGGGATAGATGGCAGAATTTACCTATGGACTAGCCCTAAAAAGGGGGAGTACGCATAGCAAAGAGTGGTTAGCGGAGAGGGAAGACACGGGTCCGCCCAGGGGGGGGACTTAACCGTGGCGGAATAAGCATATGGGATCGCCTAGTGGGGATCACGCATAGCAGGCACCTATACCCAAAACGCGGGCTGACCAGCGGGCAGACCTACAACGTAGTGGGCCAGCAAGTGACTCCTCCGCTGAGTCAGTGCTGGGGGCCACGGAGGAATCTGCAGGGCTCACCTGACGGGGAACTTTACTGACAGATAAAAAAGGCGCACGTACCTCCGTGTTAGGGAGAATGGCGCAGCAAGCGTGTTTCAACACCCTACCGAGTTGTCTCCTCAATCACCAAAGGGTTACCTAATACCCTTGAGGAAACCGGCTCCACTCGCAGATTGTAAAACCTTGCAAATGTGTTGGGTGTCGCCCAGCCCGCAGCTCTACAGATGTCTGTTAGAGAGGCGCCGCGTGCATGCGCCCAAGAGGATGCAACGCTCCGAGTGGAGTGTGCACGTACTCCCGGGGGACACGGCTGACCTCGACTCGAATAAGCGAGTGAAATGGCATCCACAATCCAGTGGGATAATCTTTGTTTCGATACGGCACTTCCCTGCTGCCGACCGCCATAACAGACAAAGAGCTGCTCAGATGATCTAAAATTCTGAGTACGGTCCACATAAATGCGCAGAGCGCGAACTGGACAAAGTAAAGAAAGGGCTGGGTCTGCCTCCTCCGGGGGCAGCGCTTGCAGGTTCACTACCTGATCTCTAAAGGGGGTGGTAGGAACCTTGGGCACATAACCAGGGCGGGGTCTCAGGATAACGTGAGAGTAATCCGGCCCGAATTCCAGGCACGAGTCACTGACCGAAAATGCCTCCAGGTCCCCGACCCTCTTGATGGAGGCCAACGCAACCAGCAGAGCTGTCTTCAGGGACAGAAATCTTAGAGATACTGATTCGAGTGGCTCAAAGGGATCGGATCGCAGACTCGTGAGAACGAGGGCGAGATCCCAAGAGGGCATGAGAGGGGGGCGAGATGGATTAATTCGCCTAGCACCCCTAAGGAACTGGATGACCAGGTTATGCTTTCCCACGGTGCCGCCAGCTACCGCGCTATGATAAGCGGAGATGGCGGCCACGTAAACCTTGAGAGTGGAGGGCGACAGCCTGCTGTCCAACTTCTCTTGAAGGAAAGAGAGCACAACACTAATCTGGCAATTTCGGGGGTCTTCTCAGCGAGAGACGCACCATTCAGTGAATAGACTCCACTTCAGGGCGTAGGCGCGCCTCGTGGAGGGGGCTCTAGCCTGAGTGATGGTATTAACCACCGCAGTCGGTAGGTTACCTAAGTCTTCCTCGCGTCTAGGGACCACACGTGGAGGTTCCAAAGATCGGGGCGAGGGTGCCAGATGGTGCCCTGTCCCTGAGAGAGTAGGTCCTCTCTCAAAGGGATCCGCCAGGGGAGGGCCGTCGCGAGGAGTGAGAGCTCTGATATCCAGGTCCGGTTGGGCCAAAGGGGCGCAACTAGCAGAACCTGTTCCTCGTCCTCCCTGACCTTGCACAGAAACTGCGCGAGCAGGCTCACTGGGGGAAACGCATACTTGCGCATGCCCCGAGGCCAGCTGTGGGCCAGTGCATCCGTGCCGAGAGAGCCCTCGGTCAGGGAAAAAAACAACTGGCAGTGAGCGTTCTCGGGGGAAGCAAACAGATCGATCTGGGCCTCCCCGAATCGCGCCCATATCAGCTGAACAGACTCGGGGTGGAGTCTCCATTCTCCAGGGCGTAACAGCTGTCGTGAGAGCGCATCGGCTGCACGATTGAGCGTGCCTGGGACGTGAATGGCGCGCAGCGATTTCAGCCGCGGGTGACTCCAGAGGAGCAGACGGCGGGCGAGCTGAGACATGCGGCGAGAGCGCATACCCCCCATGCGGTTGATATACGCCGCCGCCGCCGTACTGTCCGTCCTGACCAGCACGTGTTGCCGCTCCAGCACCGGTAAAAAGCGGTGGAGAGCGAGGAACACTGCCAACAGCTCTAGGCGATTGATATGCCAATGCAGCTGGGCACCCTTCCAGAGGCCCGCAGCCGCATGCCCGCGACACACGGCCCCCCAACCCGTGTTGGAAGCGTCTGTTGAAACAACAACATGGCTGGACGCCTGTCCTAGAGGCACACCGGCCTGTAGGAACGAGGGGTCGTTCCAAGGGCTGAGGGCGCGGCGACACAGCGCAGTAACCGAGACCCGGTGTGTGCCCGCGTGCCATGCGCGTCTGGGGACCCGATCGTGAAGCCAGTGCTGAAGTGGTCTCATATGGAGCAACCCGAGCGGCGTGACGGCGGCTGCGGATGCCATATGCCCCAGGAGCCTCTGAAAGAACTTCAGTGGGACCACTAGTTTGCTGTCGAGCTCCCTCAGACAGTTCAGCAACAGGCGAGCGCGTTCCTCGGAGAGGTGCGCTACCATGGTGATCGAGTCCAGCTCCATCCCGAGAAAAGAAATCCTCTGCACGGGGGCGAGTTTGCTCTTTTCTCGGTTGACCTGAAGCCCCAGTAGGCGGAGATGCCGAAGCACCTCGTCCCTGTGCATAATCAATTGCTCCCGCGAGTGGGCTAAAATCAGCCAGTCGTCGAGATAATTGAGTATGCGAATGCCCGCGAGCCGAAGGGGCGCTAGGGCACCCTCCGCGAGTTTGGTGAAGACCCGCGGAGACAGAGAGAGCCCGAAGGGGAGGACCTTGTACTGCCACGCTCGACCCTCGAACGCAAACCGCAGAAATTGGCGGTGGCGTGGAAGAATGGAGACATGGAAATACGCGTCCTTCAGGTCTATGGCTGCAAACCAATCCCGAGGACGAACGCATTGGAGAATGCGCCTCTGCGTGAGCATTCTGAACGGCAGCTTGTGCAGACAGCGGTTCAAAACGCGCAGATCTAGGATTGGCCGTGACCCACCGCTCTTTTTGGGTACGATGAAGTATGGGCTGTAAAACCCACTCTCCATCTCGGCTGGAGGAACCGGCTCGATTGCACCCTTCGCCAGGAGGGCAGCAATCTCCTCTCGCAAGACAGGGGCGGACAGGGGGTTGACCCTGGAGAAATACACGCCCGTAAACTTGGGGGGCCGTTTCGCGAACTGAATCGCGTAACCGAGTCTGATTGTGCGTATGAGCCACCGCGAGGGGCTGGCCCGCGCTAACCAGGCAGGCAGAGCCCTCGCTAATGGAGTCATCGCTACAATCGCTGACGTACCAGCGGTGGGGCAGCGCGGAGTGGGTGTGCTGATCCGGGAAGCACGAGGGTCCCGCGGAAAAGCTGGAGGAGAGCGATTCGCTCTGGCTCCGCACCCTGACTCCGGAGAGGGGGCTGGAGGGCTGAGGGAAGGGAGACCGTCCCCCCAGCGCTCGTGAGCCACTGGCGAAGCACGTAGAGTCTGCGAGCCGGAAGGCAGCGCGTCCCGGACTGGCAGAACTCGTGCAGTCACATCCGGGGAAGGGAAAAAGTGCTCTTTTACTGATGTTTTGGTGGCACTGAAAAGTACCGTTGTTATCGGGGCCCCGCCCTCCAGCGGGGAAAGAGCAAGTTTCCTCTTCTCCGGATGGCCTGTCTCAGGGACGCTTCGCGGTCCGTTTACCGGACTTAACGGCGCCCTGGGCAGGAGGGGCTGCCTGCTTTCGAGGTGAACGCCGCGCCCGCTTGGCCGGAGGTGCAGGCGGGGGCGGGGCAGCACTCGTTGGCGGGCGCCCTCGGCGAGGAACAGCGGAGGTGGATGGCTCGGCGGGCGGAGCGGGCTTACGGCCACGCCGATAGATGACATTGCCCATCGCATCCGACTGCTCTTTCACCGCCTTGAATTCCTGGGTGAATTCACCGACGGTGTCGCCGAACAGGCCAGCCTGGGATATGGGCGAGTCAAGAAAGCGAACTTTGTCAACGTCGCGCATATCGGCCAGGTTTAGCCAGAGGTGGCGTTCCTGAACCACAAGTGTGGACATCGTCCTCCCCAGCGCACACGCGGCGGACTTAGTAGTCCGAAGAGCATAGTCGGTCGCGGTGCGCAGCTCATGTAATAAGCTTGGGTTGGACCCGCCCTCGTGCAGCTCGGCCAGCGCCTGCGCTTGGTAGCGCTGGTAGGTGGCCATCGCGTGCAAAGCAGAAGCAGCCTGGCCCGCAGCCTTATAAGCTCTGGCTCCGAGGGAGGCAGACAACCTACAGGCTTTGGACGGGAGGCGGGGCAAACCCCGCCACGTAGAGGCGCCGCGCGGACAAAGATTGACCGCGATAGCGCGCTCCACTGACGGGATCGCCTCATACCCCCTGGCAGCTCCGCCGTCAAGGGCGGTGAGGGCGGAGGCACTCGCAGCACGGGCAGAGAAAGGTGCCCTCCAGGACTGCGTGAGCCTACTGTGCACTTCCGGGAAGAAGGGGACGAGAGGCTTCGAAGGCTTCGCCTTCTGGTCCTCTACGTAGCACCCATCTAGTCGGTCCGGCCGCGGAGCTGGGGGATAAACCATCTCCAACCCCACGGCCGAAGCAGCCCGGGAAAGCACGGCTAACATGTCCGCTTCAGGATCCGATTTGACAGCGCTCACCTGCCCGGAGGGGGCGAGCGGGTCCGGATCTTCGTCGGACAGTGAAAGCCCACCCTCCGATGCCGCGGAGGACATCTGATCTCCGGTGTCAGCGAGTGTGAGAGCTACCATCTGGTTAGACGGATCACTCTCACCACCCGAAGCTTGGATGGAGCGCCGTGAGGAGCGAGAGGTCCGCGAGCCCGTGGGCGGCGGATTAGCTCCCGCTGAAACCCTCAGATCTGCCCGAGCGCCCGCTGCTTTTTTAGAACAGGAGGCAACTGGGATGGCTCGCTCTCTTGCGAAAGTTAGCCGCGATCTTAGCTGTGCAACGGTCATGGCATCGCAATGACGACATGAACCGCCCGCGAGCACCGCATTAACATGCTGGACCCCCAAACATGCAATGCAGTGATCGTGTCCATCATCCGGAGACAGGAAACCCCCGCATCCAGAAACGCACAGTCGGAGCGCCATCCTGAAAAGGACGTGCTGCACGACTGTGTTGCTCTTTTAGGAAAGTTGCAACTATACGCACCGCTCTGGAGGACCGGACCCAAAGAACCGCAGGCAAGGGAGTAACCCAGCTCGACCGTCTGCCACCGCGAAGACCCACTCTGGACCGGGAGACACACTCGTTCGCTCTGAAGTGCTGATCAGCAAGAGGAACCCTCATCGACTCACTCAGAAAGGATCTGAAGCGAAAAGGATGGCGTCTGCTGGCTTCAGGTGTGCTTATATGCTGAGATGATTGCAGATGTCGCACACCTGCGCAAGCTTACGCTGCCAATTAATTTCATTCATTGGCCCGTTCAATACTCTCCAGATAAGCGGCTTCTGATCCGAATCCTCCCATTCATGGCACTGAAGTTCCCCAACCGAAGGGGAACTATCGTTTTACCATTGTAAAACCATTGTAAAACCATTGTAAAACGATCGTTTTATCATTGTAAAACCATTGTAAAACCATTGTAAAACGATGGTAAAACCATTGTAAAACCATTGTAAAACGATGGTAAAACGATCGTTTTATCATTGTAAAACCATTGTAAAACGATCGTTTTATCATTGTAAAACCATTGTAAAACCATTGTAAAACGATGGTAAAACGATCGTTTTATCATTGTAAAACCATTGTAAAACCATTGTAAAACGATCGTTTTACCATTGTAAAACCATTGTAAAACGATGGTAAAACGATCGTTTTATCATTGTAAAACCATTGTAAAACCATTGTAAAACCATTGTAAAAGGATCGTTTTACCATTGTAAAACCATTGTAAAACGATGGTAAAACAATCGTTTTATCATTGTAAAACCATTGTAAAACCATTGTAAAACGATGGTAAAACCATTGTAAAACCATTGTAAAACCATTGTAAAACGATGGTAAAACCATTGTAAAACCATTGTAAAACCATTGTAAAACGATCATTTTACCATTGTAAAACCATTGTAAAACCATTGTAAAACGATGGTAAAACGATCGTTTTACCATTGTAAAACCATTGTAAAACCATTGTAAAACAATGGTAAAACGATCGTTTTACCATTGTAAAACCATTGTAAAACCATTGTAAAACGATCGTTTTACCATTGTTAAATCATTGTAAAACGATCGTTTTACCATTGTAAAACCATTGTAAAACGGTCAATTTACCAATGTAAAGCCATTGTAAAACCATTGTAAAACGATCGTTTTATCATTGTAAAACCATTGTAAAACGATGGTAAAACGATTGTTTTATCATTGTAAAACCATTGTAAAACGATCGTTTTACCATTGTAAAACCATTGTAAAACCATTGTAAAACGATTGTAAAACGATCGTTTTACCATTGTAAAACCATTGTAAAACGATTGTTTTATCATTATAAAACCATTGTAAAACCATTGTTTTACCATTGTAAAACGATCGTTTTATCATTGTAAAACCATTGTAAAACGTTTGTTTTACCATTGTAAAACGATCGTTTTATCATTGTAAAACCAATGTAAAACCATTGTAAAACCATTGTAAAAATATTGTAAAACGATTGTTTTACCATTGCAAAACGATCGTTTTATCATTGTAAAACCATTGTAAAACGATGGTAAAACGATTGTTTTATCATTGTAAAACCATTGTAAAACGATCGTTTTACCATTGTAAAACCATTGTAAAACCATTGTAAAACGATTGTAAAACGATTGTTTTATCATTGTAAAACCATTGTAAAACCATTGTAAAACGATCGTTTTACCATTGTAAAACCATTGTAAAACAATCGTTTTACCATTGTAAAACGATCGTTTTATCATTGTAAAACCATTGTAAAACGATTGTAAAACGATTGTAAAACCATTGTAAAATGATTGTTTTACCATTGTAAAACCATTGTAAAACGGTCGTTTTACCATTGTAAAGCCATTGTAAAACCATTGTAAAACGATCGTTTTATCATTGTAAAACCATTGTAAAACGATGGTAAAACGATTGTTTTATCATTGTAAAACCATTGTAAAACGATGGTAAAACGATCGTTTTACCATTGTAAAACCATTGTAAAACCATTGTAAAACGATCGTTTTACCATTGTAAATCCATTGTAAAACCATTGTAAAACAATGGTAAAACGATTGTTTTATCATTGTAAAACCATTGTAAAACCATTGTAAAACGATTGTTTTACCATTGTAAAACCATTGTAAAACCATTGTAAAACGATGGTAAAACGATCGTTTTATCATTGTAAAACCATTGTAAAACGATGGTAAAACGATCGTTTTACCATTGTAAAACCATTGTAAAACCATTGTAAAACGATCGTTTTATCATTGTAAAACCATTGTAAAACCATTGTAAAACGATGGTAAAACGATCGTTTTATCATTGTAAATCCATTGTAAAACGATGGTAAAACGATCGTTTTACCATTGTAAAACCATTGTAAAACCATTGTAAAACGATCGTTTTACCATTGTAAAACCATTGTAAAACCATTGTAAAACGATCGTTTTACCATTGTTAAACCATTATAAAACGATCGTTTTACCATTGTAAAACCATTGTAAAACGGTCGTTTTACCAATGTAAAGCCATTGTAAAACCATTGTAAAACGATCGTTTTATCATTGTAAAACCATTGTAAAACGATGGTAAAACGATTGTTTTATCATTGTAAAACCATTGTAAAACGATTGTAAAACGATTGTAAAACCATTGTAAAATGATTGTTTTACCATTGTAAAATCATTGTAAAACGGTCGTTTTACCATTGTAAAGCCATTGTAAAACCATTGTAAAACGATTGTTTTATCATTGTAAAACCATTGTAAAACGATGGTAAAACGATTGTTTTATCATTGTAAAACCATTGTAAAACGATTGTAAAACGATTGTAAAACCATTGTAAAATGATTGTTTTACCATTGTAAAACCATTGTAAAACGGTCGTTTTACCATTGTAAAGCCATTGTAAAACCATTGTAAAACGATCGTTTTATCATTGTAAAACCATTGTAAAACGATGGTAAAAAGATTGTTTTATCATTGTAAAACCATTGTAAAACGATGGTAAAACGATCGTTTTACCATTGTAAAACCATTGTAAAACCATTGTAAAACGATCGTTTTACCATTGTAAAACCATTGTAAAACCATTGTAAAACAATGGTAAAACGATTGTTTTATCATTGTAAAACCATTGTAAAACCATTGTAAAACGATCGTTTTACCATTGTAAAACCATTGTAAAACCATTGTAAAACGATGGTAAAACGATCGTTTTATCATTGTAAAACCATTGTAAAACGATGGTAAAACGATCGTTTTACCATTGTAAAACCATTGTAAAACCATTGTAAAACGATCGTTTTATCATTGTAAAACCATTGTAAAACCATTGTAAAACCATTGTAAAACCATTGTAAAACGATTGTTTTACCATTGTAAAACCATTGTAAAACCATTGTAAAACGATCATTTTACCATTGTAAAACCATTGTAAAACGATGGTAAAACAATCGTTTTACCATTGTAAAACTATTGTTTTACCATTGTAAAACGATCGTTTTATCATTGTAAAACCATTGTAAAACGATTGTAAAACCATTGCAAAACCATTGTAAAACCATTGTAAAACGATTGTTTTACCATTGTAAAACCATTGTAAAACCATTGTAAAACCATTGTAAAACGATCGTTTTACCATTGTAAAACCATTGTAAAACCATTGTAAAACGATCGTTTTATCATTGTAAAACCATTGTAAAACGATTGTTTTAGCATTGTAAAACGATCGTTTTATCATTGTAAAACCATTGTAAAACGTTTGTTTTACCATTGTAAAACGATCGTTTTATCATTGTAAAACCAATGTAAAACCATTGTAAAACCATTGTAAAACCATTGTAAAACCATTGTTTTACCATTGTAAAACGATCGTTTTATCATTGTAAAACCACTGAAAACCATTGTTTTACCATTGTAAAACGATCGTTTTATCATTGTAAAACCATTGTAAAACCATTGTTTTACCATTGTAAAACGATCGTTTTATCATTGTAAAACCATTGTAAAACCATTGTAAAACCATTGTAAAACCATTGTTTTACCATTGTAAAACGATCGTTTTATCATTGTAAAACCATTGTAAAACCATTGTAAAACGAACGTTTTATCATTGTAAAACCATTGTAAAACGATTGTAAAACCATTGTAAAACCATTGTAAAACAATCGTTTTATCATTGTAAAACTATTGTAAAACGATTTTTTTACCATTGTAAAACGATCGTTTTATCATTGTAAAACCATTGTAAAACCATTGTTTTACCATTGTAAAACCATTGTAAAACGATCGTTTTACCATTGTAAAACCATTGTAAAACCATTGTAAAACGATCGTTTTACCATTGTAAAACCATTGTAAAACCATTGTAAAACGATCGTTTTACCATTGTAAAACCATTGTAAAACCATTGTAAAACGATCGTTTTACCATTGTAAAACGATTGTAAAATCATTGTAAAACGATGGTAAAACGATCGTTTTATCATTGTAAAACCATTGTAAAACCATTGTAAAACGATCGTTTTACCATTGTAAAACCATTGTAAAACGATGGTAAAACGATCGTTTTATCATTGTAAAACCATTGTAAAACCATTGTAAAACCATTGTAAAAGGATCGTTTTACCATTGTAAAACCATTGTAAAACAATTGTAAAACGATGGTAAAACGATCGTTTTATCATTGTAAAACCATTGTAAAACCATTGTAAAACGATCGTTTTACCATTGTAAAACCATTGTAAAACGATGGTAAAACGATCGTTTTATCATTGTAAAACCATTGTAAAACCATTGTAAAACGATGGTAAAACGATTGTTTTATCATTGTAAAACCATTGTAAAACCATTGTAAAACGATCGTTTTACCATTGTAAAACCATTGTAAAACGATCGTTTTATCATTGTAAAACCATTGTAAAACCATTGTAAAACGATTGTAAAACCATTGTAAAACGATCGTTTTACCATTGTAAAACCATTGTAAAACGATTGTTTTACCATTGTAAAACCATTGTAAAACCATTGTAAAACGATCGTTTTACCATTGTAAAACGATCGTTTTATCATTGTAAAACCATTGTAAAACGATGGTAAAACGATCGTTTTATCATTGTAAATCCATTGTAAAACGATGGTAAAACGATCGTTTTACCATTGTAACACCATTGTAAAACCATTGTAAAACGATCGTTTTACCATTGTAAAACCATTGTAAAACCATTGTAAAACAATGGTAAAACGATTGTTTTATCATTGTAAAACCATTGTAAAACCATTGTGAAACGATCGTTTTACCATTGTAAAACCATTGTAAAACAATCGTTTTACCATTGTAAAACCATTGTAAAACCATTGTAAAACCATTGTAAAACGATTGTAAAACCATTGTAAAACCATTGTAAAACGATCGTTTTACCATTGTAAAACCATTGTAAAACCATTGTAAAACGATCGTTTTATCATTGTAAAACCATTGTAAAACCATTGTAAAATGATGGTAAAACCATTGTAAAAAGATGGTAAAACCATTGTAAAACCATTGTAAAACGATGGTAAAACGATCGTTTTATCATTGTAAAACGATGGTAAAACGATTGTTTTATCATTGTAAAACCATTGTAAAACCATTGTAAAACGATCGTTTTACCATTGTAAAACCATTGTAAAACGATCGTTTTATCATTGTAAAATCATTGTAAAACCATTGTAAAACGATTGTAAAACCATTGTAAAACGATCGTTTTACCATTGTAAAACCATTGTAAAACGATTGTTTTACCATTGTAAAACCATTGTAAAACCATTGTAAAACGATCGTTTTACCATTGTAAAACGATCGTTTTATCATTGTAAAACCATTGTAAAACCATTGTAAAACGATGGTAAAACGATCGTTTTATCATTGTAAATCCATTGTAAAACGATGGTAAAACGATCGTTTTACCATTGTAAAACCATTGTAAAACGATCGTTTTACCATTGTAAAACCATTGTAAAACCATTGTAAAACGATCGTTTTATCATTGTAAAACCATTGTAAAACGATTGTTTTAGCATTGTAAAACGATCGTTTTATCATTGTAAAACCATTGTAAAACGTTTGTTTTACCATTGTAAAACGATCGTTTTATCATTGTAAAACCAATGTAAAACCATTGTAAAACCATTGTAAAACCATTGTAAAACGATGGTAAAACGATCGTTTTATCATTGTAAATCCATTGTAAAACGATGGTAAAACGATCGTTTTACCATTGTAAAACCATTGTAAAACCATTGTAAAACGATCGTTTTACCATTGTAAAACCATTGTAAAACCATTGTAAAACAATGGTAAAACGATTGTTTTATCATTGTAAAACCATTGTAAAACCATTGTAAAACGATCGTTTTACCATTGTAAAACCATTGTAAAACAATCGTTTTACCATTGTAAAACCATTGTAAAAATATTGTAAAACGATTGTTTTACCATTGCAAAACGATCGTTTTATCATTGTAAAACCATTGTAAAACGATGGTAAAACGATTGTTTTATCATTGTAAAACCATTGTAAAACGATCGTTTTACCATTGTAAAACCATTGTAAAACCATTGTAAAACGATTGTAAAACGATTGTTTTACCATTGTAAAACCATTGTAAAACGATGGTAAAACGATCGTTTTATCATTGTAAAACGATTGTAAAACCATTGTAAAACGATGGTAAAACGATTGTTTTATCATTGTAAAACCATTGTAAAACCATTGTAAAACGATGGTAAAACGATCGTTTTATCATTGTAAAACGATTGTAAAACCATTGTAAAACGATGGTAAAACGATTGTTTTATCATTGTAAAACCATTGTAAAACCATTGTAAAACGATCGTTTTACCATTGTAAAACCATTGTAAAACGATCGTTTTATCATTGTAAAACCATTGTAAAACCATTGTAAAACGATTGTAAAACCATTGTAAAACGATCGTTTTACCATTGTAAAACCATTGTAAAAAGATTGTTTTACCATTGTAAAACCATTGTAAAACCATTGTAAAACGATCGTTTTACCATTGTAAAACGATCGTTTTATCATTGTAAAACCATTGTAAAACCATTGTAAAACGATGGTAAAACGATCGTTTTATCATTGTAAATCCATTGTAAAACGATGGTAAAACGATGGTTTTACCATTGTAAAACCATTGTAAAACCATTGTAAAACGATCGTTTTACCATTGTAAAACCATTGTAAAACCATTGTAAAACAATGGTAAAACGATTGTTTTATCATTGTAAAACCATTGTAAAACCATTGTAAAACGATCGTTTTACCATTGTAAAACCATTGTAAAACAATCGTTTTACCATTGTAAAACCATTGTAAAACCATTGTAAAACCATTGTAAAACCATTGTAAAACGATCGTTTTACCATTGTAAAACCATTGTAAAACGATGGTAAAACGATCGTTTTATCATTGTAAAACGATTGTAAAACCATTGTAAAACGATGGTAAAACGATTGTTTTATCATTGTAAAACCATTGTAAAACCATTGTAAAACGATCGTTTTACCATTGTAAAACCATTGTAAAACGATCGTTTTATCATTGTAAAACCATTGTAAAACCATTGTAAAACGATTGTAAAACCATTGTAAAACGATCGTTTTACCATTGTAAAACCATTGTAAAACGATTGTTTTACCATTGTTTTACCATTGTAAAACCATTGTAAAACGATCGTTTTACCATTGTAAAACGATCGTTTTATCATTGTAAAACCATTGTAAAACCATTGTAAAACGATGGTAAAACGATCGTTTTATCATTGTAAATCCATTGTAAAACGATGGTAAAACGATCGTTTTACCATTGTAAAACCATTGTAAAACCATTGTAAAACGATCGTTTTACCATTGTAAAACCATTGTAAAACCATTGTAAAACAATGGTAAAACGATTGTTTTATCATTGTAAAACCATTGTAAAACCATTGTAAAACGATCGTTTTACCATTGTAAAACCATTGTAAAACAATCGTTTTACCATTGTAAAACCATTGTAAAACCATTGTAAAACCATTGTAAAACGATCGTTTTACCATTGTAAAACCATTGTAAAACCATTGTAAAACGATCGTTTTATCATTGTAAAACCATTGTAAAACCATTGTAAAACGATGGTAAAACCATTGTAAAACCATTGTAAAACGATGGTAAAACGATCGTTTTATCATTGTAAAACCATTGTAAAACGATCGTTTTATCATTGTAAAACCATTGTAAAACCATTGTAAAACCATTGTAAAACGATGGTAAAACGATCGTTTTATCATTGTAAAACCATTGTAAAACCATTGTAAAAGGATCGTTTTACCATTGTAAAACCATTGTAAAACGATGGTAAAATTATTGTTTTATCATTGTAAAACCATTGTAAAACCATTGTAAAACCATTGTAAAAGGATCGTTTTACCATTGTAAAACCATTGTAAAACCATTGTAAAACGATGGTAAAACGATCGTTTTATCATTGTAAAACCATTGTAAAACTATTGTAAAACCATTGTAAAACGATCGTTTTACCATTGTAAAACCATTGTAAAACGATGGTAAAACGATCGTTTTATCATTGTAAAACGATTGTAAAACCATTGTAAAACGATGGTAAAACGATTGTTTTATCATTGTAAAACCATTGTAAAACCATTGTAAAACGATGGTAAAACGATCGTTTTATCATTGTAAAACCATTGTAAAACCATTGTAAAACGATTGTAAAACCATTGTAAAACGATCGTTTTACCATTGTAAAACCATTGTAAAACGATTGTTTTACCATTGTAAAACCATTGTAAAACCATTGTAAAACGATCGTTTTACCATTGTAAAACGATCGTTTTATCATTGTAAAACCATTGTAAAACCATTGTAAAACGATGGTAAAACGATCGTTTTATCATTGTAAATCCATTGTAAAACGATGGTAAAACGATCGTTTTACCATTGTAAAACCATTGTAAAACCATTGTAAAACGATCGTTTTACCATTGTAAAACCATTGTAAAACCATTGTAAAACAATCGTTTTACCATTGTAAAACCATTGTAAAACGATCGTTTTATCATTGTAAAACCATTGTAAAACCATTGTAAAACCATTGTAAAACGATCGTTTTACCATTGTAAAACCAATATAAAACGATTGTTTACCATTGTTTTACCATTGTAAAACCATTGTAAAACGATCGTTTTACCATTGTAAAACGATCGTTTTATCATTGTAAAACCATTGTAAAACCATTGTAAAACGATGGTAAAACGATCGTTTTATCATTGTAAATCCATTGTAAAACGATGGTAAAACGATCGTTTTACCATTGTAAAACCATTGTAAAACCATTGTAAAACGATCGTTTTACCATTGTAAAACCATTGTAAAACCATTGTAAAACAATGGTAAAACGATTGTAAAACCATTGTAAAACCATTATAAAACTATCGTTTTACCATTGTAAAACCATTGTAAAACCATTGTAAAACGATCGTTTTATCATTGTAAAACCATTGTAAAACCATTGTAAAACGATGGTAAAACCATTGTAAAACCATTGTAAAACGATGGTAAAACGATCGTTTTATCATTGTAAAACCATTGTAAAACGATCGTTTTATCATTGTAAAACCATTGTAAAACGATCGTTTTACCATTGTAAAACCATTGTAAAACCATTGTAAAACGATCGTTTTATCATTGTAAAACCATTGTAAAACCATTGTAAAACCATTGTAAAACGATTGTTTTACCATTGTAAAACGATCGTTTTATCATTGTAAAACCATTGTAAAACCATTGTAAAACCATTGTAAAACGATCGTTTTATTATTGTAAAACCATTGTAAAACCATTGTAAAACCATTGTAAAACCATTGTAAAACGATCGTTTTATCATTGTAAAACCATTGTAAAACCATTGTAAAACGATTGTAAAACCATTGTAAAACCATTGTAAAACGATCGTTTTATCATTGTAAAACTATTGTAAAACGATTGTTTTACCATTGTAAAACTATCGTTTTATCATTGTAAAACCATTGTAAAACCATTGTAAAACCATTGTAAAACGATCGTTTTATCATTGTAAAACCATTGTAATAACATTGTAATACAATTGTAAAACCATTGAAAAACCATTGTAAAACCATTGTAAAACCATTGTAAAACCATTGTTTTACCATTGTAAAACCATTGTAAAACCATTGTAAAACCATTGTAAAACGATTGTTTTACCATTGTAAAACGATCGTTTTATCATTGTAAAACCATTGTAAAACGATTGTTTTACCATTGTAAAACGATCGTTTTATCATTGTAAAACCATTGTAAAACGTTCGAGGTTACTAAAGTAACCCTTCGTTCCCCGAGGAGGGGAACGGAAGCACTATAGTTGGATTTGATTGTTAAAATCCACGTATGGGAGGTTCGGTTCAGAAGCTACTCGTCTGAAAGAGTATTGAACGGGCCAATTAAGAATGATTTGGCAGCGCAAGCCTGCGCAGGTGAGCGACTTAAGCAATCAACTGAGTATATAAGCTCACCTGGCGCCAGCAGACGCTATCCTTTTTAAGCTGAAGAGACTTTTAACAGCTAAGGGACAGTCATTATGGCGACGGAGGGGAAAGAAGGGTTACTTTAGTAACCTCGAACGTTCCCCTTCGGGGGGAACTTCAGCACTATAAGTGGATTTGATTGTTAAAATCCACGTATGGGAGCCCATTGAAAGCGCCATAATGACTGCACCTTACCAACACCCACCATGAGAGAGCGGTCAGGCAAGCGTGACGCACCCAGATCACGAGAGGCGTGGTCCTCCAACGTGACCATGGCCCTAACTTATCCTACTTCAAAAGAAGTTTTACGGAATAGGTATCTTTTTTGGGAGTCGCTAGCGTCTAGATAATTCTAGGAATACACGACAGTACGTTGGGAAGCGTGCCATCCCAGTAGGGAGGACGCTGCGGAGACCATCCGCACCCAATAGGGGGAAACAAATGGAATTACATATGGACTAACCCTGAAAAGGGGGAGTGCGCATAAGAAGGTGGTTAGCAGATAGGGAAAGCACGGGTTCGCCCAGGGGGGGAACTTAACCGTGGCGGAAAAGCAAATGGGGATCACCAGCGGGGATCGGCCATAGCAGGCACCTATACCCAAAACGCGGGCTGACCAGCGGGCAGACCTACTACGTAATGGGCCAGCAAGTGACTCCTCCGCTGAGTCAGTGCTGGGGGCCTCGGAGGAATCTGCAGGGCTCACCGAATGGGGAACTTTACTGACAGACAGGAGGGTGCACATCTCTCCGTGTTAGGGAAAAAAAGGCACCGCAAGCGTGTACAACACCTACCGAGTTGTTTCCTCAATCACCAAAGGTACCTAACACCCTTGAGGAAACCGGCTCCACTCGCAGATTATAAAATCTTGCAAATGTGTTGGGTGTCGCCCAGCCCGCAGCTCTACAAATGTCTGTTAAAGAAGCGCCACGCGCACACGCCCAAGAGGATGCAACGCTCCGAGTGGAGTGCGCATGCACTCCTGGAGGGCGCGGCTGGCCCCTGCTCAAATAAGCACATGAATGGCCTCCACAATCCAGTGGGATAAACGTTGTTTAGACACGTCACTTCCCTGCTGCCGTCCGCCATAACAAAGAGCTGCTCAGAAGATCTAAAGTTCTGAGTACGGTCCACATAAATGCGCAGAGCGCGAACTGGACAAGTAAGGACAGGGCTGGGTCTGCCTCCTCCGGGGGCAGCGCTTGCAGGGTTACTACCTGATCTCTAAAAGGAGTGGTAGGAACTTTGGGCACATAACCCGGGCGGGGTCTCAGAATAACGTGAGAAAATCCCGGCCCGAATTCCAGGCACGAGTCACTGACTGAAAATGCCTCCAGGTCCCCGACCCTCTTAATGGAGGCCAACGCGACCAGCAGAGCTGTCTTCAGGGACAGAAATCTTAAAGATACTGTATCGAGTGGCTCGAAGGGATCAAATCGTAGGCTCGTGAGAACGAGGGCGAGATCCCAAGAGGGCGTGAGAGGGGGGCGAGTTGGATTAATTCGCCTAGCGCCTCTGAGGAACCGGATGATGAGGTTATGTTTTCCCACGGTGCCGTCAGCCACCGCGTCATGGTGAGCGGAGATGGCAGCAACGTAAAACTTGAGAGTGGAGGGCGACAGCCTGCTGTCCAGCTTCTCTAAGGAAAGAGAGCACAACACTGATCTGGCAAGATCGGGGGTCTTCTCTGCGAGAGACACACCACTCAGTGATGAGACTCCACTTCAGGGCGTAGGCGCGCCTCGTGGAGGGGGCTCTAGCCTGAGTGATGGTATCAACCACCGCGAGCGGCAGGTTACCTAAGTCTTCCTCGCGTCTATGGACCACACGTGGAGGCTCCAGAGATCGGGATGAGGGTGCCAGATGGTGCCTTGTCCCTGAGAAAGTAGGTCCTCTCTCAAAGGGATCTGCCAAGGGAGGGCCGTCGCGAGGAGGGAGAGCTCTGATATCCAGGTTCGGTTGGGCCAGAGAGGCGTAACTAGCAAAACCTGCTCCTCGTCCTCCCTGACCTTGCACATTAACTGCGCGATCAGGCTCACTGGGGGAAATGCATACTTGCGTACGCCCCGAGGCCAGCTGTGGGCCAGTGCATCCGTGCCGAGAGAGCCCTCGGTCAGGGAATAAAACAACTGGCAATGAGCGTTCTCGGGGGAAGCAAACAGATCGATCTGGGCCTCCCCGAATCGCGCCCATATCAGCTGGACAGACTCGGGGTGGAGTCTCCATTCTCCAGAGTGAATCTGCTGCCGTGAGAGCACATCGGCTGCACGGTTGAGCATACCTGGGATGTGAATGGCGCGCAGCGACTTCAGCCGCGGGTGACTCCAGAGGAGCAGACGGCGGGCGAGCTGAGACATGCGGCGAGAGCGCATACCCCCCATGCGGTTGATATACGCCGGAGAAAAACGGCGGAGAGCAAGGAACACTGCCAACAGCTCTAAGCGATTGATGTGCCAATGCAGCTGGGTACCTACCCACAGGCCCGCAGCTGCATGCCCGCGACACACGGCTCCCCAGCCTGTGCTGGAAGCATCTGTCGAAACAACAACATGACTGGACGCCTGTCCCAGAGGCACACCGGCCTGCAGGAACGAGGGGTCGTTCCAGGGGCTGAGGGTGCGGCGACACAGCGCAGTAACAGAGACTCAATGTGTGCCCGCATGCCATGCGCGTCTCGGAACTCGATCTTGAAGCCAGTGCTGAAGTGGTCTCATATGGAGCAATCCGAGCGGCGTGACGGCCGCAGCGGAAGCCATATGCCCCAGGAGCCTCTGAAAATATTTCAGTGGGACCACTAACTTGCTGTCGAGCTCCCTCAGACAGTTCAGCAGCAGGCGAGCGCGCTCTCCGGAGAGGCGCGCTACCATGGTGACCGAGTCCAGCTCCATCCCGAGAAAAGAGATCCTCTGCACCGGGGTGAGTTTGCTCTTTTCCCAGTTGACCTGCAACCCCAATAGGCGGAGATGCCTAGGCACCTCGTCTCTGTGCGCAGTCAATTGCTCCAGAGAGTGGGCTAAAATCAGCCAGTCGTCGAGATAATTGAGTACGCGGATGCCCGCAAGCCGCAGAGGCGCTAGGGCACCCTCCGCGAGTTTGCTGAAGACCCGCGGAGACAGAGAGAGCCCGAAGGGGAGGACCTTGTACTGCCATGCTCGACCTTCGAACGCAAACCGCAGAAACTGACGGTGGCGTGGAAGAATGGAGACATGAAAATACGCGTCCTTCAGGTCTATGGCTGCAAACCAATCCTGAGGACGAAAGCATCGGAGGATGCGCCTCTGCGTAAGCATTCTGAACGACAGCTTGTGAAGGCAGCGATTCAAAACGCGCAGATCTAGGATTGGCCGTGACCCACCGCTCTTTTTGGGTACGATTAAGTACGGGCTGTAAAACCCGCTCTCCATCTCGGCTGGAGGTACCTGCTCGATTGCACCCTTCGCCAGGAGGGCAGCAATCTCCTCTCGCAAGACAGGGGTGGACAGGGGATTGACCCTGGTGAAATACACGCCCGTAAATCTGGGAGGCCGTTTGGAGAACTGAAGTTCGTAGCCGAGTCTGATCGTGCGTATGAGCCACCGCGAGGGGCTGGCCCGCGCTAACCAGGCAGGCAGAGCCCTCGCTAATGACGTCATCGCAGCAATCGTTGACGTACCCGCGGAGGGGCAGCGAGGAGCGGGTGTGCTGATCCGGGGAGCGCGAGGGTCCCACAGAAGAGCTGGAGGAGAGCGTTTCGCTCTGGCTCCGCACCCTGACTCCTGAGAGGGGGCTTGGGGGCTTGAGCCGCTGGCGGAGCATGCAAGCCCTGCGAGCTGAGAGGCAGCGCGTCCCAGACTGGCGGGGCTTGAGCTGTCAAATCCGGGGAAGGGAGAAAATGCTCTTTGATCGAAACTTTGGTGGCACTGAAAAGTACCGTTGGATTTTGGGCCCTGCCCTCCAGCGGGGAAAGAGCAAGTCTCCTCTTCTCCGGATGGCCTGTCTCAGGGACGCTTCGCGGTCCGTTTACCGGACTTAGCGGCGCCCTGGGCAGGAAGGGCTACCGGCTTTCGGCGTGCTCGACGCGCTCGCTTCGTCCTCCCCAGTGCGCAGGCGGCGGACTTAGTGGTCCGGAGAGCATAGTCGGTCGCCGTACGCAGCTCGTGTAACAAGCCTGGGTTAGACCCACCCTCGTGCAGCTCAGCCAGCGCCTGCGCTTGGTAGCGCTGGTAGGTGGCCATCGAGAGGGGGACGAGAGGCTTCGAAGGCTTCGCCTTCTGATCCTCTACGTAACACCCATCTAGTCGGTCCGGCCGCGGGGCTGGGGGATAAACCATCTCCAGCCCGACGGCCGAAGCAGCCCGAGAAAGCACGGCCAACATGTCCGCTTCAGGATCCGTTTTGACGGCACTCGCTTGCCCAGAGGGGGCGAGCGGGTCCGGATCATCGTCGGACAATGAAAGCCCGCCCACCGATGCCGCGGAGGACATCTGATCTCCGGTGTCAGCGAGCGTGAGAGCTACCATCTGATTAGACGGATCACTCTCAGTACCCGAAGCTTGGATGGAGCGCTTGGAGGGGCGAGAGGTCCGTGAGCCCGTGGGCAGCGGATTGTCTCTCGCTGAAGCCCTCAGATCTGCCCGAGCGCCCGCTGCAGAGCAGGAGGCAACAGGGTTGGCTCGCTCTCTTACGAAAGCTAACCGCGATCTCAACTGCGCAACGGTCATGGCATCGCAGTGACGACATGAACCGCCCCCGAGCACCACATTAACATGCTGGACCCCCAAACATGTAATGCAGTGATCGTGTCCATCATCCGGAGCCAGGAAACTCCCGCAACCAGAAACGCACAGTCGGAGCGCCATCCTGAAAAGGACGTGCTGCACGACTGTGTTGCTCTTTTAGGATTCGCAACAATACGCACCGCTCTTGGAGGACCGGACCCAAAGGGACGCCAAGCAAGGGAGATACCCAGCTCGACCGTCTGCCGCTGCGTGGACTCGCTCTGGACCGGGATGAAATCGTTCTCTCGAAATGGCTGTAGATTAGCAGGAGGAACCCTCATAAGCTCGATCAGAAAAGGCTCTGAAGCGAAAAGGATAGCGTCTGCTGGCGCCAGGTGAGCTTATATACTCAGTTGATTGCTTATGTCGCTCACCTGCGCAGGCTTGCGCTGCCAATTCATTCTTAATTGGCCCGTTCAATACTCTTTCAGACGAGTAGCTTCTGAACCGAACCTCCCATACGTGGATTTTAACAATCAAATCCACTTATAGTGCTGAAGTTCCCCCCGAAGGGGAACGATTGTTTTACCATTGTAAAACCATTGTAAAACCATTGTAAAACGATCGTTTTACCATTGTAAAACCATTGTAAAACCATTGTAAAATGATCGTTTTATCATTGTAAAACCATTGTAAAACCATTGTAAAACCATTGTAAAACCATTGTAAAACGATCGTTTTATCATTGTAAAACTATTGTAAAACGATTGTTTTAACATTGTAAAACGATCGTTTTATCATTGTTTTACCATTGTAAAACGATCGTTTTATCATTGTAAAACGATTGTTTTACCATTGTAAAACCATTGTAAAACGATTGTTTTACCATTGTAAAACGATCGTTTTATCATTGTAAAACCATTGTAAAACGATTGTTTTACCATTGTAAAACGATCATTTTATCATTGTAAAACCATTGTAAAACGATTGTTTTACCATTGTAAAACCATTGTAAAACCATTGTAAAACGATCGTTTTACCATTGTAAAACCATTGTAAAACCAATGTAAAACGATCGTTTTATCATTGTCAAACGATTGTAAAACCATTGTAAAACCATTGTAAAACCATTGTAAAACGATTGTTTTACCATTGTAAAACGATCGTTTTATCATTGTAAAACGATTGTTTTACCATTGTAAAACGATCGTTTTATCATTGTAAAACCATTGTAATACCATTGTAAAACCATTGTAAAACGATTGTTTTACCATTGTAAATGGTAGCGTCTGCTGGCTTCAGGTGTGCCTATATGCTGGGATAATTGCTTATGCAGCACACCTGCGCAAGCTTACGCTGCCAATTAATTTCATTCATTGGCCCGTTCAATACTCTCCAGACAAGCGGCTTCTGATCCGAATCCTCCATTCGTGGATTTCATCCACTCTATGGCACTTCCGTTCCCCTCCTCGGGGAACGAAGGGTTACTTCTGTAACCTCGAACGTCACATTCGTAACCTGACGTGTTTTACAATGGTTTTACAATGATAAAACGATCGTTTTACCATCGTTTTACAATGGTTTTACAATGATAAAACGATCGTTTTACCATCGTTTTACAATGGTTTTACATTGGTTTTACAATGATAAAACGATCGTTTTACCATCGTTTTACAATGGTTTTGCAATGATAAAACGATCGTTTTACCATCGTTTTACAATGGTTTTACCATCGTTTTACAATGATAAAACGATCGTTTTACAATGATAAAACGATCGTTTTACCATCGTTTTACAATGGTTTTACCCTCGTTTTACAATGGTTTTACAATGGTTTTACAATGATAAAACGATCGTTTTACCATCGTTTTACAATGGTTTTACAATGGTATTACCATCGTTTTACAATGATAAAACGATCGTTTTACCATCGTTTTACAATGGTTTTACCATCGTTTTACAATGGTTTTACAATGGTTTTACAATGGTATTACCATCGTTTTACAATGATAAAACGATCGTTTTACCATCGTTTTACAATAGTTTTACCATCGTTTTGCAATGGTTTTACAATGGTTTTACAATGGTTTTACAATGATAAAACGATCATTTTACAATGGTTCCCTTTCGGGAACTCTACGCTGCGTCTCTTTAGGAGACACAATGGGATACCATCCCTCTCTTATAACCTTCTGAAGCACAGGTGTAATCCATCCAATGTAATTGGCGGGACGCAACGTGCGTGTGGCGTCAGACCGAAGGTATAAAAGCCCCACACTCACAGTGAACTTCAGCTTTTTCTCTCTTCACTCTGCGAATGAGTTCGTTGGTTTTGAAGCACTCACAGCACTGATAAGGCACTACAAAAACCATTTAAACTGAATCAAAGCACACACTTTTATTTTCTATTTAAAAATTAGCAAAATGGAAAAGACATTTAGATCATGTGTACCGCCATGTCCTCGTTTCCTCACAGAACAGGACACGCATGATTTGTGTGTGCAGTGCCTCGGTCAGGAGCACGCACAGTCAGCCCTTGAGGGGGGTGGCTGTGTGCATTGCGATTCACTTCCTGGTCGAGTGCTGCGAAGTCGCCGCACTCTGTTTGATAAAGAGCCGGCGGCAGGTGTGCCTCGCGGCACTGGTCCCACCCGTGCTGAGGCCGAGCGGCGATTAATGTCGTGGGGATCGCAGCTCGATCTGGCAGAGGGGATGGAGACAAGCTCGAGGGCTTCTTCTCCTCCTTCTACTGTGAGATCGAGGTCCAGTCAGCGCGAGCTGGAAGCCCGTTCATCGGCTTCTTCCTCTCGCGCTGATGGGCGGCTGCTCCGCCTCCCGGCTTCTGAGGGAGTCGAGAGTATGGAGGGCCTTCGGGGCCAAGTGACGTTCCCCCATTATGCCCCGAATATGATGAGCTGGCAGAGGTCCTGGCCAATGTAACAGCTAAATATAATATTAACTGGGAAGTAGAGAGGCAGGAAGTGCGCAAAAAAGCTGGTTTGTGTGATGAACGCATCCTGCCATCACGAGACAGGCCTCTGAGGGGGGGTCTTCCATTTAACAAAGATCTCCAAAAAGAGATCATTTACACTTGGAAAAATCCATACACTGCCCGTGTTATAAGCCAGCAGGGATCAATATATTCAGCCGTTGCTGGTCTGAATGAGCACGGATGCCGCACAATGCCAAAAATGGAGGAGCATTTGGCGCGCCATTTACTTACTACGCCAGTTACCAAAAGAAAAGTGTGCTTGTGCCAGCTCAGACGACCACTTTTTTAGGTGTGCTATGGGACTCCACGACGATGTTTGCGTGTCTGTCCCCCACCCGAATCGAGTCGATTCGGGCAGCCGCAAACATCACAGTCAAACAGCCATCACAGTCAAACAGTTCCAGAAGCTGTTGGGTCTACTAGCGGCAGCCTCCAACATAATCCCATTGGGTCTGCTACACATGAGACCATTACAGTAGTGGCTCAAAACCAGGGGGTTTTCCCCGAGGGGAAATCCGTTCCGCACAATCAAAGCATCGAGGCGTTGCCTACGAGCGTTATCGATCTGGAAAAAGCCCTGGTTTCTGTCCCAGGGCCCTACACTAGGAGTAATATCTCAGCGCCTGGCTCTGACATCAGATGCCTCACACAAGGGCGGCCATTTGGCAGAGATTCGGCAGAGCCGACGTCGATCTATTCGCCTGTCAGAAAACAACACATTGCCCATTGTGGTTCTCCCAAACACATCCAGCACCTTTGGGGCTGGATGCCATGGTGCAGACGTGGCCGAGGCTTCGTCTGTACGCTTTTCCTCCAATCGCTCTGCTCCCGGGAGTCCTGGAGAGGGTCCGTCAAGGGGGGTACAACCTATTGCTGGTAGCCCCTTATTGGCCCACACGAGTGTGGTTCTCGGACCTAGTGTCTCTCCTCGACGGTCTTCCATGGGAGATTCCCGTCCAGAGAGACCTCCTGTCCCAGGCGGAGGGAATGATAGTACACCCCCACCCGGACCTCTGGAAACTGTGGGTGTGGCCTCTGAGGGGGCCCACCTTGTAGATCTTGGTTTGTCAACTGAGGTTGTTCAAACCATACTAAGCTCCAGAGCTCCCTCCACGAGGAGATTGTATGCCACCAAGTGGAAACTTTTTACTTCGTGGTGTACAGACCACCACCTGGATCCAGTCCACTGCCCTGCGGGGTCAGTGCTGCAATTTCTCCAGGAGCGTTTTGAATTCGGTTTGACTCCGTCAACGCTTAAAGGTTATGTAGCGGCAATGTCCGCATACCGTACTGATGGTCTTGGCAAAGACCCTCTGGTGGTCAGATTCCTCTGTGGAACGAGGAGGTTGAGGCCTGCCTGCGCCAATAGGTTTCCTACTTGGGATTTGTCGATAGTGCTTGAGGGCCTGTCGACAGACCCCTTTGAACCAATTGAGGATGTGTCAGAAAAGTTTCTGACCCTTAAAACGTTTTTTTTGTTGGCCATTACATCCATCAAAAGAGTAGGAGATTTACAAGCATTGTCTAGCTCCCTCTTGTCTGGAATTCTCACCTGGTATGGTGAGAGCATTTCTGTACCCCAGAGCAGGGTACGTTCCTAAGGTCCCCACTGAGGTGGTGCGACCTACTGTGCTGCAGGCCTTTAATCCTCCACCATTTATGACGCCAGATCAGGAGCGCTTGAATCTGCTTTGCCCAGTGCGGGCACTAGATGCATACGTACATCGTACGTCTGCTTGGCGTACAACACAACAGTTGTTTGTTTTGTATGGCTTACCCAAAATTGGGGCGCCAGCATCTAAGCAGTCTCTGAGCCGGTGGATAGTCGAGGCTATTTCACTAGCATATGAAGCCCTGCATCGGCCTCTACCTGAGGCGATCAGGGCTCACTCAACCAGGAGTATGGCGGCTTCGAAAGCCTTTCGTTCTGGCCAGTCCCTGACTGGCATCTGCAATGCAGCTGGGTGGTCTACCCCACATACCTTTGTGAGGTTTTATCAGTTGGACCTGGACCCTACTCTGGGTTCCAGTGTCCTAGCAATATAGGAGAACTCATCCCCGGCATGTAAAACTATGGCGTGTTTGGGATAGCGTTCCCATTGTGTCTCCTAAAGAGAAGCAGCGTAGAGTTCCCGAAAGGGAACGCGTCAGGTTACGAATGTTACCATGGTTCCCTAAGGGAACGAGACGCCGCGTTGCCATACTTTTTCATACCTGGTGCGCTCCGTTCGAGAGGTATAAGCTGAAGTTCACTGTGAGTGTGGGGCTGTTATATCTTCGGTCTGACGCCACACGCACGTTGCGTCCCGCCAATTACATTGGATTGATTACACCTGTGCTTCAGAAGGTTATAAGAAAGGGATGGTATCCCATTGTGTCTTCTAAAGAGACGCAGCGTCTCATTCCCTTAGGGAACCATGGTTCCCCTTCGGGGGGAACTTCAGCACTATAAGTGGATTTGATTGTAAAATCCACGCATTGGGAGGTTCGGTTCAGAAGCTACTCGTCTGAAAGAGTATTGAACGGGCCAATTAAGAATGAATTGGCAGCGCAAGCCTGCGCAGGTGAGCGGCATAAGCAATCAACTGAGTATATAAGCTCACCTGGCGCCAGCAGACGCTATCCTTTTCGCTTCAGAGACTTTCTGATCGAGTCGATGAGGGTTCCTCCTGCTGTGACCAGCGATTCTGAGCGAACGAGAGCATTCTCCCGGTCCAGAGTGTGTACACGCAGTGGCAGACGGTCGAGCTGGGTTTCTCCCTTGCCTGGCGTTCTTTGGGTCCGGTCCTCCAGAGCGGTGTGTATAAAGTTGCAAACTTCACAGAAAGAGCAACACAGTCGTGCAGCACGTCCTTATCAGGACGGCGCTCCGACTGTGCGTTTCTGGATGCGGTGGTTTCCTGTCCTCGGATGATGGGCGCGGGCACTGCGTTGCGTGTCTGGGGGTCCAGCATGTTAATGCGCTGCTCGCGGGCAGTTCATGTCGTCATTGCGATGCCATGACTGTTGCGCAAGATCGCGGTTAGCCTTTGCAAAAGGGTGAACCACCCCAGTTGTCCCCTGCTCTGCAGCGGGCACTCGGGCAGATCTGAGGGTTTCAGCGAGAGATAATCCGTCGCCCACGGGCCCGCGGACCTCCCGCTCCTCTAAGCGCTCTATCCAAGCTTCGGGCGGGGGAAGCGATCCGTCTAACAGATGGTAGCCCTTACGCCCGATGACACCGGAGACCAGATGTCCACCGCGGCATCGGAGGGTGGGCTTTCATTGTCCGATGATGATCCAGACCCGCTCGCCCCCTTCGGGCTGGTGAGCGCTGTCACTACGGATCCTGAAACGGACATGTTAGCCGTGCTTTCCCGGGCTGCTTCGGCCGTGGGTTGGAGATGGTTTATCCCCCAGCTCCGCGGCCGGACCGACTAGAGGGGCGTTCCCTTCTTCCCGGAGGTGCACAGTAGGCTCACGCGGTCTTGTAAAGCACTTTTTTCTGCTCGTGCTTCGTGTTCCTCCACCCTAACCACTCTTGACGGTGAAACAGCCAGGGGGTATGTGGCGATTCCTCAGGTTGAGTGCGCGATGGCGGTAAATCCGCGCGGCGCCTCTTCTTGGCGGGGTCCGCCACATCTCCCATCCAAAGCCTGTAAGTTATCTACCTCCCTCGGAGCTAGAGCTTACATAATTGCGGGCCAGGCTGCTTCCGCCTTGCATGCGATAGCCACCTACCAGCGCTACCAAGCGCAGGCGCTGGCCGAGCAGCACGAGGGTGGGTCCAACCCAGGCTTACGAGCTTCGCACCGCCGCCGACTTAGCTCTTCTGACTACTGAGTCCGCTGCGTGTGCGTTGGGGAGGACGATGTCCACATTAGTGGTCCAGGAGCGCCACCCCTGGCTGATATGCGCAAAGTCGACAAAGTCCGCTTTCTTGACTTCCCCATATCCCCAGCCAGGTTCGGCGACACTGTCTGTGATATCACCCAGGAATTCAAGGCGGTGAGAGAGCAGTTGGTGGGTGATGTCTTATCGGCGGTCCGTAGCCCGCTCCGCCCGCCGTGCCATTCATACCTGCTCCTCGCCGAAGGCGCCCGCCTACGAGAGCTGCTCCGCCCCCGCACATGCCTCCGGCGAAGCGAGCGCGTCGGGCACCTCGGAAGCAGGCAGCCCCCCTGCCCAGAACGCCGCTAAGTCCGGCAACGGACCGCGAAGCGCCCCTGGGACAGGCCATCTTGAGAAAAGGGAACTTGCTCTTTCCCCGCTGGAGGGCGGGGCCCCATTTCCAACGGCACTTTTTACTGCCATGAAAACATTATGAAAGGGCACTTTTCACTTCCCCAGATGTGACAGCCCGAAATCTGCCAGTCTGGGACGCTATGCTTTCTAGCTTGCAGATTCGGTGCGTTTCGCCAGTGGCTCACGAGCGCTGGGAGGACGGTCTCCTTTCTCCCACCCCTCGAGCCTCCCCTCCGGAGCTCGGGTTTGAAGTGAGAGCAAATATCTCACCTCCAGCTTTTCCGTGGGACCCGCGAGCTTCCCGGATCAGCACACCCACTCCGCGCTGCCCCACTGCTGGTACGTCAGCGATTGTAGCGATGAGTCCATTAGCGAGAGCTCTGCCTGCCTGGTTAGCGCGGGCCAGCTCTTCGCGGTGGCTCATACGCACAATCAGACTCGGCTATGCGATTCAGTTCGCGAAACGGCCCCCCAAGTCACGGGTGTGTATTCACCAGGGTCAGCCCCCTGTCCGCCCCTGTCTTGCGAGAGGAGATTGCTGTCCTCCTGGCGAAGGATGCAATCGAGCCGCTCCCTCCAGCCGAGATGGAGAGCGGGTTTTACAGCCCACGCTTCATCGTGCCCAAAAAGAGCGGTGGGTCACGGCCAATCCTAGATCTGCGCGTTTTGAACCGCTGCCTGCACAAGCTGCCGTTCAGAATGCTCACGCAGAAGCGCATCCTCCGGTGCGTTCGTCCTCTGGGTTGGTCTGCAGCATTAGACCTGATGGACGCGTATTTCCATGTCTCCACTCTTCCTCGCCACCGACAGTTTCTGCGGTTTGCGTTTAAAGGTCGAGCTTGGCAATACAAAGCCCTCCCTTTCGGGCTCTCTCTGTCTCCGCGGGTCCTCACCAAGCCCGCGGAGGGTGCCTCAGCGCCCCTTCGGCTCGCGGGCATCTGCATACTCAATTTCTTTACGACTGGCTGATTTTTGCCCTCTCTCGGAGCAGTTGATTATGCACAGAGACAAAGTGCTCTGGCACTTCCACCTGTGGGGGTTTCAGGTCAACCGAGAAAAGAGAAAACTCGCCCCCGTGCAGAGGATCTCTTCTCTCGGGCTGGAGCTGGACTCGGTCACCATGGCAGCGCGCCTCTCCGGAGAGCGCGCTCAGCTGATGCTGTACTGTCTGAGAGAGCTCGACAGTAAAATAGTGGTCCCACTGAAACTATTTCAGAGGCTCCTGGGGCATATGGCATCCGCAGCCGCTTCATGCCGCTCGGATTATTCTATATGAGACCACTTCAGCACTGGCTTCACGATCGAGTCCCCAGACGCGCATGGCACGCGCGCGCACACCGAGTCTCTGTTACTGCGCTGTGTCGCCGCGCCCTCAGCCCTTGGAGCGACCCCTCGTTCCTACAGGCCTGGGTGTCTCTAGAACAGGCGTCCAGTCTTGTTGTCGTTTCAGCAGACACTTCCAACACGGGCTGGGGGGCTGTGCGTTGCGGGCATGCGGCTGCGGACCTGTGGAAAGGTACCCAGTTGCATTGGCATATCGCCTGGAGCTGTTGGCAGTGTTCCTCGCTCTCCACCGTTTTTTTCCGGTGCTGGAGCGGCAACACGTGCTGGTCAGGACGGACAGTACGGCGGCGGTGGCGTATATCAGCCGTATAGGGGGTATGCGCTCTCGCCGCATGTCTCAGCTCGCCCGCCGTCTGCTCCTCTGGAGTCATCCGCGGCTGAAATCGCTGCACGCCATTCATATTCAGGCAAGCTCAACCGTGCAGCCGATGCGCTCTCACGGCAGCCTTGCGTCCTGGAGAATGGAGACTCCACCCCGAGTCTGTTCAGCTGATATGGGCGCGATTCGGGGAAGCCCAGATCGATCTGTTGCTTCCCCCAAGATCGCTCATTGCCAGTTGTTCTTTCCCTGACCGAGTGCTCTCGGCACGGATGCACTGGCTTACAGCTGGCCTCGGGGCACGCGCAAATACGCGTTTCCCCCAGTGAGCCTGCTCACGCAGTTACTGTGCAAGGTCAGGGAGGACGAGAAACAGGTTGCTGGTTGCGCCCCTCTGGCTCAACCGGACCTGGATGTCAGAGCTCTCCCTCGCGATAGCCCTCCCCTGGCAGTCCCTTCGAGAGAGCACCTACTCTCTCAGGGACACGGCACCACCTGGCACCCTCGCCGATCTTTGAAGAGATTTTTAGACGCGAGGAAGACTTAGGTAACCTCCGATTGCGGTGGCTAATACCGTCACTCGGGCTAGAGCCCCCTCCCCGAGCGCGCCTATGCCCTGACGTGGAGTCTATTCACTGAATGGTGTGTCTCTCGCTGAGAAGACCCCCGTAATTTGCCAGATCAGCGTTGTGCTTTCTTTACGCCGAGAGAAGTTGGAGAGCAGGCTGTCGACCTCCACACTCAAGGTTACGTGGCTGCCATCTCCGCTCTCATAACGCGGTGGCTGGCAGCACCATGGGAACGCATAACCTCATCATCCGGTTCCTCAGGGGCGTTAAGCGAATTAATCCACCCCGCCCCCTCTCATGCCCTCTTAGGATCTCGCCCTCGCTACACAAGCCGCGTCAGATCCCATCGATCCTCGACTCAGTATCTTTCTGTTCCTGAAGACAGCTCTGCTGGTCGCGTTGATATCGATTAGAGGGTCGGGGACCCGGAGGCATTTTTCGGTCAGTGACTCGTGCCTGTAATTGGGCTGGCTTCTCTCACGTCCTGAGACCCCGCCCGCGATATGTGCCCAAGGTTCCTACCACTCCGTTTAATACGAGGTAGTGAGCCTGCAAGCGCTGCCCTCGGAGGAGGCAGACCCAGCCCTTCTTATTGTCCAGTTCGCGTTTTGCGTATTATCCGGACCGCACTCAGAGTTTAGATCATCTGAGCAGCTCTTCGTCTGTTATAGCGGTCGGCAGCAGGGAAGTGCCGTACCGAAATAAGTTCCCACTAGATTGTGGATGCCTTCTTTCACTATCAGAGCCGTGAGCCGCGTCCCCCGAGAGCGCGTGCGCACTCCACTCGGAGCTTCGCATCCTCTCGAGCGCGCGCACGCGGCGCCCCTCTAACAGACATCTGTAGAGCTGCGGGCTGGGTGACACCCAACACATTTGCAAGGTTTTACAATCTGCGAGTGGAGCCGGTTTCCTCAAGGGTATTAGGTAACCCTTGGTGATTGAGGAAACAATTCGGTAGGGTGTTGAAACACGCTTGCTGCGCCATTTTCCCTAACACGGAGATACGTGCGCCTTTTTATCTGTCAGTAAAGTTCCCCGTCAGGTGAGCCCTGCAGATTCCTCCGTGGCCCCCAGCACTGACTCAGCGGAGGAGTCACTTGCTGGCCCACTACACTGTAGGTCTGCCCGCTGGTCAGCCCGCGTTTTGGGTAAAGGTGCCTGCTATGCGTGATCCCCACTAGGCGATCCCATATGCTTATTCCGCCACGGTTAAGTCCCCCCCCTGGGCGGACCCGTGTCTTCCCTCCCCGCTAACCACTCTTTTGCTATGCGTACTCCCCCTTTTTAGGGCTAGTCCATATGTAAATTCTGCCATCTATCCCCCCTTGGGTAACGGATGGCCTCCGCAGCGTCCTCCCTATCGGGATTGCACGCTTCCCAACGTACTGTCGTATTTTCCTAGAATTATCTAGATGCTCACGACTTCCCAAAAAATATATATAAATCCGTAAAACTTCTGTTGAAGTAGGATAAATTAGGGCCAGGGACACGTTGGAGGACCGCGCCCCCCATGATGTGGGTGCGTCACGCTTGCTTGACTATCTCCTCATCGGGGGTGTTGGTAAGGTGCAGTCATTATGGCGCTTTCAATGGGCTCCCAATGCGTGGATTTTACAATCAAATCCACTTATAGTGCTGAAGTTCCCCCCGAAGGGGAACGTTCGAGGTTACTAAAGTAACCCTTCGTTCCCCGAGGAGGGGAACGGAAGCACTATACTCCGTCGCCATAATGACTGTCCCTTAGCTGTTGAAACTCTCTTCAGCTTAAAAAGGATAGCGTCTGCTGGCGCCAGGTGAGCTTATATACTCAGTTGATTGCTTATGCCGCTCACCTGCGCAGGCTTGCGCTGCCAATTCATTCTTAATTGGCCCGTTCAATACTCTTTCAGACGAGTAGCTTCTGAACCGAACCTCCCAATGCGTGGATTTTACAATCAAATCCACTTATAGTGCTTCCGTTCCCCTCCTCGGGGAACGAAGGGTTACTTTAGTAACCTCGAACGTTACATTCGTAACCTGACGCGTTTTACAATGGTTTTACAATGGTTTTACAATCGTTTTACCATCGTTTTACAATGGTTTTACAATGGTTTGGTTTTACAATGGTTTTACAATGATAAAACGATCGTTTTACCATCGTTTTACAATGGTTTTACAATGGTTTTACAATGATAAAACGATCGTTTTACAATGGTTTTACAATGATAAAACGAACGTTTTACAATGGTAAAACAATCGTTTTACAATGGTTTTTCAATGATAAAACGATCGTTTTACAATGGTAAAACAATCATTTTACAATGGTTTTACAATGGTTTTACAATCGTTTTACAATGGTTTTACAATGGTTTTACAATGGTTTTACAATCGTTTTACAATGGTTTTACAATGGTTTTACAATGGTTTTACAAGGGTAAAACGATCGTTTTACAATGGTAAAACAATCGTTTTACAATGGTTTTACAATGATAAAAAGATCGTTTTACAATGGTAAAACAATCGTTTTACAATGGTTTTACAATGATAAAAAGATCGTTTTACAATGGTAAAACAATGGTTTTACAATGGTTTTACAATGATAAAACGATTGTTTTACAATGGTTTTACAATGGTTTTACAATGGTAAAACGATCGTTTTACAATGGTTTTACAATGGTTTTACAATGGTAAAACAATCGTTTTACAATGGTTTTACAATGATAAAACGATCGTTTTACAATGGTAAAACAATCATTTTACAATGGTTTTACAATGGTTTTACAATCGTTTTACAATGGTTTTACAATGGTTTAACAATCGTTTTACAATCGTTTTACAATGGTTTTACAATGACAAAACGATCGTTTTACAATGGTTTTACAATCGTTTTACAATGGTTTTACAATGGTTTTACAATGATAAAACGATCGTTTTACAATGGTAAAACAATCGTTTTACAATGGTTTTACAATGGTTTTACAATGGTAAAACAATCGTTTTACAATGGTAAAACAATGGTTTTCCAATGGTTTTACAATGATAAAACGATCGTTTTACAATGGTAAAACAATGGTTTTACAATGGTTTTACAATGATAAAACGATCGTTTTACAATGGTTTTACAATGGTTTTACAATGGTAAAACAATCGTTTTACAATGGTTTTACAATGGTTTTACAATGGTAAAACAATCGTTTTACAATGGTTTTACAATGATAAAACAATCGTTTTACAATGGTAAAACAATGGTTTTACAATGGTTTTACAATGATAAAACGATCGTTTTAAAATGGTAAAACAATCGTTTTACAATGGTTTTAAAATGGTTTTACAATCGTTTTACAATCGTTTTTCAATGGTTTTACAATGATAAAATGATCGTTTTACAATGGTTTTACAATCGTGTTACAATGGTTTTACAATGGTTTTACAATGGTTTTACAAGGGTTTTACAATGATAAAACGATCGTTTTACAATGGTAAAACAATCGTTTTACAATGGTTTTACAATGGTTTTACAATGGTAAAACGATCGTTTTACAATGGTTTTACAATGGTTTTACAATGGTAAAACGATCGTTTTACAATGGTTTTACAATGGTAAAACAATGATTTTACCATCGTTTTACAATGGTTTTACAATGGTTTTACAATGATAAAACAATCGTTTTACCATCGTTTTACAATGGTTTTACAATGGTTTTAAAATGGTTTTAAAATGATAAAACGATCGTTTTACCATCGTTTTACAATGGTAAAACGAACGTTTTACAATGGTTTTACAATGGTTTTACAATGATAAAACGATCGTTTTACCATCGTTTACAATGGTTTTACAATGGTTTTACAATGGTAAAACGATCGTTTTATAATGGTTTTACAATGGTTTTACAATGGTTTTACAATGGTAAAACAATCATTTTACAATGGTTTTACAATGGTTTTACAATCGTTTTACAATGGTTTTACAATGGTTTTACAATCGTTTTACAAGGGTTTTACAATGGTTTTACAATGGTTTTACAATGATAAAACGATCGTTTTAAAATGGTTTTACAATGGTTTTACAATGGTTTTACAATGATAAAACGATCGTTTTACAATGGTTTTACAATCGTTTTACAATGGTTTTACAATGGTTTTACAATGGTAAAACAATGGTTTTACAATGGTTTTACAATGATAAAACAATCGTTTTACAATGGTTTTACAATGGTTTTACAATGATAAAACGATCGTTTTACAATGGTTTTACAATGGTTTTACAATGGTAAAACAATCGTTTTACAATGGTTTTACAATGATAAAACGATCGTTTTACAATGGTAAAACAATGGTTTTACAATGGTTTTACAATGATAAAACGATCGTTTTAAAATGGTAAAACAATCGTTTTACAATGGTTTTACAATGGTTTTACAATGATGAAATGATCGTTTTACAATGGTAAAACAATCGTTTTACAATGGTTTTACAATGGTTTTACAATGGTAAAACAATCGTTTTACAATGGTAAAACAATGGTTTTACAATGATAAAATGATCGTTTTACAATGGTAAAACAATCGTTTTACAATGGTTTTACAATGATAAAACGATCGTTTTACAATGGTAAAACAATGGTTTTACAATGGTTTTACAATGGTTTTAATAGCGTTTTACAATGGTTTTACAATGGTTTTACAATGGTAAAATGATCGTTTTACAATGGTTTTACAATGGTTTTACAATGATAAAACGATCGTTTTACAATGGTTTTACAATGGTTTTACAATGGTAAAACAATCGTTTTACAATGGTTTTACAATGATAAAACGATCGTTTTACAATGGTAAAACAATCGTTTTACAATGGTAAAACAATCGTTTTACAATGGTTTTACAATGGTTAAATGATCGTTTTACAATGGTTTTACAATCGTTTTACAATAATAAAACGATCGTTTTACAATGGTAAAACAACTGTTTAACAATGGTTTTACAATGGTTTTACAATGGTTTTACAATCGTTTTACAATGATAAAACAATCGTTTTATAATGGTAAAACAATCGTTTTACAATGGTTTTACAATGATAAAACGATCGTTTTACAATGGTAAAACAATCGTTTTTTTTTTTATCAATATATTTTTTATTATTTTCACATCGATAATTTACAGAGTCATTTCAGTATAAATGTAAACATTCTTTTCTAACCACCCTCCACCCCTTTCCCACCCTCATAAGACAGAACACTTAAACAGACATACTTGTGAGACATCGAGCTGATGTGTAAATTAGGAGGAAATAAACAATAAACAAACAATAATGACAAATACAGGATTAAAGCAATGAAGTGTCATACTTTTCCATCCGTATTTTCAGTCAATGTAACATCCAAGTTATTCATGTATTCAATAAATTTACCCCAAGTCTTCTCAAACATTGAAGAGTTTTTTTTAAGATTAAACATTATTTTTTCAACAGGAACATAAGAAGAAAGTTCTCTAAGCCATACAATATGACTTGGTGGTTCTACTGATTTCCAATGTATAGCAATGCATTTCTTTGCTGCTATCAGAGCCATTTTAATTAAACGTACATTTTTCCTTTGATCGAACAGAAGAACCGACTCATCCCCCAACAACATAAATCTTGGATCAGGTAAAAGGTTAACATTGGCAATTTTACTAATAGTTTGTATTATATTTCTCCAATAGGTTTTAAGTTTGGAACATGTCCAAAACATATGAAATAATGTACCAACCTCAATCTTACATCTAGAACAATGTTCTGAATATGAATCACTTATTCTGTGCAATCGTTCAGGTGTATAATATACCCTGTGAAAATATTAAACTGTATTAATGTATGTCTACTATTAAATGAAAATGTTAGGGCACTTTTACAGATATGTTCCCAAGTATCTTGATCAAACATGCATTCTAAATCTTTCTCCCATTTAAGTTTTGAAGATGACACTTCCATCTCATACAAATCGTTAAGGTTGCTATACATATAAGACACAAATCCTTTGGGTTCTTTTCTCTTTCTTATAATAGCATCTATTGGGAGGGAAGATAGAGGTCCTAAATTACCCTTTTGCATTGTGGTAATATAGTGTCTCACCTGAATATATTTTAAAAAAATGTTTAACAGGAAGAGAAAACTTTAATCTCAATTGTTCAAATGTCATTAGTATGCCCTGCTCATATAAATCTCCAAACATCTGTATTCCCTTTTTGTACCAGTATTGTGTTATTCCATCTCTTAATGCTTCAGGAAGAGATGGGTTACAATGAAACGGAGTATTATTATACATTGAAAGTAGCCAATTATTTTTTTTCTTGATTACAAACCCCAATTTGCAAGTGTGCCTAATGAATGGGTTACTAACTGCCTTCATAACACAATTCAAGGGGATGAATAAGGCCTTATCTAAAGGTATTTCCCTTGCATGATATTTTTCTATTTGTAACCATGCGGGTAACAATGTACCCTCCATCTGCCAAAACCACACTGCTCTCATCTGTGCTGCCCAGAAATAAAACAAAAAATCGGGAAGTTGTAGTCCACCTTTTTTGGGTGTCATCTGTAATGTCCTAAGTTTAATCCTTGGAGTTTTTTTATTCCAAATAAAATTTCTAATTGAGCTGTTGAGATTCCTAAAAAACTTTTGTGGGATAGAAATAGGGAGGGTCTGAAACAAATATAAAAATTTAGGAAGAATGTTCATTTTTATGCAGTTTATCCTGCCAATTAGTGATACTGGTAGTGGATTCCATCTTTCCAGATCTCTAATTACCTTTTTAAGTAATGGGGAATAATTCAAAGAGTATGCTTCTTCCAATTTCGAAGGAATATTAAGTCCTAAATAAACTATTTTTTCAGTATTCCATAGAAAAGGAATGTTATCTAAGGGTATTTTCTCCCCAGCCGAATTCAATGGCATCATAACGCTTTTATTAAAATTAATTTTATAGCCAGATATGTCCCTAAAGTTTTCTAAGAGTTGAAACAAATTAGATAGAGATAAATCAGGATTAGTTAGATATAGCATCACATCGTCCGCGTATAATGATATCTTGTGTATACAACCTCCTATTTCTAATCCAAAGATTGATTTATGTGTCCGTATTGCAATAGCCAGCGGTTCTACCGCTAGAGCAAAGAGTAGCGGGGAGAGGGGACATCCCTGTCTGGTTCCTCTTGATAAATAAAAATGTTCAGATACATCAGAATTAGTACGGATGGCTGCCGATGGATTCCTATACAACATCTTAATCATCTCAATAAAGTTTGGACCGAAATTCATTTTTTGTAAAACCGCAATCAGATAAGACCATTCCACTCGGTCGAAGGCTTTTTCTGCATCTAAAGAAAGAGCAATCACCGGAAAATCAATTCGTTTTGCTGAATAAATAATATTCATTAGCCTCCGTATGTTATCGAAAGAGGATCTATTTCTGATAAATCCAGTTTGGTCCATGTGAACTAAACTAGGCAGTACCCGCTCTAAACGTAATGCAATCATTTTGGTAAGAATTTTATAATCAGAATTAAGCGGTGAGATTGGCCGATAGGAAGCACATGTATTAGGATCTTTGCCAGGTTTTAAAAGAACTGTGATTAAAGCCTGGTTTAAAGTCTCTGGTAATTCTTTTTTATGAATTGCCTCTGTATACATTGAAAACAACGGGTCTGCTAATTTAGAAAAAAAAGTTTTATAAAAATCCATCGAAAACCCGTCTAACCCAGGTGTTTTACCCCCGGCTAGAGCAGTGACTGCAAATTGCATCTCTTTTTTCGAAATTTCTTTTTCAAGTTCTTCTCGATCATTATCACTTAAGACTGGTATATCCCATTTACTTAAAAACATTTTAATCGTCGCCTCCTCTATTCCCTGAGATTTATAAAGTGACTTATAAAAATCTAAGAATTCTTGGTTAATTAATTTGGGGTGTTTAATAATTTTATTTTCGGATGAATATATTTTAGGTATAGATTTACTAATTTCTTCTTTTCTTATTTGCCATGCTAGCATTTTCCCGATCTTATCTCCATGTTCGTAATACTTCTGCCGTGATCTGAGAAGTGCATTTTCTGCTTCTTTGGATGATAGAATATCATATTCCATTTTTTTTGACTGCAATTGTTGAAGCAGCTGAGCATCTTTATTTCTAAAATGTTCCCTTTACATTACTGAGATTTTTTTTTCAAGTGATTGTAACTGTTTTTGATATTGTTTTTTTCTACCGGAAGAAAAAGCTATGATTTGACCCCGTAAGAATGCCTTCATGGCCTCCCAGATTACACCCGAAGAAGCAGAACTTTTATTTGTACTAATAAAATTTTCTATATTATTATTTATGAAGCTTAATGCGTCAGAGCTATTTAGTAAATGGCCACTAAATCTCCAAAGCTTATAATTAGGCATTTCCAGAGAGCATTGCGCTGAAATAAGTAACGGGGCATGATCTGACAATATTCTTGGTAAATACTCACACAATTCAATCAAATAATCCTTCGCTTTTGGAACAAAAAAGTAGTCAATTCTGGAGTAATTATTATGCCTATGCGAGTAGAAGGAATATTCTTTTTTTGTTTTATTCTTAAATCTCCATACATCTATTAAATTAAAACTTGAAAGTTCGTATTTTAGAGCTTTAGCAACTTGACTTAAGGGTAACAGTTTAGTAGATGATCTATCTAACACTGGGTCCAAAACTACATTAAAGTCTCCTCCAATTATCAGCTCTGCAGTTGGGCAAGCAAATTTAAAGAATATATTGTGAATAAAATCGGCACCTTCCATTTCAGGACGATATATATTTACTAAGGTAATTCTTTGCATCCCAATCGTTCCTCTTAAAATAATATACCTGCCTGCTTTGTCTTTATCAACAGATTCCATTTTAAAGGGAACGTTTTTATCAATAAGTATAACCACCCCTCTTGATTGCGATGTGAAGGAAGAAAAAAAAGCTTGTCCAGACCACTGCTTTTTAAGATTTAGATGTTCGGGATCAGTCAAGTGTGTTTCTTGTAGAAGGCCAATTCCAATATTATGCTTTCTGAGGTATAATATTACTTTTTTTCTTTTAAGTCTTTGATTTAAACCGTTAACATTCCAAGTCACATATTTATATTTCAGTGTATCTGACATTAACTATAAATTAATGTTTTATTTCCTAAGTGCCTTGAGAACATATGGTTAAACAGCCCAACACCTAAATAAATCGAATATGTGTTCTGTCCAATCCCCCCTACCACCACTTCCCCAAACGAAGTGTGAAACTTTAAACCCCCATGACTGAGTGTGCACTGCATCATACAGTCGACCTTGACTTCTTGTCCAAACTTAAAGCTCCCTAAAAAGTTATGTATATCCCTACAAATACTTATATTATGTACTTTAAAGCAACGTATTAATCACTACGAACAAGTGATAAATCCGAAATATGCAAGTTAGTAAACATTTGAACAAAAATATGAACATATATTTCTCTTGCCAGCTTTTCAATATAAAGATCACTCTTGACAGAGTTAACGTTAAGTTCTTACATGTTCATCCGAGAGAAAAGTTATCCACCGTATATTTTTAGCATAGTTTGGTGTGATTGTTCAGGTAACGTTAACATTAGAGTTGGATGATCCGGAATTCGTCGATATAGTTTTAGTGTCTTATCCGACAAGCAGATGTGGATGATGTTGTCGAAGATAAGTTTCTGCCGATGCCTTGGAGTTGAAAGATCTTTGTCCCTCAGGCAGCTGAATCCTCAGCGTCGAAGGATAAAGTACGGCGTAAGACACATCATTATTGCGTAGCTGTCTTTTGAGTGCGCTGAATTCTTCTCGCTTTCTAAACAGGGTGGATGACATATCCCGAAAAATCATAATGCTAGAGTTGCCATAGGTGAGCTTGCCCTTTTCTCTGGCCGCATTGAGGATCTTAAGTGTGTCTCCGTACCGAAGGAATCGAACCAGAATGGCCCGCGGTTTGCCATTTTCAGCCGGTCGTCGTTGCAAAGTGCGGTGAGCTCTTTCAATTTCGTAGAACTCTTCCTCCTGATCCAGAATCTTAGGTAACCATTCCTTCAAAAAATCCACAGCATTCCTACCTTCCACTCCCTCTGGGAAACCGACAAGACGTAAATTTTGGCGACGAGATTGATTTTCGAGTTCATCAATTTTATCTTTCAGCAGTTTGATTTCGTCGTCAGCAGCCGATTTAACATCCGCGACATCTTTGTGAAGGCTCGTTACCGCTTCTTCCGTCTCCTTCTGTTTAGTTTCTACCTCCACCATTCTCAGATTCATCGATTGTAGTTCGTTACCCATTTTCTCCACGGATTCTGCAAATTTACTCAGGCGTCTGTCAATTAACTCCTGGATTCTGAGAAATCCTTTCTCCATTTCTGCGTGGAACCAGGGCGGGGGTTCGGATAGTGGCTGCCTTGTGTCGTGTGTATCATCCTTTTTGTTGTCCGTTTTCTTTGGATTCGGCATGTTTGTTGTAATGTTCGAAGTTTATCAACTTATTATGTTAAATAAAGTACTTTTGTTACGCTAAGGGTCTTTAGGGTGTGTTATTTAAGTGAAATTATTCGGGAGCTCTCCACACCACGTCCTACCCTAACGCTACCATAACCGGAAGTCAGGTAAAACAATCGTTTTACAATGGTTTTACAATGGTTTTACAATGGTTTTAATATCGTTTTACAATGGTTTTACAATGGTTTTACAATGGTAAAATGATCGTTTTACAATGGTTTTACAATCGTTTTACAATGATAAAACGATCGTTTTACAATGGTTTTACAATGATAAAACGATCGTTTTACAATGGTTTTACAATGGTTTTACAATGGTTTTACAATCGTTTTACAATGGTTTTACAATGGTTTTACAATGATAAAACGATCGTTTTACAATGGTTTTACAATGGTAAAACAATGGTAAAACAATGGTAAAACAATCGTTTTACAATGGTTTTACAATGATAAAACGATCGTTTTACAATGGTAAAACAATCGTTTTACAATGGTTTTACAATGATAAAACGATCGTTTTACAATGGTAAAACAATCGTTTTACAATGGTTTTACAATGGTTTTACAATGATAAAACGATCGTTTTACAATGGTTTTACAACGGTTTTACAATGCTAAAACGATCGTTTTACAATGGTTTTACAATGGTTTTACAATGGTAAAACAATCGTTGTACAATGGTTTTACAATGATAAAACGATCGTTTTACAATGGTAAAACAATCGTTTTACAATGGTTTTACAATGATAAAACGATCGTTTTACAATGGTAAAACAATGGTTTTACAATGGTTTTACAATGATAAAACGATCGTTTTACAATGGTTTTACAATGGTTTTACAATGGTTTTGCAATGGTAAAACAATCGTTTTACAATGGTTTTGCAATGGTAAAACAATCGTTTTACAATGGTTTTACAATGGTAAAACAATCGTTTTACAATGCTTTTACAATGGTTTTACAATGGTTTTACAATGATAAAACAATCGTTTTACAATGGTTTTACAATGGTTTTACAATGGTTTTACAATCGTTTTACAATGGTTTTACAATGGTTTTACAATGGTAAAACAATCGTTTTACAATGGTTTTACAATGGTTTTACAATGATAAAACGATCGTTTTACAATGGTTTTACAATGGTTTTACAATGGTAAAACAATCGTTTTACAATGGTTTTACAATGGTTTTACAATGATAAAACGATCGTTTTACAAAGGTTTTACAATCGTTTTACAATGGTTTTGCAATGATAAAACGATCGTTTCACAATGGTAAAACAATCGTTTTACAATGGTTTTACAATCGTTTTACAAGCGTTTTACAATGGTTTTACAATGATAAAACGATCATTTTACAATGGTTTTACAATGGTTTTACAATGGTTTTACAATGATAAAACGATCGTTTTACAATGGTTTTACAATGGTATTACAATGGTAAAACGATCGTTTTACAATGGTTTTACAATGGTTTTACAATGGTAAAACAATGGTTTTACCATCGTTTTACAATGGTTTTACAATGGTTTTACAATGGTAAAACGATCGTTTTACAATGGTTTTACAATGGTAAAACGATCGTTTTACAATGGTTTTACAATGGTTTTACAATGGTAAAACAATCGTTTTACAATGGTTTTACAATGATAAAACGATCGTTTTACAATGGTTTTAAAATGATAAAACGATCGTTTTACAATGGTAAAACAATCGTTTTACAATGGTTTTACAATGATAAAACGATCGTTTTACAATGGTAAAACAATCATTTTACAATGAAAACAATCGTTTTACAATGGTTTTACAATCGTTTTACAAGCGTTTTACAATGGTTTTACAATGATAAAACGATCGTTTTACAATGGTTTTACAATGGTTTTACAATGATAAAACGATCGTTTTACAATGGTATTACAATGGTAAAACCATCGTTTTACAATGGTTTTACAATGGTTTTACAATGGTAAAACGATCGTTTTACAATGGTTTTACAATGGTAAAACAATGGTTTTACCATCGTTTTACAATGGTTTTACAATGGTTTTACAATGGTAAAACGATCGTTTTACAATGGTTTTACAATGGCTTTACAATAGTTTTACAATGATAAAACGATCGTTTTACAATGGTTTTACAATGGTAAAACGATCGTTTTACAATGGTTTTACAATGGTTTTACAATGGTAAAACAATCGTTTTACAATGGTTTTACAATGGTAAAACGATCGTTTTACAATGGTTTTACAATGGTTTTACAATGGTTTTACAATGATAAAACGATCGTTTTACCATCGTTTTACAATGGTTTTACAATGGTTTTACCATCGTTTTACAATGGTTTTACAATGGTTTTACAATGATAAAAGGATCGTTTTACAATGGTTTTACAATGGTTTTACAATGATAAAACGATCGTTTTACAATGGTAAAACGATCGTTTTACAATGGTTTTACAATGGTTTTACAATGATAAAACGATCGTTTTACAATGGTAAAACGATCGTTTTACAATGGTTTTACAATGGTTTTACAATGGTAAAACGATCGTTTTACAATGGTTTTACAATGGTTTTACAATGGTACAACGATGGTTTTAACATCGTTTTACAATGGTTTTACAATGGTTTTACAATGATAAAACGATCGTTTTACCATCGTTTTACAATGGTTTTACAATGGTAAAACGATCGTTTTACAATGGTTTTACAATGGTTTTACAATGATAAAACGATCGTTTTACCATCGTTTTACAATGGTTTTACAATGGTTTTACAATGGTTTTACAATGATAAAACGATCGTTTTACCATCTTTTTACAATGGTTTTACAATGGTAAAACGATCGTTTTACAATGGTTTTACAATGGTTTTACAATGGTTTTACAATGATAAAACGATCGTTTTACAATGGTTTTACAATGGTAAAACGATCGTTTTACAATGGTTTTACAATGGTTTTACAATGATAAAACAATCGTTTTACCATCGTTTTACAATGGTTTTACAATGGTAAAACGATCGTTTTACCATCGTTTTACAATGGTTTTACAATCGTTTTACAATGGTTTTACAATGGTTTTACAATGGTTTTACAATGATAAAACAATCGTTTTACCATCGTTTTACAATGGTTTTACAATGGTTTTACAATGGTAAAACGATCGTTTTACAATGGTTTTACAATGGTAAAACGATCGTTTTACAATGGTTTTACAATGGTTTTACAATGATAAAACGATCGTTTTACCATCGTTTTACAATGGTTTTACAATGGTAAAACGATCGTTTTACAATGGTTTTACAATGGTTTTACAATGGTTTTAGAATGATAAAACGATCGTTTTACCATCGTTTTACAATGGTTTTACAATGGTTTTACAATGGTTTTACAATGGTAAAACAGTCGTTTTACAATGGTTTTACAATGGTAAAACGATCGTTTTACAATGGTTTTACAATCGTTTTACAATGGTTTTACAATGATAAAACGATCGTTTTACAATGGTTTTACAATGGTAAAACGATCGTTTTACAATGGTTTTACAATGGTTTTACAATGATAAAACAATCGTTTTACCATCGTTTTACAATGGTTTTACAATGGTTTTACAATGGTAAAACGATCGTTTTACAATGGTTTTACAATGGTTTTACAATGATAAAACAATCGTTTTACCATCGTTTTACAATGGTTTTACAATGGTTTTACAATGGTAAAACGATCGTTTTACAATGGTTTTACAATGGTAAAACGATCGTTTTACAATGGTTTTACAATGGTTTTAAAATGGTAAAACGATCGTTTTACAATGGTTTTACAATGATAAAACGATCGTTTTACCATCGTTTTACAATGGTTTTACAATGGTAAAACGATCGTTTTACAATGGTTTTACAATGGTTTTACAATGGTAAAACGATCGTTTTACAATGGTTTTACAATGGTTTTACAATGGTAAAACGATGGTTTTAACATCGTTTTACAATGGTTTAACAATGGTTTTACAATGATAAAACGATCGTTTTACCATCGTTTTACAATGGTTTTACAATGGTAAAACGATCGTTTTACAATGGTTTTACAATGGTTTTACAATGATAAAACGATCGTTTTACCATCGTTTTACAATGGTTTTACAATGGTTTTACAATGATAAAACGATCGTTTTACCATCGTTTTACAATGGTTTTACAATGGTAAAACGATCGTTTTACAATGGTTTTACAATGTTTTTACAATGGTTTTACAATGATAAAACGATCGTTTTACAATGGTTTTACAATGGTTTTACAATGGTAAAACGATCGTTTTACAATGGTTTTACAATGGTTTTACAATGGTAAAACGATCGTTTTACAATGGTTTTACAATGGTTTTACAATGATAAAACGATCGTTTTACCATCGTTTTACAATCGTTTTACAATGGTAAAACGATCGTTTTACAATGGTTTTACAATGGTAAAACGATCGTTTTACAATGGTTTTACAATCGTTTTACGATGGTTTTACAATGGTTTTACAATGATAAAACAGTCGTTTTACCATCGTTTTACAATGGTTTTACAATGATAAAACGATCGTTTTACAATGGTTTTACAATGGTAAAACAATCGTTTTACAATGGTTTTACAATGGTTTTACAATGGTTTTACAATGGTAAAACGAATGTTTTACAATGGTTTTACAATGGTAAAACGATCGTTTTACAATGGTTTTACAATGATAAAACGATCGTTTTACCATTGTAAAACCATTGTAAAACCATTGTAAAACCATTGTAAAACGATTGTTTTACAATGGTTTTACAATGGTAAAACGAATGTTTTACAATGGTTTTACAATGGTAAAACGATCGTTTTACAATGGTTTTACAATGATAAAACGATCGTTTTACAATGGTTTTACAATGGTTTTACAATGGTTTTACAATGATAAAACGATCGTTTTACAATGGTTTTACAATGGTTTTACCATCGTTTTACAATGGTTTTACAATGGTTTTACAATGGTAAAACGATCGTTTTACAATGGTTTTACAATGGTTTTACAACGGTAAAACGATCGTTTTACCATCGTTTTACAATGGTTTTACAATGGTTTTACAATGATAAAACGATCGTTTTACAATGGTAAAACGATCGTTTTACAATGGTTTTACAATGGTAAAACAATGGTAAAACAATCGTTTTACAATGGTTTTACAATGGTAAAACAATGGTAAAACAATCGTTTTACAATGGTTTTACAATGGTAAAACGATCGTTTTACAATGGTTTTACAATGGTTTTACAATGGTTTTACAATGATAAAACGATCGTTTTACAATGGTTTTACAATGGTTTTACCATCGTTTTACAATGGTTTTACAATGGTTTTACAATGATAAAACGATCGTTTTACAATGGTAAAACGCTCGTTTTACAATGGTTTTACAATGGTTTTACAATGGTTTTACAATGGTAAAACAATCGTTTTACAATGGTTTTACAATGGTAATTGATCGTTTTACAATGGTTTAACAACCGTTTTACAATGGTTTTACAATGGTTTTACAATGATAAAACGATCGTTTTACAATGGTTTTACAATGGTAAAACGATCGTTTTACCATCGTTTTACAATGGTTTTACAATGATAAAACGATCGTTTTACCATCGTTTTACAATGGTTTTACGATGATAAAACGATCGTTTTACCATCGTTTTACAATGGTTTTACAATGGTTTTACCATCGTTTTACAATGGTTTTACAATGGTTTTACAATGGTAAAACGATCGTTTTACAATTGTTTTACAATGGTTTTACAATGGTAAAACGATCGTTTTACCATCGTTTTACAATGGTTTTACAATGATAAAACGATCGTTTTACCATCGTTTTACAATGGTTTTACAATGATAAAACGATCGTTTTACAATGGTTTTACAATGGTAAAACGATCGTTTTACAATGGTTTTACAATAGTTTTACAATGGTTTTACAATGGTTTTACAATGATAAAACGATCGTTTTACAATGGTTTTACAATGGTAAAACGATCGTTTTACAATGGTTTTACAATGGTTTTACAATGATAAAACAATCGTTTTACCATCGTTTTACAATGGTTTTACAATGGTTTTACAATGGTTAAACGATCGTTTTACAATGGTTTTACAATGGTAAAACGATCGTTTTACAATGGTTTTACAATGGTTTTACAATGATAAAACGATCGTTTTAGAATGGTTTTACAATGGTTTTACAATGGTTTTACAATGATAAAACGATCGTTTTACCATCGTTTTACAATAGTTTTACAATGGTAAAACGATCGTTTTACAATGGTTTTACAATGGTTTTACAATGGTTTTACAATGATAAAACGATCGTTTTACCATCGTTTTACAATGGTAAAACGATCGTTTTACCATCGTTTTACAATGGTTTTACAATGATAAAATGATCGTTTTACCATCGTTTTACAATGGTTTTACAATGGTTTTACAATGATAAAACGATCGTTTTACAATGGTAAAACGATCGTTTTACAATGGTTTTACAATGGTAAAACAATCGTTTTACAATGGTTTTACAATGGTAAAACGATCGTTTTACAATGGTTTTACAATGGTAAAACGATCGTTTTACAATGGTTTTACAATGATAAAACGATCGTTTTACAATGATAAAACGATCGTTTTACAATGGTTTTACAATGGTAAAACGATCGTTTTACAATGGTTTTACAATGGTTTTACAATGATAAAACAATCGTTTTACCATCGTTTTACAATGGTTTTACAATGGTTTTACAATGATAAAACGATCGTTTTACCATCGTTTTACAATGGTTTTACAATGGTAAAACGATCGTTTTACCATCGTTTTACAATGGTAAAACGATCGTTTTACAATGGTTTTACAATGGTTTTACAATGATAAAACAATCGTTTTACCATTGTTTTACAATGGTTTTACAATGGTTTTACAATGGTAAAACGATCGTTTTACAATGGTTTTACAATGGTAAAACAATCGTTTTACCATCGTTTTACCATCGTTTTACAATGGTTTTACAATGATAAAACGATCGTTTTACCATCGTTTTACAATGGTTTTACAATGGTTTTACAATGATAAAACGATCGTTTTACAATGGTAAAACGATCGTTTTACAATGGTTTTACAATGGTTTTACAATGGTAAAACAATGGTTTTACAATGGTTTTACAATGGTAAAACGATCGTTTTACAATGGTTTTACAATGGTTTTACAATGATAAAACGATTGTTTTACCATCGTTTTACAATGGTTTTACAATGGTAAAACGATCGTTTTACAATGGTTTTACAATGGTTTTACAATGGTTTTACAATGATAAAACGATCGTTTTACCATCGTTTTACAATGGTTTTACAATGGTTTTACATTGGTTTAACAATGATAAAACGATCGTTTTACAATGGTAAAACGATCGTTTTACAATGGTTTTACAATGGTTTTACAATGGTAAAACAGTCGTTTTACAATGGTTTTACAATGGTAAAACAGTCGTTTTACAATGGTTTTACAATGGTAAAACGATCGTTTTACAATGGTTTTACAATCGTTTTACAATGGTTTTACAATGGTTTTACAATGATAAAACGATCGTTTTACAATGGTTTTACAATGGTAAAACGATCGTTTTACAATGGTTTTACAATGGTTTTACAATGATAAAACAATCGTTTTACCATCGTTTTACAATGGTTTTACAATGGTTTTACAATGGTAAAACGATCGTTTTACAATGGTTTTACAATGGTTTTACAATGGTAAAACGATCGTTTTACAATCGTTTTACAATGGTTTTACAATGGTAAAACGATCGTTTTACAATGGTTTTACAATCGTTTTACAATGGTTTTACAATGGTTTTACAATGATAAAACAATCGTTTTACAATGGTTTTACAATGGTAAAACGATCATTTTACAATAGTTTTACAATGGTTTTACATTGATAAAACAATCGTTTTACCATCGTTTTACAATGGTTTTACAATGGTTTTACAATGATAAAACGATCGTTTTACCATCGTTTTACAATGGTTTTACAATGGTAAAACGATCGTTTTACAATGGTTTTACAATGGTTTTACAATGGTTTTACAATGGTTTTACAATGGTAAAACGATTGTTTTAAAATGGTTTTACAATGGTTTTACAATGATAAAACAATCGTTTTACCATTGTTTTACAATGGTTTTACAATGGTAAAACGATCGTTTTACAATGGTTTTACAATGGTTTTACCATCGTTTTACAATGGTTTTACAATGGTAAAACGATCGTTTTACAATGGTTTTACAATTGTTTTACAATGGTAAAACGATCGTTTTACAATGGTTTTACAATGGTTTTACAATGGTTTTACAATGATAAAACGATCGTTTTACAATGGTTTTACAATGGTAAAACGATCGTTTTACAATGGTTTTACAATGGTTTTACAATGATAAAACAATCGTTTTACCATCGTTTTACAATGGTTTTACAATGGTAAAACGATCGTTTTACCATCGTTTTACAATGGTTTTACAATCGTTTTACAATGGTTTTACAATGGTTTTACAATGATAAAACAATCGTTTTACCATCGTTTTACAATGGTTTTACAATGGTTTTACAATGGTAAAACGATCGTTTTACAATGGTTTTACAATGGTTTTACAATGATAAAACGATCGTTTTACCATCGTTTTACAATGGTTTTACAATGGTTTTACAATGGTTTTACAATGATAAAACGATCGTTTTACAATGGTAAAACGATCGTTTTACAATGGTTTTACAATGGTTTTACAATGGTAAAACAGTCGTTTTACAATGGTTTTACAATGGTAAAACGATCGTTTTACAATGGTTTTACAATCGTTTTACAATGGTTTTACAATGGTTTTACAATGATAAAACGATCGTTTTACAATGGTTTTACAATGGTAAAACGATCGTTTTACAATGGTTTTACAATGGTTTTACAATGATAAAACAATCGTTTTACCATCGTTTTACAATGGTTTTACAATGGTTTTATAATGGTAAAACGATCGTTTTACAATGGTTTTACAATGGTAAAACGATCGTTTTACAATGGTTTTACAATGGTTTTACAATGGTAAAACGATCGTTTTACAATGGTTTTACAATGGTTTTACAATGATAAAACGATCGTTTTACCATCGTTTTACAATGGTTTTACAACGGTAAAACGATCGTTTTACAATGGTTTTACAATGGTTTTACAATGGTAAAACGATCGTTTTACAATGGTTTTACAATGGTTTTACCATCGTTTTACAATGGTTTTACAATGGTAAAACGATCGTTTTACAATGGTTTTACAATGGTTTTACAATGGTAAAACGATCGTTTTACAATGGTTTTACAATGGTTTTACAATGGTTTTACAATGATAAAACGATCGTTTTACAATGGTTTTACAATGGTAAAACGATCGTTTTACAATGGTTTTACAATGGTTTTACAATGATAAAACAATCGTTTTACCATCGTTTTACAATGGTTTTACAATGGTAAAACGATCGTTTTACCATCGTTTTACAATGGTTTTACAATCGTTTTACAATGGTTTTACAATCGTTTTACAATGGTTTTACAATGATAAAACAATCGTTTTACCATCGTTTTACAATGGTTTTACAATGGTTTTACAATGGTAAAACGATCGTTTTACAATGGTTTTACAATGGTAAAACGATCGTTTTACAATGGTTTTACAATGGTTTTACAATGGTTTTACAATGATAAAACGATCGTTTTACCATCGTTTTACAATGGTTTTACAATGGTAAAACGATCGTTTTACAATGGTTTTACAATGGTTTTACAATGGTTTTAGAATGATAAAACGATCGTTTTACCATCGTTTTACAATGGTTTTACAATGGTTTTACAATGGTTTTACAATGGTAAAACAGTCGTTTTACAATGGTTTTACAATGGTAAAACGATCGTTTTACAATGGTTTTACAATCGTTTTACAATGGTTTTACAATGATAAAACGATCGTTTTACAATGGTTTTACAATGGTAAAACGATCGTTTTACAATGGTTTTACAATGGTTTTACAATGATAAAACAATCGTTTTACCATCATTTTACAATGGTTTTACAATGGTTTTACAATGGTAAAACGATCGTTTTACAATGGTTTTACAATGGTAAAACGATCGTTTTACAATGGTTTTACAATGGTTTTACAATGGTAAAACGATCGTTTTACAATGGTTTTACAATGATAAAACGATCGTTTTACCATCGTTTTACAATGGTTTTACAATGGTAAAACGATCGTTTTACAATGGTTTTACAATGGTTTTACAATGGTAAAACGATCGTTTTACAATGGTTTTACAATGGTTTTACCATCGTTTTACAATGGTTTTACAATGGTAAAACGATCGTTTTACAATGGTTTTACAATGGTTTTACAATGGTAAAACGATCGTTTTACAATGGTTTTACAATGGTTTTACAATGGTTTTACAATGATAAAACGATCGTTTTACAATGGTTTTACAATGGTAAAACGATCGTTTTACAATGGTTTTACAATGGTTTTACAATGATAAAACAATCGTTTTACCATCGTTTTACAATGGTTTTACAATGGTAAAACGATCGTTTTACAATGGTTTTACAATGGTTTTACAATGATAAAACGATCGTTTTACCATCGTTTTACAATGGTTTTACAATGGTTTTACAATGGTTTTACAATGATAAAACGATCGTTTTACAATGGTAAAACGATCGTTTTACAATGGTTTTACAATGGTTTTACAATGGTAAAACAGTCGTTTTACAATGGTTTTACAATGGTAAAACGATCGTTTTACAATGGTTTTACAATCGTTTTACAATGGTTTTACAATGGTTTTACAATGATAAAACGATCGTTTTACAATGGTTTTACAATGGTAAAACGATCGTTTTACAATGGTTTTACAATGGTTTTACAATGATAAAACAATCGTTTTACCATCGTTTTACAATGGTTTTACAATGGTTTTATAATGGTAAAACGATCGTTTTACAATGGTTTTACAATGGTAAAACGATCGTTTTACAATGGTTTTACAATGGTTTTACAATGGTAAAACGATCGTTTTACAATGGTTTTACAATGGTTTTACAATGATAAAACGATCGTTTTACCATCGTTTTACAATGGTTTTACAACGGTAAAACGATCGTTTTACAATGGTTTTACAATGGTTTTACAATGGTAAAACGATCGTTTTACAATGGTTTTACAATGGTTTTACCATCGTTTTACAATGGTTTTACAATGGTAAAACGATCGTTTTACAATGGTTTTACAATGGTTTTACAATGGTAAAACGATCGTTTTACAATGGTTTTACAATGGTTTTACAATGATAAAACAATCGTTTTACCATCGTTTTACAATGGTTTTACAATGGTAAAACGATCGTTTTACCATCGTTTTACAATGGTTTTACAATCGTTTTACAATGGTTTTACAATCGTTTTACAATGGTTTTACAATGATAAAACAATCGTTTTACCATCGTTTTACAATGGTTTTACAATGGTTTTACAATGGTAAAACGATCGTTTTACAATGGTTTTACAATGGTAAAACGATCGTTTTACAATGGTTTTACAATGGTTTTACAATGGTTTTACAATGATAAAACGATCGTTTTACCATCGTTTTACAATGGTTTTACAATGGTAAAACGATCGTTTTACAATGGTTTTACAATGGTTTTACAATGGTTTTAGAATGATAAAACGATCGTTTTACCATCGTTTTACAATGGTTTTACAATGGTTTTACAATGGTTTTACAATGGTAAAACAGTCGTTTTACAATGGTTTTACAATGGTAAAACGATCGTTTTACAATGGTTTTACAATCGTTTTACAATGGTTTTACAATGATAAAACGATCGTTTTACAATGGTTTTACAATGGTAAAACGATCGTTTTACAATGGTTTTACAATGGTTTTACAATGATAAAACAATCGTTTTACCATCATTTTACAATGGTTTTACAATGGTTTTACAATGGTAAAACGATCGTTTTACAATGGTTTTACAATGGTAAAACGATCGTTTTACAATGGTTTTACAATGGTTTTACAATGGTAAAACGATCGTTTTACAATGGTTTTACAATGATAAAACGATCGTTTTACCATCGTTTTACAATGGTTTTACAATGGTAAAACGATCGTTTTACAATGGTTTTACAATGGTTTTACAATGGTAAAACGATCGTTTTACAATGGTTTTACAATGGTTTTACCATCGTTTTACAATGGTTTTACAATGGTAAAACGATCGTTTTACAATGGTTTTACAATGGTTTTACAATGGTAAAACGATCGTTTTACAATGGTTTTACAATGGTTTTACAATGGTTTTACAATGATAAAACGATCGTTTTACAATGGTTTTACAATGGTAAAACGATCGTTTTACAATGGTTTTACAATGGTTTTACAATGATAAAACAATCGTTTTACCATCGTTTTACAATGGTTTTACAATGGTAAAACGATCGTTTTACCATCGTTTTACAATGGTTTTACAATCGTTTTACAATGGTTTTACAATGGTTTTACAATGGTTTTACAATGATAAAACAATCGTTTTACCATCGTTTTACAATGGTTTTACAATGGTTTTACAATGGTAAAACGATCGTTTTACAATGGTTTTACAATGGTAAAACGATCGTTTTACAATGGTTTTACAATGGTTTTACAATGGTTTTACAATGATAAAACGATCGTTTTACCATCGTTTTACAATGGTTTTACAATGGTAAAACGATCGTTTTACAATGGTTTTACAATGGTTTTACAATGGTTTTAGAATGATAAAACGATCGTTTTACCATCGTTTTACAATGGTTTTACAATGGTTTTACAATGGTTTTACAATGGTAAAACAGTCGTTTTACAATGGTTTTACAATGGTAAAACGATCGTTTTACAATGGTTTTACAATCGTTTTACAATGGTTTTACAATGATAAAACGATCGTTTTACAATGGTTTTACAATGGTAAAACGATCGTTTTACAATGGTTTTACAATGGTTTTACAATGATAAAACAATCGTTTTACCATCGTTTTACAATGGTTTTACAATGGTTTTACAATGGTAAAACGATCGTTTTACAATGGTTTTACAATGGTTTTACAATGATAAAACAATCGTTTTACCATCGTTTTACAATGGTTTTACAATGGTTTTACAATGGTAAAACGATCGTTTTACAATGGTTTTACAATGGTAAAACGATCGTTTTACAATGGTTTTACAATGGTTTTACAATGGTAAAACGATCGTTTTACAATGGTTTTACAATGGTAAAACGATGGTTTTACCATCGTTTTACAATGGTTTTACAATGATAAAACGATCGTTTTACCATCGTTTTACAATGGTTTTACAATGGTAAAACGATCGTTTTACAATGGTTTTACAATGGTTTTACAATGGTAAAACGATCGTTTTACAATGGTTTTACAATGGTTTTACAATGGTAAAACGATGGTTTTAACATCGTTTTACAATGGTTTAACAATGGTTTTACAATGATAAAACGATCGTTTTACCATCGTTTTACAATGGTTTTACAATGGTAAAACGATCGTTTTACAATGGTTTTACAATGGTTTTACAATGATAAAACGATCGTTTTACCATCGTTTTACAATGGTTTTACAATGGTTTTACAATGATAAAACGATCGTTTTACCATCGTTTTACAATGGTTTTACAATGGTAAAACGATCGTTTTACAATGGTTTTACAATGTTTTTACAATGGTTTTACAATGATAAAACGATCGTTTTACAATGGTTTTACAATGGTTTTACAATGGTAAAACGATCGTTTTACAATGGTTTTACAATGGTTTTACAATGGTAAAACGATCGTTTTACAATGGTTTTACAATGGTTTTACAATGATAAAACGATCGTTTTACCATCGTTTTACAATGGTTTTACAATGGTAAAACGATCGTTTTACAATGGTTTTACAATGGTAAAACGATCGTTTTACAATGGTTTTACAATCGTTTTACGATGGTTTTACAATGGTTTTACAATGATAAAACAGTCGTTTTACCATCGTTTTACAATGGTTTTACAATGATAAAACGATCGTTTTACAATGGTTTTACAATGGTAAAACAATCGTTTTACAATGGTTTTACAATGGTTTTACAATGGTTTTACAATGGTAAAACGAATGTTTTACAATGGTTTTACAATGGTAAAACGATCGTTTTACAATGGTTTTACAATGATAAAACGATCGTTTTACCATTGTAAAACCATTGTAAAACCATTGTAAAACCATTGTAAAACGATTGTTTTACAATGGTTTTACAATGGTAAAACGAATGTTTTACAATGGTTTTACAATGGTAAAACGATCGTTTTACAATGGTTTTACAATGATAAAACGATCGTTTTACAATGGTTTTACAATGGTTTTACAATGGTTTTACAATGATAAAACGATCGTTTTACAATGGTTTTACAATGGTTTTACCATCGTTTTACAATGGTTTTACAATGGTTTTACAATGGTAAAACGATCGTTTTACAATGGTTTTACAATGGTTTTACAACGGTAAAACGATCGTTTTACCATCGTTTTACAATGGTTTTACAATGGTTTTACAATGATAAAACGATCGTTTTACAATGGTAAAACGATCGTTTTACAATGGTTTTACAATGGTTTTACAATGGTAAAACAATCGTTTTACAATGGTTTTACAATGGTAAAACGATCGTTTTACAATGGTTTTACAATGGTTTTACAATGGTTTTACAATGATAAAACGATCGTTTTACAATGGTTTTACAATGGTTTTACCATCGTTTTACAATGGTTTTACAATGGTTTTACAATGATAAAACGATCGTTTTACAATGGTAAAACGCTCGTTTTACAATGGTTTTACAATGGTTTTACAATGGTTTTACAATGGTAAAACAATCGTTTTACAATGGTTTTACAATGGTAATTGATCGTTTTACAATGGTTTAACAACCGTTTTACAATGGTTTTACAATGGTTTTACAATGATAAAACGATCGTTTTACAATGGTTTTACAATGGTAAAACGATCGTTTTACCATCGTTTTACAATGGTTTTACAATGATAAAACGATCGTTTTACCATCGTTTTACAATGGTTTTACGATGATAAAACGATCGTTTTACCATCGTTTTACAATGGTTTTACAATGGTTTTACCATCGTTTTACAATGGTTTTACAATGGTTTTACAATGGTAAAACGATCGTTTTACAATTGTTTTACAATGGTTTTACAATGGTAAAACGATCGTTTTACCATCGTTTTACAATGGTTTTACAATGATAAAACGATCGTTTTACCATCGTTTTACAATGGTTTTACAATGATAAAACGATCGTTTTACAATGGTTTTACAATGGTAAAACGATCGTTTTACAATGGTTTTACAATAGTTTTACAATGGTTTTACAATGGTTTTACAATGATAAAACGATCGTTTTACAATGGTTTTACAATGGTAAAACGATCGTTTTACAATGGTTTTACAATGGTTTTACAATGATAAAACAATCGTTTTACCATCGTTTTACAATGGTTTTACAATGGTTTTACAATGGTTAAACGATCGTTTTACAATGGTTTTACAATGGTAAAACGATCGTTTTACAATGGTTTTACAATGGTTTTACAATGATAAAACGATCGTTTTACAATGGTTTTACAATGGTTTTACAATGGTTTTACAATGATAAAACGATCGTTTTACCATCGTTTTACAATAGTTTTACAATGGTAAAACGATCGTTTTACAATGGTTTTACAATGGTTTTACAATGGTTTTACAATGATAAAACGATCGTTTTACCATCGTTTTACAATGGTAAAACGATCGTTTTACCATCGTTTTACAATGGTTTTACAATGATAAAATGATCGTTTTACCATCGTTTTACAATGGTTTTACAATGGTTTTACAATGATAAAACGATCGTTTTACAATGGTAAAACGATCGTTTTACAATGGTTTTACAATGGTAAAACAATCGTTTTACAATGGTTTTACAATGGTAAAACGATCGTTTTACAATGGTTTTACAATGGTAAAACGATCGTTTTACAATGGTTTTACAATGGTTTTACAATGGTTTTACAATGATAAAACGATCGTTTTACAATGGTTTTACAATGGTAAAACGATCGTTTTACAATGGTTTTACAATGGTTTTACAATGATAAAACAATCGTTTTACCATCGTTTTACAATGGTTTTACAATGGTTTTACAATGATAAAACGATCGTTTTACCATCGTTTTACAATGGTTTTACAATGGTAAAACGATCGTTTTACCATCGTTTTACAATGGTTTTACAATGATAAAACGATCGTTTTACCATCGTTTTACAATGGTTTTACAATCGTTTTACAATGGTTTTACAATGGTTTTACAATGGTAAAACGATAGTTTTACAATGGTTTTGCAATGGTAAAACGATCGTTTTACAATGGTTTTACAATGGTTTTACAATGATAAAACAATCGTTTTACCATTGTTTTACAATGGTTTTACAATGGTTTTACAATGGTAAAACGATCGTTTTACAATGGTTTTACAATGGTAAAACAATCGTTTTACCATCGTTTTACCATCGTTTTACAATGGTTTTACAATGATAAAACGATCGTTTTACCATCGTTTTACAATGGTTTTACAATGGTTTTACAATGATAAAACGATCGTTTTACAATGGTAAAACGATCGTTTTACAATGGTTTTACAATGGTTTTACAATGGTAAAACAATGGTTTTACAATGGTTTTACAATGGTAAAACGATCGTTTTACAATGGTTTTACAATGGTTTTACAATGGTAAAACGATTGTTTTACAATGGTTTTACAATGGTAAAACGATCGTTTTACAATGGTTTTACAATGGTTTTACAATGATAAAACAATCGTTTTACCATTGTTTTACAATGGTTTTACAATGGTTTTACAATGGTAAAACGATCGTTTTACAATGGTTTTACAATGGTTTTACAATGGTAAAACGATCGTTTTACCATCGTTTTACAATGGTTTTACAATGATAAAACGATCGTTTTACCATCGTTTTACAATGGTTTTACAATGGTTTTACCATCGTTTTACAATGGTTTTACAATGGTAAAACGATCGTTTTACAATGGTTTTACAATGGTTTTACAATGGTAAAACGATCGTTTTACAATGGTTTTACAATCGTTTTACAATGGTTTTACAATGGTTTTACAATGATAAAACGATCGTTTTACAATGGTTTTACAATGGTAAAACGATCGTTTTACAATGGTTTTACAATGGTTTTACAATGATAAAACAATCGTTTTACCATCGTTTTACAATGGTTTTACAATGGTTTTACAATGGTTAAACGATCGTTTTACAATGGTTTTACAATGGTAAAACGATCGTTTTACAATGGTTTTACAATGGTTTTACAATGGTAAAACGATCGTTTTACAATGGTTTTACAATGGTTTTACAATGATAAAACGATCGTTTTACCATCGTTTTACAATGGTTTTACAATGGTAAAACGATCGTTTTACAATGGTTTTACAATGGTTTTACAATGGTTTTACAATGATAAAACGATCGTTTTACCATCGTTTTACAATGGTTTTACAATGGTTTTACAATGGTAAAACGATCGTTTTACAATGGTTTTACAAAGGTTTTACAATGATAAAACGATCGTTTTACTATCGTTTTACAATGGTTTTACAATGGTTTTACAATGTTAAAACGATCGTTTTACAATGGTTTTACAATCGTTTTACAATCATAAAAAGATCGTTTTACAATGGTAAAACAATCGTTTTACAATGGTTTTACAGTGGTTTTACAATCGTTTTACAATGATAAAACGATCGTTTTACAATGGTAAAACAATGGTTTTACAATGGTTTTACAATGGTAAAACGACTGTTTTACCATCGTTTTATAATGGTTTTACAATGGTTTTACAATGATAAAATGATCGTTTTACCATCGTTTTACAATGGTTTTACAATGGTTTTACAATGATAAAACGATCGTTTTACCATCGTTTTACAATGGATTTACAATGGTAAAACGATCGTTTTACAATGGTTTTACAATGGTTTTACAATGGTTTTACAATGGTTTTACAATGGTTAAAACGATCGTTTTATCATTGTAAAACCATTGTAAAACCATTGTAAAACGATGGTAAAACGATCATTTTATCATTGTAAAACCATTGTGATCGTTTTACAATGGTTTTACAGTGGTTTTACAATGATAAAACGATCGTTTTACAATGGTAAAACAATGGTTTTACAATGGTTTTACAATGGTAAAACGACCGTTTTACCATCGTTTTATAATGGTTTTACAATGGTTTTACAATGATAAAGCGATCGTTTTACCATCGTTTTACAATGGTTTTACAATGGCTTTACAATGGTTTTACAATGGTTAAAACGATCGTTTTACAATGGTTTTACAGTGGTTTTACAATGATAAAACGATCGTTTTACAATGGTTTTACGATGGTAAAACGATCGTTTTTCCAATGGTTTTACAATGGTAAAACGATCGTTTTACAATGGTTTTACAGTGGTTTTACAATAGTTTTACAATGGTAAAACGATCGTTTTACCATCGTTTTACAATTGTTTTACAATGGTTTTACAATGTTAAAACGATCGTTTTACAATGGTTTTACAATGGGTTTACAATGGAAAACGATCATTTTACAATGGTTTTACAATGATAAAAGGATCGTTTTACAATGGTTTTACAATGGTTTTACAATGGTAAAACGATCGTTTTACAATGGTTTTACAATGGTTTTGCAATGTTTTTACAATGGTAAAACGATCGTTTTACCATCGTTTTACAATGGTTTTACAATCGTTTTACAATCATAAAAAGATCATTTTACAATGGTAAAACAATCGTTTTACAATGGTTTTACAATGGTTTTACAATCGTTTTACAATGATAAAACGATCGTTTTACAATGGTTTTACAATGGTTTTACAATGGTAAAACGACCGTTTTACCATCGTTTTATAATGGTTTTACAATGGTTTTACAATGATAAAACGATCGTTTTACCATCGTTTTACAATGGTTTTACAATGGTTTTACAATGGTAAAACGATCGTTTTACAATGGTTTTACAATGGTTTTACAATGGTAAAACAATCGTTTTACAATGGTTTTACAGTGGTTTTACAATGATAAAACGATCGTTTTACAATGGTTTTACAATGGTAAAACGATCGTTTTTCCAATGGTTTTACAATGGTAAAACGATCGTTTTACAATGGTTTTACAGTGGTTTTACAATAGTTTTACAATGGTAAAACGATCGTTTTACCATCGTTTTACAATGGTTTTACAATGTTAAAACGATCGTTTTAAAATGTTTTTACAATGGGTTTACAATGGAAAACGATCATTTTACAATGGTTTTACAATGGTTTTACAATGATAAAAAGATCGTTTTACAATGGTTTAACAATGGTTTTACAATTATAAAACGATCGTTTTACCATAGTTTCACAATGGTTTTACAATGTTTTTACAATGGTAAAACGATCGTTTTACAATGGTTTTACAATGATAAAACGATCGTTTTACCATCATTTTACAATCGTTTTGCAATAGTTTTACAATGATAAAACGATCGTTTTACCATAGTTTTACAATGGTTTTACAATGGTTTTACAATGGTAAAACGATCGTTTTACAATGGTTTTACAATGGTTTTGCAATGATAAAACGATCGTTTTACCATCGTTTTACAATGGTTTTACAATGGTTTTACAATGGTTTTACAATGGTAAAACGATTGTTTTGCCATTGTTTTACAATGGTTTTACAATTGTTTTACCATGGTTTTACAATGGTTTTACAATGGTTTTACAATAATAAAACGATCGTTTTACCATCGTTTTACAATGGTTTTACCATTGTTTTACAATGGTTTTACAATGGTTTTACAATCGTTTTACAATGGTTTTACCATCGTTTTACAATGGTTTTACAATGGTTTTACCATCGTTTTACAATGGTTTTACAATTGTTTTACCATCGTTTTACAATTGTTTTACCATCGTTTTACAATGGTTTTACAATGGTTTTACAATCGTTTTACAATGGTTTTACCATCGTTTTACAATGGTTTTACAATCGTTTTACCATCGTTTTACAATGGTTTTACAATCGTTTTAAAACGGTTTTACAATGGTAAAACGATCGTTTTACAATTGTTTTACAATGGTTTTACAATCGTTTTACCATCGTTTTACAATGGTTTTACAATGGTTTTACCATTGTTTTACAATCGTTTTACAATGGTTTTACAATCGTTTTACAATGGTTTTACCATCGTTTTACAATGGTTTTACAATGGTTTTACCATCGTTTTACAATCGTTTTACAATCGTTTTACCATCGTTTTACAATGGTTTTACAATGATAAAACGATCGTTTTACCATCGTTTTACAATGGTTTTACAATCGTTTTACAATGGTTTTACAATGGTTTTACAATCCTTTTACCATCGTTTTACAATGGTTTTACAATGGTTTTACAATGGTTTTACCATCATTTTACAATGGTTTTACAATGGTTTTACAATCGTTTTACAATGGTTTTACCATCGTTTTACAATGATAAAACGATCATTTTACCATCGTTTTACAATGGTTTTACAATCGTTTTACATTGGTTTTACCATTGTTTTACAATCGTTTTACAATGGTTTTACAATGGTTTTACCATCGTTTTACAATGGTTTTACAATGGTTTTACCCTCGTTTTGCAATCGTTTTACAATTGTTTCACAATCGTTTTACAATCGTTTTACAATGGTTTTACCATCGTTTTACTGTGGTTTCGTTTTACAATGAGCTCCCAGCCTGGCTAGGCTGGTTAAGCTGGTTTTAGCTGGTCATCTCCCAGCCTGACCAGCTAAGAACTGGCTGGAAATGGCTGGAAACCAGCCTGGAATTGGCCAAAACCCCTCTAGAACCAGCCTGTTCGACCAGCTAAAACCAGCCAACCAGCCTAGGCTGGTTTAAGCTGTTTTTTCAGCAGGGAAAAGCCAGATCATATTATAAATATTGCGTTTAATATGTCACAAAATTAAGTTTTAACCGTTTTTTATGCGAGAATGTAGTTCTTCCAAACTCAAATCTGTGGTTTGTTTATAGATATTATGTCTAATTTTAAGTGTGCTTTGCCGATAGGGGAGATTCTGAGCTCCAGGGGTTGACAGCGCTCCATCACTCATGTATCCAGCAAACCTCATGCTTTAATCGGCCTAGACATTATTGAGACATGCCCCTGTCTTCGATGACTCGATAATAAATGTGTTATGAAATAAAGTTTTAACCATTTTTCATGCAAGAATGTAGTTGTTTTAAACTCAAGTTTGTGGTTTGTTTATTAAAATAGTGCGTATTTTAAAAAAATTGTTTTGAAAATGCGGAGATATGTGACCTCTACGGTGGCCCATATGGGTGCCCAATATTCTTGAATCCGTCTAAAGCAGGTTGGTCACTCATTTTACATTTAAGCTGACTTTGAAATCATTTTGTGTGTTTAACAGTCTTTGGTTACGTGAATCAATTATTTTTGTTCCAATTTACGTTTTGGTTTAGCACAAAGTTATGTTTATTAAATATTATTTAATATTTCCATGTTACCTTATAAAATAAAGGTGCAGTGCACCCAAAATGGAAAACCAGGGGACAGTTTAATGCACTCAACAGTCTGAAGAAACTGGTTAGGTTATTTACTTCACAAAATAATCTGTCAAAAAATAAATAAACATAATAATCATAATATATAGTGTGTGTGGAGTTGTTCTTGGTCATTTGCAGTACTGTATTTAGATGCACAGTAACTGATTTTTCCCCAAAATTCATTGTAAAATGTACAGTAACATACTGTTAACCATGTTCACAGTATAGAAAAGTTGAAAATGCATTATTATACTGTGAAAACAACAATATATACAGTAACACACTGTGCACAGCTTATACAGTAAAAAAAACTGTTGAGAAATGCAGTGTAATACTGTGAAAACAACAGAAATCGTTTACAGTGTAGTTAAGATAAAGTATAGTAAATTCCTAATTTTTTCATGTATTATGTGTATTATTTTCACAATAATAACAACATAGCTATCTAGTTGTTTACAAGTACCTTCTGGATCACTAATACAGGCCCAGATATCTGGCATGGGAGGAGACAATCAACTTGGATCTTAAATTAGATTTAATGTTATTGTTATAATTTGACCACATGCAGAAAAAACTAGTCTACATGAAATAATGTTTCTTCCTGAAGAGGGGTGTGTGTTGCATGAACAGGAATGATACCACTGAGTAACTTCCTGCAAGAAAATTGGTCTGGTTCACAATTCCAGTCAGAATCTATTAACATGACTTCATGAAAGAGATTTCCTGATGTACATCGACAAATTGAGCGTTTGCTGACAAAAAAAAAAAGAAAAAAAATCTTGACTTTTTTTTCCTATTAAATCTTGCATATGAACATAAAGATTAAAATGCTTCTGTCTAATGAGTGTTTGATCTTTTTAATGCATATAGCCTATGCGGCTGTGCTACATGAGACTGCTGACTTACTTGGAACTCACTTGGGCAAACTAATCACATGTAGTTTCTTCTTCAGAGTCTATACTAGATCTATGTTTAATAAATGTGCTTTGGCTTTTTTCTTTGAGCTTCAGAGCTAAAACATAAAGAGAACAAAATGTACAATCTCATTGTAAAACGTTGAAATATCAGAAATCAAATATCAGAAATCATGTAAAAGCAAATAAAAATGTGAATGAATGAATAAATATATAAATGCAGTGGGCTATTTCACGCTGCTATTGATCTGCAATTATAATCCAATCCTGTTCATAGAAAAGATAGTAGGAAACATTTATACAGAAGTATTTATGTGTATAATGCATCTGTTTTGTGAGAAGTGCTTTTAATATAATATTTGAGCAACCTGTACAGCTTTATTTTAGACATTTCCTCGAGCGAGAATGATGCGACTGAAACTTTCTGTCATACACCAAGCCCACCAAAAGGGTACCCGTGGTAGTGAAAACGCAAGCCTGATAAAGGTGACCCGTACCGACCCAAACCGTACCGTACTGTACCAGTCAGTGTAAACGAGCCATTATAGTTCATGAATCAGTCCTAGAGCAGCTATGAAAGTCTAATGAGAGGAGAGTTGGTGCAGGTGTGTGTGTGTGCTGCTGCATGACTGAATATGTAGTCCATAACATGGTGGATTTGTAGTTCATCTGAAAGGTAGTGTTTACTAGCGATCTCAGGTTGAAGATCGCTGGTGATTGTAACACTCAGCTTTTCAATGTTTTAATATTATTATTTTGTCTTTTTAAAGTTAATCAAGGTCATTAATTGTTCTGCTGGAATACATTTAGATTTAGTAATTTAGCAGACACTTTGAGAAAATGAAAACTTTAGATCATTTGAAAGCAGTAATATACTGTATAAATTCCATCTAATTTTTCAGTTTGTTTCTTTTTCTTTTCTTTTTTTAACACAAAAATGGTAAATGACTTCCTGAGAGCATTCTTCTTTCATTCTTTATTCAAATAGCTCTTCCTAACTGATCAAAAGTCAATCAGTCTTTGCAGAGTTACTGTTTAATCCCTAAAAACAACAAATCATAGTCAAAGATAGAAGAGATTTAATAAAAACTCAGTTTACATTTGTCCACATCAAAAAACTTGAGCTTCCTTAAAGTGTCTGTCAATAGCATTTGAAACAAAATTGTCTTACCTTTTATATTATTTCACAAGAGTACTTACATAAGTTCAGCTTTTGTTGGTAGTAATTATTTTAACAGTATTTATATATAAGTCTAGATCGGTGCATTTCAGGCCTTTTTCCAATGCACCATATGGGTTAGTTTGACTAAGGATTTACAGTATACACTTTGTAATCTTCAAATTAAAAGCCGTTATCCAACAGCATTACACAGCATGGAAGAGCCAGGATAAAATGTAAAACTATTATACTGTGTTCATCTGACAGAAAAAAACAAAACAAAACAAAAAATAGAGGATGGCTTGAGTGTGAGTTAATTATAAGGTAATTTAAAATTAAAATACAGCAAAAATACTACAGTACATGTGATTGAGAGCATTTGATTCTGTTACAGATTTTTGATAAACTTTGTAAACCACTAACACAGTTGACCATAACAGTTTTCCATCGTTTTTTGCTTGTAATGGAATCATGCCTGCCAACATTTGTCTGTGAGGGTGGCGGGAGATGGGTCTGAAATACAGGAGACTCCAGAGAAAAACAAGAGTGTTGGCAGGTATGAATGGAATGGATTTTTTAACATAATTGTCACGATTATTAGCTTAAGAGCGCTCAAGACTCACTAGAGGGCACTCCAGCTATCTGTACACACCAACAGCCATTATCCAGGAGTACCCCTCCCCAGCATGCATTGTTCTAACCCCTGTGATGTTGATGACTGTTGTACTGATGTCAATGGTTGCAGAGGTGATTATGTCAGCACCCTCTAATGTAAACCTTTTTATGACCTCATAGCCTTATGTAGGACTAAAATCCTATTGCTTTGAATATGGGCTTAAGCACTGTGACAAGTAACATAACGCTCATAGATTGCAGCGTGTAAAGCTTCCATTCCATCTTTTCAGATGCTGACATGTTGGTATGGCCACTTAAGATGCCATATTTGTCATCTCTTCTTGCAAATTTTTAAGTAGTGGCAATATCTTAGAACCAAAAACTTTCTTTTCTTCTGACAGTTCCAGAGTTGCATAATTAAAGTTAGACAGCAAGAAAGGCATGCACTCTGAAGTGAATTCATCAGAGGTTAGTGGGGTGGGGGTATCTCTATTGCCAGACTGCCTCTACCAGTTCTTTGAGCGCTAGCAGAAGGGGCAGCATTTAAACCTTGCTGTTCCAGTGAGTCTTGACCTTCGTAAAATGCTTCAGTGTAGCATCCCCATCTACTGTTACAATTGTACAAGCTTTTCCTAAAAATAATTCTATTACTTTAATGGTCACACCAGTAGTAACAAAAACACATTAAAGCAGAAATTGCAGTAGATTTAGGACGTACTTACATTAGGTATTGTTGCCTTGAACCATGCCGAACCCCCCACACTTTACCCCGACATCCTGCACTCACACTGCATTTTGCCTTCTGAACCTGAGCACACTTACATCATCAAATATAAAACCGCTGTGTAATTTCATTGATTGTTAAAAATGAAATAATTGAAGTGCAATATTTTTTATTAGTGAAATGCCCACTCACTTATGCTAAGGCCTGTCCAAAAATATAGTTCTGTCACTATAATACAAATACACTATTATTGTTGGCTTATCATTGTTTAATTTTCTGTTATGTACAGAGTTTTGAAATATTATTTAATTCCCCTCCAATCATTTTCAATCGTCACGTTACATTTTGGTCATTTTGCCTCCAAATAAAATTTAGTCAGAGCCGTTCCACATATGACCTCTAAATAAATAAGGGTGCTGTGACATGTCCCTATATTTAGCACCCCTATATGATAGAGCAACATAACCGTGCTTTGTTACAATGTTGCTTTCGTTTTTATGAACATAAAAAACTAGTTTTGACTATTGTTTAACAAAGGGAGAAGTTTGCATTGCGTTGCCAAGGCAACTACAGGTGCGTTTTGTGTGATGTATCAAAGAGCTTTGTTGCAGCAAGACAGTGGAAAATGAAACCGTATCTGTGCTGTCTGGTCTGGTTTGGCATGGTATGGAAAGGTTCTGCTTAAAGAACGATTAAGCATGATAGTGGAAAAGCGGCTAATGGTGATGCGACTGTTCAGTTTAACAGGAAGAGAGGGGCTCTCGCTCAGCACAGTGGACATGTCTTTAGTTTTATTGGTTAAGTAATTTGAGATGCAGTGACATGCAGTCAAATATTTTGACAAACAGATCCACAACATTTAATGCACAAAAACTATGATAAAAGCGAGGGATTTGCGTCTTTAATAAACTACGCCATTTTGCATTCCATATGAATATGTATCCATATGAAACAATTCCTTAAAAGTGACGCTCCATCTTCAGTTTTAGGCTCAGGTGCACTTTGCACTCACACTACAAGCGTACTGCACCAAAGCCCAAACGAACCGTACTCTGGCACACCTCTTCCAACCGGACCAGGGCCGGCTAATTGAACCGTGCCTGGACCCAATTCGGAGCATTCACACTTGTCAAACAAATTGTTAATTGTGCCTGGGCACAGTTCGGAAAGCATAGTGTGAGTGCACCCTTAAAATCACACATTAGCTCTTGAAGTATCCCACAAGATTCCTTGCAATAGCCCGAATGTCAGCAAGCGCATGAGTCTTGTCAAGAGCTTTTTAACTTAAGGTTAAGAGTGTGTGCAATGCAGATTGTGTAAAGCAGGCTGAGTTGCCTGCCACAGGCCATGATATTAGCCACACCATCTGTGACCAAGCATGTAACCTTGTTGGTTATCCCCCATTCCTCCCTGAGGGAGGCTTTCACATGAGCTACATTCTCAGTATGAGCTCGGGGAAAATAGTGCTCCCAACAAACTGAATAGAGACATGTGTTCCACAAATGAGGCACGTTACTGCCAGGTAGGCTTCCATGTTGATAGAGGTCCTAATGTCAGATAGACTCACTGCAACATCTTTACTAATATTTTGCCTCTTTTAAGGCCTTTACAGCCGTAATGCATTGCTAAATCGATTAATGCAATAATATAATACTCCGCAGCTTGATACATGGACCAATGATTGTACAAAAATATGGACGACGTGACAGCGCCTTTTCCCATTGAATGCTTTGAAGGCAAAATGCCTCATAAGTCATGACGGGCTAAAACTGTCACAAAAAAACTGGTGTAATTGGAGCCTGGGCATGTGCAGAAGGGACTACCAGATGGAGCTAGAGGTAGAGCCACGGAATCAAGCTTTAACCAAATGCTTGTACGTCAAATTTACCACGTCCATCTTCTCATTTGACCGATCTTATCAGCACTATACCAAAGTCTCGCTAACATAAATATAAGCACTTACATTTAAAAAAACATGTAATAATATACGATTGAAAATTTGTGATGTAAGCGATTTTTTTATAATTTAATAAAAACAATATACCGTCACCTTAGAATTGTAAGGTTCTATCTGACATTTTTGTCAAAATTGAGCTATTGACATTCTTATTAAATGACAACTTATTTTACATTATGGGATGTTTTTTTAATTTTTTTTTAATAAGTTGTTTACATTTTAGGACTTTTTATTTAAAAAACAAATGTTAAACACTGTCACCGACTCGGTCCCAGTCATTCCCCTCGCTGGCCAGCAGAGGTCATCATCACCAGACTTCTAAGCATTACGTCATTCCCACTGATTGATACACCTGCACATACACCTGCAACACAAAAAAAAAAAAAAACACCTGCAGCACATTTCCTAATCACTCACCTCACACATATAAGCAGCACACACACGCTGCTTCAGTGCGAAGTCTTGTTCTGCCCCGGCTAACACTACTGAGCGTTTCTGATCATTGCCTGCTTTCCTGTGTATTACCCTGGACTGTATCTCGACCTTGTATTGCCTGCTGCCTGCCCTGAACTCTAGCCTGCATATCAACTCTGATCCTCGCTGCCTGCCTTTGACCCATGTATGAATACTCAACTTGTGTTTGCCTGCCGCCAGCCCTTCGACTAACTACAACTGTGTTTGATGTGAGTTCGCACATGCTTAACATCTGTGTGCTGATTGTTATTAAACTCTGTTTAATAAATATACTGCAAATGGATCCCTCTGTGTCAGACCTTTCGTTACACACACATAATGTGTACTATGGAATGCAAAAACTTTGAAGCTCAATATCTTAATCACTCAGAACGTAGATAGAAACTTAGAATTCCAAGATATGTCGGAACTGCAGAAATAAACGACATATCTTACTCGCTTGCCTTAGTTTGACTTGTACTGCAGCCAGTCCCAGGATGGGATCTAACGGCTGGAAGCATCACTCAAAACATGGACCTACAGTATACAAGCCTGCCTTGTGGAAAGAACGTTCGAGGTTACAGAAGTAACCCTTCGTTTCCCGAGGAGGGGAACGGAAGTGCCATAGAGTGGATTGATTGAAATCCACGAATGGGAGGATTCGGTTCAGAAGCCGCTTGTCTGAAAGAGTATTGAACGGGCCAATAATGCAATGAATTGGCAGGGTAAGCTTGCACAGGTGTACTTCATTGCCAATTATCCCAGCATATAAGCACACCTGGACCGAGCAAACGCCATCCTTTTAAGCTGAAGAGACTTTCAAACAGCTAAGGGACAGTCATTATGGCGACGGAGTATGGCACTTCCGTTCTCCTTCGGTTGGGGAACTTCAGTGCCATAGAGTGGATTGATTGAAATCCACGAATGGGAGAAGTATGGAAAGCGCCATAATGACTGCACCTTACCAACGCCCCCGATGAGGGGATAGTCAAGCAAGCGTGACGCACCCACATCATGGGAGGCGCGGTCCTCCAACGTGTCCCTGGCCCTAATTTATCCTACTTCAACAGAAGTCTTACGAATTTAGATATATTTTTTGGGAAGTCGTGAGCTGAGTCAGTGCTGGGGGCCACGGAGGAATCTGCAGGGCTCACCTGACGGGGAACTTTACTGACAGATAAAAAGGCGCACGTACCTCCGTGTTAGGGAGAATGGCGCAGCAAGCGTGTTTCAACACCCTACCGAATTGTTTCCTCAATCACCAAGGGTTACCTAATACCCTTGAGGAAACCGGCTCCACTCGCAGATTGTAAAACCTTGCAAATGTGTTGGGTGTCACCCAGCCCGCAGCTCTACAGATGTCTGTTAGAGAGGCGCCGCGTGCGCGCGCTCGAGAGGATGCGGAGCTCCAAGTGGAGTGCGCACGCACTCTCGGGGGACGCGGCTCACCTCAGCTCTGATAGCGAAAGAAGGCATCCACAATCTAGTGGGAACTTATTTCGGTACGGCACTTCCCTGCTGCCGACCGCTATAACAGACGAAGAGCTGCTCAGATGATCTAAACTCTGAGTGCGGTCCGGATAATACGCAAAACGCAAACTGGACAATAAAGAAGGGCTGGGTCTGCCTCCTCCGAGGGCAGCGCTTGCAGGCTCACTACCTCGTATTAAAACGGAGTGGTAGGAACCTTGGGCACATATCGCGGGCGGGGTCTCAGGACGTGAGAGAAAGCCAGCCCAATTACAGGCATGAGTCACTGACCGAAAAATGCCTCCGGGTCCCCGACCCTCTAATCGATATCAACGCGACCAGCAGAGCTGTCTTCAGGGACAGAAAGATACTCAGTCGAGGATCGAAGGGATCTGACGCGGCTTGTGTAGCGAGGGCGAGATCCTAAGAGGGCATGAGAGGGGGGAAGGGTGGATTAATTCGCTTAGCGCCCCTGAGGAACCGGATGATGAGGTTATGCGTTCCCGTGGTGCTGCCAGCCACCGCGTCATGAGAGCGAAGATGGCAGCCACGTAACCTTGAGTGTGGAGGGCGACAGCCTGCTCTCCAGCTTCTCTCGGCGTAAAGAAAGCACAACGCTGATCTGGCAAATTACGGGGGTCTTCTCTGCGAGAGACACACCATTCAGTGAATAGACTCCACTTCAGGGCATAGGCGCGCTCAGGGAGGGGGCTCTAGCCCGAGTGATGGTATTAGCCACCGCAATCGGAGGTTACCTAAGTCTTCCTCGCGTCTAAGGACCTCCAAAGATCGGCGAGGGTGCCAGATGGTGCCCTGTCCCTGAGAGAGTAGGTGCTCTCTCGAAGGGACTGCCAGGGGAGGGCTATCGCGAGGGAGAGCTCTGACATCCAGGTCCGGTTGAGCTAGAGGGGCGCAACCAGCAACCTGTTCCTCGTCCTCACTGACCTTGCACAGTAACTGCGCGAGCATGCTCACTGGGGGAAACGCGTATTTGCGCATGCCCCGAGGCCAGCTGTAAGCCAGTGCATCCGTGCCGAGAGCACTCGGTCAGGGAAAGAACAACTGGCAATGAGCGATCTCTGGGGAAGCAACAGATCGATCTGGGCTTCCCCGAATCACGCTCATATCAGCTGAACAGACTCGGGGTGGAGTCTCCATTCTCCAGGACATAAGGCTGCCGTGAGAGCGCATCGGCTGCATGGTTGAGCTTGCCTAAATATGAATGGCGTGCAGCGATTTCAGCTGCGGATGACTCCTGAGGAGCAGACGGCGGGCGAGCTGAGACATGCGGCGAGAGCGCATACCCCCCATACGGCTGATCTACGCCACCGCCGCCGTACTGTCCGTCCTGACCAGCACGTGTTACCGCTCCAGCACCGGAAAAAAAACGGTGGAGAGCGAGGAACACTGCCAACAGCTCCAGGCGATATGCCAATGCAACTGGGTACCTTTCCACAGGTCCGCAGCTGCATGCCCGCAACGCACAGCCCCCCAGCCCGTGTTGGAAGCGTCTGCTGAAACGACAACAAGACTGGACGCCTGTTCTAGAGACACCCAGGCCTGTAGGAACGAGGTGTCGCTCCAAGGGCTGAGGGCGCGGCGACACAGCGCAGTAACAGAGACTCGGTGTGCGCGCGCGTGCCATGCGCATCTGGGGACTCATATAGAGTAATCCGAGTGGCATGAAGCGGCTGCGGATGCCATATGCCCCAGGAGCCTCTGAAAAAGTTTCAGTGAGACCACTATTTTACTGTCGAGCTCTCTCAGACAGTACAGCATCAGCTGAGCGCGCTCTCCGGAGAGGGGAGGGCTTTGTATTGCCAAGCTCGACCTTCAAATGCAAACCGCAGAAACTGACGGTGGCGAGGAAGAGTGGAGACATGGAAATATGCGTCCATCAGGTCTAATGCTGCAGACCAACCCAGTGGACGAACGCACCGGAGGATGCGCTTCTGCGTGAGCATTCTGAACGCCAGCTTGTGCAGACAGCGGTTCAAAACGCGCAGATCTAGGATTGGCCGTGACCCACCGCTCTTTTTGGGCACGATGAAGTGTGGGCTGTAAAACCCGCTCTCCATCTCGGCTGGAGGGAGCGGCTCGATTGCATCCTTCGCCAGGAGGACAGCAATCTCCTCTCGCAAGACAGGTGCGGACAGGGGGCTGACCCTGGTGAATACACACCCGTGACTTGGGGGGCCGTTTCGCGAACTGAATTGCATAGCCGAGTCTGATTGTGCGTATGAGCCACCGCGAAGAGCTGGCCCGTGCTAACCAGGCAGGCAGAGCTCTCGCTAATGGACTCATCGCTACAATCGCTGACGTACCAGTAGTGGGGCAGCGCGGAGTGGGTGTGCTGATCCGGGAAGCGCGCGGATCCCACGGAAAAGCTGGAGGTGAGATATTTGCTCTCACTCCGCACCCGAGCTCCGGAGGGGAGGCTCGAGGGGTGGGAGAAAGGAGACCGTTCTCCCAGCGCTCGTGAGCCACTGGCAAACGCACCGAATCTGCAAGCTAGAAAGCATAGCGTCCCAGACTGGCAGATGTCGGGCTGTCACATCCGGGGAAGTGGAAAAGTGCCCTTTCATAATGTTTTCATGGCAGTAAAATAGTGCCATTGGAAATAGGGCCCCGCCCTCCAGCGGGGAAAGAGCAAGTTCCCTCTTCTCCAGATGGCCTGTCCCAGGGACGCTTCGCGGTCCGTTGCCAGACGTAGCGGCGTTCTTGGCAGGGGGGCTGCCTGCTTCCGAGGTGCTCGACGCGCTCGCTTCGCCAGAGGCGTGTGCGTGGGCGGAGCAGCTCTCGTAGGCGGGCGCCTTCGGCGAGGAGCAGGTATGAATGGCACGGCGGGCGGAGCGGGCTACGGACCGCCGATAAGACATCACCCATCAACTGCTCTCTCACCGCCTTGAATTCCTGGGTAAATTCACAGACGGTGTCGCCGAACATGGCTTGGGATATGGGGAAAGTCAAGAAAGCGGACTTTATCGACTTCGCGCATATCAGCCAGGGGTGGCGCTCCTGGATCACTAATGTGGACATCGTCCTTCCCAACGCACACGCAGCGGACTCAGTAGTCCGAAGAGCTAAGTCGGCGGCGGTGCGAAGCTCGTAAGCCTGGGTTGGACCCACCCTCGTGCAGCTCGGCCAGCGCCTGTGCTAGGTAGCGCTGGTAGGTGGCTATCGCATGCAAGGCGGAAGCAGCCTGGCCCGCAGCTATGTAAGCTCTAGCTCCGAGGGAGGCAGATAACTTACAGGCTTTGGATGGGAGACGAGGCGGACCCCGCCAAGAAGAGGCGCCGCGCAGATTTACCGCCATCGCGCACTCAACCTGAGGAATCGCCACATACACCCTGGCTGTTCCACCGTCAAGAGTGGTGAGGGTGGAGGGACACGCAGCACGAGCAGAAAAAAGTGCTTTTCAAGACCGCGTGAGCCTACTGTGCACCTCCGGGAAGAAGGGAACGCCCCTCTAGTCTGATCCGGCTGCGGACCTGGGGGATAAACCATCTCCAACCCACGGCCGAAGCAGCCCGGGAAAGCACGGCTAACATGTCCGTTTCAGGATCCGTAGTGACAGCGCTCACCAGCCCGAAGGGGGCGAGCGGGTCTGGATCATCATCGGACAATGAAAGCCCATCCTCCAATGCCGCGGTAGACGTCTGGTCTCCGGTGTCATCGGGCGTAAGGGCTACCATCTGTTAGACGGATCGCTTCCCCCGCCCGAAGCTTGGATGAAGCGCTTAGAGGAGCGGGAGGTCCGCGGGCCCGTGGGCTACGGATTATCTCTCGCTGAAACCCTCAGATCTGCCCGAGTGCCCGCTGCAGAGCAGGGGACAACTGGGGTGGTTCGCCCTTTTGCAAAGGCTAGTCGTGATCTTTACTGCGCAACAGTCATGGCATCGCAATGACGACATGAACTGCCCCCAAGCAGTGCATTAACATGCTGGACCCCCCAGACATGTAACGCAGTGCCCGTGCCCATCATTCGAGGACAGGAAACCACCGCATCCAGAAACGCACAGTCGGAGCGCCGTCCTGAAAAGGACGTGCTACACGACTATGTTGCTCTTTCTGTGAAGTTTGCAACTTTATACGCACCGCTCTGGAGGACCGGACCCAAAGAACGCCAGGCAAGGGAGAAACCCAGCTCGACCGTCTGCCGCTGCGTGTACACACTCTGGACCGGGAGAATGCTCTCGTTCGCTCAGAATCGCTGGTCACAGCAGGAGGAACCCTCATCGACTCGATCAGAAAGTCTCTGAAGCGAAAAGGATGGCGTTTGCTCGCTCCAGGTGTGCTTATATGCTGGGATAATTGGCAATGAAGTACACCTGTGCAAGCTTACGCTGCCAATTCATTGCATTCATTGGCCCGTTCAATACTCTTTCAGACAAGCGGCTTCTGAACCGAATCCTCCCATTCGTGGATTTCAATCAATCCACTCTATGGCACTGAAGTTCCCCAATCGAAGGGGAACATAGGTTGGGTCCAGTTTATGAACAAACTTCCTAAATCCCATAACCTTCAATACAAAACTGCTGTTACCAGGGATTTATCTAGCTCTTGTTTTCTAGTAGCTAGAAAAAGGTGTATAACATGCAGTATATTTTTTATTTGCATAATTGGCAAAAATATATTATGGTATTTTATAAATATGTGTAATCACACACCTTGAAAGGGCGCACATCCATTTCCTTCCTAGTCTCAAGCAAGACACATAATACCTTAGCATTGATGAAGGGTTGCTGTTGTACCCCAATTCCTTTGAGTACAACATACACTTAACCAATAACAACTGTGATAATAAATAAATAAAATTGAATGTTTTTCATTCTTATTTATATTATTATTTTTAACTAACATAATATATTGTCAAGTTAAGTGTAGTTTTCATTCCATTACATACTATGGATGATGATCTTCTCAGCTGTATTCACTGTCTGCTGAAGGGACTGTCCACTTCAGCAACTGCAGCACTGCAGTTCCCATACCAGACAGTGATCCAGTTAAAATAAGGAAAGAGTGACTTCACAACAACTCCGTGTCTGTTCTTAAGAGGCCCAGCAACAGCCCTGACTTTAACCCATTTAAGCATCTCTGAAGAGACCTAAAAATGGCTGTCCACCAACAATTATTATCCAACCTGACAGAACTAGAGATTATTTGCAAGGAGGAATAGCAGAGGATGCCCAAATCTTTCCCCAAAAGACTTATGGTGTATTTAGATCAGAAATGTGCTTCTACTAAATACTGAGTAAGGGGTCTGAATACTTAAGACCATGTGATATTTCATTTTTCCTTTTTTGATAAATCTGCAAAAATGTCAACAATTTGTTGTTTTTTTGTCAATATGGTGTAATGTGTGTATATTAATTAGAAAAAAATAACGTAAAAGTTTTTAGCAAATAGCTTCAATATAACAAAGAGTGAACATTTGAAGGGATTCTAAATACTTTTCCTACGTTATATTGTACTTTTTAAACCATTTTTATCATAACATGAATAAATCACATTTGAATAACCAGTGAATTTGTGTCTTTAGTAACTGCTCTTTTTCAGGTTTCTTTGTGGCAGCAATATGGCTGGTTTGCAGCATTGGTGGACATAATCATGAATCGTTGAAATCAGAAATAAATTTTTATTTGGTTCTTATACATAGTTTTTTTTTTTTTTAAGAACTTACTGTAAATCATTCCAACATTAAGGCATTCAGACTAACATTTACACAAGGGTCTAATGAAGTGACATCTGATTTTTAAATATTGATTTTTCAGTTTTTACGTTATTGTAAATAAAAAGAAAAATAAATAAATTCATTCATAGAAGCATTTTTTTCAGTGCTAATAATTAGGGATGTAACGTTATTGTAAATACCGTCATACCGCAATATAAATTTTTTTCGATATTACCGTAGTTGCATGACTCGGTAAAACTATAGGTCTTCTGAGAAAATTTGCTCAGGCGAATGAATGGAACGGGAGGTACCGGAAACTACAATTCCCAACAGCCCAGGCTTGGCCATAATCCCTTGCGGTCTGTTGTCGCTACAGATCCAGTAATGCGGAAATGGAGTGTGCTGCTAGAAGCGGGGATGAAAAAGCGCTGGAAAACCCTAAAGCGGGTGTTGTCGCCGCGCGCGTACTGAATAGCGGTGTTGTTGCGCGAGTTCTTATCAGCTGTGTTGTCGCGCGCGTACTGAATAGCGGTGTTGTCGCGCGAGTTCTTATCAGCTGTGTTGTCGCGCGCGTTCTAATCAGCTGTGTTGTCGCGCGCGTACTGTAAAGCGGGGACAGAGGGTATGTCGCGTCGCGGGGGCACTTTTGATCATTTTGGAAGGGCACTTTCTATCCAAGACTAAAAAGGGCATGTGCACTGCACAGGTTGAGCCCTGTGTGTGCACGTGCCTGCAAGTTGGGGAATACAACTAATAATCAGTCATGGGGACTGCAGAAACACAGCACACTGTTCAGATTGATACAGACATGAGATCTCTATCTCACTCATGGTTTGTCCTCTTAAGTTGGGGAAAGACAATGCACAACGTTACCCACTGCTGTCAACCTGGGCCAAGTCATATCTCTCTTGTCCAAGAAACCTCAGTCCCAAATGAGAGGGTTTTTTTCTATTGCAGGGGACATTGTAAATATCCAGAGATACCAGATTTTACCAGATTATATTTATATGATAATTTTCCTTTAAACCCATCTATATCAATCAATCAATCAATCAATCAATCAATCAAGCCTTTATTTGTCACTACACTTTCGTATAGCGAAATTGGACCCCCCAGACCATACACAAAACATCACAAACAACTTTTCAGGGGAGACAGATCTTAGGAGGTAGCATTTAGAAACGAAGAAAGATACATTTGGACAGTTAGGCTAAAAAACACCCCTCAGCTTGCCCTTGATTAGGACAAAGTGAGAAAAGGGAGAAAAACAGCCCTATCTTAGCATAAGCACACCGGCAAGACACAACATAGACAGAGGGGATGGGAACAGGGGTAATGGAAAACAGTCCGTTGAGTGCGGGCAGCCAACTGGTCCAGCAGCCATTTCTGGCGCAAGTCACAGCCCCGCCCACACCCCACGTGGGTAAAAGCACACAAAGGCGTTTGACTATATCTAAGTGAGTGAGTGATTAAATGTTGAATGTGATGAGTTTTCAACAATACTAAATTGAAACTTAATTTTTTTACATGGTTTAATATTTTTTTGTTATTAAAATTGAAGTTCCTGTTTCAAAGCTTACAGATAGATGACTAATTTGTATGTCATTGACACTTTTGGCACTTTTTTGGAGTATTTTCATAAGTTTTGTTTTTTCCTGTAAATGATTCAATAAATACCGTACAGTGACATTCATACCGAGGTATTACCGTACCGTGAAATTCTGATACCGTTACATCCCTACTAATAATGCATGAGAGCAAAAAAAAAAAGAATACCAACTTATGTTCTAGTACTGCATGAGAGTTACCTGCAAAGAACCAGCAATATAGTCCAGCATCAAAACTTACCAGTGACTAGTTTACCAACCTTACCAGCATTATATGCTGTTTCTTTTTCAGCAGGGAAAAAGTGTATAATCCAACGAAACAGAGAACAAACAAATAATTTAATACAAGAAACACAAGCAGAGCAAACTCTACACACACAGACAGGGAACTTGGCTAAACTGGTATTCAAACCAGCTCTCTGTCTGTGAGGCAACCACACTAACCACCAAATCACTGAATAAAGTAAAACACAAGTAATTGTAATTCTAATAATCTATTATTTTTTAGTTCATTATATTTTGTTGTTATATTCTCACGTTGCATCATGCCATTTCAAGCTGTGTATGGTGTTTCTTTACTGAATATTAGTATTTCGCAAAACTATTTTATAATGGGCAGAACAATGACATCTGCAGAAACACTCCTCATGAGTGGACTGATAGCTTGTCTTAAATATGTTCACAAAATTAAGGAAAAGTTTTTTAAAATGAAATTAATTACACAATCCAAAATCAAACAGAATCCTGAAAATAGGCAAGTCCCAATAGATTTTATTTTTCTTATTTTGTTCAGCGGCAGAAGCAAGGTTCCATAAATGTATTTTACAATCCTGATATGTAATAAAATGTCTCTGCACATCACACATTCACAAGTCTCAAACATTTAAGAAATGTCAATAAACAAGCTTGTTACTATAAATAAAGGTGGCATTCAGATCTAAACTTGTTAGAAATATTTCTTATTTATTAGGTTTTTATACTTAATATATTTCTTATATTTCTTATTGACAAAGTGACTATTTATCCCTAGTAGAACTTGATCATAACTGGCATAATCCAATATGTGCCGATGATTTCCCTCAGTGGCTTTTTTAATAGCCACAGTTATCTTGTGACATTTTTTCACGTTCTTCGATAATATCTTGAACAGGCTAACAGTTCAAACTGTAAACACCCCAAGCAAAACAGGCCTTTTCAAGGAACATGCTAGATTTGTTGATTTAGCAGACAGAGACGTCATTGTTTAGATATTAACCTGACATTTGATCATAAGAATGCCTCTAACCTGTAGGACAGTGAAAGAACCGAAAGCAAACATTTAAAGTCTTTGTGAAAGGTCTAAAAAAATAGAATAAGATAAAAAAAAGTGAAATGTGTATTTACATCTGCTAATACTCATCTAATAACACTCATTATGCAACCATACTGTGAATATGTTGAAAGTGATTTTATTTAATTTGACGTGTTACAATATACAAATAGATAAAGACAAAGACTGCACCTTATGAATATGAATGAAGTCACATTAAAAGTACCATTTAATTCTCCATGATGACAGAATCACAAAACAACAACAACAATAATAATAAGGCATTTTGTTGATAGTTGTTAATTTTGAACAGTCATGAATAACATTTTAGTAGCGCAGATCTGTACCTACAACACACTTTCTAAAATGTTGTCACAACAAAATGTAGTAAAAGGATACGTGGAATGTTTCTATAAAAAATGACAACAACAACAGTCTGGACTGCCAGCTAGAGAAATCCTCTCGATTTGCTCAAATGTTATTTTTTTTTTTATTAAAAACACCTACATATGTACATATCTTTTACTAAAATATACAGTTTTAAGTGTTTATTAAACAATCAGAAAGGAAAATGATTGCTTTTGACAGTTATTCTGATCATTTTAAAGAAATGACACGCACATATATTTTGAAAGAAAGAAAGAAAGAAAGAAAGAAAGAAAGAAAGAAAGAAAGAAAAAAAGAAGGAAAGAAAAAAGGAAAGAAAGAAAGAAAGAAAGGTTTCAGTTTGTTTCACATACAAACTGCACCTGTATTACAGTGTACTGACGGAGCGGTCTTGTATTTTTTTTATACTGCCAGCTCTACGACTGGTTAAGGAGGCCCTCTGTTGGCCAACCAGTCCAACTACAACAAGAGGTATTGAGAAAGGCAAGATTCAGAATGATATAAAGTCAAGGGAAAAAAGACATACAACTATATATACAATAATAATCTCTAATTTTTTAGGATCCACAACTGAATCCATGACAGAAACAAGTTTAAATAATAAAAAATATTGCAAAACATTACATGTATTTCCTGAGAATTTTGATTAAAGCTACATAAAATAATTACATCATATACACAAACAATCTATTTAATTGTGCTTATTCAGATGCTGGGTAATATGTGCATTAATAAGTATTCTGGTTACAGTTGGATGCATAACAGCCCCAGTTACAAATCAATCCTGTATTAACATCCCATTCAGAAGTACCAAAACTTTCAAGGATGACTCATAACCTGATGTTATTCAAAAGTCAACAAACGTGTATCCACCAGATTATATTCAGTAGGTGTACCGAACAGTAGGCAAAAGAGTTACTTCTGGTCCAATAATCCAAAAATTGTGATGACAAAATATCCATATTTTCATCCATCATCCTTGTGCAGAATGTTATCAAAAGTGGAAAGCTGATTGTGATGGGCCTTTAAACCAGACTTGAGGCTTCTGTCAGGCTGGAGGTTCAGGGTTGAGGTCCGCTAAAAGTGGCCACAGGGAGACACAGCAGAGAGCAGAATGTGGGCTGAAGAAGCTGCGTCTGTGATGAAAACACTCTTCCTCTCGTCCAGTCAGTTGAACTGTCCGGCTTATAACACACTGACACCTCACACCTGCAGAGCATGAAACAGATTGTTTGGGCCACTGTTAAAGTGCTCTATGACAATGGTATTAATAAACAGTTTGTCTGTCTGTCTGTCTGTCTGTCTGTCTGTCTGTCTGTCTGTCTGTCTGTCTGTCTGTCTGTCTATCTATCTATCTATCTATTTATTTATTTATATTGGATAAAATATCCTTTTTGTTTCTTGTTCAATTTTAACTTTCCATAATAATAATAATAATAATAATAATAATAATAATAATAATAATAATAATAATAATAAACTTAGTGAGGCGTAGATGAGCTTGTGTGTTTGCGCAAGATGTATGGGTGATTCCCTGTACTGGGTTGAGGCTGGAAGGGCATCTGCTGCGTAAAACATATTCTGGAATAGTTGGTTCAGGCGACGCAGTGGCGTAGTAGGCAGTGCTGTCGCCTCACAGCAAGAAGGTCGCTGGTTCGAGCTTCGGCTAGGTCAGTTGGCGTTTCTGTGTGGAGTTTGCATGTTCTCCCTGCTTTCTCGTGGGTTTCCTCCGGGTGCTCCGGTTTTCCCCGCAGTCTAAAGACATGCTAAATTGTCTATAGTGTATGAGTGTGAATAAGTGTATGTGGATGTTTCCCAGAGATGGGTGGTGGCTGGAAGGGTATCCGCTGCGTAAAAACGTGCGGGATAAGTTGGTGGTTCATTCCACTGTATCAACCCCAGAATAATAAAGGGAATAAGCCGAAAAGAAAATGAATGAATGAATAATCCTAGTGTTGGGCTGTGGCTAGAAGGGCATCCTCTACGTAAAACATTTGCTGGATGAGCTGGCGTTTCATTCCGCTGTGGTGACCTTCTGATTACTAAAGGGACTAAGCCGGAAAGCTAATGAATGAATTAATAATAATAATTAATCTTAAAATTTTAAATATTCAAAGAAGATACCCACTGTAATGTCATGAAGTGTTAAAATATTCTTATGCATATTTTGAACAAAAATTAACAACTAATGCACAAGAAATGTAGTAGAATCGTATTAGTATAATCGTAGTAGTATAATCATATTCTTTTACATAATTTAACAAGTAAAGGTCAGAATAAGTATGCTTTTTCAGTTTGGAGGGATGGATTTTACTCAGAATTAAAATGTGCCCTGTAATAAAACAACACAAACTCTGCAATCTGAAGAAAAAGGCCCAGGATAGACTTTGGTTTAGCTCTCGTTCCTGAATTTTCCTTCCCCTCTTGTATTGATACATACTAGATTTTAATTAAATTCCAACAGATAAGTAAATCTTTAAGTCACTGGTCAACTTTAACAAAAGAACCATTCCATATATATATATATATATAAATATATATATATATATATATATATATATATATATATATATATATATATATATATATATATATATATATATATATATATATATATATATATATATATATATATATATATATATTTATTAATTCGTTTATTTATTTTTATTTTTCGGATTAAAAAATAAACATAAATGATTACCTGATGATGATAACAAATTTGATCAACAATGTGTTGTCTGATAATTCTGGGTCTGGAGGCAGCACTCTCCCTTATTCTTCATTTGTTCATTTCTATTTATTTTTTCGTAACATATCGTATAGTATGGTGCTACTTAACTAAACCACATTGGGTCACAGATGCAGAAAATATATATATATATATATATATATATATATATATATATATATATATATATATATATATATATATATATATATATATATATATATTTCCTTTTCATCCAAAATACAAGATACAAAAAGAAAATTAAAAACAAGCTTTACCTCATCACACTCTGTAAAATTTTCTTCTCATCTTGGTCCAGACAAACTGCGAAGGTGGTGTTGCAAGTTCCACTAACCTGAACCTTATCCACTTTTACCTCTGTGGTAGTCAGTTGCTGTAAAGCAAAACAATGATAATTCAATAAAGCAATAAAAGTGCAGCTTCTCAAGTAATGTTTGTATTTGTCAAAATAAATGTGCTTAATGTGCCATCTAATATGCTAGGGGTGTCCAAACTCATTCCTGGAGGGCCGATGCCCTGCTGAGTTTAGCTCTAACTTGCTTTAACACACCTGCCAGGAAGTTTCCAGTATATTTAGTAAGAGCTTAAATAGCTGGTTCAGGTGTGTTTGATTGAAGTTGGGGCTAAATTACCCAGGACACCGGCCCTCCAGGATTGAGTTTAGAAAACCCCTGTAGTTTGCTAAATCTACAGAAGGATAAAACAGCATTACAGTAATTTAATTCAAACATTTGCATCATCTTCTCTTTCCAAATAATAGGAAACAAGAGGAGATACAGTCAGCGTGTGGTGTAACTGAACCCAAAAGTAACCACTGACACTAAAATGAAAGTACAACTGACACCAAAAATCTCAAAGGTGTAAAAACATGAAATGTGCTATAGAAACTGGTAAACAAACAACTATAATGTTGCTCTTGGTAAGAAAAAAAAAATACAAAAACAAAAAAAAAATGTTTGTCGCCTGCTAAAATTTCTGCAAAAACCACACGAGAAGCAACTGTAGGTTTACGCTACGTTTGTTTCGTGCTGTTTAAACCACAGCTCAGCTTTCTCCTATACATCCTTCCTGCTCACCTGATTGTAGCCTTTCTTTGATTTAGAGTTTTGTCTCTTCAACACTTCGGTCATTGTCAAACGAAGACACTCCATTTTAGAATCTAAAGAAAAAGAAAAGAATGAGACATTTGTGACTGTTGTATGCAATCTAAAGTACGTTTTTGTTATTACACTTGAATCCACTTAGCTAGTTTTGCCATTGAAACTAGATTAAACAGGAAGTTATGCTCTTGAGACCCTTTTCAGACTTTGTTATACGTGAAACTGCTTGTACAATGTTGCAGGCCTGACACAGTTTACATTCAGTAATGACAGAAATAAAAAAATATTTTTATAGTCAATGATTCAATTATCTATGGTGGCCGAGAGAGCTTAATGTGCAGAAATTTAAGAAAACACATGCAATTGCAAAAAAAATTAAGATCTTTATCAGTTTGACAGCACATGAGCTGCAAATTCTCACAATGCATACACACTAAAAACATGCTGCATTTTCCCACAATACAAACATTGATAAAACATGCTGCATTTTCCCACAACAAAAAGAGTGGAACACAAGGGGACCCAGAAACGTGATGGACACTGTTGTGCGTGTCTGTTGCTCAGTGAAGTTGTAGGTGATCTCTGAAAGGTGAGTTTTTTGTTTGTTTATCTTAATATCCCAATTCCCTTGTCTTTGGTATTTATTAGCCTAAATAACCATAACCTAAATAGCCGGGTCAGTCAAATTTTAACATCTCCTTGAAACATTTCCATTGTGTTGTGAGAAAATTTTTCCTTAAATGTTTACGTTGTGTGAAAATGCATCGCATTTTATTAATCGTTTGCACTGTGAGAAAGTGCAGCACGTTTTTTTTTTAAATGTGTTTGCGTTGTGAAGATTTGCAGCATTTTTTACATTTTTTATTATTTCCCAAATTATGTTTAACAGAGCAAGGATTTTTTCACAGTATTTATTTTTTCTTCTGGAGAAAGTCCTAGGGGCTGATCACACTGAACACACTTTTCCGTTCTGAAAACGCAAGGGGCACCACAATGCCTTTTTTGCTGACAACAAAAAAAGGAACCCGGTTTACTTTTTATGTCGCTAGGCAACGACTGAACCAGCTGGGTATTGTGCGAGAGTTTTGCTTTTGATATTGGTATAATTTTAATATTTAATTATTTTGTGAAATTCAAGATTTGCGAGTCATATAGCACCGGATGACTCAAAAAGGCAAGCACAAGTCTCTCCTCTATCTTCAAAAGTCTCTGTAGTTGTCTTGACAACAAGAACACTGCAGTCACCTCAAAGGAAACCCCGCCTCTGCTTTTATTTGATTGGAGATTGAAAAACACGTGATTGACGTAATGTGCTTTTTCTGCTTAGAATTGCCTTTTTTTAAATGCAGTGGCAAAAACATGAGGTGCAGCAGGCGATAAATACATGAGGCACGCAGGGCACATAAGCATGCAAAACGCGTGCGGCCGTAAGTAAATCATTCAAAAAAGTTTTCAATGCAAAAAGCGCACTCGGTGTGATCGGCCCCTTGTTTGTTTTATTTCAGCTAGAATAAAAGCGTTTTTTTTTTAAACTATTAAGGTCAATATTATTAGCCCTCTTAAGCAATATATTTTTTCTGATTGTCCACAAAAAACATAATTATACAATGACTTGTCTAATTACTCTAACTTGCCTAATTAACCTAATTAATATAGTTGATTGCGCTAAGCTGAATAAAAGTATCTTGAAAAATATGTAGTTAAATATTGTATTTTACAAAGATAAAATAAATCAGTTATTACAACTATTATGTTTAGAAATGTTGAAAAAATCTCTCTGTTAAACAGAAATTGGGAGAAAAATATCCAAGGGGCAAATAATTCAAGAGGGCTAATAATTATGACTTCAACTATATATATATATTAGGGATGGGAAGATTAACCGATATGTATCGATACGCGGTTATGCGCGTTCACGATGCGAGTGCATCGGTTGAGCAGCAGAGGATGAATGAAATTTTGGAAGCAAATCGAGATGCATCGGTTTTTGCGAGATGCATCGATTTTTCCGAGATACAGCTTATATTTTTAATATAGAATGCATTTTTTATTTATTAACAAGTGTTGTCAACCTGTTTTTGGCGCATAATTTAATCGACCTACATAAAGTAAGCCTTAGCAACGGATTTGCGGATGTGCACACACTACAACTCAGTGTATCAGGTGTGCGGATGAAGCTAGTGGTGCGCCCTCAGAAAGCGCGAAAAGCAAAACAAACATTTTATTCCCCACTGAGTTTTAAATCTAAAGTATGGCCAGCAACATTATGGATTTAAGGATGGACGACATGACAGGACAGATGCAATTTGCAAAATGTGCCGCGCATCTGTAAATACGCGGGCAGTATGACTATATCTCACTTGAAGCGGCGCCACGGTGTTGTTGTGGAAGCATCTTCCAGTGTATCTGCATCCCCGGCTTTCGCACTGCTTCAACCAGCTCCAAAAGTGGTGAGAAAAGCATTGCAAGTTTTTTTTTTTTCCATGCGCAACAGTTCTGCTCGCTCTACGCCAATAACGAATGCTATTGCATTGTTCATCTGCAAAGATATTCAGCCTAGTGTCACGGAGAACGAAGGTTTTAAACACCTCCTCCTGTTAATTTTTATTTAATTATAATAATAATAAAATTAATAATAATAATGATAAAAATAATTGGGTGTCACGGTGGCACAGTGGGTAGTTTGACCACCTCACAGCAAGAAGATTGCTGGTTTGTTATATTTTTATTAGCCTGTTGTTTACAGTGACAGTGATGTTTCAAAGCAGCATAACACTGCTAGTTCACAACCTTAAGTTTTGAATAATCAGTGGCAAAATATATCTTTGTAAAACTTGTTTTCATAGTTGAAAAGTTAAATCACAATTCTTGTTGTGCAATGCTAATTTTATTTATGTTGAAAGAGTGCAAATATATACATATTTTTTTTAATATATATTGCACTTATACATTCTGTTTATCTTGAAAATACTTAAATAATATGTGCTATATGTTCTAAAATGGCCCTCTACTGTAAACTGACACTCTGGCTCTGAGAGAAAAGCCAGTTTGTAAAAAAAAAGTCTTGGTTTTGCTTGGTTTATAAATAATCAAACTCATTCAATGGCACAGCATCCTCTTTTACATAATCTCATAAACTTGATTTAATTAGTTAGTGCTGAAATATCGCATCGTATCGTGATATGGGTGTGAATCGTATCGTGTTGCATCGCAATATGTCACAAATGTATCGCTAATATATCGGATCGTATTCTTTGTATCGAGATGCGTATCGGATCGGCATTATAGCTTAGATGCCCAACCCTAATATATATATATATATATACATACCTATACCTATACTGAACTATATATTATCCATACCTTTATCCCTAATGTAATAAAAAACTATTATTTTAATACTTGTAAGAGTTATAATTAAAGAAAAGTCATTCTATATGTTAAATCACTAATTTTTAAAGCCAAAAATATATAATCCAATACATGAAAATAAATAAATAAAATCATAACACTAACTAAAAGTCCTAAACACAACTGTGTACTTAATAGAGTGTGTGTAATAGATGTGTGTGTGTGTGTGTGTGTGTGTGTGTGTGTGTGTGTGTGTGTGTGTGTGTGTGTGTGTGTGTGTGTGTGTGTGTGTGTGTGTGTGTGTTTGTGTGTGTGTGTGTGTGTGTGTGTGTGTGTGTGTGTGTGTGTGTGTGTGTGTGTGTGTGTGTGTGTGTGTGTGTGTGTGTGTGTGTTTGTTTTTATATTCTCTGATTGGTGGAGGGTTATTTGGACTAATTAAATATTTAAAACCATTAGCATCAACCAGTTGTCTTTGAAAAATCATTTAACGCATGGAAAATTTAAACAGGATTATCATTTATCAAAATGGATTAATGAACTCCCTAAAAACCATACAAAGGAATCGATTGCATTGTCATGCAAACTGTCCATAATTAAAAAAGTTATTTTAAAGTTCTGTCAGTAATGATATAAATATTATTTTCTACCTAGTTCCTCTGAATTCCTACAGGCTTTTTGCAGGTTTATAGAGGTACAGGACTTCTCTGTCCTTGTCTTCTGACTTCTGCCACTGATATGTATCTGAAGGTAAAGAAAACAGAAAAAAGAATGCATTGGATTTGAATGGTTTGCATTTAAATTAAACATAAAATCAAATGCCATCTAAAAACAAATTCATTAAAACACTGGAATGGTTCATACTCTGTTATACGTTATTTCCAGCGACAAAGGAACAGCCTCACGATCTCCATCAATGCCAAATCTCTTACTTGCAGCTCCTAAAAATATAGTAACAGAAACAAAGAATACATATCAACTAAAGCAAAACACAGCACAGCTATTATAACAGGATCTGAAATGTTCTTCTTCCTTAAAAAAAAAAAAAAAAAAAAAAAGAAAAAAGAAAATTTTTGGTTAGTCTAATTTAAAATGACTTCTGGTCCTCCAAAATAAATTCTGAGAAGTGAAGATATGCTACCAAGAAAAAAACTAACTTCTGTTATTTGTGCAGATTACAGCAAGTTGCACTGAACAACACACACTAAAAGTGCTTTTGCATGACTTGTGTCAGCGATTCAACACGTCATGCACTGTTCTGACATGAGCTCTATATGAGAAACACAGCAGACAGCTTCATGGAAGGGTGATTTAACAGGGTTGAACACAGACAATAAACTACAATAAAATGCAAATCATCATTAATAAGAATAAAGATCTGGGACTGGCATGTATAAAACTTCTCAGAGATGTTCTTAATCTTTAACTTACTGTAAGTAAAAAATAAATTCTCTGTAAGAAGTTGGTCTTTTCTTAGAGAATAGACATTTATAAAAAGCTAAAAGCAACTTTCTGTAAAGTTTAAGCGTGATCTTGTGCTGACAGAGGAGACACTTACAGTAAGTGTTATGAACTAAGGACTACAATTTTGACCCCTGAATTAGCCATGAGTGTGCCTAAGTGGATGAAGGCACAGCAGAAAGACACCATTCATTCAAGACATTGCATTTACTTTATTAAATACAAAATAAAATAAAATAAAATAAAATTGAGCAATATGTGCAAAGACATTACAAATGAGTGCATGAATTTATTTTACACACAATCCAATTATTTAATTATGCAACACATTTAAACACATTCATTAAATGGACAAATGTTTATTTAACCAATTAAGCTAATGATTCACGGCATTTCTAAATCACACTCACGTTTGTATTTAAAAGGAAAGCCTGGAAAGTTGCAAACCATTCAAATGAAAGAAGATAATAAAAGATAATTCTGACAAGGTTAGTAATTTCTTTGGTGTTGTTTTGGATTGTTTTCATTGTAAACCTACTTTATTCATGTGTACAATTTAGACAAATATTGTGTATTTTACATATTAAATATGTATTATGCTGAAATTGTGTTCTCGCTCTTTAATAATCATCAGTCAATCAGGCAAGAGCAAATAAAGAACAGCGGAGTTCGTGATACATCTGTGATATTTGTGGTTTATTATTATTATATTTAATTTTACTTAATTTATTTATTTTATAAAAAATAAGTTTAAAGCAACATATTTGACAAGAATATTTTTTTCAGGATATGGAATAAATAAAATGCAAACTAAAGCAAATGCGCACAAACAGTAACAAAAACGAAACCTTGATGGTCAAGCTTGTATCTTTTTATCAAATCTGTGAGAGCAGAGTTTACATTTAAAGATTCTGATTTAAGTTAACTTAATTTAAAGGGTTTAAATGTTTATTCAATAAGGTTACATGTTTTTATGTGTATTCATTTATTTCTTGATTATTTTTCCTTCAGTAAATGTGTATTTTCTTTTGCATATTTGTTTATGCTCAAAGTCATTTACTGTATAGCTCCTAACTTTCTATTTACTTGAGTGTGTGCAAGTGAATGGCGAATTACATCGAGCAAGAATTTTATTGTTTATTTTTCATGATTGAGGTAAAAGCACAATACATGCAAACACAATACATGAAGTATATTGTTTATTTCTCCCAGGATGTCTTTTGAAAAAGGAGTAGGGGTTTAACCCTGGCATCCTGGCCAAATTTGTCCACTTAAAGCGCTTTGAGGGTGCGGAAAAGAGCTATATAAACAATAGCAACTATTATTATTATTACTTGCTTTGAATAATTTTTTGAATTAATTATTTTATTTATTTGTTTGTGTTAAAATGTGATTGACCCCTCAGATAGTTTCAAAGTGGAGCTGTCCCTGTGATCTAATGGCCAGGTTTTAGTTTGTAGGTTTTTAGTTTGGTTTGGGTCGTTTAATTTAATTTCATTTAATTTAATTTCATTTAATATCTGTTTTGTCAAGTGTATTTTTTTGAAAATGAAAAAGAAATCCTTTATGTGCAAATCATGATTCCTGCTTCATTGGAAGAACCATCAGAAAATCCCTCTCATTATATTATTCCAACATATATTCATTGTTAAAAAAAAAGAGTTCAATCTTCTCCTCTGTAGGGGAGGAATAATTGAAGGTGTAGTCTTAGTGCTTAAAAACCTTTTGAATAGAATAGAATAGAATAGAATAGAATAGAATAGAATAGAATAGAATAGAATAGAATAGAATAGAATAGAATAGAACAGAATGACTTTTGTCATCACTGTACACGTATACAATGTACTTTTTTATCACTACCTCTTCAATATACAAATCCCACCAAACAACAAGTTACAGTTTAAATAACTGTAGACGATAACCATGAATTACTCTTACAAAGAATAAAAGTAAACTTACATTATTCTTAAAGTTTTGACACACTTAAGACTAAAATTTGACTCTAGGTTGCTTCATACATACAGCTTTTAAACTGAAGTGTTGGTTTCTACACTCACCCATGGCCTTGATTGCTCTTGTACCAGCTGTGTGGCCCAGTTCCAGAGAGTGAATAAATACTTCAGTCCGTCTTACTCCTCCAGCTAGTGTGAACTACAGCAAATAGAAAGAATTCAATGTGTGTGTGAAATCACTGGATTACATCATGGTAATATAAGACAAGTTACAAAAACGCCCAGAAATGATGAATGCAAGATTGTAATTGTTAAAAGTTAAATAATACTTGACACATAAAAAAAAAAAAAAAGAAATGATCCTCAAGTGATTCATGAGCTCGTTTGTTTGTTTTTTAAACACAAGACAATATTTTGAAGAATGTTAGAAAATGATTTCCATTTACAGCCATAGTAGTGTTAGGATTGCAGTATTTTGGTTTGTAATTTGTATCTTTTTGTCTGTTGTAAGTTGTCATCACTTTTATTTAAACAAAGTGCGAGAGTTTGCCAGGGTCTCTGTTCCTTAATTTTTTGGGCAGTTGGCCAGAACTGTGCTTCACTTTGGGCATATGTTTTGTTTTGCATCCACACACTAGCACTGACAACACTTACCGCATCTGTTTACATAGATTTGACCTACTGATACTAATGTTTTGATTGTGTTTTTTTTTCAATTGTGTTAGAATGTCGTCTCCCTTATTGTTACATCTTTGAGCCAGGTGTAACAGTAGGAAAGAACATAATGGAAGTCAATGGTCAAATGTACAGTGCTAAGCATATATAAGTACACCCCTCACAAATCTATTTTTTAATAGGAAGCTTTACAATATTATCTTTGTGCAAATACATTAGATTAGTCAGTACTGAAGCCAAATCTGGAGCTTATCTAACAAAAAAACTTATGATAATGGTCCAAAAACTAGTACACTCAAATTTATGTTATAGAAAAACATTAAATAAAAACTTAAAGTAGAAGAAGCAATAAATAAATAAATAAATAATAAATACATTTTGTTGAAATTTTGTTTGAATTTTTTTTCAATATTTTGCTTGAATTTAATTGTTTTATCTTTCTAAATATGTTTGGTAACTTAAATATTATTTTAATAAACATATCTGCTCAATAACTCTTTTTGTTTAAATGCAATGATTTAAAAAATGCAAAAATTATGACAATTTTCATTTTTGACTGAACTATCCCTTTGACACCAAGCAACAACAATACCTTCTTCACCACTCTTTGTAAATGTTTTACCTAAGTTTAGCTTAATTTAAATTTTTTGTAAAAACTTATATTTAAACACAAAATGTGTGCACTCCATATTGATTTTGACAGATTTATAAGTGTATGCAAATTTCATATAGTTTTGATTCTGCCCCTGACTGAGGAAATTGTGTTTTTATTCACCTCTGCTTGATAGAGCTGAATGAGTGCAGGACGGGCAGCATGGCGGCAGTAATAGAGCACCAGGTCTGCAAATATTGGTAAACGTTCCTCACCAGTGCCCTCAGACAAGTCTGAATCAATCTTTGATGTTTGCTGCAAAGACAAGAACATTTGAAGTGAGTATAGTTTCATCAATCGTCAACTGAACAGGAAATGTTTTTTTTTTTTTTTTCATTGACCATGGTAATAATCTAAACAATTAAAAACACACTTTCACACATTTAAGTTCCTCAAATGAGTGGTTTTATGGGATGTGGTTTTGTTTGTGTGCGTGTGTGATGTGCGTGTCCTGCCAAAAACTGCTTGCCATATAACAAAAGATTAACTGATGTTTGTTCTCCTTATTGGTAATTTGGGTATTATGCACGCAATCTCTTTTCTAGTGAATGAGTCTGTATGAATGAGAGAGTCTCACCTGGCACACCACATTGACGGGAAGTTCCATAAGGCTTAGAGTGTTACGCTCATACCAGGGATCCAGCATTCCCAGCAGATTCGCAATGTCATTAGTGCTGTCCTCCATCCCGTTCACACAGAGATCCTGTTGACAAATTAATAATCTACCTGTTAAAACTGTTATTAAAAGGAAAGTTTGTCTACTAAATTAGGGAAGCTCCAATCGATCGGCTAGAGAGCGATATCGGCCAATAATCACATTTTATGACCCGATTCGTGCACGCCAATCTGGCCAATCTCATGAACCGATCGCAAATGTTTGTTTCTGATTTTTAGAATGGTTTACACAACGAGGAGATGCACATGCTCACCCGTAAGTGCTACAACAAGTGAGAAGAGAAATGCTGCACTCCAAACACAGCATCTAAAATACATACAGATGTGGTGTGACCTCTGTTTTAAACTAATTATTGGCATTTATTGTGCGAGTGATGGTTCTCATGGTTCCAACCATTGTATATCAAGTGTTTTGAGATGCTTTGACTAGTGCCTCATCCAACCATATAACCTCTGCTGAAAGCTCCGTGAGTCTCTCACATATTCATAGCTGCTCCAAGAGACCAGCAAATCATGGCGACAAGAGAGGATGAGCAAGAGAACAGATCGCGAGAGGCACATTAATGTTTTAAGCATTACAGTTGTTAGGTTAAATGAATAGATATAACTTTTTGTAAAATGCTTATTGCAATAAACAGAGGTTTATAGGCCTATTTCCTTTTAATAAAGAACTCATATATTTATAGGTGTGCATTTTAACTTCTCCAAACTTTTTCCTCAGTGAGACATGTTAAATGACAGTTCCATCATTTGCAATGGTTCTAAACTGCATTGTCAATCATTTTTAAATCTGTTTTATCTATTTTGCTCTGTGAAGCTGCTTCTGTCCACACTAAATGGTTGTGAGAGACATGTTTAAGGGATTATATGCAACATTATTTATTTTCTTAGGTAAGGCAAGATCTTTTCTTAAGTATTATACTTTGAGGGAATATGTGCTTTATCGATAATGAAGCATCACAATCAATACCTCATATCGATCGATCACAATGACAAGGAATCGGTACTCGTACCAGCCTCAAAAATCCTGATCCTGAACATTTACTCAAACTTAAGTGGTTCTAAATCTTTATGAAATAAAAAAATATTTTGAAGAACATTGGAAACCAGAAGCCACTGACATAGTAGTTCTATAAAGTACTATGGAAGTCAATGGCTACCAGTTTTTAGCATTTTCAAAATAGTTGACAAGTGAAGGGTAAGCAAATTATAGTAGAATTTTAATCTGTTGCTAAATTATACATTTCAAACGTTTTTGTCAACCTGATCGCAAGCGGATGATATTAAATACAAGTGAAATCTCCATGTATGTATACATGCAGAGTTCCTGAAAAACACAAATCCCGTCCCTGCTGAAAAAAACGCTCTTAGCCTTAGCTGGTCAGGCTGGTAAATGAGCCGCTGAATCTAGCTAAAACCAGCTTGACCAGCCTGGTTTAAGCTGGACATAGCTGGTTTTGGCTGGGCTCTCAGCCTGGCTAGGCTGGTCAAGCTGTTCTTAGCTGGTCATCTCCCAGCCTGACCAGCTAAGACAAGGCTGTAAATGGCCGGAAACCAGCCTGGAAATGGTCAAAACCCCTCTAAAACCAGACTGTTCATCCAGCTAAAACCAGCCATCCAGCCTAGGCTGGTTTAAGCTATTTTTTTCAGTAGGGTTGTGTTTGTACACACTTGGCAAATACAAATTATTTAGACTCTGATAAATACTTTGTCTGATAAGAACTTTTTACTACATTCAGATTCTTGAGCTTTAATTCTTAAACATTATGTGACAGTTTGTTGAAACGTACTAGCCAGATTGTCTAGCTAACCTATCTGAAACAGAATTTCAAGTTAGCCATCAAATCAAAAAATTGGTTTGAAGTTTAAAAATAAGTTGCATGAATTGCTTAAGTTTAAGTCCTCTGATTAACACTTGGTCCCCCCCAAAGGTTTTCAATAGAATATGTGTGGGGTGTTCAGCCCTTTAAATAGTAAAAAATAGTTTGTTCTTATCTGTATCTTAAATAATGAATTAAACAATAAACAACATAAATATACACTTGACTTGACACTTGCCTATAAGGGACAATATTCAGTCGGCAATAGAAAACTGATAGATATTTTTATTCTTAAGAATTTTTTTATATAATTATAGCAATTTTTAACAAGTCTATAATTAAGATTGGAACCAGAATGTAAAAATTAATGTTAAAAAAAGTGCCAGATAAATAAATTTTAGAGTAAATACTATAACACTTTAAATCCTATAGTGTTTTTTAACAATGCAGACACTGAAACCTCCAGCAAAAATTGGATGAGATGACGAAGGCTGCACAATATGCTAAAATGTTCCTGACATTATTTTTAAAGTAAGGTTGGATCACCACAAATGATTAAGACCATGTCCATGTGTTGTGTGATAAGTTGATATATTGATTATTGGGATAGGCCTACCCCTGTATACACTGAAAGCTTTAGAAGTGATTGCCACTTTTGCATCTGCAAAATGCAATGCAAATGTACAGAATACAAAAACCACTCATGAAACTGAAATGATTGATTGATGTGGTGATGACTATGTACTGTAAATGGCTAACTGCTGCAAGCATGCAAGCAAAAAAAATAAAATTCAAGAGCGACCACCAGAATCAAAACAATACCACCAAGCAAAACAGTAATCTGGTAGTGTTTGCACTGCTTTGGCTATTTCGGGGTTATTTATTGTGATATTATGATTGCAACAGAGAAATACTGAGAAATCTCTCTAGACTGATGGCTTTTCATGCTGTTTAGCCTTATAATCTTAAAATGTCTGCAAAATCACCTGTTTTGTCATCACTTCAGACATTACGGTAGAGAATGATTCAAATTCTAGCTCTGAAGTGATGTTGGTGAATTTGTCATGGTTTGGTGATGATGAATGAATGGCAGAAGAACGTAGTTCCTCATACAAAAGGATTTTTGAGACTTTCAGTGTTTGATTTTCTTTTTTACATACACGATTATGCCGTCAAAGTGTTGTATAAATGCAAAATTACACCCGTAGCAGAGCGATATAGCTGTATATCAGCACTGGTGTGACACTAAGCTACTCAGCCTGCGACCTCGTGCCAACATGTCTCCCACCAGTGCCAATATACAGCCATATCACACTGCTACCCGTATGATATTTCTCATGTACAGTATACCATAAGTACATCTATCATGATAAAACACAGGTAGATAACAAATTCATACCAGAAAGCTTAATTTTATTAAGTGTCTTTGTTATTCCTTTCTAATAAAATTATTAACGATGAAAACTTTGAGTAGTAGGAATCTTTCAATCCACCCTAACATAAAAACAATAAACATGTATTATTGCTGCATGATGCATCACCTATAGATTTTTGATGTTCCATTACTTCCATTTATTTTAAACTGTGAGCCAGTGTTGGCATTCTGTGATCCAGCTAACTTTATGGATCAATTAAATACATGGCCCATTTACCTAAGAACTGATTATGATTGTCTCAACACAGTAGGCTACATACTATGTGGATGACAGAATTAATCAAAAACAAAGTACATTTCAGGCTTAAAGGTGGAATAGGTGATTGTTTTTAGAAACATTGTTTGTCATGTTGGTTGAAAGTATACTTTCATCATTATACCAATCACAGTATTCAGCCTAAATCCAGCCCAAAACCCCTCCAAACGCACAAAAAACTGCCCAAAATATTAGATTTTTTTTAATTAACTTAGTTACTTTAACTGTCCTATTTTTTAACCATACAGCAACCAACCACACTGCCCCATCACACCAACACACAGCACTTAATATTGTGTATATTACACTAACATTTAGAGTATGTTTTACTCTCGAAACAGGGTATAAATTCATCCCATTTAATTCTTTTGAACATAATTAGGTGCTGCTTGTCAACACCTCTATGTTTGTTCTTGCTGTCAATTGCAGAAAAAAAAAAAAACAATCGATAAAGTGTTATGATAAACTGCTATGAGTTTAACTGCAGGTGCTGCATGATACGTGTGCACGCATAGGGGAGGCAGATTTGTCCAGGGAGTCAGATTTTGAAAGAACTTTCTTTCACCTCCTCTTGCGGATGGGCCCACGCAGTTTGGGCTCTACACTGGTCACCACTAACTGAAGGGAGCGCACCGTTAAATTATGTTAACTAAGTTGCATATAAGAGTTCCATTTCAAAACCGATAGGGTTGGGTCAATAGATGATGCCATCATCCATCGCTGAAGGCCGATAGACATCACGATGCTGAGCCGGCATCGCGATTCTCCACCTCGCCCCCATCGTAGCTGCAATCCGCTCATGAAAAATACACACAGCCCTGTTTACACTAATACATCTTAAGCCTAATACGTCTTGTATTACTCATTTATAAATAGAATTGTTTTTTTTTTTCGAATATAGACTTTTTTCTTAATGAAATAATAACAAAAAAAACAACTATTTTTCATCTCGGACCTGCTTGGACAACACTGGAATACATGACATCCAGCTGGTTGGTTGCATACAGTCTAGTCGCAGGAGTCAACTATTTCAACAGATCCGCAGCTCAATTCGGATCCTCCAACTCTCCATTGGAAATGAATGACTTCCGGTCTGTCGCTTGTCGTGTGCAGTGGAAAGGAGGCTTTAGTTTTAAAATGACATTTTAGAATGAAAACGAAAATGATCCACGTCCACACTGGTGTTTCACCTAAAGCACTTCTGAAAAGCCCTCCTTCCACACTATACTTCTGAAAACGGACATCACGTGATCACACACACACACACAATCTTTGTCTCGTGCTGCAGTGTATGCGCACATCTGAGCTCCTGCAGTAAGCAGGTGCTTTAAACAAAAAACCCGAGAGCAGTGCACGTTGCACAGTTTATCAAGGATGTATAGCTGGATCGTGTCTCATTATAGTTGTTAAAGATGATATTTAATTAATGTGGTCTCTATCTAACCACTCAGCGTTTTTTTTTTTATCTATCAGGTAACGTGTCACAGCATCAGTACACTGCTTCAATCTTTTGCTTTCACGCATGTACTTAGTAATTTTATCGAAAACCTCAGATACTGTTGGTTGGATCCTGTTGGTTGTGCACCTTTTTACCAACCAGGTTTGTTGACGACATTATAACGACACAGATCACTCTGGCTATTCATGAAAGAGTCCCACGGATAAAGTGATTGACAAGTGGTCATTTGTGTGTAACTTATCTTTATTTATTTATGATTTGGTTATAAGTAAAACAAAGACCATGTGGGTCAGGCAGTTGAAAGAGTAGGCTACAAATAATTAACTTGTTAAAAGTTAATTAATTATTTGTAAATAATTAATTTACGGCTGCCTATGACAATGATGCTATACTCCATCGTGATGCTTCACATTAAACATCGTAAGATGCCAAATTGGTCAACATGGCCCAACCCTAAAAACCATTCACCAATGCCATTTTTTTACCCACATCAAATTCAATACTGCCCAATTGGGCGGGAAACCTGCTAAGAGGTCCAAATGTATTTACATGTATTTTAATATTGTGTGGAAGGTGTAGGACCAATGAAATCTAGTCCAATCAAAACTTTTGACCCGAGCCTTACAATAGGCTGCCCTACATGCATGTCAAAATATTTAATTGCATATATCTGCACACCTTTTTTGCACATAAAGGATTATGTCATCTGCGTGATCATGGATACAGTTCAGCCAGAGAATGGAAGGCAAACAACCTTCCTTCTTTTTGAAGTTTGAGATTGTAATCAGGAGTTGTATTATGTCAATGTTACATAATGTTTTATAGTGATGTTGTCTAGAGCGCATTCATAAGGTGTGACTTTAGATGGCGAATTGCAGGGTGCGATGTTGACTTTTAGGGTTATTATGCTAACATTAGCATTTCTTAAGATCTCCTATTGCACCTTTAAATGTCATACTTTCACTTACTGTGGTTGAGATGGCTGTTTTCAGTGGACTTGCTGAGAGCTGCAGAGAGGACCTCCTCGAGTTGACTGGGGCTGTATCCCTCCTCACAGGTACAAAGAAAAACTTCATCCTGAAAGCTTTGGTCAGGTGTGGACAGTCTCTTTCTCTTTTCCTCAGACTACTATAGGCTCGGGCGAGCCTCCCTGCCACATGATCTGCCCCAAACACCACCACTCTAAGCAAAGTGGCCCCTGTTGGCCCTTCTTCGTCATCTGTACTCAGAATAGGTCTCCTTCTGTAGCAAACATATTGGAGCTGAGATAGGGGTATTACTGGGAACCCGAAGTCAGAGCTACGTAGATGAACCTGCTGGGGTAGAGAATTGGATCTCTTAGAGCGGACTGCCACCACTAATTCTTTAGCCTCCGGGCTGCCAAGGCTCTTGGCTCGACAGAGAGAGTTGCTGCTGCGAGGTTTAAAGAATCGTGAGATGCGCTTTGAAAGTCGGCCACTGTTTTTGGTCTTAGACGGAGATACTGTGCTTGAACTGTCATCCTCTACATCCTCACAGAAGTCACTGTCTGTCCCCGAAGCTTGAGATGAAGATGAAAGCGTTGACAGGGGAGAACATTCTGAAGAAGCAACTGACAGTGTGGAGAACATGGAGTCTTTAGAGGCCGTGGAGAGAGAGGAGACAGTGGAGAACGTAGAGGCCCGATAGTCAGTGCAAACATCTTCCAAGTCATCATATTCATCATCTTCCACATCAACATTGTCCACATCATCTTCCTCCATGCTCTCAGACGTTTGAGATAATGTCAATTCAGACTCAATGTCTAGAATGTCATTTAAAACATCTAGAAGAAAAAAAAGATGGAAAATCATGACTCAGCGGGCCACTATTGGCTGAAGGACTAACTTCCAAGTCATGACAAATTAAACTAAATCAAACTGACTGGAAATCAATCTTCAATTGTTTATACTTCTGAAATAGGCAAACAAATGTTTGAATGAGGTCAGGGCATAAAAAAAAGAACTGGCTTTCTATGTCCTACCAAAATTATCCTTGTCCCAATGGAAGGTGTAGCATTTTGCTGCTGGAAGGCCGAGCGTCTGAAGAACCCCTAGTGACACAAACACAACAAAATCTCTCCCATTAATCACTAAACCTGTCCAAAGCAAACACACCACTGTTTCACAAATGGAAAAAAAACAGGCCATCAGTTGTATTGCTTTATGTTGGTCATTCATCTTGTTTTGGTTTCTAAGAGTTGGCGCCAGGTAATATGGACTACTGATGCCCAGACAAACAAAAAAGGTAGTACGTTACCAAGCAACAACCATCAAACTCTATAAGACACAGACCATAGGTTTACATGATTCAAAGAGTGTGGATATCCAAATATTTCAAAGGTGTTTAATAGGGAGATTGTTGCTGTAACAGCTTTCATACTTCTGGGAAATATTAATATAGGGGGTTTATTCAGTTCAATCAAAATATTTATGAAATTGTATAATCCAAAAATATAAAACTGTACAAAATTATTTAGGATTTACACTGTTTACAAATCACTGTTTTCAAGTAAAAATGTAAGACTTTTTATGCTTTTTAAAGCACACATTCCAAGGTGGGCTATTTAAAAAATAAAAAACGAATAAATGAATACACAGAATACACTCACATCCATATTTACAGTATATGCTTGTCTGTTACCTTGCTGCTGGCTGTTTTTGACTTTTTAGTGCCATCTTTTGATTACTATGCAGGTTAATGTATGTTCTATTCAGCCATTTTAATTTCTGTCAGCTTTGCCTAAACTGAAATAATTAATAAGCGATTACAACTCAGAATCAATGGTTTATGTCATTTTTTATAATTTGTGGCAAATAGTTGGGTGTAATAGGCAGGACAAACAACATCCAGTCATTTTTTTAACAGAATAAAGACCAGCAGAGCTCTGATTTGCATCAGACGGAGATATATATATATATATATATATATATATATATATATATATATATATATATATATATATATATATATATATATATATTCATTTTCTTGTCCGCTTAGTCCCTTTATTAATCCGGAGTCGCCACAGCGGAACGAACCGCAAACTTATCCAGCAAGTTTTTTACACAGCAGATGCCCTTCCAGCCACAACCCACCTCTGGGAAACATCCACACACACATTCACACACACACTCATACACTACGGACAATTTAGCCTACCAAATTCACCTGTATACCGCATTTTGTTGCCTGGAAAATATATTTTGTATTAATAAATGTGACTTTGACATGCTAAAATGACTTGATTTAGATGTTGTGTTGTCCACAAGCCTCCTCATTTATTTAATTTATTACTGTTTGTGTGTGTTGTGTGTAAACTTGCTTACTGTGCATGAGCAAATTGTCGCATTGCAACTGGTTTTTATTGCACATGACTTTTTTAAGGCCCAAAGTTAAGGATTTACCAAATTTATCTCTGGCCACACCAAAAAGAAATAATTATTTCTTAGCCACACATTTTAAATGTGTCAAAACAAGCAAATGTATGTATAAATGCACTTTTATTCGACAAAACTTTTCTTTTTTTTTAAATTGACATTTAAAAAGATCTATTGTCATGTATCTAAAATATGCACAGTAATCTGTCCTGGCTAAAAGTCCCAGATCAGTGGTTACTACACATAAATGGGGAGTTAATCTCCCATTAAAGCAATGTTATTGTAAAGGATGATAATTAAACTATATTAACAAAAAAAACTGTAAGCAAAAGAAAGCAGGTAAAAACATACCACTAGTGACAAGGGAAAGTGAAAGGATGATCACGTGCCTGTGAATAATTAAAACAAAAGCAGTGACTGCTGCTGCTGCTTACAAAAGGTTTGTTGCTTACATGAGCATGGCTTTTTGTCTAGTCTATTTCAAAGAGAACCGATCGCAACAGTTGCGCTACACGGTTGTTTCGCGCAAATAAACAGGAGCGCGTGCACGCGAGTAATCATTCTCTCATAAGGTATTCACCTGCTTTTGCTCGCGCGAACACAGTTATTTTTGTCAGTCGTGCTGCTTCTCGATTCTAAGATCACATTTGCATGCATACTGGGCCATCCTTATTGTCGAACCCTGCTTTAAGAAAACGACAATGTAAAAATAATTTCCAACCTGCCAAAGTGGCTAGTGGGAGTGGCTGTCTAATCGCCAAAGCTGAAATCTACCCGCATTTGGCGGGTTGGTGGGTGTATGTATATATATATATATATATATATATATATATATATATATATATATATATATATATATATATATATATACATTTTTTATTATATTATATTATACCTTTAATATTACGGCTGAGGTGAGTCTCGTCTCTTGAGCATGGCACTAATTCCCTAACTGCTCCCTGGACACTGCAGCGTTGTGTGTGTGTGTGCACAAATTTCAAGTATGGGTCACCACGTATGCCAAAAATCACAATTTATTTACAGAAGTTTGGTAGGGCACCCTAGTGGGCCTCATCCACATTCTTAAAAATCGCTTATTTACTATACGTAGGGCACAAGTCTGGTAACCAACTTTCTTTTGGTTGCTAGCATTTGTGAGGTGGGCTGACAGTAGAAAGTGAAACTGTACCATCTGACATTTTCCCATTGGAGGATGGTATGCCAAGTTTTTCTCGCAATACCTCCAGGCCACCCTCAACATGCTTTCGAGCTTTAGCGATATCCACCATGGCTGCTGCAGACTCTAATAGGTCACTCACTGAGGACATGATCTGTGCCAACTCATCATCGCTAAGGCACTGAAAAGAAACAAATATAGTCATTTATACTTTTGTGTAACTGCAATTCATACAGAGTTACAAATCGAACATTTAGCTCTAGTTCAAACAAAAGTAAACTGACTTTAACCTCTGAGTAATCACACGTATTCACAGTGCATTTTTTTTTCCAAGCAAAGCTTAATACCAAACTTTAGCCCTTAGTCACTCCCACTCAATCAGTCTATTTCTTCTCCGTTAGCCACCGGCCCACATATGAGTAATTTGTTAACACATCCAGTAATTAATCCCCTCCCCCAAATCAGATCACTTCCTGACACCCACATAGTGATACGCTCATGCCCACATACACACACATAATGCGTGTTAACTTGCACACACTTTTTATTAACTTTAGCTTTAGAGCACATTTTTCTTTTAATAGAGGAAAATCTTGTGCTGTGTTAATGCAGTGTGATGTACCTGTAGAGCACTGTTGATGGTGTGTAGTGGGTATTTTGTACCGAGCACTGACTGATAGCTGTGTTTAATGAGCGTAACACAGCTCTCTCTCTGTGAAACCTCTATGGAACTGAGCTGCTCCGCCACAGACAGGAACTCAGGGGGCACCTCGGTGGGGTTCATCAAGAACACCGTACTGCAGCAGAGAAAACATCAGAACACAGCACTTCAGTTAAGCACAAATGCGCAAACATAAATAAAGACTGATCATATCAGTAATGTGAACAAAACGATTTTGCATTCTTTATTTTCTGGTTGATTGATTTCAATACAACTATAGTAATCTTTAAAATAGATTTTTTTAGAAAATAGAAATATAATTTTAATAAAAAGCATTTTTTTCTATACTTGTTGGACAACAAAACTGTAACTCTGGAAAATTTAGTGGTGGAGCTTTCATGGTTAAATTTGTTCAGCTTGGTGGCCAATCTTCATTGATTGCACAATCCACCAGCAAGAGCAGAGTGGGAAGGTTTAATTAGCAGACTAATAGTACAGTTTTGCTCAATATATTGTAATTTACACAACATTATGGGGGACAAATCAGAGTTCAAAAGAGAACAAATTGTTGGTGTCTGTGACCAAGACCAAGCCACAATATCCATGGTTATGCCAGCATACCACCAAAAAGGATGAATCACATCCAACAGAAGTAACTGCGGACGCAAGAGGAAGATGTCTGAAATGCAAGTACGAGCGCTAACCCGGATTGTATCCAATAATATATAAAACCAAAGTTGCCCACTCACTGCAGAATTAAATGTGCACCTCAAATCTCCTGTTTCTACCAAAACTGTTTGTCGCGAGCTCCACATGGTCAGTATATATGGCCGGGCTGCTATAATCAAACCCTTGGTCAATCGTGCCAATGCCAAACGTCAGTTTCAATGGTGCCAGCAGTGAAAATCTTGGGCTATGGATAATGTGAAACATGTAATGTTTATGAGTCCACCTTCACTGTCACTGCCACATCCGCGAGAGTTACAGTGAAGAGAACCCCCAAGGAAACGCATCACCCAGACTGTTGCATGCCAAGTGAAGCAAGGGGCTGGACCAGTTATGGTTTGGGCTGCAATATCATGGCATTGCCTGGACCCTATACTTGTGCTAAATGGGCACATCACTGCCAAGGACTACCGAACCATTGTAAAAGACCTGATAATAATACACCAATAAACAGAACAAGATTAGTGACAGAGTGGTTTAAAGATTGTAATAGTTTAGTGTGAACATCTCTCATTGCCTGCACAGTGACCAGACCTAAACATTATTGAGCCACTTTGGGGTGTTTTGAAGGAGAGAGTCAGGAAACATTTTCTTCCACTACCATCATGTAGTGACCTGGCCACTATTCTGCAAGAAGAATGACTCTCTGGCCCTCTGGCCACTGTGTAGGACTTGTTACTGTCAATATGTTATAAAAACTTGAATATACCTTTTTATTACATTATTTAATAAAAAATAATTTATTTTATATTTTGCATTTAAAAAACTTCTGAAAAGAAGACAATGGGCTCTATTTTGACGGTCCATGCGCAGAGCGCAAAACGCAGGGCGCAAACACTTTCAGGGCATGTCAGAATGCATTTTTGCTATTTTAAGGACAGGAAAATCTGCTTTGCGCCGTGGCACATGGTCTAAAAGGGTTGAGTTTATTTTCTTAATGAGTTATAGGTGTGTTTTGAGAATAAACCAATCAGAGTCTCATCTCCCATTCCCTTTAAAAGCCAGTTGTTAAAAGTTCAGTTCTAATTTCCAGCTAACAAATTAATGAACAGTAATAACGAAGTGTGCTCAAAATACTGAGTTATTTCCAAATATACCTGCTATCCCCCATATGGTCTAAAACCTGACAGGTGGACAAATCTAAGCTTGTTTTTAATAAAACAAATATAAATATGGATATAATAAATAATACAGCTAATAATAATAACATTATACAAAAGCAAATTGAATGAACTGAAAAAGCCTCCTGAGATGAAGGATTCAAGGCAGTGGTTTTTAAAATTCATATTGCCTAGAAAATAATATGTTTTGTAATATTTTAATTCTTTATATTTATATCCTATACATATCCTTATTATAGCCTTTATATATCCTTAATATTTCATTTATATATATATATATATGTAAAGAAATTTGCGTATTCCACATCTTGTGTATTAAGCAGTGTGTAAGCGAGGCGCACTCTGTGCCGGAGTTTGACCGGGTTTGTTCTGGTCTAAAAAAAAGGCTATTACAGTTTCTCAAAATAGCAACGCACCAAAACACGCCTGCTTTTTTAGAGAATGCCTATGGGCGCACATATGAGCGCAAATGCTATTGCTATTTAAACAGCTTGGCGCAAAATGTCAAAATGACTCTTGCGCCAAGCTGAAACTAGCAAATAACAATTGCGTCATGCCTTGCACTATATTGCGCCGGGTGTACGATAGGTCCCTAGATGTTTCTCTTGTCTAGGAAACGCTTCTTGATTTACAGATTTTTAGATATTTGGACTACAAACAAGAGAAAAACTAAGTAGGAAAAGCATTTTTCCACTCTATTTTGGGAGATATTTTCTGCTATTGTGTCTGGTTTATCAGAGAAATGCTAAAACAAACTGATAATAATAAAAAAACTAAGTTCAGAATATCCAAGAACTGACACAGGAAATGAGGGGTAAAGTTTGCAACCACAAAGGGGTGAGCAATAACTGACACAACAGGATTTCCTCCTACTTCTGTGGAAACACACTCACATGATCTTAGAACGCTGACTGGAGGTGGCAAGGCCTTGTTCCTCTCTTACCAGTCTGTGGTACGAAATCCCTGATACAGGCAAACACACACAAGAACACATAATTTCATCAAGTTACAACATTATGTAACATCAAAATCTTGAATGTACTGACGTTTAAGTATGTTAAGTAATTCCTAAGGAACTGCTTGTGCTCACAAAACTGATCAAAAAGTGAAAAGCTCGCTTTTGACAACAGCTGCAGCGCTTTTCCAAACCACAGAGAGGCAGCATTTCACTGCAGTTGAGCGGTTATTGTAATTATTTAGTGAATTAAGACAATTTTAATGGGCTGTTATTTTATTAATGTGCTCAGCTGTGTGTGCTGGTGATTAAACTAAGTCTTTATTGTGATTACTGATGTGAATGTGGTACCTGGAGCTCGAAGCTCTTGATGCAGTGTGGAGAGCAGGTTACGACACACACTACAGTAGGGCTCAGGCCATGCTAGAAAGCCATGAAACACTTCACATGCCTCTGTCAGAACCTTTTCACTGGATGGACAAAGAGGCATCTGCAAAGAGGAAGAGAGACAGATGTGATTTAGCTTTTTGAATTAGCTCCTTGGAGAATGAATGAATGAAAGAAGTCCCAAAATTTCAGTCTTAACCCTTTGACTGCCCCTCTACCAAAAGATTGAACATGCTTTTATTGTTGTAAATAATGACTGTTAAAGTCATTTAAAGAATTACACACGCAGCATTGTTTGTTTACAAAAAAAAAAACTAAAACATCCTGTTGCACTATTACACTTCATTTTGACTTTATTGTAAAAAACAAAGCAAACAAACAAACAAACAAACAAACAAAAAAAAACAAAGCAAAACAAAACAAAACAAAAAAAAAACATTAAGTATGTTAACTAGCAACATTAGGAGTAAAGAAACGGAATCCACATTTTTTTTTTTTTTGGTGGGATAGTTAAAGGGTTAAAGCAATTTTTATAACAAAGCCTGAAACCAAAGAAAATGAGCTCCTTTTAACTATTTAATTATACGCTGCAAGATAAATAGCAGCAAAACAGTTGAAATAAATAGGGAAAATGTACATGGGTTTCTGAACTTAATTTAGTGAGGCAAAAAACAGTGAATTTAAAAAGTAAATTGTTTTATATTTAAAAAAAGAAAAAAGAAAAAAAAAAGAAAAATTATTCTTTCCAAATTGTAAATCTGAAAGAAAGAAACTAAATGAAACTGAGTAAAATGAATGACTGAACGAATAAATAAATAAATAAATAACTTAATTAATAAATGAACAAATAAAGCAGTGAAGCAGTGAAAAGTCATGGTAAATTTTAAGGTTTTAATGAAGTAACAAAGAAATCCAGTTTTATGCAGTGGAGAAGGCATAATTAAATGCCCATAACTAAATAAATGACTAAACTTAAACATTATATCAAATTAATAAAAAATTTGATAATATAAAAAAATGTTCTTTTACTTTTTATTGACAATTTTCATAATCGCTTTAATAATGTTTTCATGAAAATGTATAACTGAACCTAATTAAAAGTAAAAAAAATTAAAATCACACTAAACACCCAAAACCTACAAAGGTGAATGGAGATATATGGATATTTTCTGATTATCTTTTTAAATGAATTCCAAAACAATCAACTCCAGTATCCATGATGTTTACCTGCAGTAGTGTGGACTCAAACATGAGAGCCAAAGGGGCCACAAGCTCATAATGACACTCCTGCTGAACCTAAAACAGCAGTGAAAACATACACACCATCAACAATTTGCAAACAAACTTTTAAAAAAGTCCTCAATAACATCCTAATTTAAAATTTTATAATTTTGCTTAATTAACACTAAAATTTTAGACTAAAAGTTAAACTGTCAAAGACTGCAGAGCCCACAAGGGGGCATACACTAGAGAAACGTGACTGAAAGTAACACTGCGGGTGCAGTATTCAGCTATGGTGCGCATTCATACAAACATTCTCACCTCTCTGGCTTTTCTGAGAATTTGCTGCAGCAGAATGAGAAAATTATCGGGGTCTCTTTTAATCAGCTCTTCTAGACTCCAGCGGTTCATACACCAGCCCGCTGTACACACACAAAAACATGCATAGAGAAAAACACATGAGAACCTTCATAGTGAAAGTGTTACTTACACCTCAAATTGAAATCTAGTAAACAAGTCTCCTGCTAGTGTGCATGACCTCAAAAAACACTTAATGAGTCACAAATAAAGGGCAAGAATCGATCTGAAAATACACACCTGACAGGAAAGGACTGTTTAATTATCGGACACGTTAACAAGCCCATTATCCTAAAATCTGCACTGCTCATGTCAGGTCAAGGGGTTCCCTGCTCTAAATGGTGATGCGCAGTTTTGGTCTGAGTTCTGAGAAAGAACATATTGCGGTGCACAATTCGAGAGCAACAGATCATATTGGTTTTCGTGACTACGCGTAACCTCAAATCTACAATTTGCAACATGAACTGTGGTGAACTGATGTATATATGGCAACTCCTGCTGTCTTCTTAAAGAGCTGCATTGGCTGATGTCAACAATTTTGTTTTACTAGAAGGACTTTGCAGCTTCCTGCTCTAGTAAAGGTGTCAAATAATGCATTTCCTTTAGAAGGCTTTTTCATAATAACATCTCTCTAAGTATATCAACTTTGTCACATTCTGCAGAGCTCAGACTTTTAACAGCATCATTAGAATTTATGAGTAAAAATACAAAATTACAGGATTAAAAAATAAAAATAAAAACTGTTTCCGCATTTGTAAAACACCAACCAGAGGAAACACACAATTAATACAGAGTATTTATACCCTTGGTGAAATCAAGCAAAGACATGGGTAGGATAATACACGGGAATAATAAAGAACAATAAAGGAAAATGTTTTAAATAGGGCTGGGGGAATTGGATTAAATCAGAATCTCGATAAATTGAACATTTTAACTCGATTACGATTAATGAATGAATATTTTATTTATCTATTTTGTTTTTGCTCCTCTAGTTCATGGACAGGTTTTGTACAGTTAATATGCTCACATATTACAAGGGAAAAAGTTTTGAATGAAGGGTGCATTACTTGATTTTAGAAAAATTCAAGGAAACACACTCTCTACTATCTATGTTTTTTTTATTTTTTTTTAACATAAATGTTGAACAACTGAAACTAAAACACACACTGCCTGAAACGCATCTCTCTATGCCACCCACTCTATGTCATCGCCACTACCAAACCAACATCACAAAATTTGTGATACATGTTGTCATGAAGTGTAAGTACATTTTTTAGGAGGTGCACATGTATGCGAAGGCTGCGCTGGACTGCACATATGTGCAAGGCAGAAGTATAACATCAGAATAATAAAATAAGCATAAATCATAAATAACTGACAGAGCGGGGTCCCATGACTCCACGCACAGCATGGCAAGTAATTGAAAAAATGGACCTGGACATTACTTTTTGATTAATTGCCCAGTCCTATTTAAAAATTATTTAACAAATTTTAAATTCTTTATAACAAAACTAAAAGTAACATTTTCATCAAGTCAATTTATTAAAAATTTATTGACCTGACAGACAGACATTACTTTCTGCGCGCGGGGGTTTTCTTATTAATAATATTTTCTTTTATTTCTGATGGCATATCTCTGTGTGGGTGTGTGTTTTACTCTCCTTAAAAGAGATGTCTAAACATATATAAATACTGTATATTGTGAAATTAGTTCTTGGATTCAGACAAAATAATATTTAGATTTTTGAGATATTACGTTTTACATATATTACACACTGTAAATCCCAATAAGTTAAGGTAACAAACTATTGAAGAATCTGATTGCAGCAAGCCATTTACGTACAAAAACTAACCCTAATGAGTACTGTGAACTTCATCCATTTGAGTAAACAATACAATTTAAGCACAGTAAAACCAAATAAATGAAGAGAACTCAAACCATCTGAGTAGGGTAAAACCCAATAGGTTAAGGCAACTCAAAGTGTAAGGAAACCGATTGCTACAAACCATTTGAGTTAAAAAGCTACTGTGAACTTACTCAATTTAAGTTGAAGTAATGAGGTATTTAATTAACTAATTACCTTCAACCCTGAGTTCAAAACTCTTCTAAAATGAGTAGAATTAACTTTCAGTAAATTTTGAGCTAACTACACTCATTTCACTAGATAAAGCTGACTGTCGGGTTTTACAGTGCAGATAATGCATTTGCTAGCAGACCAAATATGCCCTTTATTTACATCTGCAAAACATGCTCATCTAAAAACCAAAGCGGAAAATGACAAAAGGAGAACACATAAAGAAATTCTACAAAACAGAAGTTAAACATTGAAATGAAAAACAATGACGTTAAGCAAAAGTGAGCCATGAGCAGCAGTGGCCCATCATCAGCTTACCGCTCCAAGACTGTGACAGGTTTTCCGATGGCCGGAGTCCATCGAGGCATCTGTCCAGAGCATGCTGGATCCGGTCCTCTGTGCACGATGTGTGCTGCATCTTCACTGGAACTTTAAAAAAAAACATCTGAGGTTATCTAAAGAAAAAGAAATGACCGAACACACTGGCTCCCATCTGATCTTAATTCTTGATAAATTTGTTACCAAAAAAGTATTATGTATGGCATGGGAACTACTTGCTTAAATTTAAATGGAAAATCAAATAAGTCAAAGAAAAATGCTTTCTAATGCAGTTTCAGCCTCTACATTCCGTTTGTGTAACCAGAATGAAGTAGTGAAGAGCGTCAATAAAATGTCTATCATTCCAGGGAATGGCATCTACATAAACAAACGCACGCACATCTGCCTGTCTCCTACCAGGGAAGTAAACATGCAGCATCCTTTGCATATCTGTAAATGATAAAGGGATTTAGGAAAATGTTCTACCCGGTGTCGGAGAATTTCTAGGGAATATCATGTTTAGGGATAATTAAGGGGATTGTACTACTGTTGTTTTCCTTCCTGGTAACATATAAAGTTCCTGCCATTTACTGCTGTGCACCTGCCATCTAGAAATAAACACCGCCACATATACTATACTGTACATAGTCTGGGAACAGACAGCCCAGAAAGACATGTTGATAAAAGAAAACAAATAAAACCTCAACCTGATGCAGATGGTTTACACATGATGCAAGCTGCAATATCCAAATGATCGGGGGAACTATATTAGGAGAGTAAACTTATTATATATAAACAAGGCACAAACAGATAACTCCCTTTTCAACAGACTAATTTCCCTAAATGCAAAGATCAAAATACGGGGGATTTTTAAATTTCATTTTATCTCCAAGTGAGTCACTGGTCAATGAAAGTTTCGAATGTGCTATAACTTTACAAGTTCAGAAAAATGTTTGAAGGTTGGCTGACATGGATGTTTTTTAAAGTGCAGAAGTGACAGAGATATTGATAAAATCATTACGACTATACAGCTTTTAAAGGTTGTTCCACTGCTGAATTTCCTTGACAACTGCAAGTTTTAATAATAATTTAACTTATCTTTATAAGTTACCCATATTTCAGGTGATAATTTACCCAAAAAATAAACTTTACTCAAGATTTACTCTACCTCAAGTGGTTCCAGTGAGTACCTTTCTACTGTTGAACACTAGAAATGATCATTTGTAGTAAGCTGAAAACTTGTAAACATCGACTTCTCCACAGAACAACAAACAAATATTATAGAAAGTCAATAGGTTTTCAGTTTTCTTCAAAATATCTCCTTTTGTGTTCAACAAAAGAAAGTCAAAAAGTTTTGGAACATGTAAGGGGTGAGTAAACCTCTAGATTAAAAAAAAACTGAACTATCCCTTTAAGCTAAATTTTATTTCTTTTTTATTACACAAGATTTAACTTGAATCAGTCAGTTTAATGTAAAGTAAATTTTGTGACCAAAATCTTTTACAAATGTTTGTACATTTTGTAATGTAAAGGGTAAGTAAGTGCAAACAGGGCAACAATTGAAAAAAACTATTATAATTTGTGATCTAAATACAAAATTAATGAGTTCTAAGATTCGGTAAAACCTCCAGAGACTTAAATTCTAACAGAAATTGGATAACCTACGAATGCATTGGTTTGTTTTTTCTATGCATTTACTCAGTATTTCAAGTTGTGATGACTTAGATGTTGCTTTACCTAACGATTTTGTATTGTATTGTGTTAGTATGGCAAATAATGTGCTAAAGGCACATAAAATATCCATAAATCTCTTCCCATATTCAGCTCTGACTCTTCCAATATAACACGTCTTTATTTAATAACAAGACATTAATTTAATAATTTATTGGGGTAAAAAAAAAACACAGAAGAGGTATCTATGCACATTACCTATACACATCTATGATTACAATTACTCACATTGGACACAAAGTATTGGGATGAAAACAATTCAGGATTTAAGGTAATTATATCAGTGCATCAGCCTGAACGTAAAATAAATGTGGCTCATATCAGATACCTGTGTTGTTATGTTAGTATATGACTCTCAAAACTTCCCTAATGTCAAAACAAAAACAAAAATCCCCACAAACCAAGAGATATTAACACTGAATCATTAACCTCAAAGCTCAAGCCACAACTACTAAAGATGATAGACTAGAGTAAAGCTTTTCTTGGTTTGCTTCGCTTCTCATAAACACTTACCACTAAACATAGTTCAGATGGCTTGAACACGCAAGGCGCGCGCTGCCCATCGAGCGTCATGCGTCATAAAGCGAATTTGCATAAATTGATAAGCGCGTCACCATCAGAGCATCGTCGATTCATCTGTTGCTTGTTTAACAGCCACAAACTGTTAAACAAGGGAATCCAAAGGTCGAGGTACATTTTATTATGAAACAAAACGTCGCTGTTGATAAATGTTTATGCTAAATGGCTAGCCTAAATCATCATTAAACATATACAATTTACGATTGCACTTGTTTATTTTACGTTTAGAAAATGAGGGGGTTTTAAAAACAATGACAATAAGTTAATTATTTAAATCAAGCTTTTTTTAAATAATCAATTTTACATACTTAAAATATTAACAAAAGTTTTAAAATAAAATGCACCGTGGTTTGTGTGTGTGTGTGTTATAGCCTCTGAAGGTCAGAGACAGTCAAAATCACGGGAGTATAGCCTATCTGTTAACAAAGAGACCTTAAGAAAACTAGAACTTTATTATAAATAGATTTAGATGATTTCTTATCTATTAATGTCAGGGGATTTCTTTTTGGATCTAAAGGGATGTTAGGTGCTGTGTTTGTCCATGCGTTGCTAAAAATTCAATCATGATGCAATTTCCATTTTTATTTTCAATTTTTTTTCACATTTCAATGTGGTCTCTGAGGGGAATTTGCTGAGGTTAACTCCAGGGAAATCAAAAGGATACACAAAACCCACATGTTCATCTGTCAGTCATTAAGAAACACAAGAAAAACTCAAAAAAACTCCAAGTCAAGTACAGAGAGATACAAAAAAATGAAACTTAAAGTACATATAGTAAACAGTTTGAGGTTTTCCTTAAACATGTGTTAACGTTGGTTACTCAATAGGCTGGTGAGCAATGTATTGGGAACAGCTTAATATTAGCCCTATAATGACCTTATGGCGCTCTATTGTTGCCTTGCCAAGCTGCCTGGAAGGAACTAATTCATCACTGAACTTATGATTGCGGTTTGCATTAAGTGAATAAAAAGCTGCTTTGTGTCGCATGTGCTGTTTGCATTTGATTGATTTTCATTGACTAGTTTCATAGGAAATGGCACATGCAGATGCAAGTGCATTAAATACTAATTTAGGTAAAATGTAGATTTAAAAAAAAAAATGTTTTATTAATGCGTAAATTATTATAATCTCTATGTTTTTGTATACAGAAACATAATTCCAGTCATGCATAATGGAAATAAATGTTTGAAGTGTATGTCTTTTTACTCCACCTTGACTTAGTGAACTGAAACAAAAGACTAATATATATATATATATATATATATATATATATATATATATATATATATATATATATATATATATATATATACATATATATATATATATATATATATATACATATATATATATATATATATATATATATATATATATATATATATATATATATATATATATATATACACACACACATACACACACACACACACACACACAGTTGACGTCAGAATTATTAGCCCCCTTTTTTGATTTTTTTCTTCTTTTTTAAATATTTTCCAAATGATTTTTAACAGAGCAAGGAAATTTTCAAAGTTTGTCTGATAATATTTTTTCTTCTGGAAAAAGTGGTATTTGTTTTACTTTGGCTAGAATAAAAACAGTTATTAATTTTTTTTAAAACATTTTGGGACAAAATTATTAACCCCTTTTAGCTATTTTTTTAAAACCATTGTTTTACAATAACTTGCCTAATTACCCTAATCTGCATAGTTCACCTAATTAACCTAGTTAAGCCTTTAAATGTCACTTTAAGGTGTATAGAAGTGTCTTGAAAAATATTAAGTAAAATATTATTTACTGTCATCATGGCAAAGATAAAATAAATCAGTTATTAGAAATAAGTTTTAAAAACTCTTATGCTTAGAAATGTGCTGAAACAATCTTCCATCCATTAAACAGAAATTGGGGAAAAAATAAACAGAGGCGCAAATAATTCAGGGGGGCTAATAATTCTGACTTCAACTGTATATATATATGTAAATGTATATATATATATATATATATATATATATATATATATATATATATATATATATATATATATATATATATATATATATATATATAATTAACTTTTCTTTACTGCCAAACCCCCAAGTTTGATATTTAAATAAATATATTAAATGTTTGTTATAGATTGCTGGTTCCTAATATTTCCCATAAAATAAGTTATACTATTTAAACTAAGCCACTTGATTTATTAACTTTTTTATATGCTTTTGTTTATTATCATAGCAATTTCTATCTAGCCATTGATTCTAGAATTTTGTCATCTAAATACCATCGTTTAAGCCATCATTGTGGCCCTGTGGTTGAGAAGCATTGTTTAGATCCGGTTTGCATCAATGGTCTGATAAATGGCATAATAAAGGATTAAAGTGGAGCAAAACAGCTGTCAGTCGGTCAGATGCCTATAGTCCTTTGTTCGTTTTGCAACCTCTGAAAATGTGGAAGTGACCTTGTTGACACGTAAAAGGATGTGTTCACATCCTCTTATGCGAGAGGATGATTTCATCTGGGCAACAAAACACAATCCCAACAAACTTCCTATGTTAAGCAAAGAGATATGAGGGGTGTACAGATTATGAACAAGATGAGTGAAACTTTAGTCTTTGCTTGAAGTACATTATCCTGAGTCAGCTATCTTGCAAAATTTGGATTTAACTTTTTATTTTACAAATAACTAGAGCAGGAAATGCTTTTTTTTCCATTTTACACATTACCTGAGTAAACAAAACAACACAATGTTCAGAGGATTGGATCTTTTGTTTACAAAGACAATTCTATTTCAGTTTGTCTCACTTTTTTCAACTTCAAATGTTTCTTTGTAATTAATTGTGAAATTTACACAAGCTTTCTGAATGAAAACTGATTCTACACCTTTTACTTTTCAGTATAAAGAACAATTACACATCATTGGCAAGATGACAGGAACAGTATAAGGTAATGCATTATTTAGATTATTTAAATATGATTTCAAGAGTTCCCTCTTAGATATGCTTGGCACTTATAGCAGGTTTGGCATGCTGTCCCGGGAGAGAACCCTGAGCTTAGAGATATTTGAGCCCAGGGCTCCCGCCCGGTCTAGAAGCATATCAGGAGAACCGAGATCAGGTAGGTCTCGATCGCTCCCCCTTTAGAAGGGGAGAAAAAGGAGGAGATGGGGTGGAAGGGGGGATTCTTTCAAAACGAAGTGCAATAAGGAGAAAGTGATCCATTTATATTAAGCTAAGATCATTCTGATTGGATTATTACTGATTACGGATGAGTGGCCAGCGGTGCACAATCATATCACGTGCTCCTCTCAAAATTAGTTTATGAAACTTCACTTAAACACCATTAAACATTCTATTGACTGATTATTTACACAACACTGCTGCACTGAAAAATGAAAACAAATATGAACAGACAATAAAAGGTCAAAATCCACATTTTGAATTCATTCACTCATTTTCCTTCAGCTTAGTCCCTTATTTATCCCGGGTCACCACAGTGGAATGAACTTCCAACTATTGAATGAGCGTATGTTTTCATGCAGGGGATGCCCTTCCAGCCGCAACTCAATACTGGGAAACACTAATCGACTCTCGCTTTCACACACACAAACACCACGGCCAATTTTGTTTACCGAATTACTTATAGCGCATGTCTTTGGATTGTGGAGGGAACCAGAACATCCTGAGGAAACCCACGCAAACACCTGGAGAACATGCAAACTCCACACAGAAACGCCAACTGGCCCAGTCGGGATGCAAACCAGTTGTAAGGCGACAGTGCTAACCTCTGAGCCACCATGCCACCCCACATTTTGAATTATTTTATGTAAAACAAATGATGTTCCCGGAGATGGGTTGCAGTTGGATTAGTTGGCGGTTCATTCCGCTGTGGCAACCCCGAATTAATAAAGAGACTAAGCTGAAAAGAAAATGAATGAATAAAAACAAGTAATGGAAATGGCAACTTTGAATTATAATATCTGAATTCACATCACTATCAGACTAAAAAGCAGAAACAATACTATACTGCTTAAATGCAGTCTTTGAGTCTACCATGGTTTTAGGCCTAGTCCTCAAGTACATATTTATTTTTATTTCGTCATTTAAAACAATCTTTTTTTTTAATTACTGGTTCCTGTAAGTGCACAGACTCACCTCATGTAAACAAAAGAGATAGCAGCACACAGCGCACATTCTAACATCAGAGCCAAAATGCTTATACTGTAATACTGCAAGCAGAGTTTCTGAAAATCTTTACCTTCACAGGAGTTCTGCTTTACCGACTTGATGCTTTGATTGTGGGGACGAACAGGCAAACCACATAAAAACTAGCTGTCTTGAAATTAGACAGTGTGGATTTAGTTTTGTACTCACAGATGCCTGTAGATTAAACCCGTAATAAGCATTTATGCAGACAAATATGGGATAGCTTGCGCTTTGAAATTTTTTGTCAATAGTGTACAGTTTAAGCCTCCCTAAAGCAGCATTGAATTGTAAATGACTGGTCAAAAAACTGCAACTGCCAATTATTATTGTCTGCTTATTTTCTGTTGACGTACAATTTTATGTATTGTATAGGGGAAAGCGGGGATAAATGTGACAGCAAATTCCTCTAAGCCCTGATTTGTTTTCCATTTATTTACAGTGTCTCTTGGATTTTAAGTGCAGTAAGTAAATTACTTCAGTGGTATTTATTTTTTTTCTTAACCACAAGTTGTGTCTCATATGTCACAGTTATCATCAATCTACAGATTATTTTTTATGCTATTGCACGTACATTTTAAAAGTGCAATGAATATTAAAGGCAATAGCACTTGTTGGGATAAAAGTAACACTGTTACTGTTACTAATTTTATATCACCGTTGCTAAGAGCCAGTTGTTTTTCACTTCCATATTGCATGCAGTGTTTTTGTTTAGATGTTTTATAAATATATTATACATTAAAATGAAAATATTTTTTGCAAATATAAAATAGTTCAAAATATGTTTGCAGTCAACATATTATCAATGCCATAGTCAGCTATGTTTACTATAAACAAAAGGAAGCCAGTAAATCCATCATTTATTGTTGGGTTACTTTTGACACTGTCTGCTATTTTTGTCCTTAGTGAAATTATTTTGAAGTTGTTTAACATTAGTACAGAATACCACTTGATATTGATAGACCACAGCTGTGAGTTAGTAACCATAGCAAAAACAAATTTCTGTCCAAAACATTATCTTTTTTTATCCCTGCTTCCCCCTACTTTTAAATGCACTGTACTTACTGTATAGTCAATTTAAAAAGTAGACCACTGAAACAAAATACATCAACAACGAACACCCTCTAAAGCAGGGATGACAAACTCAATTCCTGGAGGGTCGCAGCCCTGCACGGTTTAGTTCCAACCCTGCTCCAACACACTTACCTGTAGGTTTCAAACAAGCCTGAAGGACTCCATTGGTTTGATCAGATGTGTTTATTTAGGGTTGGAACTAAATTCTGCAGGGCTGTGCCCCTCAAGGAATTTAGTTTAACTTCCCTGCTATAAAGCCTTATCGTAACAGTATGTCTAATAAGATCCTCAGTTTATCTAAGCTGATTCAAGATCCCATTGTGACCCAGCATGAAGGTTCACCTCAGCTCCTTCTCCTGATCATATTTCCAACAGCCCTGTACAGGAAGATTGCTCCCGAGCTTTGCCGAGGAAACAGGTGTTGCTCCATTGTTGTGGTGCGATCGGCCGCAGTGATAGACTCCCACACCACGAGGGGGTCGACGCTCATTGTGTGGAGTCTCTGATTGATGGGGACCAATATCCCCCATGCGCCTTCTCCTGTGAGCCCGGAGTCTTCTCATTCACATCCCTCCCTCTAGTAACAATACGACCAAACTCCCCCTGCCGCGATCGTTTTAGGAAATAACAGCAGTCAAACAATAGTGACAACATTCAACGGTAAGTGCTTCCTTTTATATGCTGCTGCCAGTGCCGACACAGTGGCCCAGTTAAGCAGATACAGGGATCTATCACAGAGCAATATTTACCAGAACCAGGATGCTGATTTGCTCCCGTCTGGGCGGAAATGAGGAACTCTATTCTTTCCTTTTAGCCTCTATTGGTACCTGTGGGAACTGTACGCTCAACTCAGTGTCAGTGTATGGGTTGTGTAAAACAGTGAACTGAAAGGTACTGTTTTTTTGTACTTAATGAAATGAGGAAACAAGTAAAATCATATGAAATAAATAAATAAATTACTTATTTTGAATAATAGATTTTTTTTTTTAATATTAGGTTTTTCTTGTTTTTTAAGGATTTTCAACAGATTGTCAAGCCCTGGAAGAGTTTAGTTTAGAAGCAGGGCAGGCACTGTTTTTTACCCAGTGTCATTTCTGCAATGTGTTATCAAGTGTGCAATAGATACTTACAAACCAACAGCCAATCACATGCAATACCGTATAGACATAGGCAAACTAAGTGATTACAGCAAGGACATTAAAAATATCTGTAAACCATTTAGGAAAGGGACACAAATAATTCAGCTTATGTTGTACTTTTAATTAACCCCTATGATTCAACTATGCAACAAAACACAGCAGACTCAAATTTATGAGAAGCAGAGAAGAGAACAGAAACCCTGAATGTAGCCACTGTAGACATTACTGTCCAACAACCAGGTAGCATGTTATTATTGCTAACATTGTAGAGTTTTTGCAGACAAGGTTACATAAAAAGATACATTAGGAGTTCATATAAAATACTGCAGTGTTTTTGAACCCTACTGTAGTAAAAAAATGGATTATATTGTACAAATTAGAGTATTTACAACAAAAGGATGCTACATCTTCATGTAGCATCAAATATTGTGACATGATACGCTGTTGTAAATACTGTTTACACTACTAAAGTCCCTTTAAGACAAGTAATTTTACTCGGCGGCCGTCTTTGAAACGCCTCTCGGTCAGTATGCTTGGGCCTTCTTTCTGAATGGGAAAACATCAAATTCTCCAAAACTGCTTGCCAAGCTTATGATTAAATTTCATTTTTGGAGTAACCAGTGGTGTAAAGTAACTAATTACAAATACTCAAATTACTGTAATTAATTACTTTTTCTCAGAAATTGTAATTTACTGAGTAGTTTTAAAAATGTGTACTTTTACTCTCACTTGAGTACATTTTTAGTGCAGTACCTGTACTTTTACTCTCACTACTTTCCTTCAACCCGCAGTCACTTTATTTTTTCTTGTCTATGGGAATTAGAAGAATCAGTCCTGTAATTCATGTCCAATCAAATCATACATAGAAGGTAAATCACATCATAATGAACTACTTTAAGACATGTGCACTTTACATTGCACCAAACTGTTTGGAAGCATTAAGTGTCATAGAAGATTTTTTAAATATTTACACGCATTGACCCAGAGACCGTTTCGATCAGGGATGCCCAAACCCAGGCTGTTTCTTGATTCCAAGAATGTAAAGAACGGACTTGCGTTCTTGTGGAGACCCGTCTTGCCAGGTGTCCTTGGAAGAACGAACATGGGAGACCGCGAGGGCAGAGAACGCGTTCTTTGAGAAATGAGATGCTGCATTCTTCCTAATGGTCACATGACCTTCACGTGTTTTAAATGGTAAATTATTTAAACATTACCGCATTCATACAAATATTTGTTTTCCCCCTTTTAAAAAGATTTACTGTGCATAAAAAATATATATATATTAATATACTCTGCACAATATAAATAAAACTGATTTTAATACGAATTTCAGCAAACAAATACCCTTAATGTCTTTATTCCTTTATTAAGATGTCCATGGTAATGTTTACTTTCACTGTTTCATTTAGGGAAACTCCTGAGGTAAATAAGTTAAATCGCTGAACTTTAATAATAAATCTAAATAAAATGCTGCACTTCCCACCTCCAGTCACAATGACTTCTGGGAATTCTAGAGCGAGATCGGCGCTCAAGTCTGCATCGGTGCGTCCTCGATATCAAGATTACATCTGGGAAGTTTCACGCATCCTCTGTTCTTGCGATCTTCAGTATTGGAACTGAACTTTGGCAGCTTATGATGACGGTACACGAGAACACAAGAAAGCAAGACCGCTGAAAAACGCATACTGAGAAACAGACACATTCCTGGAAGGCCGATGTCCTGCAGATTTTAGCTCCAACTTGCCTCAACACACCTGAACGGATGTTTCTAGACAGCCTAGTATGAGATTGATTAGCTAGCCCGGGAGTGTTTAATTGGGATTGGAACTAGACTTTGCAGGACACCGGCCCTCCAGGACAGGGCACCCCTGGTTTAGATGCATGTCACTGATGAGAAGATGATGGATATTTACTGTATGATGAACAAAATGGCCTTAAACACCCACCAGGCACAAGACGTCAACATGCCGTCAGATTGAAATTGTTTTTGGGTTTACATCAGTACTCAACGTCAGCCCGATGTCACTGTCCAACGTCCAACCTAAAACCAACCAAATATCAACGTCTAATGATGTTACAGCTTGACGTTGTGTCGACGTTACCAGCATGACATCTATCAGACGTTGAATTTTGGTTGCCATAACTGATAAATAAATGTCAGTATTTGACATCAATAGGATGGTGGTTTAAGATGTTGGCTCGACATTGGATTTTGGTCACTTTCTAACAACCTAAAATCAACCAAATATCAACATTATTTGATGTAATTATTGGACATCAAAATAGTGTTGTCCTTAAACGCTGGCTAGACATTGAATTTTGGTCCCCTGATATCACAACCTAAATCTAACCTAATATTATCTTCTAATGATGTTGTGTGCCTGCTGGGCAGTAACTAAATGCACTACAGAATGTTAGGCTTACAAACACACATCCACAAATTACATGTAAATGCATCTACTTTTAACAGCATAATACTCACTACCCACTACTCATGAGTACTTTTAAAAGGGCTACTTTTTTCTTCTACTTTGAGTAATATTTACAACAGGTACTTTTACACTACTCACGCTACATTTTTAGGCAAGTAATGGTACTTTTACCAATAACCAATAAAACTAAACAAATGTCCCATAAGTTTCATCTTTAAATGTTTGAATTATACAAAATCTGCAGAAACTCACGTCTGGTCTAAGCCCCTCCTCTAGAGTATTGTCAGTCTATACAGATCGATTATTGGCTTTTGTACTAGAGGGCGGAATTTATTCGCCATATAGCGATCGGCGATTGGCTCTTGTACTAGAAGGCGGGCTTTATTAGCCATATTGACCGTTACACTTTTCTCCATTCAAAACAAACGAGTGACATGTCTTGTGTATTCTATATACCATTTTGACGAATGTAAACAAAAACAATGGTCCCAGCGTATTTACTGTTTCACATTTTTACTTTTTGTAACTTCTGAGAATCTAAAAGGAGCCACATATTGATAAATAATGTTATGATGGCTGTTTTAACACTGAGATATGATTGAATTGCCTCTTGTTACAGTTATGAAATAGTTTGATAACAAGGAAGAAATGTTCATGGACCAGTGACATCACCACATTGAAGTGGTATATAGCAGGGGTATCTAAACTCGATCCTGGAGGGCTGGTGACCTGCATAGATTACAGACTAGCCTGGAAGTTTTAGTATACCTAGAAAGAGCGTGATTAGCTGGTTTATATGTGTTTAATTGGGGTTGAAGCTAAAATATGCAGGACACCGGCCCTCCAGGACCGAGTTTGGGCACCCCTGGTTTATAGTCTTTGACTATACTGTTATATAGCTTGTGTAGCTTTTAGCTCTGTAAATTGTGGTGTATACACTGTAAAAAAATGTGGTTTATTTCCGGCTTAATTTAACGTCTGTTATTTTACTTTTTTGTCGGTACCCCAGCTGCCGGAAATAAACCATAAAATTACACATTTTTTTACAGTGTATATTGTAGAAAATGGTATAAAGTACATTATTAATTAAGGTACTCTACAATAATTGAGATATTTTAGTTTATGTTATATTTGAATCATACTATATGAGCCATACTACATGAGTGTAATTTCCAGTCGAGTCCGGGGGGTTGTCCACCCTCCTGTAATTTAAAGAACATTATGTTCTGCTCGGAACTGTTAATAACCTCAGAATTATAATATTTATAGTACCGGAATGAATCTGCAGCGCTCAGGTTGTACAAGACCACATTGCAAAAGTCACAGCTATCTGAAAATTAGTGGAGTGTTTTTCTCCTAGTCTCCTAGTACAACATGGCGTGAATATACTTTATATATAAACCGTCATTTCAGGGTTCAGTGGGAAAATTGTTAGTAGTGACATTTTATATTATTTGGTTGGTGAAGTTTTGGTGAAGAGACACATTAATTGCTGTTGGTAATATAAAATTCTGCATTCATGCCATGCCATAATGACTATAATAAACCATTTGATATGACAAATAGAGTGTTTTACTCTGAATTGTTTGTCTGAAATCATATGATACAGGATGGAGTTCTCAGAAAATTCACATTTGATTGCTTAAAAAAAATATGCAAATAAAGACATTAACCCAACATTTGGGTATGCACAATGTGAAATTAATAAATTTTTAGCATTAGGTGTATGATAAGAAGCCCATTCCATTTTACCCAGGGTTTAGAATAATTAAAATATTGTTGATTACTTAAACTATTTCTCATGTATAGAGCTTACTTATTTAACTCACTTACATTTTAAAGTATGCTATATATACACTTTTATTATAAATCATAGAGATGAAAGTAAATGTTCACTTTCAATCGGAACTAGTTCAGTGGTTTTTCTGTCTGTCGGGTAAATACACGAACATCCCTGGATTGTGAAAGATACAAGTGTCCTTTTAAAAATGCAATACTGTACATACTTTGAACACACAATCTGTTGTTCTGAATTCTGTTTTACACAAATTCTCAGTGTCTATCCAATTGTGAATGACCAGTATGACTGAGTAGAATGCATGGCGAATATTTGTTTCTATATATACATTATAGGTAAATAAGAGTGTCGTTGGATTAGACTAAATAAAGCCCAGGCTAAATTTGGAAAGGAATATATTTTGTGCATGGCAGGTGCAAAGAGCTCACAGGTTTAAACAGTAAGAAATATAAAAAATTGATAGAGAAGATATAAACCCTGCTGTCGTACAAACAGGAAGAGGTTTAACACAAAACAACTTTACTGTTTCTTTCATGCGAGACATAACCAACGCCTAGTCGGATTCTAAAGGAGTCACTTTCACTTCAAATTATGACTCAAACCTAACGAATTCTGTACAGAGGAGCTGGCTGATGGAAAAAAAAAACATTCTGCATGTGACAGCCATTTAAACTGACAAAACTGTAATATATTCTGAATATGGTTGGTACAATCTAATGAAATTTGAATATGATTGTGAGAATCAAGGCATTTTTGAAACACTTTATATATTAAATCATACACTGTAAAACCCAAGTCAACTTTATTAAATGATATGAGTGTTAACTCATTACTTCAACTTAAATGGAGTAAGTACACAGTACTCATATAGATTAGTTTTTCAACTCTTCATTTTATGTGTTTTACTGTGCTCAAAATTGCTTCGTTTATTCAAATGAATTAAGTTCACAGTTCTCATTAGGATTATATTTTTAACTTAAATAGTTTGTTGCAATCCGTTTTCTCAATTGGTTTGAGTTACCTTAACGTATTGGGTTTTACAGAGTACATACAGTATATACAGTTGAAATCAGAATTATTAGCCCCCCTGTTTATATTTTTCCCCAATTTTTGTTTAACGGAGAGAAGATTTTTTCAACACATTTCTAAACATAATAGTTTTAATAACTCATTTCTAATGACTGATTTATTTTATCTTTGCCATGATGACAGTAAATAATATTGGACTAGATATTTTTTAAGACACTTCTATACAGCTTAAAGTGACATTTAAAGGCTTAACTAGGTTAACTATAGGCAGATTAGAGTAATTAGGCAAGTTATTGTATAACGATGGTTTGTTCTGTAGACTAGCAAAAACAAATATAGCTTAAAAAGGCTAATAATTTTGACCTTAAAATGTTTAAAAAATAAATGCTTTTATTAAAAGAAGATATGTTATCAGACATAATGTGAAAATGCTCTGTTTGAAAAGAATTCAAAGGGGGGGCTAAAATTTCTGACTTCAAATGTATATGACAATGACATTTTATTGGTTGAACACATTGTTGAAACCAATTACCATCACCACCGAAGTGTTCATACAGTTTCATTTCCAGTCTCAAGTTTTGCAATCTCTGTCCTTTGACTTTAAAAGACTTTGCATTAACTGTATTTTGGTCAATGGTCTATTTTTAAGTGTCATTCCACTTAAGCTGTATTAAGCAATTGCAACTTACACTTGCATCAATTACACATGTGATTTTGTAAAATTATGCATACTTTAAAGTACCCCACCATCTAGTGTTGTGAATATAATATAGTTTGACACTTCTAACTTACTGATGAGCAAGCACTACACACACACACACACACACACACACACACACACACACACACACACACACACACACACACACATATATATATATATATATATATATATATATATATATATATATATATATATATATATATATATATATATATATATATATATTCATTCATTTTCTTCTCGGCTTAGTCCCTTTATTATCGCTACAGTGGAATGAACCGCCAACTTATCCAGCACATTTTTTACGCAGCAGATGCCCTTCCAGCCGCAACCCTTCTCTGGGAAAATATATATAACACATGCATAAGGAAGTTTGTTATTTATATATATATATATATATATATATATATATATATATATATATATATATATATATATATATATATATATATATATATATATATATATATATATATATATATATATATATATATATATATAAAACAAACTTCCTTATGCATGTGTTTCTGTTGAATACTATTGTGCATGAAAAGGAGAAGCTCTAAAGCTGTTCTATCACACTTGTTCCTGCAGTCAAGCAAAACACTGAAGGCCAGTTCTTGCAAAATAAGCATGACCTTTTTTCATATGCTATGGGGATAATGAAAATAAATACATCATTTGAATATTCTAGACAACATTAAATGGAATCCTATTTTGCAAGTAAAAAGACTTATAAATTTAGACACCAGAATTAGTTGGAAAAATGTTTGCATTTCATGAATTAATAAGTGCATCAAATATGAATGATTGACTTGTGAATTCACCAGTGCATAAAGCTCCAACAGAATCTAAATCATGTGATGGAACATGGTGTTTATTTGACTGCATTTAACAACCAAACTCCACTTAAAACTGCAGACTTTATAATGTATAAATACATATGTACAATATGTATGTCAAGAAGAAAATATATTTAATGGCCTGTCACACCTTGTCATGCACTGTACTGGATATCACACCATTACCTTCTGTGTAAATACTAGAAAGGTTTCTGTAAGTCTGCTACGTGAACGTGATAAGATCTTAGACTTCACCACTGTTTTACATCTGACCGTTTACTACAGAGGAAGACAGAAAATGGCTATTGCTTTCTCCATGTACTGCAGTACAGTATATTTTACTCATATTTGTTTTTAATCTACAAATACATACTAGTTTCATAAGATTTACAAAATTAGGTTTTGCTGGTTCCCTTTAGACATTCTATTTACTTTAATAACTTTACAGCTACATGACAACTAGTGTCTATCTGACTATGTGGTTAATATCGACTTACAGTTTCTGTTCTGCTAACTGATTAAAAAATACATTTGCAAGTTCATGCAAACTTATTCTATTAACCTCTGATAACTTAACAAAACAGCCTTCTAGTACTCTAACAAAAATTCTTAAGTGGACCATCAAAGTAAAGATTAATCCAAATTTTAAACTCAGTCGAATACAATAATGTAAATTAACACAAACACACACAAATACTGATGTATACTGCAAATTGCACAACTGTGCTGTTCTACTACATTCATATACTATAAGTGAATAGCATTTAACAGGCTATGATTATAAAAAGGTATCCTGCATGCATCACTGCACAAAACCAGTGAATAGTAAAGTTTCCTCCTTTCATCTACAGCTATGAACATTTATAATCTTAAAACTCATTTTTCTAGCATATTGAAACTCTGGAGTTCTTCAAAACATCTTCGAAAAGTGTTTTCTTCCTAATATTGGCTTGCAAATCAATGACAGGCTTGAATTCAACTGCACATTTTGTTCACCTAGGTAAAGTTGTAATTCTGTAGTTTAATTATTTTCCTGTGCTACAGAAAATAATTGTGATATGGGAATTCACAACAGCCATGACTTACCTGGTGTTGTTAGCCTCTCCCCATGATGTCTTTGCCTTTTATCAGAGTGCGCAGTGAGACAGAACCGATGTCCTTGCCGTGTAATCCAGCACTTCTGATGAAAAGAGGCTGAAATGTTAGCACATGCTTCAGCATCAGGTGAAATCAGCCTATAGACACGCTGAACAAACGGCTACAACAACAGGAGCAGGAGTTTTTAGCACTTCTGCTGCGCTTTACTGTGACTAAACAGGAACTCAGAATGAGAAGGTGCAGAAAAACCAAAGAGGAAGACAGTGGGAGGAGGTTTGACACACACTCAGGCTTTGTTCTTTCATATATGCTTTAGTTTTATTAATGCCAAGGATGGCAACTTGCCATAAATGGCAAGCTTATCTTAGAAATTACTGCCTTTTGAAATTACTGCACAATAAATCTATCTAGGCATATATTTACAGTACAGGTATGTGCCAGAGAATTTGAATATCGAGGGAAAGTCCATTTATTTCAATAATTAGTTTCAAAAAGTGAAACCTGTATGTTATATAAGGCTCCCTATGTCACAGTCTAGTCAGATAATCAAAATATAATAATATAAAATTATTTTGAACAATTTTTGTATTATATATTATATTATATTATAAATGCAAATCTTTTTATTAGGTTATAATATGTAAATCAGAGATGAATTCTAGAGGGCCACTGTCCTGCTGAGTTCAGGGTTGTGGCTCAAAGGGAGACAGCTGTGGCTAAAAGTTACTTTTTCCCCATTTTAGTTACTAAGCTATTAAATGTTGCGTTTTATTAACGTCTGTACCTACCTCAACCTTAAACCTACCCCTCAAAGTAATGTAAAAATAAAAGTAATGTTGTACAGTGTCACAAAATGTTATGTTATTTAGGTCCCTTTATACCTTCTAGACTTTACCAAAGTTTAGCTCCAACCCTAATCAAACACACCTCGACAAACTAATCAATCAGTGCAATCAAAACAAGATATATCGCCCTCCAAAAGCACTTCAGAGTGAAAATAATCATGCTGTCATTCCACACCTAAGTGCTCAAAAAAGTGTCCACTTCAAAGAGCCCTTAAGGATTAATTGACACTTCAGGTCCATATGATCTTTTTGTGAGGGAAGTTGTTTGGTGTCACACCATTGCGTTTCATTTGGAAAAGCGCACCCCTATGCCATAATGCTTTCAAAACTGTTACTCTGGCGGATGGGCATTTCCTGGATCCAAGTTGTCCATCCCTGATGTAAAATGCCATGATTTTCTGAATTCGTTCTATAGTCTAACTGCCAACTCAGCTTGTATACTCAAAGTAAGACCAGTTCCCCTAAGGCCAACATTTGCATTTTGTACAGTAAGCGTCTATCTCTTTTTGTCAGTCTCTTCCCTTTTCAAAAATCACATATGCATTAGTCAGCTTAACTGTAATAAAGGCATCGCAAATAGTAGAACTCAATTTTATGGCTGATCCAAAATAGGAACTTAACTGAGAGATCAGCACAGAAAACGCACAATATGTAATGGTTAATTTCACGATGTAACAGGTAACACAATGTTTACAAGGTTTGACTCTGAGGCTGACTTGGTTGAAATATAATACTGCCATCTAGTGGTCTGAGTCTGACTACTTAATACACAAAAATAGCAAGTGTAAGGAACCTACATTCCCATGCAGTGCATGATTGATGTATCAGCACAGCATTAAACAATGGTTAAACTATAACATGGTAATATGTATGAAAAAATAATGGTTGGACTTCCTAAAATGAAAGCTAGAAATATATTAATATAATATGATCACTTTGGAATCCACTTAAGACCATGCATGCAACTATTACAATGGACACCAAATGTCAGCTCATGTTTTTATTTTTTAAGTATTTAAGTATTAAGTATTTTTTAAGTATTTAAGTATTATGATTTATAAATATATTTGCAAGTATTTGTAATCTGAATGTAAAAAAGGACTGAATTTATATTATATATTATATTATATTTATATTTATATATATATATATATATATATATATATATATATATATATGTGTGTGTGTGTGTGTGTGTGTGTGTGTGTGTGTGTGTGTGTGTGTGTGTGTGTATAAACATACATTTATTCATTTTCTTTTTGGCTTATTCCCACAGCGGAATGAACTGCCAACTTATCCAGCACATGTTTTACACAGTAGATGCCCTTCCAGCTGCAACCCATCTCTGGGAAACATCCATACACACTCATTTACACTCATACACTACAGACAATGTAGCCTACCCAATTCACCTGTACTGCTTGTCTTTGGACTGTGGGGGAAACCGGAGCACCCGGAGGAAACCCATGCGAATGCAGGGAGAACATGTTGGGACAGTGTGGAGAATACAAAATCTAAATTTACTTTGACTTGCAATACCACACATTATTTAACGTATTTTACTTTATTGAGTTTTTTTTTCCTGAAATAAACAAATTCCAATATTGATTCTTGCAGCACATTTAAAAAAAAGTTGGATCATTAAAGCATTTACCACTTTTTAATGTTTCCATTCCTTTTCACAACACTTAAAAAATGTTTAGGGGCTGAAAACAAGTGATGAAGTGATTCAGGTATAATTTTGTCCCATTATTCCTGCACTTCAAAATGCACCACACATTCTCTATCATGACAGACCCTGGCGTTTGGACTTGTTGCTTTAAACAGTCTGCATGATCCTTTTCTTCTTTTGTATGGAGCATGCACAGTCTATTTCTCCAAAAAAAATACATGATTCATTTTACCACAGTACAAGTTTCCACTGTGTGATGGTCCATCCCAGATGGCCCTGAGCCCAGAAAAGTCAATGTCCCTTCTGAACACTGTTAACATAGGGCTTCTTTTTGGCACAGTACAGTTTTAACTGGCATTTGTGGATGTAACAACATAATAACAACATATTGTGGTACTTGACAAAAGTTTGCCAAAGAAGTCCCTAACCCATGTGGTGATATTGTTTATATGAATGATAATTTTTAATGCAGTGCCACCTGAGGGATCAGAAATCACAGATGATCACCTTAGGCATGTGCTATTGTCTTTATCAGTGCCCTTATGCACTGAAAGTCCTTCAGATTCCTAGAATATTTAAATTATTTTATGCACTGTTGAAGTTGAAATATCCAAATGTCTTCCTATTGAGGAACATTGTTTTTAAACATTTCAATCATTTGGTGATTAACCAATTTACCTGATTGCTACCCCTAAATTGCTCCTTTCCTAACTGTTTTGGAAATGTGTTGCAGGTCTGAATGACAAGAAAGGATGTATATTTACAAATAAAGTTAAGTTAATGAGAGAAAACATTAAATATTTCGTCACCTTAGAATTATAAGGTTCTATCTGACATTTTTTTTTCTTCAAAATTGAGTTATTGACACATTCTTATTAAATGACAACTTATTTACATTATGTGATGTTTTTTTATGAGATGTTTTACATTTAAAGACTTTTTATTTAAAAAACAAAAAGGTTTTATCTACAAAGTCGCATTTTAGCTTGGTTCTATAAGGTTCTATCTGTGAGCCAATCAGCATTTTTAATGCACGCACGAGGACCAATTAGGATCAGCTTTTTTTGTCATTTTTCCGGACTGCTCCATTGACAGCGAGAAACTTTGACAAAATCAGTCAACTTAATAATGTCGCCCCACACAAAATTGAGATGTGTGTAAATGTGATGATTTAGAAGCATTTTTTTACATTGAGATTCATTCCTTCATTCATTTTTGCCTCAGCTTAGTCCCTTTATTGATCAGAGGTCGCCACAGCGGAATGAACCGCCAACTTATCCAGCATATGTTTTATGCAGCAGATGCCTTTCCAGCTGCAACCCAATACTGGGAAACACCCATACAAACTCAATCACACCCATACACTATATGGTCAATTTTAGCTGTCCCAATTACCTGTATCGCATGTCTTTGGACTTGTGGGGGAAACCGGAGCACCTGGAGGAAACCCACGCAAACACGGGGAGTAGATGCAACCTCCACACAGAATTGCCAACTGATCCAACCAAGGCTCGAACCAGTGACCTTCTTGCTGTGAGGCAATCGTGCTACCCACTGCACCACCGCATAGCCGACATTGAGATGAAATGTTATATGAAATGTTAAAAAATAAATATATTTAAAAATGTCTATATTAAACGGGAAATATATTTATTTGTTTATAGTCTGTGAAACACTTTTCAGTGTTTATTAAACTCACTTGATCATCATAAGTTTCTTTAAAAGTCTTTAAATTTAATATCAAGCCTTGAAGGGCAACTACTTTATTTAATCATGGGGCATATAATTCAATAAATATGATTCAATAATTCATATAAAATATAACAATTAATAAATATTAACATATTAATTAGAATGAAATTAACATCTGCACTGGACAAAATATTTAGCTCAGCCCTGTATGCTTTATTTAAACAAGAAAAAATATTTATCCTAAAACATAAAATAAATGTTAAAAAAAGCAAAAGTTTTACTTTCTCAAGCATCAACATATTGTTACTACACCACGTTATATATATATTTTTATTGTATTTCTTGAAAAGTAATGGTTCAATGAATGATCTGCCAGATAGAACCTTATAATTCCAAATGACTTTTCAGAAAGAGAAGGTTCTATCTGCATTTACCGTGTTTTTTTTTTTTACTCCAATTTGCAAATGTAAGAGAACTTTGATAATTTACATTTAGAAAACCCTTAGGGTCTCTGTCATGTTAATGTATGAAAGAGAACTGTTACACACATATTGTTTGCTATGTGGAATGCAAAAACTTTAAAGCTTAATATCTCAAAATCATTTAGAACGCAGATAGAACCTTATAATTCTAAGGTGACGATTTGTTCATATTGTTTGCAATTCAACACAAGTCAACGAAAATTTGGAAACCACTGTCAGGTGCAAAATTATTCATACCCCTGGAAAATTCTAATTCTGAATTACTTTTATTTTTTAGCTCATCTTTAAAGATGAATGGGCAAATATAGCAGTAGAGACATGCAAAAAGCTGGTCAGCATAAATGAAAGGTTTTGATTGCTGTAATACCAATAAAGGTTTTTCTGTTGATTATTGAAAATACTCTGTAAATTTGGACATGGACTTTTTGTTCTTTAAATAAGAACTGAGAAACATTCCTTTTTCCACAATGATGCCTCTTGTACATCATCTTATATATTTTGGGAAAAGCCTGTCTCATTTCCAATCAAATTTGCCAGGAGTTTTGATTAATTTTGGACTTTTGAATGCTAAGTATATTTTATAAACTATGTATTCAAAATTCTCATAGTAACTTTAAAAAAAAAAAAAAGTATTTTTTAGGTAACTGGTTAGTGTTTTCTGCTAGTTAGCAAATCAAACTCTAAATTTTTAAATAACATAATGTGGATTAAAAACAATTGCAAATTTGTCTCATTTTAAAAAACTAAAAAAAAAAAAAAATCCCTTACTGCCATCCCACATTTTGATTTCACACTTGAAAATATACACTGAAAAGAAAATTCAGCAAAATTGTAGCAAACAATTTATATGGCTTGAATTTAAACAAGGAAAATTAAATGTAGTAATGTTCAATTTAATTTGATTGTTTAAATTCAGCCCAAATAAATTGTTTACAACCACTAAACTTAAAAATAATGTTGTAAATGCAAGAAATCATCTTTGAATCATTTTTTTCAGTGTATATGCTAATTGTATATAGGTGATATATGCATATTATACATAGTTTGCCAAGATAAATTCAGGTTTAAACCATCTTTTGTTCCACATTAAAACAAACTTGTTACCATATAAACTTAAACATGTTTATAAAGCAGCACGTACAATTATATGTGGAAAAAAAATCATTTAAAAAGCTATACTAAAACAGTAAACAACTTAAACCCAGTGCTTAGAATACATATTTATACTTATGAGTATCTCTTCAAAACATTAAAAGTAGGCCATATTAGAATTTACAGTCCGTTTAACTGTAATTTTAAGTAGGCCACATTCTAAAAAAATTAGTGGAAAGAAAAAGTGGACTGAAAGGAAACTTTCTTAATTTGAATTTTAAAAGTAGGCTTATACTAATAGCACTATTGAATTAACTTTTTTGTAAGTCTTGTCTGTGTCCTATTCAGTCATTTAAAGCCCTTTCTTGGAACTACAGAAGATGCCTAAATATAAAAATTGCAATCTGCTTCTCATTAACCCCCCCACCAAAAAAAAAAAAAACACTTCTAAATACCTTTAACATAGTTATATATTTATGATTTATTTGTATATTCTAAATTGCATCCACATAGATAACAATAGATGCAAATTTTCAGACATCAACTGGAATGCAATATGACACCCATGCTATTTGTGCATGTGTCTTTTCACAGCCTGTTTTGTGCCCCACTCTTTCCAGAATGACATGTAAATTCAAATAACGCTTTACTAATACATAGTATAGATCACCACTGCATTTGAATGAAAGTTTGCTTTAATTTATCAAAGGGTAGACCTTTAGTGATTATTTTATGTGTCTGTTACAGCTAGAATAACTTTTATAGAACAATCCACTCTTGTTCCTTTATTCACTTGAATTAGGGCCCTGGCTTGGAGGGGGTCTAAGGATATAAGCAGCCAAAAACCTCTTATAGGTAGGTCTTTGGTACATTTCTTCTTCTTTGGACCAAGATGTGAACCTCAAAATATTATTATTATTATTTTTATTATTATTATTATTATCATTGTTGGTGAAAGTTACTTTTTAGCATAATATAACATAATATTGATTTACTCCCCAAAAATCTAACTTTGCATTACTCTTTCTGGTAAGTAATGTGTTACGTTAAACTTTTGAGTTACTTTTGTCTTTTTCCTACCTGACTGAGGCTTGAATTCTTTCAGAACTTGCAGGTTTTGTTCTTCTTATTTTATTAAATAGAGGAGCTGTATTACAAGTAATATTGCGTAACCTGTGTTACTTGCAATATTTTACCCCAACACTGGTTATTATTAAAATTATTCATTATTAATAACATAATAAAGGACAAAATACAGAACATAAAGTCCCTGGTTATTAATTTTTAAATATCAGGTATCATTTAATGTATACACTAACATTAATAACACTAATGTTTATAATAATAATAATAATTATAATTTTGTAATGGCTTTAAACATGATGCATATAAAATGCATGTGTTGTACAACAGAGTTGTTTGTGGTGTCACAATAGTTCTTAATAACTAGATCAGGGGTGTCAAACTCATTTTCTGGAGTGCACAGCCTTATAGTTTAGTTCCAACCCTGCTTCAACACACATACCTGTTGGTTTCAAAAGAGCCTAAAGTGCTCAATTAGTTTGATCAGGTGTGTTTAATTAGAGTTGGAACTAAACTGTGCAGAGCTGCTGCTCTGAAGTTTGACACCCCTGATCTAGATAGAATGTTTAGAATGCTGATATATATATACAGTTGAAGTCAGATTTAGCCCCCCTTAAAAAATGAATTCCTTTTTAAATATTTCCCAAATTTTCGCATTTGTTTTTTTTTGTTTTGTTTTTTTGGCTAGTATAAAATCAGTTTTAGTTTTAATTAAAAAAAAAACATTTTAATGTCAAAATTATTCGCCCCTTTAAGCTAACTTTTTTTTTCCGATAGTCTACAGACCAAACCATCGTTATGCAATAACTTGTCTAATTACTCCAACCTGCCTAGTTAACTAAATTAACCTAGTTAAGTCTTTAAATGTTATTTTAATTGTATTGAAAAAAAGTAAGTATCAGCATTTAATTAATTTATTATAGGCTGTAAAAGCAATACAAGTGTTACATACAAGTCCTCATAAAGATTTAAACTAAATCAATATGTGATCTAACACTTAATATATAAAGTTTTATGTTGATGAAAGTCATTTCTGGGTGCTGTTAAAATAAGCCGAAACGTTTGTTAAAATAAAACTAAACTTATTAATAATAACTAAATTATTTGTCCACAATAACCATCGCTCAGATGAAAAATTATGTTTTGTTTTGTGCCATTTTGGTGATATGCATTGTTGCACTCATAGTAATGTTTTATCTTCTTCTCTACTTAAATATGCCTTCGGGACATACTAACTGAAGTTATATTATATAATGTATCATTGAATCTCTAATATACTGAATTCAATTATAATTCGGCACTGGTTTTATTGATAATCTACCAGTGGATGTCGTTGTTCTCTCGAATGTCACTGCTAGAGATGAATGAGCGCAAAGCCCTGCGTAAAGACCCGTCCGGCGCCTTTCTCAATAGAGCAGATACGGCGAGCGAGGGAGAGAGGGGGGCAAAGTGAGTGTCTCCTATCACACTAGAGCTCAAACTAACGGGATCTGCTTATATCCTCTACATGCGCAGAGATTCAAGAACCAGACAAGTGAAAGCGCGTGTCCGATGTACTCAAGGAAAAAGAGAGCTAGCGCGAACTGAGATTTTTAAATTTTTTTGTTACTTTTCTGCTTTTGCTGAACTGTTTGACGGTGATACTGTGACCTGTGTGGAGATTTCTTTAATTGCGAACGCGTATTTATTGTAGTGTTTTTAAATCAGGTATCCAGAGTTTGCCCATGTGTTGGAGACAGATTCGGATTCACATTAGTTTTTATCTGGCATCGGTTTGAACCCAGCGGCTGTGGACTGATCAAGCTCAGACTGCCAACTGATTTGATATCCTTGTAAAATCTGCAGACGGGAACGCATCTTCTCACTAGGACGCACAGCTGTGTTTCAGCACAGGAGAGGCTGAGGAAGGCGCGCGAGGATGTTGAGAGTCTCTGATGCTTTGGTCACTTTGGTGACTCTCTGCTGTGTGCTCAAAGGGACTGTCGGCGGATATGGAATGAGCATGTTCGCCGCTCAGACCTCCCCGCCGGATCCGTGTTACGACGAGAACGGACACCCCAGAAGATGCATCCCCGACTTCGTAAACGCGGCGTTCGGGAAAGAAGTACGCGCGTCCAGCACCTGCGGCAAAACGCCGAGTCGTTACTGCGTGGTGACCGAGAAAGGGGACGAAAGACACAGAAACTGCCACACGTGCGACGCGTCAGACCCAAAGAAGAATCACCCACCAGCTTACCTGACCGACCTGAACAATCCTCACAATCTCACCTGCTGGCAGTCGGACAATTACCTCCAGTATCCTCAAAACGTCACTTTAACTTTATCCTTGGGCAAGAAATTTGAGGTGACCTACGTGAGTTTGCAGTTCTGCTCACCTCGACCGGAGTCTATGGCGATCTTTAAATCGATGGACTACGGAAAGTCCTGGGTGCCTTTCCAGTACTACTCGACCCAGTGTAGAAAGATGTACAACAAGCCCAGCAAAGCCACGATTACTAAGCAGAACGAGCAAGAGGCCATCTGCACAGATTCTCACACCGACATGCATCCTCTCTCCGGCGGGCTGATCGCGTTCAGCACCCTGGACGGGCGACCCTCCGCGCACGACTTTGACAATTCACCCGTACTTCAGGACTGGGTGACCGCCACTGACATTAAGGTGACTTTCAGCCGCCTGCACACTTTCGGAGACGAAAACGAGGATGACTCGGAGCTGGCCAGAGATTCCTATTTTTACGCAGTTTCCGACCTGCAGGTTGGAGGCAGATGTAAGTGTAATGGACACGCATCACGGTGCGTCAAAGACCGGGATGGAAACCTAGTGTGCGAGTGCAAGCACAACACAGCCGGACCAGAGTGTGACAGATGCAAACCTTTTCACTATGACCGACCCTGGCAGCGCGCAACCGCCAGAGAAGCCAACGAATGTGTCGGTAAGTCCATCATTTATATCTGCATCATCTCTGGAAAGCGCCTACGGCGAGAACATCTCACCAAAGACATATCGTTTTGTCGCATGTGCAATTTGTTTGAGATGAGTTAGAAACCAGCCATGACTGCCAAGTCAAAAGTGCGGGTGTTTTCTTTTTAAACGCAAGCATTTTGCTTGAAGTGAACTTTCAGGACCATTACAGTATAGCAATGTTCAAGTGACAGATTTATGAAGCATTTGCGCAATGGTTTGGAGAAAGATAAAGAAAAAAAATCTAAACATGTAGGACTTAAAATATGATTGGAGTTTAGCAGCCAGGTACCGACAGTCTCCATTACTATTTCTCAAACATTTAGAAAAGATTTTCACCAATTTTGACTTCGAAGAGCTTTTGGTTTGAAAGCATAAAATAAGGACATAATTAACAAATCTACAAATTAACTTCCTAACGATTTTATGCCTTGCAAAATTTTGGTTTTCATTACAAAAATAAACATTAATATGGAAATGTAATAAGCCTGTATATAGCTTAAATGTTTAATGCTCACCTCATTTTATCAAAGCGTAAATATTAAGGAAACAAGAATTTGTCGCCTGTCCATGGCTTGTTTTTTTAGTTCGCAACACACGAGATATCGTTCTGTAGTCTACTTAAATAATAATGTTTAAATGATATCAGTAGTGACTATTATTAATTTAGGGGCAAAGATATCATGATATGCGTTAGCATTAAAACAATTAACAGGTGTCACAGCAAGAAAGACAAACACGACATATTTTGTCGTCTAAAGAGCATTGTGATAAAAACCCAAGAAACATTTCGTGTTATTCCTTAAAATAAAATTACAAATAAAATTGGACACATTTATTGATGATTATTTCTTTTTAAAAATACTCTTGAATAAAATTGCTTTATTTCGAATCATGTTTAGAGGGGAAAAAACTAAGAATAACTAGAATGATCAAATTAAATGACCAGAAGCTAGATTGCCAGATGATTTAGATATACGCATTGAGATTTTATTCAGCATTTGTAAAGTAATGTAATTCAATTAAATAAAAATATGTTTGAAATACACATTATCACTGCGTAAAGTTAGCTGGGAGAACACAAATATAGCCTGCGTCTTACATCAGGAATTAATAAATAAAGCCGTTGCCTAACTCTTAATTGAATAACGAAGGACCTAATTTATAAACGAAATTAAATGTCATCATTTGTACAAAAACATTCACGCCACACTGATCTAAATCAAGCAGTCAGCATTCTTAAAGCAGTCACTTTGATTTATGAGTGCAGCAGCCTGAAATATGTACTTAAGTGTAATATAGTAGATGTATTTAGTATAATAATTGTTAATATAATAATATAACTAATAATAATATTAATAATTTTAAAAAGAAGAAAAAGTAGATGAAAAAGAAGAAAATAAGAACATCAACTCTATTAAATAAAATAAGTCAAAGAAATAAATACTGCATGAGTAAAATTGTCTGCATCTTACGTAATTTAGAAAATAAACCTGTAATATTTGCTTTTAATTTAAACAGTCCTGTAACTTTGGTATAGATTTAGTCTTCATTGCTAATTTATTTTTATTTATTTTTGGCAATGTGAAAACTTTAAAGTAATCTAAATCAGTCTGCACTGAATGAGAGTTTACTGGGAATTGGACATGGAATTAATGTCTGGTTCTGCATAAACATATCTGAGTTATACCCAAATAAAAAGACCCTGATAATCATCACCTGTCAGACACTTTTGTAGCAAAATTTGCACCTGCCCTGTGACTTTTCAAAGACTGTCTAGACTCGTCTTAGAAAAGAAGACCTTGTTCTCTTTCTACATGTATCTGCACTCTGCAAATATAAACAAACCAGGTTTAGACGCCACTGTCACGCAGGAGAAATGAATTGCTCCCCTGTATCCTTGACACTTTATTTTTACCGAGGCCTGCATGTGTGAGTCTTGCGTGGGGCACAAAAGATCGTCACTCATAGCATCCATCTTGCTGTCAGCGAGCCGACGCTTTTTTGCAGAACATTCCTCGTCTGTGTTTTTTTGAGCGCAGTGCCATCAGATCCACTGCTGAAATGAAAAGAGGGAGCAAGAGAATGAAAAGAAGTGAAGAAGTGAAAAGAGAAGAGTGAAGGGGTGGGCAACGTTAAAGCAAACAGAGCTTAAACAGGAGAAGAAAGAGCCGCGTGACACCTCTGAGCGAGGGCAGAGCCCGAGGGAAAACCTTTGTTTGTGTGTGTGTGTGTGTGTGTGTGTGTGTGTGTGTGTGTGTGAGGGGAAAATACAATCAAACACCTACAGAAACACTATGGCAACTTCTCAATCATAACTCAAACCTAAATATGGAAATATACTGTGTGTTGTAAATGATCTGACTGAGGTTTGGTCCTCTTTCAACACTACCGTACTTTAAACATTCCAGTATTTCAATGTGTGGATCTGATGGGCGCTGTTGGTACTAATATGTGTTCATGTACTAGATTGAACTCTCACCAAAAGGGAATTTCACCACAGAACTCAAGTTTAACTGGGACGCTGTGCTATGTTTTCCATTTTGTAGGTACGATATAGGGCAAAATGTTTTGAAACAGAGGTAATGAGAGGAGGTTTTAAAGTGAATGAAAGGTAGGACAAGAAATAGTGTTGAGAGAAAGTGTTTAATAGATAGACATCAATAAGCGGGATTGCAAGGAGACCCAGGTTTAACTTGAACTGCACTTAACTAATTGGATCCTCTAGAGGAAATGGACCTGTATGAACCCCTGAGAGCCCCTTTAATGTGGCCTTAAGATATTGATCAGCTTGTCCCATTGAGAGACATAATTCTTTAATGCATCGAACCACAGTCTGAAGCCTGTCAAGAATATAAAGTGTGAGGAAAGAGGAATGTCACTCCATACTTTGGCGGGGAAATGACGCAGATCATTATATTACATACAAAGCATTGTCAAGTAACATTTAGATCAAAAATGCTTTAAACGGTACACTCAAAAGTGACTTATTTAAAATGAACTAAAATAACACAATTCTTGTTTTTGTTTTTTACGGAAGAACCTAATTGTTTTATGTTCAATCTACTTAAAAAGTAATATATATATATAGCCTATATATATATATATATATATATATATATATATATATATATATATATATATATATATATATATATATATATATATATATATACAGTGAAAGTCAAAATGATTATCAAAATGATTCATTAGGTTAATTAGGTAATTAGGTGGGTTAGGTTAATTAGTCAAGTTATTGATTAACCGTGGTTTAGTGGTTCTTTTAGTCAAGCTAGAAGAAGTAAGACTTTCCGTACATTAAAAAAAATAAATAAATAAAATAAATAAATAAATAAATAAATAAATAAATAAATATATATATATATATATATATATATATATATATATATATATATATATATATATATATATATATATATATTTATATATATGTATTATTGAAAACACATGGGAAATATTTGAAAAACAGTTTTATTAGAGGGCTAATAAATTTACAATATTTAATAAATTAATTTGTCCATTTGTTTGTTGTTTTGTTCGTTCTTTTGTTTGCTTATTTGTTCGTTCATTCATTCATTCATTCATTCAAGTAGTTCTGTCACAACAATCAATATATCGATTTATCACAAAGCATGACCTCAATCATTTTTTGTGATGCAATAAACAGTTGAAGTCAGAATTATTAGCCCCCCTGTTTTTTTTTTTTTTTTTCCAATTTCTGTTTAATGGAGAGATTATTCTTTCAACACATTTCTAAACATAATAGTATAAATAACTCAATTCTAATATCTGATTTATTTTATCTTTGCAATGATGACAGTAAATAATATCTTACTAGATGTTTTTCAAGACATTTCTATACAGCTTAAAGTGACATTTAAAGGCTTAACTAGGTTAATTAGGTTAACTCTGCAGGTTAGGGTAATTAGGCAAGTTATTGTATAATGTAGTTTGTTCTGTAGATTTTCAAATATATATATATATATATATATATATATATAAATATATATATATATATATATATATATATATATATATATATATATATATATATATATATATATATATATATATATATATATATATATATATAGCTTAAATGGGCTAATAATTTTGACCTTAAAAGGGTCTTTAAAAAATAAAAACTTTTTAAAATAAAAACCGAAATAAACCTAAAAAAAGACTTTCTCCAGAATAAAAAAAAGTCATTATTAGATGTACTGTGAAAATGTCCTTGCTCTGTTAAACATCATTTGGTAAATATTTAAAAACAAACACAAAAAATTAGAGGGGCCTAATAATTCTGACTCTAACTGTATATCACCCATTCTTAAAAAACAGCGATTGCACAGCCTCTGTCATCAAATCTCTATTGAAGGTATCAGTATGGTTAAAAAATATAGTATTTACTATAAATGAATAGTATATAGTATACAGTATATTTTCATGTGGGTTCCTAACTAAGTAGATCTGGTAGAGAATGTGGCCTGTTTAAAAGTATAAATTGACCTTGTTAAACATGTTACTTTTTTCTAGTTCTTGGTACCTTTCACTTTTTTTCATCTTCAACATTTTTTATTAATTTGTTTAGGATACATATATACGTTTTCACATTCTGATGTTAATGCCTAATTAAAAATAAATTATAATTTGTTCTTTGAAAGTTTACTTTCATCATGATGCTATTAGTTGAAATTAGAATTATTAAACCCCCTTTGCATTTTTTTTTTCTTTTTAAAATATTTCCCTTATGATGTTTAACAGAGCTAGAAAATTTTCACAGTGTGTCTGATAATATTTTTTTTTATTCTGGAGAAAGTCTTGCTTGTTTTATTTCGGCTAGAATAAAAGCAGTTTTTAATTAAAAAAAAAAAAAAAAAACATTTTAAGGGCAAAATTATTAGCTCCTTCAAGCTATATGTATATATATATTTTTTTGATAGTCTACAGAACAAACCATCATTATACTATAACTTGCCAAATTACCCTAACCTGCCTAGTTAACCTAATTAACCTAGTTAAGCCTTTTAATGTCACTTTAAGCTGTATAGAAGTGTCTTGAAAAATATCTAGTCAAATATTATTTACTGTCATGATGGCAAAGATAAAATAAATCAGTTATTAGAGATGAGTTATTAAAACTATTATGTTTAGAAATGTGTTGAAGAAATCTTCTCTCTGTTAACAGAAATTGGGGGGCTAATAATTGAGGGGGTTTAATAATAGATTTCATCTGTACCTAGTGGCATAAATTGATTGTAAAAGGACAGTAATGTTTTTATTGCAATAAGGTTGTGGTGCAATACATCGGACAACCAAAATTTTATATCGTGACAGGCCTACATTCAAGAGCTTCCCCAGTTTTCTAGGTTGTCTATGAAAGACTATAGCCTCATTTTTATTTGACAGATATGGAATGTTTTGAGAGAAAATGAAAGGGATTCAGTTTTACACATGCATCTTTCTGCTTTTCTTTGACACATTAAATGAATGATTTCACAATGTTCAAGATAATGTACAGTGTCATTCTGTAAAGTCATCATAAATGCACAAGCGTGAGCTTAAGCAATAAGCAAGTTTAACCAGTTTAAAGCTGCTCCACAGTAGGTAATTCCACTATAAAATCACTTTCATTTCAGTTGTAAACCCGTATCATCAGCTGTAAATCCATATCATCAGTTGTAAAGCAGTATCTAGCTCAGTTTAATGTTGTGTCAGTTCAGTGTCATAAATGTGTACAATTTGCAAGTTCATTTATTTATTTATTTTTTGCTGATTTCCTCTTACAGTGTGCACTTGGTTTAAAATCCAATTTCAGCTGGACTAAAAGAATAGTTCATAATTTTCAAACCTCATTAGTCTAACTAGATGAAATAATGCCAGTCTGTTTTTTGGAAAGTCAGACTTGTGGACTTAAAAATACCTTAGCCTCATTCATTCATTTTCTTTTCAGCTTAGTCCCTTTATTAATCAGGGTTCGCCACAGCTAAATGATTAGAAAACGTATTCAGCATGTATTTTACACAGCAGACGCCCTTCCAGCTGCAACCCAACATTGGGAAACTGTCTTAGCTTCATCCTGGCACATTTACACTTTAATGGAACTACAGTTTGCCATGCCAATATGCACCTGACATAAAAAACAGAGACAATGTCTTATTAATCCTTCAAATATTGCATCACATTGTAGCTTAGATATGCCCTAATCTTCTGTTGCTCAATTATAACATAAATAGAATTGTCTTTCAGTAGAGCAGAAAAGGCAGCGGGAAGCACTTTAGTCAAGAGAAGAGAAATGTTTCACAGGACTACAATTATCTTGATGACAGAAGGGTTTGTGTTTAATCTCACACCGTGGTTTTAGATGACTCGGGATGTTTCTCTGTCCTCTGTTGTTGGAAGTAAAGCATATCGCTGTCAGAATCCAAATGGTTCCTCTTGTGTTTCCCGCATGTACTTGTTTCTCCGTCACATAGTTAAGTTCAACTCTCTAGCATCTCTCCCACATGCCAAACCACAAGATGACTGCCAGTTTGAACAGATTGTCTCACATAGTTACTGCATGATCTTTATGGACATAAATTGCACACTTGGAAGTGTTTTATAGCTATATTGGGCCTGATTCTGAAATTCATGACTGACTGTGCAGGTTGATATGTACCCAGGACATTTTATTTACTGTATTTACAAGAGGAAGTAAAGTACTGTCAATGTGTTCTTTGCAAATGTAAAACAATATTCGTAAATCTGTTGGAATTTTCTTTGTTGTGCTAAAAACTAAAGATGTTTTGAAGAATTTGTTGCTGACCACCACTGACTTAGCATGGAATATTAAATTAAATTAAATTAAATTAAATTAAATTAAATTAAATTAAATTAAATTAAATTAAATTAAATTAAATTAAATTAAATTAAATTAAATTAAATTAAATTAAATTAAATTTATTTTAATTTAATTTAATTTAATTTAGGGCATTAGATGGCGCAGTGGGTAGCACAATCGCCTGACAGCAAGAAGGTTGCTGTTTCGAGCCCCGGCTCTCCCTGTGTTGCTGTGGGTTTCCTCCGGATGCTTTGGTTTCCCCCACAGTCCAAAGACATGCGGTACAGTTGAACTGAATAAGCTAATTTGCCCGCACTGTATGTGTGTGAATGCAAGAGTGTATGGCTGTTGTCCAGTGTTGGGTTGTGGGTGTAAGGGCATCCGCTGCGTAAAACATATGCTGGATAAGTTGGTGGTTCATTCTGCTGTGGCGATGCCTGATTAATAAACGGACTTAGGCGAAAAGAAAATGAATTAATGAATTTTATTTTATTTTATTTTATTTTATTTTATTTTATTTTATTTTATTTTATTTTATTTTATTTTATTTTATTTTATTTTATTTTATTTTATTTTTACCTGGTTTCCTCTAAGAGCTCTGGTTTCCCCCACAGTCCAAATACATGCGCGAGAATTGGATAAACTGGCTGTCGTGAATGAGTGTGTGAACGCGAGAGTATATGGGTGTTTTCCCAGTAATGATTTGCAGCTAGAAGTGCATTCGCTGCATAAAACATATGATGGAATAGTTGGTGGTTCATTATGCTGTGGTGAACCCAAATAAATAAGAGACTAATCTGCTCATTGATGGATTTGCTCTTCAGTGTTTGAACTCAGTGAATATTAAATCACACTGAACAAAACTAAACTTCAACACTGAAAACTGGACTGACAGTTTCAATTTACTATAATCTTCTATGTGAAGCTGCTTTGACACAATCTACATTGTAAAAGTGCTATAGAAATAAAGATGAATTGAATTGAATTGATCTAAGCCGAAGGAAAATTAAATTAAATTTAATTAAATTAAATAATAAAAAAATAACAATAAAAATAACATGGAAATCAATATTCATAATATTATATTTTTTCATCCGAAGAGAAAAAAAAAATTCATTAAGGTTTTAGCAAATGATGACAGAATTTTTTTTTTATGTGACTTTAATTGGGTGAACAACTCGGCAGGCACACAACATCATTACACAGTAATATTTTGTTAGATTTAGGTCATGACGTAAGTTGACCAAAATTCAATGTCTAGCCAGCGTCGATTAACAATGTCAAATTAAGTTGATATTTGGTTGATTTTAAGTTTTGTTTGAAAGTTTTGGAAAGTGAAATCAGATTCCAATGTCTGATAGTTGTCATAGTGGTAATATCCACACAATCTCAAGGTGTAACATGATTAGATGTTGATATTTGGTTGATTTTAGGTTGATTTTTGGACATTAAACATTCACATTGACCTGATGTTGGGTTCTGACATCCACTCAATTTTTATTTCCAACATCCCTATGACGTTGGGGTACAACTACAATATGATGTCATGTTGACGTCCTGTGCCAGCAGGAAAGTTTGAAGTTCCAAAACAGATTTAACGGTTGCACAAATGTAAAACGTACAGCTCCACTGATTTTATATGATTACTTCATTTGCTAAACAGAATGAAATGTAAACAACTGGACACAACAATTAAACTTTTGTCATTATTTTAGACAGTCTTAAATTGTAACAAATGGTGACATCATTTTAATTTTGGGGTGAATTTTTCCTTTAACTAAAATAAAAATAAATGAAAACATTATAATAAACCACTTTTTGATCTTCCTATACTGTAAGTTCAGCAATAGGATGTTAAATGAGTTTTTCTGATTTCTCAGACAATCAGCCAATGGCAATCTCTTTGTTTGTGTGTTTGTCTTTGCCAGTAAAAGCAAATGCTCTAGTTAATGTTTTAGCTGCTACATGGCTTTTATAAATCAATGTCTCTAATCTTCAAAGCTGCCGATGGATCAAACTGTCTCACCTATCAAGCAAAAGAGGGTGAGATGTGAGACAAGAAACCTGACGGAGCTATTGCACTTTGCTCTGCTGCTTCACTTTTCTACCTCTCTTTTGTTCGAAGGGGATAAATGACATGTAGCGGTTCATTTCTCTAATCCAAATGGCCACATTTCCCAGAATGCTTATCAGTGTTTACTGGTGTTCAACTCCAATTGTAAACCACAGGCAAATAAGACCTTCTCGCATGCGCTTAATTCTCACATGAATCGCTTTTATGCTCTGCAGATGCGGCAAACCCTGCGAACACAAACACCTCGAAGTTCGAAACCACCTGTTTGTGATTGTACAACGTGAATGTTTTTCACTAGCAAGTGGGCAAGCTCATTAGCTCTTTCATGTTACTCCATACCGGCTGGCAGCTTTTTCGACAGGAAGGTTGATCAAAAAAAACAATGTTTTTGAGAATTTGGACTGGGATGCACAAGCTCAGCCTCTTCAGGAGAAGCAGAGATGTAAGAGAGCATTGAGCTGGCTGTTGTAAACCTGTGGGGCAGGCTGTGTGTTTTTGAGAAGGCCCAGACCTCCTGGCGAGATCAGTGCTGGCGGAAAGCCCATGCTGGGGCTCTGCTGCAGGGGGGGTGAGTATATTTCCAGAGCAGAGCCTGGCTCTAGAGCCCAAACCTCTGCAGCAAACTCAACCTGATGCCTGCCAGGTTGCAGCGCACTAGGCCCAAACCAGCCATCTGCATCTCGTTTAAGTAGACGCCACCACACGCACACATACACAGGCTCAGAAACATGAGCGTTAGCACATATATCGCATACACACAGGATGGTATATGTTAGAATATGATAATGCTGCTGCTTTTTTTACTAATAGGCAGTTTTAAAGTTCAGTATGCCTTTTCATTAGGATGTTTTGCTGTAAGGAGCCATTACACATGCAAACTCAAGGGTCAAAAAGGTGCAAGAGCCTGCGGTACCTGCTATACTATATTAGCCACATTATACAGTATATATATATAAAAAATGTCAGTTTACCTGACATTGTCTTTTATGTTTAGATTTAACAACTTCACTATATTGCTAATGAAAAAATGGTCAGTTATTAAATTGTCTCTTTTTCATTCATGTCATAAAAGTCAATGAATCTAAACATATGGGCCTACAAAAAATCTGTTTTCACATTATTCAAAAATGGCGGACATCCATCTGCAATAAAATTGAATTTTAGGTTTTAAAAGAGAATTGAAGACCACCTTGAACAAAGCATACTTCTTGATATGATTTAAATAGTATATTATATACATTACCAGTCAAACGTTTGGGGTCGGCAGGATTTTTACTTGTTTTAAAATAAGCTTCTTCTGCTCACCAAGGCTGCATTTATTACATCAAAAATAAAGTACAAATTGTAAAATTGTAAATTGCTTATAAATTGTAATATACTAACTGTTCAAAAGTAGTTAATGATTTAATTTAATAACTTATTCCAGTGATTTTAAATATGAACTTTCAGCTTCATTACTCCAGCCGTCATAGTCACATAATCCTTCAGAAATCACTCTAATATTATTTATTATTATTATTATTAATATTATTATTATTAATGGTAAAAGTAATAAACGCAACAATGACTGGAGTAATAATTTTATTTGAAACTACAATAAGAAAGCAGTTTGTAATTTTAATAAATATTTAAAAATTATTATATATTTTTACATTTAATAAATGCCACCTTGATGAACATAATGATTTTCTAAAAAAATTCAAATAAAAAATGACCACAAACTTTTGACCGGTCGTGTACTGTACTTGTCATTTTTTTATTTTTTTTATTTTTTGATATTGTATTCCTGCAGATTTGTTTGCCAGTTGCTTAGAAGTATCATGTTCATGGATGTGCAAAGGATTAAAAACTTGTTATTACAATAGTATGAAACAGAGTAAGGATGTTGGAGCAAAATGAGGACGATGAGGCAATTGCTGATGAGAGATGCACACAAAAGCTTTTATTACGCTTTAATCAACCACTTAGAGTTTTTCTGGCCATGATCAAGTTGGAAATAATCAGCTCTGTTTTACAAACTAAATACAAATACCAGGCTCTGTTAAAATGCATCTCTGTGCAGTCTAATAAAATGCACAACAGATTAAAGCATCTTTGTTTTTTTCCTGTTTAATATGAATCAAAACCAGAAATCTAGAGTGTGTGACATCAATAGCATGGCAACACAGGACATAAAAAAATGGTATATACAGTATTGTGTCTTTAAACATCTAAGTATAGCGATACACTAGGCATGTGACGACAACCGTTTTCAAGGTATACCACGGTTTGGAAAAGCCAAGGTTTTAAAACTGCCAAAATTTTTTGCTATAACGTTCCTAAGGTGTATTTTAGATTTTTTATTTACTTTTTTTTTATTTTTTTTTTTAGCTTTTTACGATAACAGTATCTTTAGCAGAAAAGATATCCAGAGATGCCATTTTTAATTTTTAAATAAATCAAATCTAAAGTAATGAAGACAGCAGAAGTCAATAGCTATGTTTCCATCTACCTATTATTTATGCGTTTTAGATATGCGCATAAAAAATCGATTGATGGAAATGCCAAGATGCGCATAAATTTTAAAAATGCGCATAAAAAACTTATGTGCATAACTGAGTAGGATACATATTTTATACGAAAAGAAAAGATTTGCATAATCTACAATGAAAACACTTTTATCTAAAAAATTTCAGTATGCACTTTAAAAATGTCATTTTGTTATAAGAGATCATGTGATGATAAAAATGTGTGTGAATGGATAAACCAGCAGGCTGAGCACACTATAAAACATCTAAAATGTTGTTTTGATAATTCTAAAAGACCTTAAAAAATTCAGTATTAGTGTTATTATATTATTAATTACCTCCAGAATCAAAAGCGTCTGTGATCCATGTCTCTCGCCTTTAAATGCCACCACACCATCACTGCGTGTCAGGATTGCCTTCTGAGGCGCAAGTCATTTATTAAATGAAAAAAGGATTCACTTAGCTTCTCCTACTGCAGAAAATTCCATTTTTACTGTTGATATTTGGCGTCAGATAATCAGGAAGTGAGGACTTTGTTAACTTTGACTCGTTGGATGGAAACGCTGCATTATTCGCACGTCTTTTATGTGATAATCCAATTTTGCGCATAAAGTTGATTCGCATTTTTGGATGGAAACATAAATATTTAAAATATTTAGCCAGACATGTTTACTGTTCCAAAATATTTAAATGTTTCTCAAAATAAAATGTATTGTGATTAAAGGGTAAAAGTTTTATTTTTATTTTTACATTTAAAAAGAATTTACTTTAGAGGAGTAACCACAACAATTAAACTGTGAAATAGTGATATTTTTATCCAAGGTTATCATGCCGTCAGAATCTTACACCGGCCTATGCCTAGTATACATTAGCTATTTACCTTTACACTCCAGTCAAGCCAAGTGATGAAATTCAATAGCATTCAATAGCATTTTATACTGTAGATTACTAGCAAGCAGATTCACAATAATAAAGATGAACAACAGTGTTATTGTTGCTGTCAGTTAGACAAGCTCTTCAGTGATTATATTTTACTTGTGAATATCTGATCTGAATAGAGGAAAATAACCAGAGAAGATTTTCCAAGTAAAAGAAGGCGGGGCCTCAGAGCCACACCTACATATTACATCATCACCACGGACCAATGGTAGTCTGAAGGTGTTTAGCTTTTTATAAACTCCTGAAATGATCTTTGTTTTGTGCTGATTTTGTTCAAACAGATAACACGGCAGTGTATTCTTCAGTTTCATTTGAAGGAAATCAGGGCCGTTTCTGTGCCCAATTTGTGAGAGAATACTGTAAAGTGAATCTGACATTATTATATATATTTTTTTTCGCTTTAGATTGCTGGTAATTATAATTTTTTAAGAAACTGGACAGCAACACTGATTGTAAATGGGAGTCAAAACAATTCATTCATCAGTCTGACAATGTTTAACGTTGTCCAAAGTTCTGTCTTCCCATCTTACCGCATGTACATCTGTGGTCAGAGCACTTGAATATTGTTTTGAAATACAATGATCCTGCTTGATATGCAAGGACGCATTGACAGCTGCGGGCCAATGTATGAAAAGTGTATATTGACAGAAAAGAAATTTATTAATCAGAACGATGGCTAAAGAACAGAGAATATCAAGCCATGTTCCTTTCAAGAGTTGAAGCCTGCCGGGATTGGCATTTAATACTTTTTTTTTCCATGGATAAATTCCAGGTCTGAGAAGCGATGTGCATGATGTGTTATCATTCATGCTGTTGTAATTTTATGATAGAGTTGAGTTGGACTTTGTTGATTGCTTGTTTAATTATGAACAGCTGATAATACTCACAGATTGTATATAAGATCTTATAATTAGCAGTGAACCGTCACATTGAAGAAGGCTTTCAGCCGAAATGTCTGTGATTACTTTTTAAAACTTAATCTGGAATGAATCGCATAAACATCTTAATGCATAAATATTTGAATGACAAAATGAAGGAAGGAAATTCAGGAAATTGAGGAAATTCATTTTCATCATAGCATAGACTGAGGCAGAACATTTTTACTGAGACAAAAATTAATATTAACGCAAGATTGATGGCTGATGTGGTTGCTGCAAATATAGCAATGCATTCAGCCGTATTCCCGTTTCAAATAATCACAGACTGGTTATGTACTTGATATTTTAAAAACATTTAAATTAAGAGCTCATAATGTCCTTTTTATAAGACTGTGAATTTATACAGTAATAATGTTTATAAGACTTAAGATTTCCCCAGTAAAATGTTTATGACAGAAACTGATCCCAAGGCTCAGTCTGTCTTTTTTTACATGTTGGACATTAATCATATCAAGTCCATAATACCGAGATTCAGAAGCATGTAAAATAAACAGAACAGCTTCTTTTTCTTTGTTGCGAGAGGAACAATAGATAAATTGCTTGTTCCCACAAACATACAGTATCAAAAAGGGACATCATTCACAAGACAAAATGGCATGGTTAAGACATTATATTGGTCTTTCTCTACCTCCCCTGGGCAAAACATTCATTTTTGAGGCTTTTGGTTAATATTGCTTGTCTGATACATAATAGAACACAGATTCTCTTTACAACCACATGAACATAAAACTTTGAGTTTTTTTCTGGGTTTTCTTTTCAAGGCAAAGAATCTGAAAGTTTTAAGATGGAGGTGAGTGTTTCAATGGAAGCTGGGTTGCTTCTGCTCAGAACTGCTTCTCCTACACACTTATGACTTATTTTGACTACATTTGTAATTTCAGGCAGGTTCGTGTTATCACTTCACAGATTGAAAGTTGTTTCCTAGGAACACAGGGAATGTCATCCCTCATTGTCTGCGTTATTAGTGCGATGCAGAAATAAAGCAGTCTCCACATCAGTGATGGGAACCAGCTGAGGATAAATTGGCTGACTCTCACAACACAAACATTGTGTCTTTTGCTTAGAAGTCTGATACCGTTCACACAGGGTAAATAATACTTAGTCTGATTTGTTTAATAAAAGTGATCAAATAAACTGTATATTCTTGAAGATGCCTGTATGAACATTAAAAGTGCGAGAATATTTGTGCTACATCAGGGTGTCTGCGGGGTCTTGAAAAGTATTAAAAGTTGATCAATTAATTATGAATAAATAAGGCCCTTAAAAGGTATTAAAAAGCCTTAATCAAATTTTTACGAGGTCTTTAATTTTGTTCAAGTCTTGTCTAAAGTGTTTGACTAAAAAAAATAAAAAAATGTATTTTCCTCCTAATATTAACAACAGTGTGGTCAATCTACGCGATTGGTTCGAGCCGGGGCGCAATACATATTCTGAGAAAGTCTTTAAAAAGTCTTCAAGAGTTTACACTTAGCTGATGAGTGATAATAAAGCATATTTGGCATGCTGTCCTGGGAGAGAGCCCTGAGCTCAGAATATCCTCGAGCTCGGGGCTTCCTTTAGTTTAAAGGATGAGAGGGGAGTTTGAGCTCAGGTAGGTCTCGAGAACTCCCCTGCTTGTAAGCGTGCAGAGATATATCTGGCTAAAGCCCTGCTCGCACTGTAAGATTTCAGCCACGATTTTGTCATCTGAGACAAATTTGGGAAATCCTAAAAGATTCCTGAAATCCTAGGCTAAAATCAGTTATCTTTAATCGTTGGCTTGACATGTTCACAGACAGCCGCTTAGTGCCCGTTGCGATCAGATTTTTCCTTCGAAAAAGTTCTGCCAGTGTCAGAAGATTTCAGACACTTTCAAGCAGTATGACAACAGCTGTGATGAGTGTTAATCCAAGAACCAGTAGGAGCACCGAATATAATGATGCAATCCATGCGACAATTCAAATGACCACCAGGAAATGTCAAAACTTTTTGTTACTGGTTTTATTATTGAGATAAGCCGTGTTCTTGCTGTGAGGCAACAGTGCTAACCCCTGGGCCGCCGTGCCACCCTATCAGAGAAGGGGAGATGCAGGGGTGAAAGGGGGAAGACGAAGATGACTGGAGTGGAAAAATCCTATTTATAGTGTGTCAGTATTCATCTGATTGGTGCAATATACGGAGCTGATGTGGTACCAGCTGTGTTCAATCATAAGCACTGGATCCTCTCGAAATTAGTTTATAAATAAACCACACTTAAAAAAATATTGAAATTACCTTTAGGATTGCTGCATGTACATGCTAGATCACACCCCCAACATAACCACCTTTTCACAGCATTTGTTTAATAACATAATTGCAACCATTGCTCGTCTTTGTCCTAGGTGTGTCATGCTCGTTTCTAGTTTAACGTTACAAGTTTGCACGCCCGTATCTTGGCTGTGAATTTTAGCACTATAAGGACAGCTTTCTCATATATCATACCACTTTGTAATTTATTGTCTGTTTCTGCATGAGCCTTGAGGGGAAGACAGAGTTGACTTCACTCTTGATGGCATTAACACCTCTCTTAAATCACAGCGCTGCAGTGCTGTTTAGACTCACCCTTGTTGATACCTGTTTCCTCAGTCAGCGCCAGCCAGCGATGTTTATAGTAGGCACAGAAGAGGATTGTCTGCTCGCCTCTTGATGTCTGGCCCTCAAGGCAAAGAAACAGCTAAATGAATTAATTGAGCATTTTATTTAGTAGTGAAAGCTTTTGTCAGCCTCTCTCAGCTGTGGTTTGGCAAAACACAGGAAGATTCAGTGAGACAGATGATTGTGAGCAATTTCTTTTTTGGCACAAATTAAGAATGAGTTTCATTTATTTATGTACATATGGAGATGTAATATATAGTGTTTGAATGTTATTATGTTACTAACAGTTACTGGGAGTTTTTAAAATTCTGGTTATCTTATTTTGATGATCGCCTTTAGAGATTATGTTGCCTGAAAGTAAATTCTGCATGTCAACTATTGTAGAGTAATCACACTAGAGTATTAATAGACTGTTATAAATACAATTTTGATGCATTTACATTGAAATCAGGTCTAATGCAGAATACATTTTTACATACATTTGACACTAAAGTGATTCTGTTCACACAGATCTGCAAAAATTACTGAAAATACTGCATTATGCATGCCAGGACAGTGGCTGGCAATGTCAAACTACACTACTACATACCTGTGTATTGTTATACTGTCCTGAAATCTGCTATTGTTGTTTTGAATGTCACATTCTCATTCCTGGCTATAGACCAATGTGTAAGGTGTACCCATGGCTAGGGCCAGACAGAATCTGTGGACATTTCTTGCTATTTCTGCTAAGAGTTCTGTAAAAAATATGTTCATTTATGTGGAATGAATTTGGGTGTATCATAACTAAAATCTTAATTTATGAAATCAAAAATCTTACCTTTTTAACAATTATTTAATGTTTACAATGCAAATCTAGTTAGATCCACTTATTTGGTAATCAAAGCAAGTCTCTTATATAATATATCTTCTGAAAGACAGAACATATTACTTTAAAAACTGTATTATAAATAAATCATATGGAAATTTTCACATCAGTCAATAATATTACTGAAATTAATAAAAAATGAATAAATATAAGTTTACACACATTTACACAAGTAAATAAATAGACTCAATGATTGACTAAAAATTAGGCTTTCTGCGCACCTAGATTCCACTTTGGCTTACTTATGACTTCACCATTTCAAACAAATCACATTTTTCATTTAGAAAAGAGAACACGGTGCCATCATTTTCTAAAATGTGCATTTTTTAACAGTTTGTGTTTTACACTTGCCATGAAGAGCCACAACACACAAAACAGTTTAGTTTTAAATGCATAATTCACCCAAAAAGAAAACTCACCCTCAGGTTATTTTTATTTACTCACCCTCAGTCCATCAAAGATGTAGGTGAGTTTTTTTTTTTCTTCAGCAGAACACTAAAGATCCCTTGACTTGTGAAATTTGACTTGTAAAATGGAAGTCAATAGTCATTTGTTTGTAATTAGCCTGTGCAAACTGTATCGTGCGCAAGCTTTTGGTCACTTGATGACTTGTATTTTGAATCTTAAAAATGGGTGACCATTACTTGTCAATGGAAAAGTGCAACACATTGTGACAAACAGTCAGTCTGTGATTTATACTGCACATGCACATTTCAACATGAAATATAAGTGTGCTTTTATTACTGTTAAAGCTTATTAAATCTGTTGTTAAATTATTTAAATGTGCCTGACATGCCTTTTTGGGGGATTGAATGAGTTAGTGTCATTGTAAAAATATTGAGTTCTAGAAATCACAGATTGTTAATAACCACTCTGATGAAAATCTGCTGTTGATGGGTTTCAGTCACTTTCGAACAGTTCACCAACTTGAAGAGTCAGTAAAAACTAGAAGATCAGGCTGTCAGTTAAATTGGTTTTGTCAGATAATGAAAGTATTATCACCAGATGCCAGATTAACACCAATAACAGAGGTATATACTCAAGTTTCAAGTCTAGCTTTATTGTCATTGTGCTACATGTGTGGACATACAGAGGAATGAAATGTCATGTCTCGCAGGACACCGGTGCTACATAAATGAACCATAAATACAAACACAACACTGGACATAAGAGCTGTTTTAAAAACCTATGCATAACTAACATATACTGTAAGATACTTAACTATACACATAAGACTTAACTATACACATAAGACAGGCTATACAAGTACTTTTACATGAGACTGAACAATGTTGTGCAGGATATTGTGCAAGAGAGGTATTTAAGGTGAAAATTGTGCAAAAGAGATATTTAAGGTTGGATATTGTGCGAAAGAGTTATTTTAGGTTGAAGCAAGCAGTGCACTATGATTGTGATACATTTATAGTAAACATTGTTTTCCATATTGAGTATATTATAAGTGTTCTTTAACTAGATTATATATGCTGAATATATGCTATGTATGCTGAATAATGATTGAAAAAGCTGTTTTACTCCTGTTAGAATAACTACACAATGTGACTAAATATGACTATGCAATGACCTAAGAATTTAGGAAATTGTAGGTTGTTCTCTAATTGTGTTCTCCACTGTATATACATACTTTTCACACTGTCATCGTAGACCTGTCACAATGCAGGACAAAGTCAGGGACAGTTCCTAACAGGTAACATGTACACGCACGAAAGAAAGTTTCTCAGCTCTGTCACTGCAGTCTGCCAGAATAAACATCAGCCGGATATTTTCCATGCTGTCTGCCAGGAGAATGTGTACTGCTGAGATTACAGTCAGGGATGAGACAGCTGAATAGAGTCAATGAAGAGCTCATGACAAACATCTGTACCTCTATGTCTAAAACCAAATTCTTGTGGTTCTGAGAGTTAAGGAGAGAGAATGTGCAGTACTCAGGTAGCCCTGTTCATAGTATGTTTGCTTTGAAAGTCTACTAAGGACATTTATAATAGCCTTTCTATACAGTATATACACTACCATTCAAAGGTTTTTATATTTTTATATATAGGTAGCAAAAAAATAAACTTGTATATATATATATATATATATATATATATATATATATATATATATATATATATATATATATATATATATATATATATATATATATTAAGTATGTATATTTAACTCTATGTCATAGTTTATTTTTGCTACCTTTCTAAGTTTTTTCATTCATTTGTTTTATCAGAAATTACGCAGATTTGGTTAAAAACTAACATTTATTACAGAAAACATGTTAAGGTCACTTTTGATCAATTTCATGCATACATGCTAAATAAAGGTTGTAATAACTTTTGAATGATCAAATTTAATGTACAGTTAATGTACTATCTTTGTTTAAACATAATAGTTTTAACAACTCATTTCTAATAACTGATTTATTTTATCTTTGCCCTGATGACTGCATAATTTTCCTGCATATTTTGCAAGATACTAGTATTCAGCTTAAAGTGTATATATACATATATACATATATATATATATAAATATATATATATATATATATATATATATATATATATATATATATATATATATATATATATATATATATATATATATATATATATATACTGTGAAAATATCCTTCCTTTGTTAAACATTGTTTGGCCAATATTTGAAAAAAAAATAAAAATCACAGGAGGGCTAATAATTTTAACTTCACCTGTAAGTAATTTTTTAGTCTAAGGAGAACTGAAAAAAAGTCTGTGTAATTTCATTTTGAACATTAATTTCTTGATCATAGGCCCCAGGTGTAAAATATCATGCAATTTCTTTAACATATTTTCTCACAAGATATTTTAAAATGAGATTTTTCCATAATGCCTTATGATAATCAAACTGAGAAATGACTGTGCACATCAGCTAACTGTAAAGCAAAACAAATGGAATCAAATGAAGGAACACAGGCATGAGAACAGATGATCGGAATTAGAATAAAAGGATATTCTTGTCATTTAAAAGCTCCTGTTATGCTCTTTTTAAACCTTCGGTTGCATAGATGACAGTGTCTGGAAGGAAGTATTCCGTGCTCTTTCCTTATGAGGTGAAACACAGGTCTGCTGCAGCTTTAGATTCATGGCCCTCGTGCTGGCGGCTGTTTTGAAGCCAGTTAAAGTGTCAGTACACTGTTAACACAGATCATAAACAGAGCTGTAAACAGTGCAGCAACACTGACACATTCCATGCTCGCTGCCCTGCGCGACCGTTTCTCTCAACATGTATTCTTCTTGATGTCTTAAACACTGTTGACCGGGTATAGATTCTGAATTAATGACCTCAGCTTAGGGTGGTTCATGTGTGGAGGGCAAGTGTTTGGGCTGGATTCTCAGCCAAACCAAACATACAGTGAAGACAAAAAAAGGAAACAAGCTGAGAACGATAGAGAGAAGGAACTGTTCAACTGTGGTACAGATTTAGAATACAAAAAGCTGACACAGTTCATAATTCTACTACACTATTTAACCTACACACACCGGCCACTTTATTAGGTACATTTTACTAGTACCTGCTTGGACCCACTTTTGCCTTCAGAACGGCCTTTATCCTTCATGACATAGATTCAACAAGGTACTGGAAATAGTCCTCAGAGATTTTGTGTCATATTGACATGATAGCATCACGCTGTTGCTGCAGATTTGTTGGCTGCACATTAATGATGTGATTTTCCCGTTCCACCACATCCCAAAGGTGCTGATATGGTGACAGAGGAGGCCATTTGAGTGCTGTGAACTCACTGTCATGTTCAAGAAGCCAGTCTGAGATGATTCACACTTTATGACATGGCGTATTATCCTGCTGAAAGTTGCCATTAGAAGATGGGTTCACTATGGTCATAAAGGGATGGGCATAGTCAGCAACGATACTCAGGTAGCCTGTGGTGTTGACACCATGCTCAGATGGTACTAATGGGCTCAAAGTGTGCCAAGAAAATATGTCCCACACCATTACACCATCACCACTAGCCTGAACCGTTGATACAAGGCAGGATGGATCCATGCATTCATGTTGATGATGCCAAAAACTGACTCTACCATTCGAATGTCACAGCAGAAATCGAGACTCATCAGACCAGGCAACATTTTTCCAATCTTCTATTGTCTGTTTGGTGAGCCTGTGCGAATTGTAGCCTCAGTTTCCTGTTCTTAGCTGAGAGGAGTGGCACCCAGTGTGGTCTTCAGCTGCTGTAGCCTATCCGCCTCAAGGCTTGACGTGTTGTGCATTCAGAGATACTCTTCTGCATAACTGTTGTAATGAGTGGTTATTTAAGTTACTGTCACCTTTCTATCAGCTCGAACCAGTCTTGCCATTCTCTTCTGACCTCTGGCATCAACAAGACATTTGTGACCACAGAATTGACACTCAGTGGATATTTTCTCATTTCCCGGATTTTTTGAGAAGTGTAAGTGTTCTGAATCAGGCTCATGTGTGGTTCAGTTGGCCGGCCGTGGCCCGGTTGGAAGAGGTGTGCCAGAGCATGTTTTACTTGGGCTTGAGAGCGCGCCTGAGCCCAAAACTGAAGACAAGACATGACTTTTAAGGGGCTGTTTCATATGGATCTATTAATCATTCTTACTGTTCAATTAACACAAACTGTCGTAGTTTATTAAAGACTCAAACCCCTCTCTGTATGACAGCTGCACCTTTAGCAAACCTCCTAATACCTGCAGCACAAGGACTTTATGATTGTTTGTGAGCGTCAAAAGTGGCTGATCTGTTCGGTAAAATATTTGACAGCATGTCACTGCATCCTAAACGACTAAAACGATATAACTAAAGAAATCTCCTCTGTGCTGAGCGAGAGTGCTAACAGCGCATTATCGATGACGTAAGCAAGCTCAGGCTCGAATGCATGCTTCGGCCCGGTTCAAGGCAACTGTACATAGTTTGAGTACACCCTTATTTAGTGAAGCACAATTATAAAAAATGAAAGTGTTTTTTGTTTATTTTATTTTATTTTTTATTTTTTTGCTAAATGGGGAAAATGTAGATTGAGCAGCAATTAAAATAGCCAAGTTCTGTCTAAAAAGATATGTCTTTAACCATTTCTTGACCACCTGCAGGGAACAATCTGATGTAATTAGTTATTGGCAAATTGACAAACAGAGGTTTAACTTGCCTTTGATAGTGGTGGATAGGAGGCCTCCTAAGATACCTTTGCAATAGTTCAGCCTGGATCAAGATCCAGAACAAGGAATTTTGTAGTAGGCTCAAACACAAAGATCATCTTGATCATCTTAAGGTTGTTTAAGGGACATTTGCTGGATTGGGCAGTTCTAGAAATGTGGACTTTAAAGTTCAACTCAATCACAGCTCTTCCTGACTGTTCTGGAAAGATTTATGTTTGATGCATCTGAATGAAGAACTTTTGATAACAAACTTTTAGATTTTTTTTAGCTACATTGTTGTTGTGGAAATGAACTGTAGTTTATGAGTGGGTTTCTTCAGCAGGGGGTTATTCTTGCCTGATGCTTGGGCAAAGGTGCATGAGAAAGGGATGTATTATTGACATTAGTAAGTGAAGGTTGAATGGGTTACATACACAGAGGCTTTTCATTTTGAATATATCCGCTCAGTTGCTCTCGGTGAACATTATAAACTCACAACGTTTAAAAACTGGTTTGTTTAAAATCATTTATCTGCACAGCCTGACAGAGACAGTGTAATTTGGATCTCACACCAAAGATGAAGCATTGAATATAATTCCATTGTTCCATGCCATGTCTTTAAAATATGTCAATTTATTTACCTACAGATTTTTTATAAATTTTCAGTGCTCAGCTGTTGCTGCTCCTCACGGCTCTGATGTTTAAAAGGCATTTCGTCTCAGTTTGCGATTGAACAACTAAATCAATGCCTAAGTCTATTTAACTGGCCATATTTTTATTACATTACATTACAATGTAACAAAACACTGTTCTGTTCACATCTGTTCAAATAGCCCATTATTGGTACAATGTCTGAAAGAGATTAAATGGAAATTAATTGAGGTAAAAAATTGTAGGATGATTGGAAAGGATGAATTTGTACCTCCAAGAGAAAACTGAAAAAAAAAAAAAAAAAACAACAACAGCAATTTCTCACAGAAAACATTAAAACCTAAAAGACAAAAAAGACGTGCCACAAGATGTTTCTCTGAGCAATGCAAAATGTGTCAGTTGTACCGTACTGTATTTAGAGTAGTTGTGATTACGGTTTAAGCACCACCAGAGAATACCATTCCTAATAAATGTAACACATGCAACTAAACAATAAACAATTAAAAGAGCGTGTCTTAGACTGCATGTGGAAGTCTGCACCCAGATACTATTGAAGATCCAAATGAGTAAAGAGAACAAAATCATCACTTTATGATAAACAAGCATAAAATTAAAAAAGAAAAAAATTATTTTGCTGTAGTTGGAGAAGCCATGATGGGCCTTTTTTCTTATATGATAAATTACTTGCACCTCAGAAGACAAAGACACAACACAATGAATGCACAGTGGCTTTGAGAGGCGTGAGACCATTCTTGGGAGCACAGCTGCTCAAGACAGTACTTTTAGTTAATAATACCCAACTACTGTGATGACAGTAGTCATGTCATATTCATATATATATATATATATATATATATATATATATATATATATATATATATATATATATATATATATATATATATATATATATATTTATTTATTTATTTATTTTATTTTTTTTTGATACGTATACTAGACTTGGTAAATGTGTTTCCATTATGGACATTTTTTCTGATCGGTTGAAATGTTTATTAAAATGTATGGACTTGATGGAATGTATGGAAGTTTATTTGAAGACAAAATGCATATGGGTTACAATACAATACATATGGGGTTTATAAATACTTAAAAAAGGGTTCTCAACCATAAAACTGTTACTAAACTAAAATACCAAAAAAATAAATAAATAACAATTTCCATTAAACTTTTGTCCCTGAACAATAAAATAACAAACGTAATTAAAAAAATAATAATAATCCAAAATAATATTTTGAATTTAAAACCTTCACATTACAGTATTATGTAAAGTAGTTTAAAGTAAAGTAAAAAAAATCTGTTAAACTTAAAATAAATAAATAAATGGAAAAAGCTGAAAATCCTGGTCATTTTAAGAGCTTTATAAATCCGTCTGGATGCGAAAGAGGGCGTATGGACACCCTGGTTTATATGTAGAGTATAGATTACGTTTAATTTTAATTTAGCTTGCAAACTCTTGTAAGCACTTGTAGAGAAAGGAACAGCACAGAGCTGTCAGCGTACAGTGTGCCCACAGACTTCTTTCTCTCAGTGCAGAAACAACATCAATGAAAAACAGATCTTTCTCACTTCTTGTACTTGGGGCACCACCTGAGGTGCGACCCCTGGCACTTGAGTCTTGAAGGGTCTAGTAGGTCTGTCGACAGGACCACCAGCAGTGAGCATGAGCACATCGTCCCCGAGGCAACAGTTCCCACAGCAACCAGCTCTCTGTGATTAATGGCTGTATGAAATTACGTATGTTTAGTTATACACTTTGTCCCGGACCCCCTAGCCGTACCCCTCACACACCCCAGCAGAGCTTCTGCCCTACCTCAGAGAAAAGCTATGAATTACTTTCTGAAGGATAAAGTAGTGTAAATATACTACGGGATTTAAGGTGAACACTAACTAATGACAGGTTTTATAAGGTACTCTGGCAAATATTGAGATAGCGCTGGATAACCGTTGGGACTATACAAGTTTGATAAATGAGATACCTTTATTTGCATTTGCACAGAAGTTAGAAGCCAAAAAGCCTGCTGACCCTCTTTTGAGAGATGGCGAGTCTCGGTTTGAGGTAAACCGAGCTCTTCTCGCCTCATTTAAAGCGAATTTGTCTTTATTTACCCAAACTGTGGTACTTGAACATGACCATGTTTTGATTTGTAACTGTTCGTGGTTTGGAACTGCAGAGGCTTGTTCAAGATTCAACTGTACACAGAGCCATTGCTTTAGGGTATTGACTTAGATTAATACTCGACACTGTGAATGTATGTACTGGCATCAGAACGCTAAAACTGGGCTGATGGGTGAGTTTAGATAAGATTTAAGAAAATCCCAGCTACAGAAAGAATCTGGTGTTTTGGACAAAGCTTTAGAGTATTCGGTTCATTGTTACACAATATACCAACAAAGGTTGATTGGAAAAACGTGCCCATGGCAACATTTCTGCAGAATGATTTCTATTATTTGCTTCTTCTTATACATTTTGCTACAATTTCAAAGTTAAATGTCTAGTGAGCTTAAGTGGTACTAAAAGCTTGTTCAGTTTTATCCAAAACAGATGACCACAAATCTGGAAACGCTTTACTTCAGAGGTTGTTGTTTGTGTTGTGGCAGTTCAAAAATGAAATGACCAAGTGACGGGGTGCTGAAAAGTTACTGCTCTAGCACTTATGATGATAACAAACCAGATATACACTAAACCTAAATGATAATGTATTAACAAAAGCAGTTTAGTTTTTGAGCAAACATGCTATATTTCCTACTTTCTATTATGACTTGGGTTTCATAGGACTTGATTGCAAGTGCAGTGCTTTACCACATGAGCTATGGAACAAGTTTAGTAGATTAGAAAATATGTATTCAGTGCTTCCCACAGGTTTGAAATATACTTGTGGTGGTAGCCGGATTGAAACATCACATGTGCACTCACTGACAGGTAAAGACTGCTCTCTCTCTCTCTCTCTCTCTCTCTCTCTCTAAAGTTGCTTTATTGGCTTGATATTTACAGTATTGCTAAAGCATTATGCATTATATATATATGTATAAAGTATGTAATATATTAGCATCATTAGATTAATAAAATATACAGCAAATGAGAAATAAATATCAGATAAAAATTAATAAAAAATACATTATTGCTAAAAATTATGATAATTGGTTAAGTAAAACCGGAATCCCAGACATTTTAGGACATTCAGAAAATATGGTCGGACACATTTTGGCAGAAAGGGCATGTCTCTGTAGAGCACATAAGATTGTCTGTGTGAGTGACAGATTGCGTACACAGAAACAGCAGTAGGAAACGTGCAGAGCGAGAGAAGGTTTCCCACTGGTTAATTGATCGAGTTCATTTCACTGTGGTGAGCCCTGATAAATAACCAAGCGGATCTCACAAAAAACGTAACTATATTAGAGCTGAAGATCTTTGCCCGAACCTGACAGGACCCGATGGGACCCAACAGTTTCAGGTGGGTTCGTGATTAATTTCTAGCATTTTAGACAGGGTCGGGCTGGGCTTGGGCTTGTGCAGTAAATGAACAGTCATGTGATGCATGAGAAAGTAATCAAATCATTTGTTACAACATTAAAATCCATCCCTGCGAAGATGAACCAAATGATGAAAGAGAACTTTGACTGCGGTAAGGTCAGCCACCTGTTCAATAACAATGGTCATTCTAGAGCAAGATGACAGGGAAGATGGCGAGGTCACTCTATACATTGAAACTACTGTCATGGAAAATGAAATGAATGTTCTTGGCTGGTGGAAGATGAACAAACAATCCTACTCAAAACTTGCAAAATCAGCCAGATCAGTTCTATGCATCTTGACCTGTAGCAGCAGCAGTGATTTGAATTCACTGCTGCATTTGAATAAAGTCGGGCTATAAACAGGTTTGGGCTTTTAAAAAGCTGTTAATCAAAATGTACTTGTCGGGCTCGGGCCGAATTCTTTCGAGCTCTGACCCTATCAGGCCTAACTTTTATGGGCCGATTATAGCTCTAAACTATATTACATTCTAGGGCTGGGCGATTTGGCTTAAAATCAAGATCTAGAAGTTTATTTATTTATGTTTTGCCCTCTTTGCGCCACCCACCCTCATCAATGCTATCAAGCCGACCAATCACAGAGCTTGTGCTATATGTCGTTGCGACGTGTAGTAACATTTTGTGAGAGGTCCGCGTCGGCATCCGCGGTCCACACGCGGTAGGGAAAGTAGTTGAAAAAAATTGTCCTGGAATATTAGATCGATTATAGGTTTTGAATGTCAATTTCACTTACTTTTCGATTAATCTACCAGCCCTATTACATACTGAAAAATAGTAAATGCGTACGAATTCATCTGATTTAATTTGTATAGGGCAAGATTTTTTAAAGGAGGTGTGCCGCCAAACCCCATCCCTAAAGTTACCCTTCACTGGGAGATGAACAAATGGTACTAAAATGTACAAATTAGTTAATACAAATTATCCACTAAATTAAAAAGTTACAAATTGCCATAAGATTGCATTGATTATTCACAAATTCATTTATTTATTTACTTACTTTTTTTCTGAGAGAGGGAAAGTCCACCAGGTCACCTGAGTTAACCAGACCTGATCCCACTTAATCCAGGATTTTAGAAGTGTGTGAAAAAAGGCTGAGTTGTGGTCAGAAAGTGCATCTGCCCCCTGACCTTCATGAACACCGTGCTGTGAGAAAGTAACGGGGGGAAATCCAGAGATGTGGTAATGAGTTTGCCATTTACTGTACTATACATACACAACATGTGGTGCAGATCTGGATGTGAGACTTTTAGACATGTAGAATTTTCTTATATAGGAATTTTTTCTTGGAAAACCACACAAAATTTCACATACACAAGCACATTGACTCAATATACTCAGATTAACATAGAAAAAAATATCAACATACCAGTAAAAGACCATCTAGGAAAGCCAATGAAGTTAGAGGTATTTTACTGTTTCCTCGTTTCTGCCCATGCATGCGTTCAACTCATTAACCAAAGATGAAAATTTAAAATCAATAACAGATCCATTTTTTATAAGCACATTTACTTCCTTTATTGATCAAGGTTTATTATCATTACACTTTAATTCCAGGAAAATGGTTTAATCCTGGAGTGTAGTATTGGAATTTAAATTAATGAATCATGTTCTGAATAACTCTAAAATATTTATTCTGCTGTAAAATATTCATTCAGCTATTATGTTCTGCTTACTGTGCATATTATGCTATACTGCATTTGAGTCATTTATTCATTCGTTTTCATGAGTCTTTTAAGGGCCAATTCTATTAATATCTCAGTGTTGATTTATTTGCATTTTTACCAAGTAAACAATTAGCTTCTTGCTTGCTTTAAAAATGTCTCATGTTTATGTTCTTCTCTCTGTATGTACAGATAAAAATGAAATTTCTGTTTAAGTGGATATCTTTGACCCATCAAAATATACCCAAATTCTGGTTAATATAATTATTCTATACAGCAAGTTATTTTGGTAACACTTTAGTTTAGATCACAATCCACGAAATCAGCAAACCATTAAATAACACTAGCTTAACCAATTATTGGTAGTTAGAAAGGTAGTAGTTGGGATTAGGTTTTTGGTAGGATTAGGGATGTAGAATTAGATCATACTTTATAACTGCTAATGAATAGTTACTATCTTAATAATATGCAGATAATAAGCCAGTAGTTAATAGCAAGAAAAGGGACCTGAACCAAAGTGTTACCGGTACTTCTTTTAAACAAAAGAATTTTCAACTTAACTAACATTAACCACCAATAAGCTATGCATTTGTTATGTAGAATAACCATTAATTTTGCTAAAAGTTTAGTAGACAAAACAGCTGTTTATTAGCTTTTTTGCTGTTTACCAAAACATATTAAAAAAAGTAGTTGACTTTGAAATGTACATTAAGTAAAATTAATAAATGATTTAATGTTTTTGTTAGCTATTGTAGTTAACAGAGAGAACCTTATTGTAAAAAAGTACCCGTTTTGTGTCCATAAATATTTACATAAATAAGGCCTCATGTATTTATTATTTAATGTTAAGGTTAATTTTAAGAAATTAAATTGACTTGTACATTTTTACAAATTTAGGTGGATTGAACATAAAACAATTATTGCAGAGTTCAGATGGCATGATTTTCAAAGTAATCGTGTCTCAGATGTTTTCACACTGCATGACAATATAGTGTTTCGTGGCTGCTTTGTTTACACTGCAAGATGGATCGGTGACAGGGGGTTTCACACTGCAGGACTTTAGAATAGGAAGAATCACCGACGACTTTGTATCAGTCCACAAACTACGTCTCTCACAACCAAACACACGCAAGAACTGACATGGAAACAACGCAATGTCATGTAGTATATCTTTTGTTATTAACTATATAATGAGAAAGAAGCCTTTAGTGGGGTTGAAAATGTACTTATTTGCTCACCTGACCTTTGAAAGGAGTTTGGAATTTCTTTTTCGACCCTGTTGGTCAGGCATGTCAAACAAACACCGGTGCTCCAGCCAAATTTCCATTAGTTTTTCCTCCATTTAGTCCAAGTAGACTGAAAAGAAGCACTTTTAATTTCTCCCCTATCCTCCTGCTGGCCTGCAGGTACCCATACTAGTTGATGCTTTTCTCTCATTGGCTATAGGTAATCGCCCATGTTATTTTCAATCAGAACTATTTTACACGGCATGATTAATTGATATTTTAATCCAGATATTTAGCATGTCAAAAATCTCACGGGTGTCGACGACTCATCTGCGATTTTCTCAGACCGTGTCTTTGGTAGTCCATACTGTGTGATTGTTATTCATGTGAATGAGCACAGATTAGCCTGTGATTTCAGGCATTTGTCTGCGATTTCTCAAAACCTGTCGGCGAGTTAAAATTAGGGCTAAAATCATGTAGTCTGACTCAAGAATTGTGTTATTTCAGCTCATTTTAAACAAGTAGTTTAAACAAACAGCAAATGTCATTTTTTGAGCGAATGTAACAACATATTTAAAACAATCTTATTATTCATCTATATGTGTATAATTTAGCCAGTAGTTTTTATTATAGTTCATTGAAGCTTCCAACGTGCCTTCTATTTCCACAGTAACTTTCCCAACAGCGTTCTAAATATACAGCATGTTGTTTGATGAAATGAAGAAATGTGAGAAGGAATCTGAAGTGGGGGTGATTTCTTTTGCGCGAGCGTGACCACTTAGGTATATTATTGTTTTTCATTAAAACGTGGAAAGGCAAACAAACCAAGACCAGTACTTTTTTTGCTGATAAGGAAATTGAGGTTTAAATCACTTAAAACTGTTTGTGTTATGATATGATACTCCAAGGTACTATTTCTAGCTGGAAATGAAATTGTGAAGAGGTCATTCTCAGCTGCTGATTATTGTTTTTTTAAAGACCACCATGTATTGCTTGCTTTAAAAAAAGAGCAGTGGGTAGTCAAGTCATAGGCTATTATATTATATTATATTATATTATATTATATTATATTATATTATATTATATTATATTATATTATATTATATTATATTATTTTATATTATATTATATTATATTATATTATATTATATTATATTATATTATATTATATTATATTATATTTCAAATTTATAAATTTGGTATATTTCAAAATATACCAAAAATGTTTAGTCAAACATTCCACAATTTTTCAGCCATTATTTACAAATATATTTAAAAGTATTTAAAATACATTTACCCAACTATTTAATTTCTGTTGTCTAAGTAAATAATGTAACATGGGAAAAATCTTTATTTTTATTATTATTATTATTATTATTTAATATTTAATTATAGTATAACTATTAATATTTTTTTTAGATCTCCATCCATCTGTATTGTAATGTTGCAAATATATTTTCTTAATGCTGAAATGCATTTTATTTTATCTTTTTTATTTTATTTTATTTTATTTTATTTTATTTTATTTTATTTTATTTTATTTTATTTTATTTTATTTTATTTTATTTTATTTTATTTTATTTTTTATTTTATTTTATGAGAAGGCAAGAGCAGTCTAGTTTCCTTATGGGTCTCTCTCTCTCTCTCTCTCTCTCTCTCTCTGTCTGTCTCTCTCTTTTTTTTTTTCTTTTTTGAAAAAAGAAGCTGCCAATCTCTGGGTACCCACTTCAGTTCATCTCAGGATGTGTCAGTGATTCTTTTGCAGATCTATTCACTGAGGGTCCATATGTCATGTTGTCTGATGGACTGGGCTCTGGCTCAGGATAAAAGGCATGTTTTTGGATGATCAGTCTTTATTTATTTCCTCCTGTGTGTGAAGGCTGGAGGGAGTCCAGCAGCATGAGAGCATGTCTAACTGTAAGCTCAGCTTTAAAAATCCCTTCCAGCTTTTGTAAGGTACAGTTTGATATGTGTAGCAGATTACAACACAACAAAAAACATTATTTTTAACTTCTGCAGATGGGATGTGGTGGATATGTTTGGGTGATGATTTTGAGTGTGGACTTGCGTGTAAATTGCAATGGTAAATCCAAAGTGATTCAAACACTTCAATGTTTTGGGTTCAGTGTAGGATAAATTGAAAGGACTGCACAAATGTCTCTTGTCTTCTGAAATAAAATCTGGTTTAATGAGAGACTCTCACAAGGAAAGTGAATAGGGCCTATCGATTAACCTAATTTTGAAAATTGCCTTCTGACATTATCTGTGATATATCCGAATGTATTATTCATATCCAAAATACAAATTGGTAAAATATACCACAAATATACCCCAAAATAACTACTTTCAAAGAAATGTTGCTTCAGGAATTTAAATGTCAGTTGCTGCACAAAGGTTAGGCTACAAAACAACAGCAATTGACTAAAACTAAAGCAAGTTACAAAGTGAAGCTTAATCTGTTAGCCCAATTTTTGAAAGGTGTTTAATAACATAATCAGTGTAGGCAAAAAAAGTTGGGTCAGTGGTTAGCACTTTCGCCTCACAGCAAGAAGGTTGCTGGTTCAAGTCCCGGCTTGGTCAGTTGGCAATTCTGTGTGGAGTTTACATGTTCTCCCCGTGTTTGCATGGGTTTCCTCAGGGTGCTCAGGTTTTCCCCAGAGTCCAAAGACAGGTGAAGGTACAATACAGGTTAATTGAATAAACTAAATTGGCCATGGTATATGAGTGTGAATGAGTGTGTATGGATGTTTCCCAGAACTGGGTTGCAGCTGGAAGGGAATCCACTGTGTAAAACATATGCTTGATAAGTTGGTGGTTCATTCCATTGTGGTGACCCCTGATGAATAAAGGGACTAAGCCAAAGGAAAACGAATGAATGAATAACCATTATAAAACTGTATAAATTTAATTCTGAAATAAAATAAAGTAAAATAAAATACACTAAAATAAGAATGAAAAAAACTAAATTGAACTGTGTAAAACTGTCTTAATTTAAGATAAAACTGAACTAAACTTTACTCAATTGAACTTAACTGTTTAAAATTGTCTAAATTTAAAAATGAACTAATCTAAACTGAACTGAACTGATTACTAAATTTAAAACTTAATCAAAGTAAACTAAACCAAACTGAACTTAATGAAATTGTGTACATTTAAAATTGAACTAAACCCATTTTTAAACTAAATGTAAAAATGAATATAAAATAAAATGACAAAAACAAAAATCTATAATATTTTAAAATATAAAATATTAATATAAAATATTAAATAAAATATTTAATATTATTATCCTTTATCATAATATTAAAACGAAATAGTAAAACCATTTAAAAAAAGATCATACTAAATGTTAGATATAATAAACAAATCATGTTTATACTGCAAATGACTATGTTAAAACAAACAAATAATCTGAATAGAAAAAACCCCAACAGCATCCCTTTAGGAAATGATCTCTACAGTAGCTGATGCTCCCAGATAATCTCTTTTCGGTGTGGTCAAGATCAGTGGAGATGTTTAGTAATCGAGGGCACAGCTGCAATTTAAGCATCTGATAAGAATCGCCACGTCTGACGCTTTTCACAGCTCCGGCTCTGATCTCTCTTTCCCTGCGGCCTCACCGTAACCGTTTATTTATCTGAGAAAGTGAGCTCTGTTTCCACAGGATAGACCTGGCTGAGATACAGTATCTGGTTTCTATAGTGATGGGTGGGAAACAGAGAGATCGCAGAGCCTGGAAAACAAACACGGCGAGGACTAAAAAAGAAGAGCGGAGTAAGAATGGTAACAGTGGCCGTGTTTGCAGCTTTTCATGGCACTGGTTTGTCGGAAATTGCACCTCTGCTTATTTTTCTTGGCCACCGTAAGTGGACACACATAAAGATATATCGCTCTTATGGAGATTTATTAGCTTAGCCTAGTGCATCAAGAAACACCAAGTAATTCAAGTGCATACATCATTTTTGATCTTTGTTAATAATAATGATAATAATAATCATAAATATTAATAATAATATTTAATGTTATTATTATCATTATTATTTACATTAAAATGGTCTTTGTGAATGACCCTTGTGAAAAAGATATACGTTCATGACATGTTTATAATGTAAATGATAAACTTTAAAATTAAATATTTAAATTATTGAAAGCATTACACTACTACAATTTGATATCTGTATATTTAAAATTACAATTGTTTACACCAAAATGTTTTTTTTTGCTTGTGATCCAGACATGTAACTGCAGTTTAATTGCAATTAAATGAGAAATGAATGTTTAAAGTTCAGCCGTTATAATATAAACTCATGACCCACTTTGACCCACTTACATTAAGTTAGACTCAAATAATTACTTACATGTCTTATATTTTCTTTGACGCCATTTTAATGTTACTAAAAGAATGGACTGTACTATAATAAATTTGTAATCAAATTGGCGGCATGGTGGCTCAGTGGTACAAATAACAGTGGCTCAGCACTGTCATCTCAGAGGAAGATGGTCACATGTTCGCGTCCCGCTGAGCCAGTTGGCATTTCTGTATGGAGTTTTCATGTTCTCCTTGTGTTTGCATGTGTTTTCTCTGGGTGCTCCTTCAAAAGATATGATCTATAACGCACAACATCTTAAGACATTAATATTAGGTTAGATTTAGGTCGTGACATCAGGTGACCAAAATCCATGTCTAGTCAGCGTCTAAGGATAACATTATTTTACATTACATAAGTTATATTGATATTTTGTTGATTTTAGGTTGTGTTGGAAAGTGAACAAAATCCAGTGTCTGATATATGTCATGGTGTTAGCATCCACACAACATCAAGGTGTAACATGATTAGACATGGACGTCGGCTTGGCGGTGGTTTCTGACGTCAACTCGATTTTCATTTCCAAACAAAATACAACGCTGTGTAAAACATATTCTGAAAAGGGACCAAGCAGAAGGAAAATGAATGAATCAATGAATTTAATCAAATCAGCTGTCTTGATGAAGGTCCAGTTTAGCACATTTGAAATACATCAACATTTAATGTCAGTTAATACACTTAAGATGAAACAGTAATTAAAATAATTCTACTTCTTTATAACAAAAGAAACTATAAAAAAAAATCAGCTTAATGTGAATCACTCAATTAACAATTAACAAGGTCATGTTACCCCTAGTTCATTAGAAAGAAAATAAAGAAAATAGACTTACATATCCATTTATTAATTACCCACATAAGGGTTATCAAACAATTAACATATAAATGACCACTTTGGTAGCACGTAAACACAATAATCACAAGGCTTTCATATCAGGTGCAAATGCGCAATATAGTCTCAAGGCATTTGGGGGTCATGCCCCACTCTTAGATAATGTGCAAATATGCAATACATTAAGACTCCAAGTTCATTAAATAGTGACTCAAAACAGTGACATAACTCAGCTCCTCAAACAGAGCCAGAAAGACACCCTTAATACACAACCATCAATATCTAGGCATAAAACATTTAAAAGACATTATTCATGGCAAACCTTTTCAAACATCAAAGACTACCCCTTGCAATACACACAGTAATACTTTAACAAATAAACAGGATGCAACAAACATGTATCTCAATCACTGATCACATACTTCGGCACAGCTACAATAACTGCTACTCAGAGTTGGCACCTTAAGGTATCCCCAACTGTACATCATAAAACTGTACATTTTAATACGCATGAATACATGCATCACCCTGCTAAAAACATCATAGAACATGATTATTTGGTCCTAACTTTATCTATCCTGCACCATTACACGGTAAAAAATAAATCTTAAAATTTACGGGAAAAAAACGGCAGCTGCGCTTGCCAGTATTTTACCGTAAAAACTACGGCACAAACCGTAAAAGTAACTTCTCATTTTTACAGTAAACTAGCGTATTTCATTAATTTTGAATTACCAACATCTACACATCTTTTTTTACACACATAGACACGTTAACATATGCAGGTGGTGATGAGAAAGTTACATAATGAAGCGATGCTCATCACAAATAACTTTTCCCACAAGCAGAAAAGTGTTTCAGTGTATAGAAGGTGCTCAGTGTCATTCAGACAGCTACTAAACACCAGTATGGTAACACTGATAAAATTAAAGTTATGAAATAAACATTGATTATCAACATTAGATGTATTAAGGAAACACTGTTAACCAAGTTATGGATTTTTACTGTAGCATTTTTACAGTTTTTTTACCGGTAAAATCACAGCCATTTTCGACAGTATCCCTTAAGTATTAGAAAGTTTACAGCCATTACAGTCAGTTTTAAAACCACTCGTTAATACACTTAAGTGGCCTTTTATTTGCAAGTAGAGTTCATGTATCTATTTAAAGCATTTTATGAATTAAAATATAAAGTACACTACAAATATGCATTCTGTGCAGCCATGTACACTACTTGTTTGCACTCCAGGTACACTCCTAAGTTATAATGCCCAAGAATGAGTAGAACATGATTTGTAATCTTGTGTTAGCAGCAATGATTATATTTGACACTGATGTTACAGTAGACTGAAAAAAATCCCAGACTAACTGTGGATCTACCGTGCGGTAAATCTGAAGTGACGTTATCTCATCTCTCCCTTGCTTATCTACATTACAAAGGACTAACACAGCTTACCTACAGAGATATCGGTGTTTACCTTTGACCTCACTCGTGTCTGACTTAATGAAGTAATAGTCACGTTTCTTGATTCAGTTTATTGAGTCTAAGATTGTTTGTTTTTGCAAAGCAAGTCAAAAAAAAAATTGGTGTTCCTGAATCGCAATCACCACAGCTTTCATTCTAGGTAGATCGCATTGCTTAAGGCTACCTTTTTTCCCTCAGTGGTGTCTATTCAGGAGACATTAAAATCTCATTAAGCCTTGTGGTGCAGTAATTATCATTTAATGACAGTTACAGTGTCACCGCCTGCACCTTCTGCTGTTATCAGCGAGAGCTCTTTACATTCGCCACTCGCCAGACAATAAAACCTGCACCTGCCTCACAGTTTGCTTGTGCTAATGGTTCTCAGCAGGTGGACAGAATGTGTTTTGTATTTTTAAGTTTGACAACAGGTGGAAAGTTTTCTCTCTCTCTCTCTCTCTCTCTGTCTTTGTGTGTGTGTGTGTGTGTGTGTGTGTGTGTGTGTGTGTGTGCCTCTCTCTGTCTGTCTTTCAGCTCTTTGTAAGTTATTATAAGGATTTCAAGGTAACAGAGCAAGTGGTTTTCCTCCATATATACTGTGATGCCAGATGGAGCTGGGACAGTATAATGGGCATTTTATTGTGGTAATTATGGTTATGGAACCTGTACAGAAACAATAACTAAATTCAATCATTGTCTGAAGTCATTTAAGCAGAACAAACCAGCTGATGAAATATGTTTAAATTTCTGACTTTCACCATTGTTATTGTTGGATAAGCTAATTTCCCCCGAAAGAAAGTAATTACGATCACTGTGGCATTTGCCAGGCTCCTAATTTTCCCTTTTTAACTGGAGTTTCAAACCCTTGGAAACTTCAGATAATGATATTTAATTGTGGTATGTCATTGTGCTGTGGCACTGATAAGGGTTGGAGCAGGTTGCAGAGCACATTGTTTATCATTTAGTGAAAATTACCCTTGTTAGGCTGAGAAAAGAAGTGATAAACGTGATTTAATAGCTTTGTGATTTGGTTTGACCATCTGTCTTGTGGAAGATCTCTTGAGGAAGCACGTGGCCGGTGGCCATTGAGGTGCTTTCTTCACACGCAATTAGCCATTCTGAAGGCTCATGCTGTGCGTCTGATGACTTTAACATGGTGAAAAAGGCTGATTACACCACAATGGACTTTTCAAGAAAGCCGCTAAGTGATTCTGGAGTCGCAGGGAGAGAGTGGCGTCATCCAAAAAATGGCGTAGGAGTGAGGACAACGGTTAGAAAAAGAACAATAAACATGTCATAGCAGGATGAATCGGTAACCTGGGCTGTAGATTTACAGTTTTGGGGGCTTCCTGTCGGCTCGCCGCTCATACTGAGAGAGACTGTGTGCAGAACATGTGGCGGAGAGAAAAAAAAAAAACCCAGGCTGCTGTTGATGAAGGTTTGGACTGTCGCCCACTCGCGAGTTTAGTAGCACGTCTGAGAACAATGGAAATGGATGGAAGACAAGTTAGTCTCTTTTTATTTGTACTCTGGCTGTGATATGGTTCTACCGTCCTGAGCAATTCATCTAAACCTTGGCGGGTGTGTTTATGTGTGGTTATTTTAGTAAATGAAAACCAAACCAAAGACTAAAAAAACTGGTGAAAAAACTAAACTTTAACTGAAGGAAAAAATAATATTAATTTACAATGAATGGAAAACTAAGCGAATCCAATAACAGTACTTTAAATAATCATTCGAAAAAATGAACAATAATTTTTGGAATTCATAAGCACTAATTCTATGGTGAAAATGCTATGTTTACACTGTTGTCAAAACATACTAATATTTACACATTATATTCAATTCAAGTGTTTTTGTATAGCGCTTTTCACAATAATTATTGCTTAAAAAGCAGCTTTACAAAAGTGCACATTCTTGCATTGCAAATAAAATCAGAAAAGGTTATAAGTTGCCATTACTTTATTAGTTACTGATAACTTTAATTTAACTAATAACTGATTACTAATAACTTTAACAGTTAAAGTTACAGAATTATATATAAACATAGTAAACCTTTTATCTTTGCCATGATGACAGTAAATATTATTTTAGTAGATATTTTTTAGATACTTCTGTACAGCTTAAACTGACATTAAAATGCTTAAGTATGTTAATAAGGTTAACTAAGCAGGTTATAATTAGACAAGTTATTGTATAACGATGGTTTGTTCTGTAGACTATTGGAAAAAAAATATATAGCTTAAAGTGGCTAATAATTTTGAACTTTAAATGTTTATTAAAAAATAAAAAATGTTTTTATTTTAGCAGAAATAAAACAAATAAGACATTATAAGACATATTATAAGACATACTGTGAAAATTTTCTTACTTTGTTAAACATCATTTAGGAAATATTTAAAAAAGAAAAAAAGTTAAAAGGGGGGCTTATAATTCTTACTTCAACTGTAGTATATAGGTAATGTCTATCTGTTGATGCTCAATGATGTGTTGGTACCACATGGTGGCAAAAGCACATACCAGGATGAAAAAAAATCACATGGTGAACCACATCATTTAAAATGAAGATGATAGTCTGAATTCTTCATCTTGGTTTTGGATTTGGTGTTTGAGGGCAGCACGGTGACGCTGTGGGTAGCACAATTGCCTCACAGCAAGAAGGTAGCTGCTTTTAAACTACGGCTGGATCAGTTGGCATTTCTCCTCGTGTTCGCGTGGGTTTTCTTTGGGTGCTCCAGTTTCCCCTACAAGTTCAAAAATATGTGGTATAGGTGAATTGGGTAGGCTAGATTGTCTGTAATGTATGTGTGTAATGAGTGTGTATAAATGTTTCCCAGTGATGGGTTGCAACTGAAGGGGCATCTTCAGCGTAAACATATGCTGGATAAGTTGGCGGTTTATTCTGTTGTGGCGACCTCAGGTTAATAAAGGGACTAAGCCGAAAGAAAATTAATGAAAGAATTAATTTGCGGTTTGATCAAAAAAAATATTTTATTTTTATCACTTAGGCCGTACTCACACTAGGTACAGTTGCCTCAAACCTTGCCAAAGCACGCTTGTCCCCCCTCCCGTCTCCCCCGATGGCCCGCGCTCACACCACAAACGGGCTTCGCCATGCTTACGTCATCGCTGCTGCGCTGTTCAGTGAGAAGCGCTCTTTTACTCAGCAGCACAGTGGAGATTTCTCTAGTTATATCATTTTAGTAGTTTGATATGCCGTCAAATACTTCGCCCAACAGATCCGCCACTTTTGGCGCTCATAAACAATCATGCTGCATGCTGCAAGCTCTCGTGCTGCAGGAATGAGGAGGTCTGCTGAAGCCGCGCAGCTGTCGTGCTGTGATGAGTTCTCGTCTTTAATAAACTACGGCAGTTTGTGTTCACTGAACAGTAAGATTGATTAATAAATCCATATGAAACAGCCCCTTAAAAGTCACGTCTCGCTTTCAGTTTCAGGCTTTGGCACGTTTTGCACTCATACACAAGTTTACCGTTCCAAAGCCCAAGTGAACCGCGCTCAGGCACACCTCTTCCAACCGGGTCAGGGCCGGCCAAGTGAACCGTGCTTGAGCCCGATTCAGCGCACTCACACTTCTCAAACGATCCGGGAAACAGGCCTGGGCACGGTACGGATGGCATAGTGTGAGTAGGCCCTAAGAGGATTGCACTGGGGTTAATGTAAACTGTGCAAACACTAAACTCTGCTTTGGTCAACGCTGTACATGTTTTGTTTTCTGTGTTAAACTAGAATTACTAGAATTAGAATTAAACTAGAGATGTGTTTCCAAAATAAAACTAAACTAAAACTATTGTTAAAACGAAATAACAGCAAATAAAAAAATAATAACATGTAAAAGTTATAAAAAGCGCATGCTCGTTACATTTAATAGAACATTTTACTTTGATTTACCCTGATCAAATGAAGGTGAAAATTAAATGAAGAAAAACCATCAAAATAAAATATTTTCCAGTTAACACAGATGAATGAACTCTTCAAAAGCATGATAGAAAATAAGCAAATTTTTATATGGCTACAAATGGCTTAAAGGGATAGTTAGCCCCCTCAAAAATTAAAGTTGTCTAATCATTTATTTAGGCCCAATGCCAATTCTGTTTTTGTACCTCTACCACTTTCCCTTGGCCCTTGAAACAGAATGTGAAGGGGAAGGACTTCTAAATTTAGCCCTATGAAAAGGGACACCACTACACCTGCACACGTCATCATATGTCATCGCAATCTTTTGCTTTATATGAAATCAAAGATGGCAACTACTATAGTTATTCGAGTTGTGTTATTTTTTGTATTTATGTTCAGGAAATCACTGAAGGCATAAATCATGTAATCATAACAATATAATGTGGCAATAAGTTTGTAACTGTACTGTGCATTTACACCGTGGCCATATTCATCTATGTAAACACACAAAAACAACTTTACCGTTATACCAGACACTGTAAAAACTCGTTCCCAGCCACTAGACTCTTCTGACAGGATATTCGAGTGTCATCAAGTGGCAGATATGAAAGTATGTTGTGGGACTCCTCCACAGAAGTTATAATAAGAGCTTATAGATAGAGAAATTTATCGGTTTTCATTTAAGTGTTTTTTGAAACATGATTGTAAAACACGAACGCCATTGTGATCCTGAAAAATCTCTGTTTCGAGGCTATCTAGCCCTTCCGCTTGGCTAAGTAAATATTTTCTTTACTTGTTTAAACTACCTAATTAAAATGAGCTGAAACAACACAATTCTTGAGATTTGATTGGTACAACTTAATTTTTTATGTTCAATCCACATAAATTTGTTAAAAGTATTAAGTTAACTTAATAGATTTGTGTTGGGACAACATGAATGATATGTGTGGAACCCTGCATTTTTTACAGTGTGGGACACCCCTATCCTTTCACATGAACGCGCAAAATGAGGGGTAGGGGTAAGGGGATGTGTAAGAGCTAAGGGGTAGAATTGGGATTGGGCCTTGCTCTTTACTTGTTTCAAACCATGCGTTTCTTTCTTTTGTTGAACACATCATTTGTGACTATTGACTTTCCCAGCATTTTATTTATTATTGTGGAAGTTAATGGTTATATGTTTTCAGCTTAAATATCTTCTTTCATGTTCAGTAGAAGAAACAAACTCCACATGAGGAATAAATAGACAGTAAACTTTCAACTATCACCAGTGATGTAATGTAACTAAATACAAATACTCAAATTACTGTAATTGAGTAGTTTTTCTCAGAAATTGTAAGTTTCTAGGGAGTTTTATAAATGTGTACTTTTACTCTTCCTTGAGTACATTTTTAGTGCTGTATTGGTACTTTTACTCCACTACTTTCCTTCAGTCTGCAGTCACTACTTTATTTTTTCCTGTCTATGGGGATTACAAAAACCAGTCCTGTGATTACTGTCTAATCGCAAATAGAAGGTAAACCGCATAATAATGAACTACCTCAAGACATGGGCGATTTATAATTGCAGTAAACTAGGAGCATTAAAGTGCATTGACTCCGTGATTGTTTAGATGCATGTTACTGATGAGAAGATGAACACAAGCAGACACAAGACGTCAACATGACGTTATTTTGATGTTGTACCCTTCGTCATGGGGATGTTACACATGAAAATCGGGTAGACATCAGAACTTAACTTCAGGCCGACGTCAATGTTCAACCTAAAATCAACCAAATATCAACGTCTAATAATGTTAAAGCTTGACATTGTGTGGACTTTACCACTATGATGTCTACCAGACGTTGGATTTTGGTTGCCATACCTGACGTATAAATGTCAGAATTTGACATCAGTGTGACATTGGTTTAAGATGTTTGCTCAACGTTGGATTTTGTTCACTTTTTTACACAACCTAAAATCAACCAAATATCAACACCATTTGACGTTGTTGTTGGACATCAATATAATGTTGTCCTTAGACACTGGCCAGACAATAAATTTTGGTCACCTGACATCACAACCTAAATCTAACCTAAAATTAACGTCTTATGACGTCATGTGCCTGCTGGGCAATAACTAAATGCACGACAGAATGTTATATTTACACACATGCACAAATTACATGGAAATCATTAGCTTTTTACAGCATGATACTCACTACTCTTGAGTACATTATGGGGTACTTTTTACTCATATTTTGAGTAATATTTACAACAATTATTTTTTTCTCTACTTACAATACATATTAAGCAAGTTATGGTACTTTTACTTAAGTGTCACTTTTTCAGTATTCTTTCCATCACTTACCATCACGTTGACAAGGCTGGTTATAGTGCAGAGTTTACATAGCAATATTTGTATTTTGCCTCTTGGTTTGGGGTAAATATCTCCCATGAGACTCCTTCTACTAATTAGCAGCCTGTTAAAACACTTACACAGGTCAATGCACTGAAAGGGCTGAGCCTTGAAACATGTTTGAAGTGCTCCCCCTCTCACTGACTGATGGACAGCGGGGTCATTTCCAGGCAATCTGTTCCGATCGGCCAACAGGCTTCCCATGGACTTTCAAGCCCTTCCTCTTCCCTGATCCACTGCAGTCCCTCCTTGCTCAACTCAAGTCATTTTCATGCTCTATAAATTTTATTGAAAAATCCGCCGCAGTAGAGTTGTGTTCCAATAAAACAGCGTGAACGCTTGTTAACGTTGAGCAAGGTCGGTAAATCGCAGAGGTGACACGCGCTAATGACATCTGCTCCAAAAGGTCTGCTCTTCCCGCCACTCTGGTGTGAATGAGCGAGGTATGTGTGTGGGGGTGTAAATGGAAAAAAAGAGGCTTAAAGTCTTCACACCTGATGTGCTGGCCATATTGTTAAAGCTAATGAGGCTAATAGAAGGAGAAAAGGGCAGATAATCAGTCACATGAAAGATAATCGCAGAGAATGGGATATTTATACATTTCAGGGGCTTCTTAGTAGTGAACGAAGTATTGTACAATGGTTAATGTAAAATTCAACAAATATAATTAAAGAAAAAAATAGAGATCGATAATGGTGCTCCAATGTTATTTTGCAGTGTTTTGTAACTTTTTGATTTAGTGGCTAATTCATATACATACAACACAGGCTTATTGGGAATATGTGCCAAGGGCTTCATTTTCTGTGTAAAACAGGGTGATATGACGCTGCAAACAACTTCTTTTACTATTGAAGACTTACCTTCATACTGAGGGCTTTTCTGGCATCATCAGTTTGCTCGATAGCTTGTATTGAGTGGGCTGGGGTTCGAGTCTGGTGGAGGATGGTTCCAGAAAGCAGGTAAAACCAACCTAAAAAAACAGACAAACCAAACAAAAAATTGGTAAAAATATATGGTGAGTAAACTTAGCCCAGTAATGTATTTGACATTGTCAAAAATGTGCTCAGCGCCCTCTAGTGAAATGTGAAAACAAAAATGCAAGCAGATGTCATCTCGACAACATCGGCTCATTCTGGAAATATAGCCCTATTTACATTTCTGGAGATCGTGAATTTTGTAGCTAGAGATACAAATGGCTGAATTCCGTTTTTTAAATGAACACTATGGGGTGGTATGATACCAGCTGACCGCTTACCTTCGTATAGACTGCTTTCCGGCTGTTTGTTCAGTTCGTCCAGTTAACTCACCATGTACGTCGGCGAACTTGAGATGCAGAGAGGGGTTGACTACGATGATGGGGTTCTAGTCCAACGAAAAACGAAAGCCAAGAAAAAAAAACAAAAAAACATGTAAATTACAGGGTGAGAATGTGGTAAAACGTGGTAAAAATCAGACGAGGGCTTTTCTTTTTATGAATTGCTATTTAAAATTGTTGGTTGGGTTTAGGGAAGTGGGTGGGTCAATCTGTGCTTTTTAAAATACTATTGGTTGGGTTTAGGGAAGGGGAAAAGTGGATCAGTCAATAATTCAGTCTGTCAAACAGTCAGTTAAACAGTCAGTCGACATTGGCCTTTGGTGGATTTACGAGAGAACAGCAGGCACGAATGACACTCCAGAGAGTAATTAGAGATCTCAAGCAGCCTATTGTGGGTTTGTAAAAAACAAAAACTGCAAATAAAAAAAATAAAAAAAACATTGCTCCTGGGACATATTTGACGGTCTCCAGAAATGCATATAGAGGTACGGTTTAAGAATGAGCCTTGGTTGCATCTCAACCACCTATTTCACAGTTCCCAAAAATGTAACCCTGGGCATGTATCTCCAAAGAGGCTGTAAGAACTCATTCATACATTTAATATGATTTACCCATGAAGAAAATAAGTGAGTTTTAAGTAAAGATTTGAATTCTGAGATATTATTAACATAACAGAGTGAGTGTGGTAGAGAATTCCAGAGTTTGGGTGCAATAACACTAAATGATCTGCCCCCCATTGAAGAGAGGCGATACCGAGGGACAGCAAGAAGGTCAGAGTCAGAGGAACATAATAAGCATGATGCAGAGATAAGAGGGAGCTAGGCCATTTAGGGATCTAAATGCGAGGAGGAGAATTTTGAATTTACTGCGGTATGCAACTGGGAGCCAATGGAGATTGTACAAGATTGTGGTTATATGAGCAGAACGTTGGGTATGAGTGAGTATTCTAGCCGCAGAGTTTTGAATACATTGTAATCTGGAGATGAGGCTGGCAGGGAGACCAATGAAAAGGGCATTACAGTAGTCAAAGCGTGAAGAGACAAATGCATGGACAACAGTCTCAGCATCCTTGCTACTGATGAAGGGATGCAGTTGGGCAATGCAACGTAAATGAAAGAATGCAGATTTATTAACATATTTAATATAAGACTAAACGGAGAGTGTGGAGTCGAAGATTACACCTACATTTTTGACAGAAGTAGACGTTTTAATGTGAGAGCCAGCAATCTCACAGGGGAAACTGGTCAGAATATTGCTGGTTAGCGCTGGGGTGCCAAAAAAAAATTATCTCAGTTTTGTCCATGTTGAGTTTCAAAGAACTTGAGTTATACCAATCATTAATGTCCTTCACACAAGCAGAGATTTTATCAATTTGGGTGGATGAAGTAGGTGTATAGACAGAATAAAATTGAATAGTTGAAATTTCTTGTCTTGCAGGAAAATGGTGCTACATAAATAAACAATCATAATTATGAACACAACACTGGATGTTAGAGCTATTTTAAACAAATATAGGCTCATTCTGAAAACATAACCCTATATACGTTTCTGGAGATTGTTAATTATGAAGCCAGATTTACATATGCCTGCAATTTGTCTTTAAAATAAACGATGCGGCGCATTATGCCGTTCCATTTCTCGCTAACCATCTCACCACTTACCTGCATGTGGACAGCTTTTCAACTGATACCAGTTAGTCCGGTAGCTCGCCATGTACATCGGCGGATTTGAGATGCAGACCAGAGTTGACCACGACAATGGAGTTCAAGTTCAGTGAAGAACGATTCCAGAAAGCAGGTAAGACAAAAACAGAAACCAAAAAATAAAATAAACAATTAAATAACAGGGTGAGAATGTGATAAAATCTGAAAATGTGGTAAAACATGACTTTTCTTTTTGTGGAATGCTTTTCAAAACACTGCAGTTGGGTTAAGGGAAGAAGGTGGGTGGGTCAATTAGTGCTTTTCAAAATACTATTGGTCGGGTTTAGGGAAGGGGGAGGATTGGTCTGTTGGTCAGTAAGTCTGTCAACAGTGGCTTCAGGTGGATTTACATGAGAGGAGCAGGCGCAAATGGCACTGGCGAAAGATATTTAAGATCTCAGCGGCCTCTAGGGGATTCGCGAAAACAAAATTGCAAAAATACTAAGCTTCTGGGACGTATTTTGCTCTCTCCATAAATGTAAATTGGGGTACGTAATCAGAATGAGCCTGGTTTGTTTTAAACCCATACATAGCCAATGTACTGAAGCGTTAATCTGACTATAGATTTATACCCATTACCTAGGACTGACTATACAAGTATTTTACATAAGACAGAACAGTATTGTGCAAAATACTGTGCAAAAGAGGTATTTTACGGTTTAACAAAGCAAGTAGTGCAACAGGATTTGTGGTATATTCACAGGTAAATGTTGTTTTTTCTTATTGAGTTCTTGTAAGATTGAGTTTAGGTAAAGTGCATATGGGGAGAAGAGTGTTACTACAGGTGGTTTGTCAAGCCCACTCACCTGTGTGAAACTCACTGAAAAATGCTCAATGTTTTTTTTTTTTCTAGAGATATAGAGTGATTGTGAGAAAGTGTCTGGTGTAAAGTCGTAAAATGGTGTCAGATGTACTCAAGGCATTATCGATGGAAAAAACATTACTTTTATCACTAAGCACAAGCAGATGTGATTTTAGAGGATGTAATAACACTTCAACCCTTTACTAAGGAGTGCCAATACCAAAGGTGGTATCCCAGAAGCTATTTCCCGAAAGCCATTTTCAGAAAACGCCTGAGTTATTTGAGTTTTAGGGAACTAGCACTGCTATGCAAATACCACAGCAGGTGGTAAACTGGATGTAGACTGTGGAGAGGAGTTGCTGCCCAAGACAACAGTCGACTTCTCATAGATGGGCTTTCATTTCTTGGGCGTAATCTGTCTTAAACCTTGCGAATCATCCTTAAATCCGGAGGGTGTGGAATCATAACTGATCGGATTCTTCCTTCACAGCCTTTGAGTCACCACTGTTTGTAGGGATGGACTTTCCTTTCTGGAGTGTAAGAGACTCTGTTTCCAAAGTGTTTTGCTGTGGTGTAACAGTTTGGAAAAAAGGATGCTAGGTTTGTGCATGGATAGAGCTTACATTATACGTCAGTAGCTCTTGTTCCAAGTTGACTGTAAATTCAGTTCATATACAAAATCTGAACAACAGAAAACTTGTTTGTGTACAAAGGAGTAATTGACATCTGTTTGCATAAAATAACTAAACCACCATTTACCATTAAAAAAAATTATATATATATATATAAATTTTTGAGAAAATACATTACTAAATGTTATGTGCTATTGCAGAAGGAACAGATAAAGCAGAAACCTTATGTTATGTCAAAGGATGATTGTTTTAAATAATTCAAAATGTTCATAATTTACTTTCATTTCAAATCACATCACCAGATTTGTGTTTCTATCATAGTTTTTCTGTTGATTATTTTTTAAATACATATGTGATCTAGGGGGTGATACGGTGGCTCAGTGGTTAACACTGTCACCTCACAGCAAGATGGTCACTGGTTCGAGTTCCATCTGGGTCAGTTTGCATTTTTGTGTGGAGTTTGCATGTTCTCCCCATGTATGCGTAGGTTTCCCCCACAGTCCAAAGACATGCGCTATAACTGTAGGTAAATTAAAACTAAATTGGCTGTAGTGTATGTCTATGTTTCCCAGTACTGGGTTGCACCTGGAACAGCATCTGCTGAGTAAAACATATGCATTTTATTGCACTGTGGCGACCCATGATGAATAAAGGGACTAAGCCAAAGTAAAATTAATGAATTAATGTGACCTGGGACCACAAAACCTTATGTTACACCTCTATACTTATAGAAATACCTCAAAAACTACATTGAAAGAGTCAAAGATTTTGATTTTTGGTTCATGCCAGAAAATCTCAGCAATGTTAAGTAAAAATCATGTTCCACAAAGACATTTTGTAAAATTATTTTCTTAAAAATATATCAAAATGCATTTGCAATCAATTAGAGATTGGATGATAACTGGTTTCAAGGAATACTGCAAAGATTTTAAAACTACAAAAGTTTCTGTTAATTTGTAAAAAAAAATTCACGTTTTTTTTTTTTTTTTTGTATGTTTGTTTTTTTAGGACAACAGTATCTCCAGTGTTGTCCAAATGTGTCCAAATATGCTTTTTCAAGTTGTAAAGAAATCAGTGTTTTTGATGAAGACAGCAGAAGTCAATGGTTTGTTTTAATTATTTAGCTGGACATGTTTACTCTTTCTAAAATATTTGAAATGTTTCTCAAAATAACATTTATCGTGTTCAGAAGGGAATAAGTTTTTGTTTTTTTACCCAGGCATTTAAAAATAACTTATTTTAGAGCAGTAATTACAATACCGTGATACAGTGAAACTGTGATATTAGTGTCCAAGGTACTGCAGATATACTGTCAGAATCTTATAGCGGCCCTTGCCTACAAGCAGTAATGTGCAGTGCTAATAATTTAATTGCACAACTAAAAAGAGATTTTCTCAATATTTATAAGTGTAGCATTTCTTTGAACCCTCAGATTCCTGGATCTCAGCCAAACATCCTACATATCTGTTTCCAAAAAAAATTTGACTTTTGTGACTGGTTTTTTGGTCCAAGGTCACCTGTGTAATAATAACACTGTACACACATTTTATAACAATTAAACGATTTTAAATTGTTTCCATTTTTAATGGAGCCTTACCAAAGCTATTTCCAGAAATTGGATGGAAACTTAATTAGTCCTGTGACATACAGCGTTAAGGAATAGTGACAGCAATTTAGCTTGACTCAAGAGGACTTCCCCTAGCCTGAAGGGAAGAATTAAACTGCAATTTTCAAACATAGTTATTTTCTCATAAAACTGCCACACCAACAGCCCTGCAACATTATCGATGACTTCAGTGACTAATTTGACAAGATAATGTCTTCATAAAGAGTTCCCCCCTTCTCTCCCTCTCCAAGTGCCAAAAGAGAAACGTACGGTTAATGCTGTGGCTCAGATTTCCAGCATTCCAAACGAATGTGAAATCTGTGACAGGGAGTTGAGCAATCACTTAGTTTCAGTGAACTAAGCCCAAAAAGACACTGAGCTTTAACTCCGGGTGCCTTTTTGACACCACTCCATTTTGGCTGAAAGCATTTGCAGGTTCTCTGTCTGCAAGATTTACTCAATGAACTAGGGTACCATTAAGGTTATACAAGAAGAAGCATATTATTGTTGTTGGCAATGCAACAGGACTGCTGCTAATATGATTTTGTTTAATGCCTCAGATGTTACGATGACTGGCATTTGGTCATGTTGCTCATGAGTGTAGCTCAAGAAGAATTTTATGATTTTTGAACAAGGCCTGACCTGGTAATAAAGGAAATTTCCTTTTAACATTAAGAGGAAGGAATCATGTTCAGTGTCAAACTTCATTCATTAGCATCCAAACTATCTAATGGAATATACAAAACATTTTTCCATCATTTTGCTACTGGCTTCCATGGCAAAAAAATAAATAAAAAAATGTCTCACATACTGCAATTCCATTTGGCAAGTAGTTTTTTTTTAAACTGTTATCCTTTATTTACCAGATGTGGGGTGCATGCACAGTAAAATGGCAGTATTGTGGTGTTGTTTTTGTTAGTCCAAAAGCTGGATGTTTCTTTGTGTGTTGGGCTTTGCATAGTCTGGGGAATCTACATAAATCCCAGAAGGCTTTCTCCAAACTGAGATGAATAAAGGTGGCCGCTTAAGTCTGCTTCTGTATAATTCTTACAATGCGAATCACACAAAACAGATATCCTCGAAAGTTCATTCAAGGCAAAGAACCGAGCCAAATATTCTCTCTACATGTTTATCTTTTTTATGTCATGCCATTTTCCATCCTCAGAATCTTTATCTCTTTTTAGCTCTGTTTACATTTGCTATTAATATATGTGTTTTTGATGGAGTGGGTATTATGAGGAGGTGTGTGTATTTTCAGTTAGAAGTGAGTTAAAGGGAATTTTCTTAGTATTTAGATTATTTTGCACCTTAGATTTCCGATTTTCAAGTAGTCGTATCTCTGCCAATTTTTTCCCTATTCTAACAATGGAAAACTTATATTTAGATTTCAGTTGATATATATTGACACCTATGCCTGGTTTTGTGGTCCATGTTTACACTACACTACCAGACAAAATCTTGGTGTTGACCTCAGTTGTAAGAGCAACAAATAATAACTTCTCTTTTTAGTTGATCATTTGGAAAAGTGGCAGAACGTAGATTTTTCTGATGATTCATCTGTTGAACTGCATCCCAATCATCACAAATACTGCAGAAGACTTATTGGAACCCGTATGGACCCAAGATTCTCACAGAAATCAGTCAAGTTTGGTGAAGGAAAAATCATGGTTTGGGGTAACATTCAGTATTGGGGCCTCATGTGAGAGACCTGCAGAGTGGATGGCAACATTAACAGCCTGAGGTATTAAGACATTTGAGCTGCCCATTACATTATAAACCACAGGAGAGGGCAAATGCTTCAGCAGGATAGCGCTCCTTCTCATACTTCAGCCTTCACATCAAAGTTCCTCAAAGCAAAAAGGTCAGGGTGCTCCAGGATTGGCCAGCCCAGTCACCAGTAATGAAAATTATTGTGCATGTCTGGGGTAAGATGAAGGAGGAGGCATTGAAGATGAATCCAAAGATTCTTGATGAACTCTGAGAGTCCTGCAAGAATGCTTTCTTTGCTATTCCTGGTGACTTTATTAATACGATATTCAAGTCATTGCAGAACTGTATGGATGCAGCTCATAGGAGTCATACAAAATATTACCTACTTTTCCACTGCACTATGACTTTATATTCTATACTGTACATTATTTCTGTTGTGTGACAAGACCTTTGATCTACGCAAAGTCAGACCTTACTGTCCTAATTAAGTATTTAAAAATCAAGACATGATCATATATCTTGAGGCCTTTGTGTTTCATATAAGCCACTTCTGACACCAAATGATCAACTAGAAGTCAAGTTATTATTTGTTGTTTCTAAAACTTGGAATGGGTGACAAGAATTATGTCTGGTAATGTTTAAAGCCTGAATCTTCAGAAATGAAAGTTGACAACAGAATATAGATTATGGAAAGAATAGGATTATGGATAGCTGGTGGTCTTTTTGTTTTAATTTTTGGCTGTTCAGTATATTCAATTTCATATCCATTTATGTCACATCTATGAATTAGTTTTCATCAATTTATGTGTGACCTGTGGTGTGTGTTCCAAACAGGATGCATTGCCCCCTGAAGGGCAATTCGGAGTGAAAATAGTCATGGCTGCCATTCCAAACTGAAATGAACAGTCCACTTTGAAGGGCCCTTTGGAATGAAGGTTTTTGAAAGGTTCAACTAGCCCCATGATCCTTTGCGCAGAAGTTGTTTGGTGTCGCACTGTGCATTCCATTGAGAGGGGCTCATCCCTATGCCCTAATCCCTTCGAAGCTGTCACTCCGGAGGGAAAACCCTTCTAAAGGATTAGGGCACAGGGATGAGCCCTTTCCAATGGAATGCAGTGCCAGTTCTATTTTTTTTTTTGTTTCCTGCCTTAGCTATTTCATTATCTGTCACTTGTCATTTATCACTTGTTTCTCATTTGGTTTGTTTTCCCGTTTATTTTGAACTGGTGTGAATGCAGCACTCGCACTCGAATGTGTAGCAAAAGTGGACCAAACTCACGTACTAAGAAACCGCTTGAAGATGTGATCTCAGTACACTTTCAAATCAACTGAAGTGGTTTGCTTGTGACAACAAAAACTAGACTCAAACAGACCCAACTGCAAAATGTACTCCACATTTTCGGACTAAACAATATACTGTAGTCAACTGTGTTGTGTATTATGGGAGGAGAAACTTCTGAAGTGACTTGTGATGCGCTTTGCCATTTGCAATGCATTAAAACCTTGTTTTCAAGCTGCATCTGTACTGCATTCTCGAAATGTATAGTTTGTCTGAAATGATGCATGCAAACTTATAGAATGACCAGGAATATGATCAATCAGCGCAGTTATTCCTCTATACTAACAAGCATCACATTGTCTATTGGTTGCCTTTCCTTCGCTCTTTGTTTATGTTCCATAGTTCCTATATAAATTTTGTTCAAGTTTCTTCTGACCATTTTAAAAGAAATTTAAGAAACATGTTTAATGACACATCTGGCCAATGAGTGATGTGAACGTTATCACTTGAATTCATATTAGTGTGTTTCAACTGGTTCAGACTAGAGCAATCAGTGTGGTGTGAAAAGAAGCCAAAGCTCCAGAAAAAGGCTACATCATCTATCATATGTATCATTTGTTGCCCTTGGTTTGAACCAAATGAACTGAACCACAGGTGTGAAAACACCTTAAGTTCCCTTGAGTTCAATTTTCTGTTGCCTGTTATTGTCTATGGATCTCTACATTGGATATTCATGCTACCTGTCTATATTTAGAAAACTTCATTAGTTGAAGTTGCTGTTGTTGGACCTGTCTTGAAGCCTGTTTGAAAATTATAAATCACTTGATTTATCTGTCTGCTTGTCATGCACACTTTCTATCAATGCACCCCTGAGAGTATACATTGCAAAAACAATTAATCAGTTGTCAACAACTTCTTGAAGTTGTCAAAACATTTTAAACCTCATTTACACCTGTATTTAAAGTATTATTAGACATTTATTGACATAATGGGCTCTTTTCAACAAGCTGCATATTTCCATCTGCAGGTTGTTTGCTCTGCATGAGTGTGAGAGAGAAATGAACAGAGAAAAGTAATCAGACGATAAATAATATGCGTCTCACTAGCTGTTAGTGGCGGTTATGAAATTAAATAAATAGGCATATCCGCATGCAAACAGCAACACAAACAGGAACCTGTTTTGAGTGCATTACAGTGTTATGCATGTTGGTCAAATGTTGGTAACCTAGCCTATAAAAATTAATAATTATCGATAAAAGACAGTTATTCTGAGATCTGGTAATTTGTGGTCCATCGGGCACGATAATCTTAATGTTAGTTTGATATCTTGTAGTGTGTGCATGTTTGACATTTGAGGTAATAACATCACCATACTGGTCAAAGAATGGTCGAAAGAAGTTTTTTCAGTATTAAATGTCAATGTTGTATGCATATCACATTAGCCTGCAGTGAAACAAATTGGACAGACTTTGAAAACGGTTACACCGTGCATACTGAGGGAATAACAAAGCCTATTTTTATTAATTCATTACAAACATTTATTTGTTTAGAATGAGATATTTGATTAGATTTAATTATACACGTCTTGTCCTGTGATGTTTTAATGAATGCCATTAAAATTTGTATTTAATTTCTTAATTTGTTTGCATATTTTGAGATTTTTTTCATATTTTAAATAAATATGAAATAGGATCTAAATAGGATTTAGAAATTCTTTTAACCCTGATTTATTAGTGCGCTATACAGAACTTAATTCTTATATTTGCTTAATCCTATAGGGCTATGCTTCTCACCATGTAATGTTTCTTTTCTAAAACTTTCAGTGTAGTGTAAAAACATGTTTATTTTTACAGTGCATTATTACAATATTATAAAACCAAAATAATATGTTCTATTGATTTTCCGTTGATGAGATTAAATTGTTAGACCGAGAGTTACTGTTAGATAAAATAGAATAAGATTTTTTATAAAACCAAAAGGACTTTTCCTCCTTATTCCAGCACACCTAATCTTTTTGGAGCTTGGATGATATTCAGAAGAAAACCTTGCAGTATGAAATGCGCATGTTGATATAATATATTAAGACAGCAGCTGGAAGTGTATTAAAGCATGTGTTTTTGCATGCACTGTGGTTTAATTTATTTGTTTGCTTATTTTGGTATTGAGTTTTTCATATTCTAAATAAAACTAAAGAATTTAGAAACTGAACATTCTTTTTACCCCCATTTATTAGAGACCTATAAAGGCTAAACAACTTAATTCTTACATTTGTTTAATCTAAGGTCTATGCTTCTCACCATGTAATGTATTTTTTCTAAAACATACAGTGTAGTGTTAAAGCATGTTTATTACTAAAAAAACAAACAAACAAACAAACAAAAAAACTAAAACATATTTTAATTGAAAACGTCACATCACATAAGGTGCACATACAGTACCATCCTACCCAGTATTGTGAAAAGGCAAAGCTGAAAATCGATGGTTAAAGTGCGACCCAGTGCTTTAAAGTTGCAGGTGTACATACTACTGCCGCGGAGACAGCAAGTATGGCGGCAGAGGGAAGATATTGAAGTGGTAACATAAAATATCATCTTAATACTAGGTGTAATCAGGGCATTGTCATTAACTTTTTTATTTAGTGTTGAGTAAATCTAAAGAAGAAAAAATCAAAAATGCAAATTAAGTGCATTTCCAATAACATGGTTTCTGCTACATTCATTCTTCCATGGCAGGGCGCCATGCTAAAATTGATCCCGCCACGGCTACATTACAGCTTTTCATTCAAAACATTCAGTCGTGTTTTTTTTTTTTTTTTTTTTTTTTTTTAATAGCGGTTGATAATCGCACCAAAACATTAAAAGGTTAGTGAATTATTACAGCGCAAACTGTTCTGTAACCGTAGTAGTGCTGTGCGTTATTTGTTTAACCCTTTAAGGTTATGTGCTGGCTGACTGACAGGTGCGTGATGCGTGAGGCAAGCAAACAACATACAGCTGTTTCACTTTACTTTAGGACGCATTAATACCGCTCTGTAGGTCTATTGAAGACATTCATAAATATTCCTAGCAAATCTAATAAATGTTAGAGACATACTTGTTACATGCGCACTAAATTGCACTTCAGCAGCATTTATTTGAGAGTGTGCAAGAAGATCTGCGCTTGAGCTGCGTATATTTCAGGGGGAGTGCAAGAAGTTTTGTGCACGAGCAGAGGAAATTGGGGCGCAAGCAAAGAGATTTGCATGCTCGTAGGCTATTACATAAATGCGATCTCGACTTGTAAAACTCATGGTAGTATTGGTAACCTAGTAACCAACAGTAAACAAGTCAAGCATAATTAAGAAAGTTGATTATGTAGGCATATTGTCAGGCTAATTCTCAAAACGAAGCCCTATATTAGTGTTTGGAGATAGCAAATTATGTAGCCAGATCTACGTATGGCTGCGTTTTGTGTTTAAAAGGATTGCTACGGGGCGGTATGATGCCGTTCCTTTTCTCGCCAAACAGCTGACCGCTTACTTGCATGTGGATGGCTTTTCCGTTGTTATCAGTTTGACCGGTAGCTTGACACATATGTCGGCGGACTTGAGATGAAGAGCCCAGTTGAACACGACAATGGGGTTTGAGTCTGGTGAAAAAAGCTGGACAAAAATAGAAGCCAAAAAATAAATTAAACAAGTAAATAACAGGGTGAGAATGTGGTAAAATCTAAAAACGTGGTAAAAATCAGGGATTTTATTCTTTTTCTTGATTGCTTATCAAAACACTGTGGTTAGGTTTAGGGAAGGGGTGGGTGTGTGCGCCAATCAGTCCTTTTCAAAATACTATTGTTTGGGTTTAGGGAATGGGAAGGGTTTGTCGATTGGTCAGTCAGTCAGTGATTTAGTCAACAGCGGTCTCGTGGAATTACGTTAGAAGAGCAGGTGTGAATGGCACTTGCAAGAGAAATTTGAGATCTGAAAAAGCATACACAGCGGCCTCTGATGGATTCGCAAAAACAAAATCGACAAAAAAAACATAGCTCTTGGGGCGTATTTTGCTCCTTTCAGAAATGTATATAGTGGTACCTAATCAGAATGAGCCTGGGTTGCATATTACATCAGAGTTTATTCAGCAGAAAGGTTTTTTTTCCTATAATTTGCATTAACCCAAGTACACAAGTATAAAATGGAGTGTAAAAACTGCCAAATAAAGAATTTTTATTTGAAATTTGGCATTTTCATCACTTTTTTTTAATATCGGGTTTAACACAGGGTGATGGAAACCCAGCGAGTGTCATGCTTATTAATGCAGAGTCATTCAAAACACTGCTGTTAGCCAGGAAATACAAGCACTGACACAGACACTCCACCTTCCCAAAGCACAGCAGGCAGTTGGTGCATCTCTTCCGATGCAGGGGTGGTGCAGGCATTGGAACAGCTGATCACCCCTAACGAGGGAGCAAGTTGGTCATTAAATGGGTGCTAATACTGGAAAGCGGAGGCCATTAAGCCTTCTTTGTTGTGGTTATAAAACCTTTAGGAGCCTCTTGACCTGAAACCCTTATTCGTTTCTAAGCATTCAGAGCCTTCCTTCTTATCACACTGGCCCTACTTAACATCTTCATAACAAAAGAACAGACAGAAAGAGGGAGATAAAGATAGCGGGAACATTATGCAGAGAGAACAAAGAGCCTCTGACACTTACAGTACAGCAGAAACGTGAAAAAAAAAAGTTCTGTTTACACAAAAACTCAAAACAAAACGTGAGTTGTTTCTTAAACTTGAAAAGAATAACATGTGGCAATACAGACCAAAAATACAATTAATGAAATGAAAATGTGTAAACTACTCAATTTTAAAAAGCAACGTGTCACCATTGTATATATTTTTAGAATAAATTTATTTGCCACTTTTCACATCTCTTGGTGAAAGAAAAAAAACGTTGGCTTAAATGAAGTGTGACAAAAGATGACTAAAATTGCAACACAAATATGATTGTACCTGTCACTACCAGGTAAATAACTCAGCCACCCACTTGGGTATTTTTAATTTTGGTCATGCACGAGCTAAAATTAACTAGAAATAACCTGAGGTGTGTCAAAAGTCAACCACAAACGTGTAGCCGTAATATTTTAAGCTTGCAGTCCTTCCATGGTGTACTATTTCTACATTTTCATCTGCAGGTTTAGTTTTGTTTGTGTAATCTGATGTATTTAAAGTGATTCAGTGGGCTGAAATAGTATTTGAATACAATGAAAACATTTAGAAGTTCCCACATGAAGCAAGTTTTTCAGTGTAATTACACGTGCTCTGTTTAAAAGTCTGAAATAATAGCCGAGCAATATGCTTGTAAAATAAATGTTACACAAAACATGCCTTTTACTGTGTTATTTCTAACTTTCTGCCTCCGTAAATTTAGTTTTGTTGTTGTAATGATGTATTCAACAATACTGTATAATATTTTTGGCTTGGCGACTATGAGAACATTTCGATATTTCCACATGAAGCACATTTGAGGGTATCATTTTTCAGCATAATTATACCTGCTGTGTTTAATGGTCTAAAATAATAGGAAAACAATACTCCGGGGGGAGGAAAAAGAAAAGCTACTTGAAATATGGTTCATGTATCATTCCAGTAGTTCTATTTTTAGTTCAATTCGATATATTTAGCATGATTCAATGAGTTTAAATAATATATTTGACAATGTACAAATATGATCACATTATCTGAATCATATTTGCCAGTTGTTTAATAGTCTAAAATAATAGGAAAGGTTATAGTAATAGTAAAATAGATTAAAAAAAAAAAATGTGTACATAGGTTTTTCGGTTCATTTACGGTTGTGAATTGCATTTTGGGACCACAATCTCTGCTCTACTTTTTAACAAAGAGACTGTTATTGACATTTTATTTGTTTACAATAATATAATGTATGTACAAAATAACATGTAGAGAATTACATCTGTAAAGTAACAGACAATGTACTAGTAGCTTATTACAGGGTTTTATACTGTTATAAAACACTAACCTAGACAATATATCACTTTAAACTATTACAAATGTTAATAAAAGTCACTTTTTCCAACTGTTTAAGGTCAAATGTTGTTAGAAGAAATATTGACTTCTTATAATGCGATTTAAAAACATAAATAAACAGGAAAAAATTATTTACACATAATTAACAAACAACAAAAAAATGCTAATTTAAGGATATTTTTTCAGTTTATTATTACAATATTATAAAACAAAAAAAATATGTTCTATTGATTTTCTGTTTATGGGATTAAATAGTTAGATAGATAGTTACTGTTAGATAAAAACGAATATGATTTTATATAGAACCAAAAACAAACAAAAAGGACTTTTCCTCTTTATTTCTGCACACCTAATCTTTTTGGAGCTTGGATGATATTCAGATGAAAACCTTGTAGTATGAAATGTGCATGTTGATATGATATATTAAGCCAGCAGCTGGAAGTGTATTAAAGCATGTGTTTTTGCATGCACTGTGGTTTAAAAAGGGGGAGCTCCTCCAAAAAGCTCCAAAATTCACATATTCTTAAAATCATTGCCAAAACCGAGCATGTTTTATTATTAACCAACGGCGCTCGTGCACAGCAGAGCTCCTGGGCTCCCATATGGATGAATTTATAATTATGAAGAAGCTGAGGTTCATAAGTCATAATCCCAGCATTCTGCAGCCAGTGATGAATAATGCAGCAAATACCATCCCAGGAGTTGGGCTAAAATTAAAAAGGTTATGTGGTTGGGTTGTCGATAAAAATGTTCACATTTGCAGTTTATTGGAACTCGTCTGGGAGTTGATGTGGATAAACACGTAGGCTGAATCCAATTAGAGACAATCAAAGTTCATGCCATGAATTAATTAGATGGAAACAGATAAATATACGCTTTATTTGTGCAAGTGTAAATAACAGGTCACATCTGCTTCCTGAAATCGGACATTTCCTGAACGTTTTTTATTTAGTTATAGTATTCATCATCATCATCATCATCATCATCATCATTATTATTATTATTATTATTATTATTATTATTATAACCAATTATTATTATTAGCCTGTTGACTGCCCACTCTACCAAATGGTTGACCATGTTTTTACTGTTTTACTGTTAAGTTCATTTAAAGATGTTTTAAACAATGGTTTACACACAGCGTTGTTGGTTTAAAAAAATTAATTAATTAGTTAAAAAAAAAAAACATAAACCAGTTGCACTAGTACTTGATTTTGGTTTTATTGTAAAAAAAAAAAAAAAAAACAATCAAAAAAACAAAACAAAGAAAACATAATATTTTATGGCATACTTAAAAAAAATAAAGGTGATTTAGTATTTAAAATGTTTTATTTAGAATATTTGTATACATAAATTGGTCTTACACTTTGTATTTTCACATTTTTCGTAGTATATGTACTAATTCTGGTACTTTTACATAAACCGACAGATCAACCATTTGTTAGAGGCTGAATTGTTCTTGATAGAGTAGTTAAAAGGTTAAAACCCAGAAAAACACTGAGGAAAGTAATCAACATGAACATCTATTTATATAAAATGTGCTGTTTATTTTTTCTACCTTATCATGATTGTAAAATATGTTTGTTTTATTTAATCTGAAATATCAATTTGAATGATTATTAATTATTATTATTATTATTATTATTATTATTATTATTATTATACTTGAAAGTATAACTAGAAAACACGAGAAGCACATTTTAAGGTTAATATTTTTAGTTTAATTACACCTCATCGTCTGATATAGCATTCAAACAATAAGATCGAATAGGATAATTTAAAAATACATATTTTATAAGGAAAATCAAAATGAATAAATGTTACACATTTGTTGTATTATGTTTATTAGTATATTTGTCAGCAATACCAAGCAAAATAAACTTTGACTTGATTTATTAAAAATAATAACTGTTTAAACATGAAATTAATAAACTGTTAACACATGAATTGTTATTGTTGGTGTTATTAAAACAAATTAGAATAGTATTATTACTATTAATAATAATGTTCATAACTTTGCATTAAAAAAAAGAATATCATTACGTCCACCTATTTTTATAAAATAGGAAAGAATTTGAAAATATTTAAGGAGCTTTTTCAAAGAATACACAGGTTGTCGTGTTGGTTTGAGTGTGTGCGTATGTGAGAGTTTTTGTCATGTGGAGCGATGCTCTGTTTGACGGCGCTCGCATTTGTGTTGAATTAGGACTCAAAGGGCTGGAGTCGGATCGGTTTGAATCTGCGGTTCACATGCAGGTGGAAACAAAAGCTCCAGCTCTTCAGCGCGCTCAGCATGCAGGGTGGAGGAGAAATGTGTGTCCCGTTAGAAACATACTGTTGACGTGCAGGACGTGATCCTCCCCATTATTCTCTAGTGAATCCACACTACCAGTTCTGTCCGATCAAAGACTCTCGCTTTTCCTGGCTGCCTCCACTCCCCTAATCTTCTATTCTTCTATTTGTTTATTTCATGCCAAGGTGATGGTTTGGAAATCTAACACTCGTTCAGTTCAGTACCTCACTCTCTAAACATGTGATTTGTAAGGTTTTTTTTTTTTTTTGAAGGACTCATTAAAAGCATTCCAGATTTGAGTCATGATTTGGCTAATAGCTGTTTATATTTTTAAGAGGTATTTTTAATGTTTACATTTTCCCTCACAAAGGTGCAGACAGCTGTCTACTTAAAGAATAAATAATCTCAGACAGGTATGTTTCTTGTCAACGAGGTAACAAAATATCAGGGTCTTGGAAAAAATCCAGCAGTACATTTATTCCTTTATAATGTTTTTATTTTTTTAAGGGTATATTTTTGTACATGTAAAGTATTGTTTAATACGATGTTATACTTTATGTATAATTTAACATGGCTGCCTAATTTCAGATCAATAACAGATCGATAATAGATAAATTTTGGGTATACATTCAACATTATTAGCTCTTCTGTAAAATTGTTATTCAATATTTCCTAAGTGCTGTTTAATGGAGAGATGTTTTTAAATACATTTTAAAGATATAAACTATTTTATATTTACTCAATTATTTTATAAGAAAAAAACAACTTATTTCGTAAGATTTTGTACAAGTATTGAGCTTAAAGTGTAATTTATAGGCTTAGGATTTATTAGGGTACTAAGCAAGATAGAAAAAAAAACATTTAGACTTAAAAAAATTATAATACTCAGTTATTTGGGAAATATTTGAAAAATACTTATAAGTTAATAAGTTTCACAGCTGATGGCTAATAATGTTGTTTTAAACTGTATAATTGAATCATATCAAAGCAATGGTTTTATTTGGACTTTCTCCACACTGTAAGTCTCTCAAAGCAGTTACATGATGGCACAGTCTGCATCAAAAGATAAGCAGAGCTCCAACAGCCTCACTAACAGAAGAAAAAAAAAAAAAAAAAACTGCAGGAGGAATGTGCCAATCTGTGTATATTTGAATACAGGGACCTTCATATAAGCACAAAGAGTGCAGTGTTATCTATCATTGTCTCCAATAACAATGAGAAACTATTTCCGTTGTTATTAGACTATTATTTGTTTTGCGAAATACATCATTATAAATGAAGTGATCATTTCTACTTTATAGAGCATTCCAGAGAATGTAATTTAGGTAATAAGCTCCAGTGTGGTCTTTAAGTTCAGTGAATGAAACAAACAAAGCATTTAACCATCAGCAAGCCATATGTTGACATCACATTCATCAGCCAGAGAGCTATTATACAAATACGTCAAATAAAATAAGGAATACATGTCTCATTGTAATTCTGATACTGTATTGATCAGTGTGATGTGTGTTTAGAGCGATGTTTACACTGATTATCTGTTTTAGTTTATTAAACATTCATTCATTTTCCTTCAGCTGAGTCCCTTTGTTCATCAGGGGTTGCGACAGCAGAATGAACCACCAACTTATCCAGCATATGTTTTACACAGCAGGTGGCCTTCCAGCCACAACCCAGTACTGGGAAACACTCAAACACACTCATTCACTACGGCCAATTTAGTTTATTGATTATATAGTGCATTTCTTTGAACTGTGGGGGAAACGAGAGCACCGGGAGGAAACCCATGCGAACACGTGGAGAACATGCAAACTTCACACAGAAATGCCAACAGACCCAGCTGGGACTCAAACCAGCGACCTTCTTGCTGTGGGGTGACAATGCAAACCACTGAGCTACCGTGACACCACCAGTTTATTAAAAAGATACAGTTAAATCAAATCAAACTGCAAAATGATTCATATGACTTTTTAACTCATCTGGTATCAAAATGTTTGATCAAGAACTCACTCAAAATTTCAGCTTCTCTTCCAAATATTATCATTTGAATGGTTCAACATTTGAATGAACAGCTTTTATTATTAATCTTACATTTTTACGTTTCATTTTGTGAAACTTTTTTTATGTTGTTGCTCATTGAAAATGTATTAAAACAGCAACTAATTAATTAAATTGTTTGTTAACGCACATTTCTAATCAGCCAATCACATGGCAGCAACCCAACGCATTTAGTCATGCAGGCATGGTCAAGAAGATCTGCTGCAGTTCAAACTGAGCATCAGAATGGGGATTAAAGGTGATTTAAGTGACATGGTTGGCATGGTTGTTGATGCCGGATGGAGTGATGTATTTCAGATACTGCTGATCGACTGAGATTTACACACACAAGAAAGGCAACAGTAACTCAAATAACCACTCGTTACAACCAAGGTATGCAGAAGAGCATCTCTGAAGGCACAACACATCTAACTTTGAGGTGGATGGGCTACAACAGCAAAGACCACACCTGCCATTCCTGTCAGCTAAGAACAGGAAACTGCGGCTACAATTCCCACAGGCTCAACAAAATTGGACAATAGAAGATAGGAAAAATGTTGCCTGGTCTGATGTGTCTCGATTTCATCTATTCGAATGATAGGGTTAGAATTTGGCATCAATAACATAAACAGATCCATCCTGTCTCACCCTTGTAGCAACGGTTCGGGCTGGTGGTGGTGGTGTAATGATGTGGGGGATTATTTGAGCTAATTAGTACCAATTGAGCATTGTGTCAATGCCACAGCTTTCCTGAGTATTGTTGCTGACCATGTCCATCCCTTTATGAGCTCAGTCTGCCCATCTTTGATGGCTTCTTCCATCATGTCAATATGGACCAAAATCTCAGAGGAATATTTCCAGTACCTTGTTGTATCTACAGTATGCCACAAATGATTAAGGCAGTTCTGAAGGAAAAAGGGGGTCCAAACTAGTACTCGTAAGGTGTACCTAATAAAGTGGCAATGAGTGTACAATAATAATAATAATAATAATAATAATAATATTAATAATAATAATAATAATAATAATGCAAAGAAAGAAAGAAAGAAAGAAAGAAAGAAAGAAAGAAAGAAAGAAAGAAAGAAAGAAAGAAAGAAAGAAAGAAAGAATGAAAATTCATTCATTTTCTTTTCGGCTTAGTCCCTTTTTTAATCCGGGGGTGGCCACAGTGGAATAAACAGCCAGGAAATTAATTAATTCACTGTAATAAGAGATAATTACAGATTCTACACAGTCTGTCTTCTTTTAAAACAGTAATACAGGTTTGGAGCAACATCATTTAAGTAATGACAGAATCCTTTTCTTTTTTAAATATTGACTGGCACTGTCGGAGAAAATATATGGCATGTAGTTTGCAAGCTTCTATTTTATTGACTTTATTACTCCCAGTCTCCTGACCAAACCGCTGAATATGTTTGGCTGACCACAGAACCGCCATGCTAACGTTCATCATTGTCTCAGTGATGAAGAAAATGCATGTATGTTCCTTGGGGAAACTTTTTTTGCCAGTATTGATTTAAGGCTCAGAGCAAAAAGCCTTGAAGTGACGCAATATCCGAAAAACGTATGTGCAGGCACACACATGCTGTTGTACATTCCACTTACACACACACACAGCGCATTTTTGTTTTATTATCTCAGTCAGGACATTTTATAGACTTGCATTGTTTTTGTTGTAGGTTAAAGTGATAGTTCACCTAAAAATGGAAATTCTATCATCATTTACTTACAATTTACTTGTTCCATATCAGTTTGAGTTGTTTTTGTCTATTTATTTGTTTTTACTGTTGAAACCAGAAGTGCCAGGATTATCAAATTTATTTCTGTTATGCTTAATAGCAAAATAATGAGAGAGATATTTTTTTAGAAATTGTTAAAATCTTTTGTGAAAGTCAAGTTTACATGTAATAAGAGTATTATGCTTCTAAAAAAGCTCAGATGATGGTGTCAAGGTTTTTGGAAGTTTATGATTGGCTAACTGACATCATTTGAGTTAATCAGAGGCACAACTGTATAATCGTATTTTAGTAAAACCTCAAACACACTGCTGTGACAACATGGAAAAATCAACAAGCCAGAATCAACAAAAATGACAGAATACAATTTGCTAAATTACACTGGGAAAAATCATAATTTTTGGAGACATGTCCTGTGGTCTGATGGATCTAAGATTGAACTGTTTGGCCATAATGACCAGTGTTACATTAGGAGGACAAAGGGGAAAGCTTACAAGCCTAGGAAAACCATGCCAACTGTGAAGTATGGGGACGGCAGCATCACGTTGTGGGACTGTTTTGCTGCAGGAGAGACTGGTCCACTTCACAGCATAGATGGGATCATGAAGAAAGAGTATTATGTAGAAACACTGAAGCAACATCTTAAGACCTCAGCCAGGAAATAAAACACAAATGGGTCTTCTAAACAGACCGTGATCCTAAGCATACTGCCAAATTTTTAAAAATGTGCTTTAAGGACAACAGAATGAATGTTTTGGAGTGGCCATCACAAAGCCCTGAACTCAATCCTATAGAAAATTTGTGGGCAGAGTTGAAAAAGCTTGTGCGAGCAAGACAGACAACAAATCTGACTCAGTTACACCAATTCTGTCGGGAGGAATGGGCCAAAATTCCTTTAAACTATTGTGAGAAGCTTGTGGAAGGATACCCAAAACATTTGACCAAAGTTATACAGTTTAAAAGCAAAAATAAAAAATATCAAGGAAATGTATGTAAACTTTTGACTGTCTAGAAATTATTTATAAATCTCTCATGATTCTGGCATTTAGCAAATGTAAATCATTTAGAAAATCCTAATGGATCTAAAATAGTAAACATTTCAACGCTTCTGGTTTCAATTGTATGTAGACAAAAGAAGGTATTGAATGCTGAAATCCCGTAACCACTGACTTCCATAAAACAAGAAGAAAAAACTATGGAAGCCTACAGGTTTCCAACATTCTTCAAAGTATCTTAATTTGTGTAAACATTCATATCAAGATAGGCTAACTAAATGATGTCAGAAGTTTCATGTTTTTGGATTAACTGTCCCTTTAATGAATTTGTCTATGACCTCTACACATATTCATCACAAAAACATGCAAAAAATGTGTATAAAAAGGAAAAAAAAGAAAACTGTAGAAACAAATAAAATCATGCTCTTTACTATTGATTGGCCTTTATGTCTTCTCTAGTACTGGGCTGTCATGATATTTGTCTTTATAGTTGAAGACATTTGGCCCTTGTAAGTATATACTGTAGATACATCAACACATACACACACAATTGTATGTTCCATGGGGACTTTTATATGTTGTACTCTATGGTATACGTAGTTTTCTGTCCTCTTACCTCAACTTTAGAGTTGGGGTCCTCTTACCCTCAACTTCTAAGGTCAAAAATAAAGTAGAGAATACCAGGACCACACACACATACAAGCACCCCAGCACACTCCCCATGTTTGACTTCTCTGATAGACAACCAAACCAAAACAAGGCCGATGTGGTGATATCCAATATTTTCTCATTAAGTCTTACAGAGCTCAGAGGCTAATCGCATTACTTTAAAGGGCACACAAAGATTAAAACTAAACTAGGCATGGATGGCTCCTCTTCCATGTTTGTTTTAAAGCCCAGTCGGGATTGGCACCCCTCGGCATAACTCCTTCACTGATGGCCTGGTGTTAGGTGTTAGGGCTAGTGGTACAAGATAGATCTCACTCCTTGAATTCAGGACATGTGGCTGGTGATTTTTGACACCGAAGGTCAGGCCTCACACCTGAGATGGTGTCAGAGTAGACAGACACCACATGCCTGAGATGTTTCTCTTTTAAAGGATGTATGAGCTGTGAGTGGATTCTTTAGCTCAAAGTCACGGCATGCGGGCTTGTTTTTACCCCCATTTGATTTAGCAGACCACCATTTTGGTGACGCTTCACCAAGCATGTTGTTTCATTGATTGAAAAAAGTACAATAGTGTAATCATCCGCTATTCTGCAGGTGTCAAAATTTAGCCTTTTAAAGAGTTTCTGGTCTAACATCAAATGTATTATTTATTTATTTATTTATTTTTAAAATGTTTTTGGTGATAATAGATAAAAATAATCTTCAGACTACAGATTTTTAAAGAACCTTTCACTAAATTTTTCAATGTGTGTATGTGTGTCTGCACTCAAAAAATATTTTTTGCAGTTTGTTCAACCTACTTAAAATTCTTGAGTTTTTTTAGGACAACTTAATTATTTTGTATTCAATCGACTTAAATTTGTATAAACGATTAAGTTATCTTAATCGAATTGAGTTGTAAATTCAATCAACATGAAGGAATTGTGTGGAACCCTGTATTTTTACAGTGTGTGTGCGTTAAAGATATATTATATTTAAATTTAGCATAATATTGTGTCCCATATACAAATATTAGATCAAATTTAGATAAAATAAATCAGAAAAGTGAATGAAATTTACAATAAAAATAATAAACATGTTTTAAATTTAACAATATAGTCTGCCATATAAAAATGCAATTTAATTTAATTTAATAATTCATCAATTGCAACAATGAAATAGCCTTAGATTTGTAGAATAGGTAGAATATTAGTCGACCATTTTTTCTATTGAATGTTTGAATGGGAAGTGGCACTCTAAACTAAAAAAAAAAAAGCACAGAAGCAACATAAAATAAGTATTTGAATCATCTTGTACAACAACAACATTCTAAATCTTTTAAAATCAAATTGCTTGCCATAAGAAAATTAAAATAGGATTCCGTTTCTGTAGCTAATGTTTTACTAACACGAACAATACATGTATTATTATTATTATTATTTATTCATGTCACCTGTTCTTGTTTAATCTGTGCATTAACTACTCCACTTCTTTGGATTGTTATAATGCATTAGTAAATGTTGATAGTAGCTTTGATTAATAAATACTATGAAAGCATGGTTCATTCTTAGTTCCTGTTTATCAACACATTATTATATGACTAATTGAACCGTATTGTAAAGTGTGACCAATTTCTATATAGTCAAATGTTTTTGAAGAAAAAAAAATGAAGAAAAATAGAAGCAAAAATTAAGCAAAAATGGCATTAATGTAAAAACTATATTTTAAAATCTTTATTTTATTTATTTATATTTTTTTAATTAAAACCTTTGTTTTTATTATGAACTAAAAATGATTGAAATCAGATCCGTTTCATCCTTTGCTCAAATTGTTGAAACAACAGCTGTAATCTCTGAATTATGTGTTAAGGGCTGACGTCTTTTAATCTTCTCTCTGTCTGACAGCCTCTGTGAAAAAACACCAATAGTGTTGAGTGCTGGACTGATATCCCTGATAACTGAGGAGAATTACCAATGGCTGCTACTCTGACACTGTTTATACAGCACGCTTTTACAAAGAGCGTAAGAAAGCGAGTATTAATCTTCTCGTTTATTGGTGTGTTCAGTCTTTTCAGGAAGAAAAGAAAAGATAGCCTAAATTACTGCTGATAAATTGTGTGATTTTAACATGTAATAAGGTCAGTTTAACAAAAAAATATCATACTAAATACACTCGCACCTAATAAACGGAGGGAGTTTTTGCTTTTTTTTGTCACAAATTCCAGAAACAGCATGGAGAGAGAGAGAGAGGAAAAAAAACATTAATCTGTACCAACTAGTTCAAGCAGTAAGAGAGTGTTTGAGGAAATCCTCATGTTTGTGGAGGAGAGAAATGAGTGTTGGCTAGCAGAGAAAAGCCTGCCGGCTCTTTAAATAGTAATGTGTAAGGCAGAATGTATAATGAGGAGTCATGAATGCAAAATAAATTGTTGCAGGGAAATCAACACCTCAAAAAAGGCCCTGTGTATGCCAAACAAGTAAATAAATAGGCTTCAGTTATTGGTTTTGAAATAATGGAATTGTGTGAGAAAAAAAAAATACCACAAAGTTTCAAAAAAGACAGTATACCATACTATTAGTGGTTTTGGTAATACAAATTCTAATAAACTGATTTTATGTGAGTAGGTAGCATTAAATATAAGTAAACTGCTTTATTGATACTGTACAGGACGATAGCCATTTTTAAGGTATACTGGGGTTTGGAAAAGTCAAGGTTTTAAAACTGCCAACATTTTCTGCTATACCGTTCCTAAGGTGTGTGTTTGTGTGTGTGTGTGTGTGTGTGTAAGTTTTTTTATTTAAGTTTTTTTATTTTCTTTTTTTTAGGACAACAGTATCTCCCGCAGAAAAGATACCCAAAGATGTCGTTTTAATATGTAAAGAAATCTGTTTTTTTTAAACAAATGAAGACAGCAGAAGTCAATAATTCATTCAAATTATTTATCTTGACATATTTACTGCTCAAAAATTTGTTAAATGTTTCTCAAAAAAAAAATGTTGTGTATAAGGGGAACAAAAGTTGTTGTTTTTGCCTAGACATTTAAAAAGAATGTATTTTAGAGCAGTACTCACAATACCGTTATCATACCATCAGAATCGTTTTTTGTTCCCCTTATACACAATATATTTTATATCATACCATCAGAATCGTTTATATATATATATATATATATATATATATATATATATATATATATATATATATATATATATATATAAATATATATATATATATTTAGTTGAAATAATGTTCAATCTTCATTTAGTATAAAACAACATTTTTATTGGGCGAGGCAGTGGCGCAGTAGGTAGTGCTGTCGCCTCACAGCAAGAAGGTCGCTGAGTCGCTGGTTCAAACCTCAGCTCAGTTGGTGTTTCTGTGTGGAGTTTGCATGTTCTCCCTGCCTTCGCGTGGGGTTCCTCTGGGTGCTCCGGATTCCCCCACAGTCCAAAGACATGCGGTACAGGTGAATCGGGTAGGCTAAATTGTCCGTAGTGTGTGAATGTGTGTGTGAATGTTTCCCAGAGCTGGGTTGCAGCTGGAGTGGCATCCGCTGCGTAAAAACTTGGCGGTTCATTCCGCTGTGGCGACCCCGGATTACAGTTTTTCTCATTCGCTTTGGTGCTTTTCACACAACACTAGTGTATTTTTGCACAACAGTTAATGCATTTCTCAAAACAATTAGTACAAACTGCAAAACCTAGCTTATAACCTGCAAAAGCGCGTCACTTGCTCAAAATGGATAGTTCATTCCTCAAAAGCAAGTATTCATGTCAATTAAAGTGTCAGTGCCATCAAAATGAAAAGTCCTGACACCATTGTTTATGAACAAGATGGTCAAATGGCTTAGTCATGTTTTCATTATGACGTTACTCTCTATATTTTTTCAATGCAAAAAAAGTCTGATTTTGGTGACAATTCCTGAAAAAGCTCAAGTCAGCACTGTATACTATTTGCACAGCCATTTGAAAACTACAGTAAAGTTAGATATCACTGCATTGAGTGAGTAATTTGTGTACAAGACACTGAATATGTATGTTTCACATTTTTACTGCATTTGCTCTTTACAATCCTAATTTATTCCCAGCCTTGTGCAAAATAATAAACACACCCTAATTTACAACAAACATAAACTCCCTTTAGGTAGAGCAGCACACAACTGTAAATAATATTGCAGTACACATTGGAACTGAGCCTACAACATACTGTACACAGGTCTGTAAATCATTCATCAAATTTTTCAATTTTAAAGACATTTACAGGAAAATAAAGATTTAAATTTGTTTTATAAAATTTGCTTGAAAGATTTTGACAACTAGTTCAACATTTTTTGTATGTAAAGACTTAAGTTATGAAATGAGGACTATTAGTTTTATATTGAATGACTATTCAGCATTTACAAGTTTAGTTTATTTTGACTGACATGACATAAGCAGATGATAATGTTATAAACAGCAGAGAGTTGTAGGAAAGCAATTGATGCATGTCCAAAAGCATTCGCAATTTGTTGAAAAGAATGAGAAACTGCTACTAGGATGTGCACAAATGACTACTTGTTTTGAGAAATGCATTACCTGGTGTGCAAATGTAAATAGTGTTGTGAGAAATGCACCAAAGCGACTGAGAAAAACTGTAATAAAGGGACTGAGCCGACAAGAAAATGAATGAATATTTTTATGCAAACAAGTGCTTTTAAAATTTGTTGAAATACATGAAATACATGAATGAATGAATGAATGAATGAATGAATGAATGAATGAATGAATGAATGAATGAATAGATAGATAGTGGATAGATAGACAGATAGATAGATAGATAGATAGATAGACAGACAGACAGACAGACAGACAGACAGACAGACAGACAGACAGACAGACAGATATATAGATAGATAGATAGATAGATAGATAGATAGATAGATAGATAGATAGATAGATAGATAGATAGATAGATAGATAGATAGATAGATAGATAGATAGATAGATAGATAGATAGATAGATAGATAGATAGATAGATAGATAGATAGATAGATAGATAGATAGATAGATAGATAGATAGATAGACAAACATGAGTACTATAAAATATAGTTTAAAACATAGTGGCAAAAGTGTAAAGATTTTAAAATTACATTTTATTAGTATTTTGGGGCTACTTAAAAATTTTGTTGTAACTTTAAAAAATGATTACTTCAGCTTAGTTAAACTAATATGTTTAGTAATCAAAAGTTCATTTAGTTTAATTTAAAAAAGCATAAGTTGACAAAAATATTTTACAGTGTATGTGTTACTAAAAAGAACATTTATTAAGCATATAAACCCCCTTTGCATACCCCATTGCATCATATAGATATATTATTTAAAAGAAAAATGATTTATTCAGCAGGGTTAATCATTCAGACTTCAATTGTATATGTTGTATACATACACATATACACTGATTAATGAGGCTGTGTAAATGTAATAATCATATCTTAATAACTTTAGGCCTTATTTTAAATTAGCTCACAGACAAAAAGAAATAAATAAATCCAAATGCACAATTGAATAATTACCAATAATCTGAATAAGAATAATTACTGTGTTTTGTAAATACAACTTATTTAATGTTTGTTAACTAAATTGAAAAGTAAAATAAGAGTTGCTATAGCTAATAGCATCAAGCAGCACATCAAAACAAACCTCTAATATCCTCTACTAAAAATGTTCTTAAGGCTTCAAATAAACTAATTAGCCTCTCTGGAAAGCTATCACCTTACACTCTTCCCTCACGGCTGTCCGTGTTTATCAGCCTCTCAGCGAGTTAAGCCAAACTTAAGAGGGGAAAGAGACAAAACGCATCTGGATTGGCTTTCTCCTCCACCCAGCGCAATCAGAAGAGTTATCTCAGCCTCTTATCTCCGCCTGGGGTTTATCGCTTAAGTGGATGTGTAGCTACAAGTGAGAAGAACTTGTTTTGTCGGCTTTGCTGATGAGGGTTTTCCAGTATTTTCATTCTGTTGCCGTTTCATTCTGTGGATAGGAAGTACCACCATAGGGTTGACCCACTTCCAAAGGCTTCTGTAATCTTTTTTTTCCCATCATATAAAGCAACATTTACATGATATTCAGATTTCAAGAAAGATGACATGGCTAGATTGCGGAGTCTGAAAGCACTTCAAACGCACAGAGGCCGTGTGAGGTGTGAGAGCGGGTGTCAAAGGGGCAGATGAATGAAAGAAGGGCAAATTTAAAGAAGAAGAAGGGAAATGAAATGTGTGAGGGGACAATGTGACGTACTGCCGCTTTGTGATTGCTTCCATTGAGATGCAGCCACCCTGAATCCTGTGAAAGACCAGGTGTGAGTAGAACGTTTGCTGTAGGGAAACCTGTATGCTAGCTATGTATACCAAGCAAGTAAATAAATGAGCATCAAGTAATGGATTTAAAGTATGTGTGCATGTCATCATAATTTTTACAAATTTTAAATGATTCAATTTTGTAGTTTAAATGATTTTACTTTGGTAAAGATGAAACCCATTACCAGATTTGCATTTGCAGGCTTTCAAATTGCTGTGCTACAAAAAATGAATGACCAAAATGAGTAAATGAATGAGCATCAATTGTTGCATTTAAAGGGCACCTATTTTACCCCTTTTATTCTTTAAGATTTAAGTCTTTTGTGTCTCCAGAATGTGTCTGTAAAGTTTCAGCTCAAAATACCCATCAGATTATTTATTGTTTGTACCTTTTTAAATCTGGGAAATTTTGGCTGTAATGGCATTGTAACTGTTTTTGTTGCCTGTGACTTTAAAAGCTGGCTCTCCCCACCATCCGTTCCCATGTGCGTGTCAGAGCCATAGGCTTCATCTAGATAAACAGCACAGTGACAGACAAGAATGAAGCAGATCCCCCTTACTACAGTAAGAACTTTATCAATGGTTATTTGTTATAATAATTCAAGCCTTTCTGCAGCAATGAGTCACACACAATGTTGTTAAAAAGTTTGCTCGCATACACGCGTGCACACACAAACTCACACACATTTAGTTTTGCACTGTTTTTGCACGGCAAATGTGACAAGTTACACATTTATATACACTTTTGTATGGACCTTTATTTTGTTAATGTACAAAATAAATGACAAAATCCACAAACCAGGATTGAATGTCTACTTTTATAATTATTCGGACACTATGAGGCTGTGGTGAGGAATTACGTAGTGATTGTACTGTCTTTATTACTAACATGCACTATTTTAAGATATACATAACATACGCGAGCGCGTGGCATATGTGAATACCGGGGGAACGGTGGTCGGGGGTGGTTGATTTGGGTGCGTGACGTACACTGTAAAAAATGCAGGGTTCCACACAATTCATTCATTTAACAAATTAATGTAGATTGAACATTAAAACATTAAGTTGTCCCAATGAAATCTCAAGAATTGTGTTGTTTCAGCTCATTTTAAATTAGTAGTTTGAACAAGGAAATAAATAATCATTTTTTCAGTGTGTGTGAAGACCTGGGGGGTTTGACAGGGTGCGAGCGATGTGTCTGAAGAGCAAGGAGGGATGCGATGGAGAGGGGTAAGAAGAGTGTGCGATGTATTTGAGGACCGAGAGGGAGACACGTGATTTCTGTGAGATTATCATTCATTCGTTTGCAGAAAACTCCCAGAACTTCTGGGAGATTTGGTATGTTTGCAGTTCTGTGAAAACAGCTTACAAAAGATGATTTTCATCATAGGTAAAAAAAGGGTTTGTTGTTAATGTTGTTGTTGTTATGAGACCTGCAACTACACTGAAAAAACCCAAAAACCTTTAGTGTGGTAAAATCTAATAAATTTACTATCATCAAAGTTAAATTGTAATATTGAACATCAAGGATAACTAGAATTATCGAAGAATATTAAATATTAAATGTTTACACCTTTAATAAATGAGTTAAAAGAGGTATGTATTAGTTAAATGTTTCTAATCATGTTCTAATCCTCTAATAACAATATATATATATATATATATATATATATATATATATATATATATATATATATATATATATATATATATATATATATATATATATATATATATATATATTTAATTGAGTAAAATGTCTGCTTTATTAATTCGGTAATAAAATAATAATAATATAGTTGTGTGAAATAAAAGCCACTTGGGCACTTTTGGTTTAGTGGTTAGCGATGTTACCTCATAACAAGAAGTCGCTGGGTCAGTGGCATTTTTGTGTGGAGTTTGTATGTTCTCGCCATGTTCGAGTGGATTTCCTCTGGGTTCTCTGGATTCCCCCACAATATAAAAAGATATGCGCTATAAGTGAATTAAAAAACCCAATTGGCTGTAGTGTATGAGAGTGTGTGTAAATGAGTGTATTGGTGTTTCCCAGAACTGGAAGGGCATCCGCTTCATAAAAAATATGCTGGAAAAGTTGGCAGTTCATTCCACTGTGGAAGCCCCTGATAAATAATTGACCAAGACGAAGGGAAATGAATGAATGAATGATAACAGCCACTTTATGTTTGCTTTCATTGAGAGGCAATCACCCTGAATCCTGCATGACTGTGATAGATCAGGTGTGAAGAGAATGTTTGCTTTGTGTGTTCACGCGGTCAGGGTCATATCACAACAATCACAATCTCGCTCAAGAGGAAACTAAAAGAGGTAGAATGCATTAGAGAAGCTGCCCCGTGTTTGTTGAGGTTTTTGTTTGTTTTTATCATTGAGGGTATTGGGAAAGAGTGTGAGCTAGTTCAAACTACTCATTTAAAATGAGTTCTTAAGTTGTTTTTGAATTCACATAAATTTGTAAAAAATGATTAAGTTAACTTAATCGATTTGTGTTGGGGCAACATGAAGGAATTTATTTAAATGTATAATTTATATTATAATAAAAATAATAATCTGATTAAATGAATAATGAAAAAAACTACCAGTAAATTAAAAATAACTTTAATAATTGGTTAATTTACTCTGTTCGTTGGATGCATTGACTTTTGACTTTAGCAACTGCAACAAATTACGATCCAAGACAGTGCATGCTGCCCAATCCATATAAAACATCACTTCTTTTACCACAGATTGTTTTAAGTTGTGTTATGAAGGAAGAAAGAATACAGCTGAAAGGTTTTAGGGTGATGTCATAGCAATAACAGATTTTTCTCATTACTTTGGTAAAACATGCTGTTGTGATTAGTTTTCTTGGTTTTATGTCAGTCCAATAGCAATATAAGGAATTTCTGAGCCTTCAAAAAGTAATAAAATGTGGTACAATTTTGATTTTCAGAGAAAACAACTTGGAGTTTCTGTTTATCAGTAGGTTCAGAAAGTCTGTAGAAATTTAAAGAAGCCAGAGGCCGCATAGTGGATTGCATTTGCCTTGTTAGCAAAAGTGAATAATCCATCGCTGGAGGGTAGGAAGGATCGCTTTCCACTGGGATCCAAACAAGCAGACAGAATTAATACCAACAGTATGCCTGTTTAAAAGCAAACAAGCCATGCACAGAGTAAGTTTGAAGTGGAGACACTTCTAGGACGGGCCATATTATCATTCTCTATGTCCTGCAGGCATCTTCAAAAACCTATTTCGAGTTTTAATTTTTAGGTGCAAAAAGTGGAAAATCTGTGGAAATGAGCCAAGTGTATTTTGGGAGACATCGGGTGGTTTTACCTTAGGAAAAAAAAAGGGTTTGCTAACTAAATCAAGTGAAAACAGGATTAAAATCTGGTTGTTTCTTGGAATCAGAAGTAAAAATCAAGATAATAAATTTTTTTTTAATTATTATTTACATAATTTTTAAATATTTCCAAAATCATGTTCAATAGAGCAAGGAAATTTTCACAGTATGTGTGATAATATTTTTTTTCTTCTGGGGAAAACCTTATTCGTTTTGTTTTGGCTAAAATAAAAGCAGTTTTTAATTTTAAGGACAAAATTATTAGCTCCTTTAAGCAATTTTTTTTCTACATAACAAACCATTGTTACACAATAACTTGCCTTGTTACCCTAACATGTCTAAATAACCTAATTAAACCAGTTAAGCCTTTAAATGTCACTTTAAGCTCGATAAAAGTATCTTACAATATCTAGTAAAAAATAATATTTACTGTTATCATGGCAAAGATAAAATAAACCAGTAACTAGAGATGAGTTATTAAAACTAATATGTTTAGAAATATGTTGAAAAAAAGTCTATCAGTTAAATAGAAATTGGGGGAAAAAATAAACAGGGGGGCTAATAATTAAACTGTATTCAACTGTACTTAAAATAAAGCACAATTGTGTCAAAGCTGATGCAAATTCATGTAAACCACTAAAATGCTGTATTTACATGGCAGGTGATAAGTATTCTTTTGATTGCCATGCAAGTCTGTAGACTTAACTGAAAAAAGATCATAAGAAGATAACACAAGAAAGTGTTAGGTAACCTCAGTGACTTTATTTTGCAGACATTACAATATTTGAATAATCAAAATGTTATCTGTCTTTATACTCTATATCTGTTCTCTTTTCTAACTGTATCTAAAGATTTAATTTGCAAAATAACATCCATTATTAAAGCTTTTTAGTATTTTTTTAGCAATTGTATTCCTCAGCACACAACACAAAAAACATAAAACATGATTTATGAACATTATTAAAACTTGAGTTTTTGGAATGTGTTACAAATGGGAAATAAACTGTACACCAGTCCTAATTTTAAGAACTGGGGTCCCTCACATTGGGATTATCACATTTCATGATCCTTGGCAAAAACAAAAAGTATTAGAAGGTACTCTTACAAAAAATATTAAAGATTATTGTCTATTAAGTCACTCTAAAAACTTAAAAGGCTTTTTATTATTATTATTTCAGTGTTGGTGTTGTTACTATGTTTGCTTTTGTTATGCCCTCTCATCAAAATGCTTATTTTGTCTTGAAGTCTCCTAGCATCAGAGCAAATAAACACTCTGCTGGAGTTGCTCAGAGAATGTGCATCAGCTTTGCCAAAAGTTGTCTGCGCTCGAACAGCCCAAAGCATTTTGGTAGGAGGGTTGGGATTTATTGTTGAATAATACATGAGGAGGAGCCACACCAATGTCTCACCCAGGCTTAATGAAAGAGAACATGTCTGCACACAAATCAGTCATGAATAAACATCAGACGGTAATTAAACTTGGTGGCTGCAACTTTATTCATTAGTAAATAAGCAGGAGCGCGGCTTCTTGTGCATGGAGGGGATTGGGAATGAAATGGTAATTGGAGGTCTTGTCTGATATTGCTTGGTAAAAGAGCCTTTCTGGTCAGAGAGAAAGCTCAGAAACTGACCTCATTAACAGCAAGTTAATTCTCTTGCACTTCATTTGCAGTTGGTAAAGGCATAGCTGTCAAACTGAGGCTCGTATCTCTACTGCATAAAGATTAGAAAAGTTCATCTCATTGCTGGTTTAGATGTAATGAGTTTCACGTACGATACATTCATGTAGCAGAGTTGTGGTGTTTGGGGTGCTTTTTATCAGAACTGGTTTTTTTATTAATTCGATGTTGTATTTTTGTGCATCTAATTCATTTTATGGACCTTAACTTGAAAATGTGCATCATGTAGCATAGTGCTGAAAAACTGAACATACACTGTAAAAAAATGCAGGGTTCCACACAATTCATGTATTTTTAAGATGACTTATGATTAAGTTAACTTTACACTTTTAACAAATTTATGTGGATTATACAAAAAAAAAAAATAGTTGTCCCAATGAAATCTCAAGAATTGTGTTGTTTCAGCTCATTTTAATTAAGTAGTTTGAACAAGTACAAAGAAAAAAACTTTTTTTTGAGTGTACGCTGGGTTCCACATAATCAATTTGTGTTGGGACAACATGAAGAAATTAAGTTATTAAGTGAATTAAATTAAGTGGATTTAAAATAAAACAAAAACAACTCAAGAATTGCAATGTTTCAGCTCATTTTAAATTTGCAGTTTGAACAAATAACAAATGTCATTTTATGAGTGTACTTATGAAATAAGAACACATTAAATTAGATATGAGGCAATTAAAAACATTTACAATCTTACAAAAGGGTCATGTTTTAAATGGTGAACTCTGTCAAAATCCCTGTATGATCTCTTAAGGAAATGTATTCTACATATTGCCAGAAAAGTGGCTAATTTGTTTGTTTTGTATGAAAATGTAGAATTTTTAAAATAAGGCATGTCCCCAACCTACATAAACCTACCCCTTACTGTGGGATAAGCACATTTTGACTAAAATGTACAAATTAATATGAGGGCCTTCAATTACTTCAATTACTGGCACTTTTAGCCTTGTGAAGTTGGGTAAAAAAAAAAAACTTTTTCAAAATAAATGTAACATAAGCCTCATAAGTTTAAACAATTTGTCTAGTTTTAAAATCTGTAAGAGGCCAACCTTAAATAAGAAGAGAAACTTTTTTGTTCATCGTAAACTAAACAAATGTCAATTCCACCACATCTTAATATACAGCTTATTTTAAAATGAAATAAATTATGGCAGTCAAACATCGTCTAAGATCATTTTTGTATCTAGTTTAACTAATCTTTCCACTATAAATATATATAATTATACATTTGTCAATGAAATAAATTAGTTGTATGCTGAATTGTACACCTGTAACCTAAAATTTAATATTAATTTGGTTACAAGTTTATTAGAAAATAAATAAACTAAATTTGTATAGTAAATATAGCATGAACTTATACATTGTGAATACACTTTTAATGTGTGACGAGAACTTTTTAAATATTTTTTTTTCATTTGTGTGGTGATGGAAATGACAGTGGTGGAAATGACATTTCAACAGTTTATTGTGAAAAAAAAAATGGAAAATAGCTTTACTGATTAGCTTAGAATTTATACTAGCCGTTCATGTATACAAAACGCTCTAATTTATCTTAATTTTGTTTGGTTTTTAAAAACATCTTTAAAGGTACAACATGTTTGGAAATAACGTAGAATAAATGTATTTCCTTATCAAGTAATATTTAGGGTTGATAAAAATTTTAATTCCTTCCATCTTGAGCATGTTCTCAGATGACATAATTCATTTTCATATAAACCACCTTAATAATCTTTCACACAAACTTTTTAAAGCGACATTACAGTGTTGTGGTGGATATGACACTGATACTGTGCGACAGCTATATTTTGTATAAAAAAATAATATTGATATTAGTCTCAAATTAATAACTATCAAATATTTAACTTATTTCACTAATGCTTAATTAAGATACATTAATAGTTACCAGATAAATAATATTTTTAAATGTTATTTTCATTGTTGAAGTTTTGGGTGTGCAACAAGGTGAAAACAGTGATTTTGACACCTAAAAGAAGGTTAAATAATATAAAAAAAATATAATAGAATGCTAGATTTTTTTGTAAAGTAGCTTTTATTTTTAGTTTGACAAAGAAAGAGGAATTTGATCAAAATTATATATATATATATATATATATATATATATATATATATATATATATATATATATATATATATATATATATATATATATATATATATTTGAATATATGATCAAAGGAAACAAAAGTGACTGTAGTTGAAGAATTACCCATGAATGAGCAACTATATCGAAAAGAGAGCTCACCAAAAAGTTATTAATATATTGGTAAATAACATTTTAATATATATTTTTTAATATTAAACATGCAGCACAAGCTTTATATAGATATAAAGTCAGATAAAGACGAACATATAGATGGTGTTAATATACTTATACCATTCTTAACAATCAGATGACAATGAATACTAGAGTACTGCTTTAAGAGAAATAAATGTTTTTAGCTATATATTACAATAGAACAGAGTTATTTTGAAATTGTGATAATATTTCATCATTTAATTTCTAAATTTCATCTTTAAGCCTTTCTGAGCATAAGAGACACTATCAGAAAATAAGGAGGGAACATTATTGTGAATAACTGATATTTCTTTGTACTCGTGCAATCTTACAAGCCTTAAAAAATTAGAGAACCATTGCTGTATAGAATATTATGTTTAAATGAACACATCTTCTCTTATCTTTTTTCGCAGCCTGCAATTGTAACCTTCATGCGAGGCGCTGTCGTTTCAACATGGAGCTTTACAAACTCTCTGGAAGGAAAAGTGGAGGAGTCTGTCTGAACTGCCGCCACAATACAGCTGGTCGCCACTGCCACTACTGCAAAGAGGGCTACTATAGAGACATGTCCAAGCCCATCTCCCACAGAAAGGCCTGCAAAGGTATGAAGGATACTAAAGCTGCACACCATAGGCAAAAACAGGGTGACCAGGTTTGGTCTTATGACCCCAAAGTCTGCAACTTAACACTTGACTCTTTACCCAGCTGGGAAAAAAGGAAAGAAAAACAAAAACAATAGAAGCCATCACAAAAAGTTGAAATGGTTTCCATTAAAAATATCCCTAACAACCATAGGAGTTTGACATTTGTTTCCTGGAATGGGGATTTTTTTAGTATACAAACCATGCTATGGTATCTACATTTCAGTTATTTATAGCATATATAACCTTCTTCTACATATAAAAACAAATACAGTTAACAATGACTTCCAGGCATGATAAACAGTGAAATAATTAAGTAAATAGTAAGTAAAAGTAAATATCTTACCTCTATCTAAATAAATAAATAAATAAATAAATAAATAATACTGTATATGAATAATATGTATGTACTTTATATGTATTTGTTTAGCACACTTCTGCAGACTAAAGCAGAAACAATAAGAAGAGTAATAAATTAAGAATAACAAATAAAATGACACTATACTCACACACAGTGCTCAGCATTAATGAATACAACCCATTGGAAAATTTATATTTTTATACATTTTTCACTGAATATAGGTAATATATGTTGGTGTGTTTGAACAAAACAGCTTTATTAAACAGATATATTTATTAAAATAATATTTTAGTCACAGAACATATTTAGAAATTTAAAGATAATACAATTAAATTCAAGTAAAATGTTGCAAAAACATTACAAACAAAAAATTTCAACATTTTTTTTCTCTTGATTTTTGCTTCTAAAATAATAATAATAATAATAATAATAATAATAATAATAATAATAATAATAATAATAATAATAATAATAATAATAATCATAATAATATTTCCCCAACATCTAAATTTGAGCTACAAATTTTTGGACTGTGATTGTAAACTATTTTGTTAGATAAGCTCCAGATTTACTCCAGTTACTGACTAATCTAATGTATATGTACAAATATAATATTGTAAAGTATCCTACAGAAAATATGAATTTAAATACGATTTGTATGCTGAGGACTGTATATATATATATACACTCTTGGAAATAAAGGTACAAAATCTGTCACTATGGTGGTGCTTTTTCAAAAAGTAAATTGTTTTTATTCCTAACAGGTCATTATATTAAAAAGTACAAATGGATACCTCATAATTTCTCAACGATTTAAAAGTAACTCTAAAGTTACTAATGTCCACCTGTATGGTACAAATGTGTAACCGTTAAAAAGATACCACCCCAGTCACAGATGTTGTACCTTTATTCTAAATGTGTATTCTTATTCATTGTGTAAATGTCCTGTTGTAATTATATAACAATGTAAAACGTTTTTGATTAGCAATGCCCATTGCAAAACATTTAATTTAAAGTAATTTAAAGGTGATTTTCTCAGTATTTAACTGAACCGACTGATTTCAGATTTTGTATTCATCATTCAGTTTGTGTATAAATCTCAATTTCAAAATAATTGACACTTGTGATATTTTATTCGTTTCTGCTGTGATTTGGGACATATTCCATTTGAATTTATTGGTTCTAGCCAGAATTTTTAGACCCCCACAGACCATTAAAACCAATACAATTTCCAATTGAACCATTAAAACCATTACTAATTATATGATGGTTTCTATTGTTTTTTTTTTTTGTTTTTTTTTTGGAATGCAGAGAACAATAACACTAAGTGATTAGCAAGCTGTTTTGCACACAAAGAAATTCACACAGTACCACAAAGGAACCAATTAGAAGAGCTGGTGACTATTCTTAATGTGTTACGCCTCAAATGAGGGAGTCAGCAGGTCCAAAGGAAGAATCCTCACATTCCTGCACTTCTTCACCCCCATGAGACTCTATCAGCAAGCAGCCCAAGGACAGGGATGTGGGTGGAGGAGGAGGAAGGTTACATCTTTCTGAGTTATTGGGCTTCATTTGGGGGGATGGTTTGACAGGACAAACCAAACAAACAGAGCAGAGGTGTGAATTGATCCTTGTTACAGGTCAGATGTGTGAGAGGAACTGAGGTTAGGGGGAGGACGGACAGGAAGAGAAGAAACGCCACGTTCCACAGGTGTTCAGTTCGCTTTACCTGCAAGCTGTCTCTGAGAATAGAGACCAAAAAAAAAAAACATAGGGATTTCTTGCAAACTTTGCCGTGGGGCGAGATGAGAGGTGAAAAAGCTTTGTGCAAACAGGCCCCCGTCACACCTTAGCATCTCTTCATAACAAGGTCCATTCTGCTGCTGTCCGTGACGGCTTAGGATCATTTACTTCCAGATTTAGCTCTGGGTAAAACGTGCTGAAAGTTAAAATCTCTGTTTGCCCAAACAGATAAATAGGTAAATAAATAAAAGCATCCGTCAAACTGACAATGAAGACAGTAGGGAATGTTTATGCATCATGTGAGAATGTTATACTTAAAAAGCTGAAGAGGTGTTTGTTTTCCCGCAATATATACCGGCAGCATGCATGAGGCCTTGTTTACAACATCCACAAAGCATTTAACCGTATTCCTGCTGTTATACGGAGGCCGTTGTGGTTCGCTTATTTACCTTTAAATTGATTGGAAAAGATAGGAATTAGGTTTTTGTACATTTGAATAGTTTAATGTGCCTTTTAAGCAGAATTTAAAAGTATGGCAGATGTTTGTTTTTTTTTTTTTAGACATGTAATGACATTTATTTTTTTATTCAATCCATTAAATTAAACTTTATGCACAAACAGCTTAGATTTGAGTTAACATATGATTTGCATACAAGCATATTAAAATGTATGCAATTTCATTGTTCATCACGTTTTTTAAAATAAAAATAATTTTCAAATACCAGTAAACGCAAATGACACTAGCCTACATAATACATTTCTTCATTTTCTTTTCGGCTTAGTCCCTTTATTAATCAGGGGTCACAGCATATGTTTTACAAAGTGGCTGCCCTTCCAGCCTCAACACAACACTGGGAAACACCCATACACCCTTGAATTCACACACATACACTGCGACCAATTTAGCTTTTTCAATTCAACTATAGTGCATGTCATTGGACTGTGGGGGAAAACCGAAGGAAACCCATATGAACATGGGGAGAACATGCAAACTCCACAACTAACGGTCGGGGCTCAACCCAGCGACCTTCTTGCTGTGAGGCGATCGTGCTTCCCACTGTGTCACTTTTTTTTTGCTTAAAGCACCATTTAAAAGCTTAACTATGTAGGTTATTAGGCAAAATAGGCATATTAGGTTAATTAGGCAATTTATTAGAAAGCAGTGGTTTATTCTGTAGACAAATGAAAAATAAGAATTTCTGATGGGGCTAAAAATACAGACCTTAAATTGTACATTTATTTCAATGTAAAAGCAGATTTTATTTGATCCAAATGAAAAGAAATAAGTAAAAAATAAATAAATCAATAAATAATAAAAATTTACAGAGGAAACTATTTGAAAAAATAAAAAAATAAACAATTGAAAAAAACTTTTGGCTTTGGTCAAAGACAAAATAAGTATTTTACAACAGGAAGCATTTGATGAAAAAATAAAAACCTTTATTTAATATTATAGTGCAGCCCAAAATATCTTATTATTAGCAATTTTATAATTTTACACTTCAGTGTTCATCTAACATTCGCTTCCCTGTTTCAACAGGATGATTTTATTCATTTAAAATATAATAAACATTTGTATGATCACTTATTCTTTTATACATTTACAATGCTCAGCAAATATGAGTACTCCCATCACAAATCTATCTTTCAAATTCATATTTGAAATAGGAAGCTATGCAATATTATATTTGTGCATATACATTAGATTATTCAGTACTGAAGCCAAATCTAGAGCTTATCTAACAAAATAACTTATGATAACAGTGCACAAACTAGTATACCCAATTTATATGTTATAGAAAAATATTAAATACAAATTTTTTAAAAAGAAGAAAAATAAAGAGAAGCAAAAAAATCTAAAAATGTAGTTGAAGTTGTGTAGGTTGTATATATATATATATATATATATATATATATATATATATATTTGCAATATTTTGCTTGAATTTAGTTGTATTATCTTTCGATTTCTAAATGTGTTTGGTGACTAAAATATTATTTTAATAAATAAATCTGTTTAGTTAATCTGTTTTGTTTAAATGGAGTAAAATACATGCCTATATTCAATGAGAAATGAATAAAAATATTAATTTTCAAAATGAGGTGTACTCTGTTATGCTGAGCACTAAAAGTTTCCACCATGAAACATGAAAGCTGATGAATTTTACTCACATTTATAATTTAGATATCTATTTATATAAATCCCTTTAGTACATTTGATTTGATACAGGCAGCAAAATGTGATGTATTGTCTTCAGCAAAATAGCACTTTCAAATGAAGAATTTGAATTAATTTAAGAACCAAAAATCAAACTCAGTTAATTCATGTAAAAGTGAACGTGTTGTTTTCTTAAGCTCTCAGACTAAGGATCACATTCCACCTGATGAATATGAAAAAAGATTAATGAGCATATAATAATATTCTCTGCATGGAAAGGCATTACAAAAATGCATAACCTAACCAACATATCCATTCTACCATACTCCAGACTGACATTTACCCCTCTCTGGGCTCTCGTTTGATTCTCCTGTCGACTTGGAATGCAAACAGACATTCATCATCCGGCTGTGTGTTCCTCTAACCCCCATGCTATGTGTCTTATTGAGGGAAGAAAACTTCTTTTTGTTTTCACTTCCTTTATCCTATGGACAAGACTTGATTCTTTTAGCATCCCGTTACTGTCATTCGTGAGGTTTTCTCTCTTTTGGGATTTGCCGACTGGTCAAACGATGCATTTCATCAGAGAATTTTAAAAACACTTCACTTATAAGTGCAGATTGAAAATAAAAATTAATTCCAAATGGTTAAAGGTCAGGTGTGAATTTGAATATGTGGTCCAACTTAAGCGGATATTAGGTAACCTTAACTAATATGTACTTACACTGATATTAATCATTTGTTACAATGTACTTATTGTATAAATACATTGTACTTATGATTTATTAAATTCCTGAATGTTATTACATTTGTAATTTATTTTGTGTTGACCATCCCTTACACCTTAACCCATCCTTAAACCTACATATATCATCAAACATATCCCTAACTCTACCTGTAACCCAGCTCAAGAGCAACAGAAGGTTTCTGCAAAACATAATAAACACATTAAGAACATTGTAATTATTCATCATATTGTTTTTATTTATTATATTTTGATGCAGGTACATATTAGTTAGGACCATCTAATGCAAAGTGGAATAGAATCTGTTTTAAAATCAAACATTTAATGATAGAAACGGATCACAGATTTAATGGATGTGTTTCAGTTAAGCTAGATCAGTAGATCAGACTTCTGTTTGAAAATATTAACTTTTTTTTGCAGGGCTTCTGTAATTAAAATCAAGGGTGAATAATCCTGCAGGTCTCTGCTGACCCCAAGTCGTATTTTTCTAGTTTTATTAAAATGATCGTGCTTTGCTTGGAAAGTTAATGAACTCTTCTGTTTCCCTGAGATTTGAGACAGAGGCCATCAAGGATTTCCCAGGCACTTGGAATTAGGGTCAACAAACCAAATGGAATTCACTAATGGTTCAAGGAAAGCTCTTAAAAATAGCTGCAATGCTCTTTTAGATTGTTACAGCATTATTAATAAGAGTTTCAAAATATTCAGGAAGGCTGCCACTGTAAAAGATGTGTGACTGGATCAAACTTTACGAAAAATCTGTTCTGGGTTGAAAATGCATTACTGATACAAGTCAACGCAAACTTTTCCTTCATTTTAAGGATGATTTGCTGAATGCTTATTATTTAATTGATCAGTGGAAAATCACATTGATTTGTTCGTTCGAATGTTTGCTGTCTATATGCGTATTTTTCCTCTCTCTGTGTGTACGAAATCAGCTTACACGCAACATTAAAAGCAATGATAAATACACTGCATGGAGGGAGCACCAGTAACAAAAAAAAAATTTGTATTTTAAACATAACAAAGAATTCCAAGTTAAATAAATATATCCAAGATCAAGATTTCATTTCTACAGGTTTGAATTGAGTATTGTAAACTAAAGGTGCAGTAAGTGATCTGCCAAAATGCTAACCGGTTAGCATAATATCTTTGAAACTCAGTCCCTTCTCTGCCGTTCAAGGCCACGCCTTCTAAAACACAAATGCACGCACCTTGAAGATGTCATTTACCAGTTAGAAAACCTTATAGTACTTTATAATACTACAATTCCGAATGAAAAACTGTATTATATCTAGCACAATTTCAGTTACGTAGTTGGCAAGTAAAACTTGTCATAATGTGCAATATTTCATGCATGCAAGAATCGCTGGTCTCATTCTCTCACACTTTGTCCTAAAGTGGCTACTGTATGCTTAGTGTTTGGCCGGCGGCGTTCAGGAATTACTTTTATTACTAAGCTATACTTACATGCTATGTCAGACCGAATATTCAAAGTACCATGGTAAATAATATAGGGATCGTCACAGGTTGTTATTGTTCAAAAATTAACCAATGTGAATATAAAACCAATTTCACCTCAGTAAAGCAGGCTAGGCAGAAAAGCGCTATTTACTTATGTTTTGTTGTTAAACTAAATAAAATCTACATTACCGATGCTGTAAAAGCTCCCTTATGAAACAAAATAGTCACATCACTTTTGCCGGAAGATTTCAGTGGCTGAACAACACTTCTTTGCATATAACACAACAAAATCTACATCAGCTTTGCATGACTCAAATAGTTTTAAAACATAACATTACCTGTCGAAAATAAATACTTCAGCCATGGTGTTATCCTAATGTGCAAAAGTAACTCCAATACTGATTCAGGATTTTAAAAAAAAGTTTTGATTCAGCATTTGATTTTTTTTATATTTAGTATAGAATATATTCTTTCAAAGTACTAAAATGTCAATAAAAATCACTTTTTTAAACTCCTTAGTTGAATTTTCAACATTAAAGGTTGACAGAGTGGAGATTAAGGTCGCATAGTGCAATTCATGACTGTAAATAAACAGAAACTGACAATAAAAAAAAAAAAAAGTGTAATAATTTTTTCACGGGTGGCGCAGTGGTTAGCGATGTCGCCTCACAGCAAGAAGGTTGTTGGTTCGAGCCTTAGCTGGGTCAGTTGGCATTTGTATGTTCTTCTGGTGTTTGAGTGGGTTTCCCCCACAGTCCAAAGACATGCGCTATAGATGAATTGGGCTAAATTACCAGTGATAGACTGTAGCTGGAAAGGCATCCGCTGCGTAAAACATTTGCTGGAAAAGTTGGCGGTTCTTTCCGCTATGGCGACCCCTGATTAGTAAAGGGACTAAGTCAAAAGAAAATAAATGAATGATATATATGTCACTTCCTTTTAAATTATTGCTTGATCTAAATGAATTTTTTGTTGTAATTTTCCCCTGTAGCTTTTACTTTATCACAGAATTATTGTCAGTGTCACAGGAAATCAGTGTCATCTGAGAATTATTAGTGTATTTCTCATAGCTTTTCTTCTTTTGCAACAAAGATTTGTTCTGTTTCTGGTGCAGTCATGCAGTATATCTTCAAGTTAATTTGCTTCAGCATTTATCAGCACTGCCACCATCATCATAATAGGCGCAAATTCAATACGTTTCTCTTTTCTCCTTGTGTATTTTTTAATGTTTTCCTTGCTTGTATCGGTTCCCTTCGGGTCTCCTACATTACACACTCTTGTGGTTCAATCACAGGCAAACACTGGCACTTTTCAAATGAGAGCGAGCCTTTCTGTTAATCTGAGTGGACCACATCGCATCTAATGTTGCTTCATTTGAAATAGTTCTCAAAACACATTTCATCATGATTTACAAATGCTGTAACTTAAACAAGGCGTTTTGTTCGATTTAATCCTGAAATTTGCCAGAGTTAGAGCCCCTAATGTAATTACAATCAAACACTGTCCAAGATATACAGCGGTATTAGGTTTCATTAAAACAGATGTACAAAAAAAGCATGTGGTAATTACAGAAAGGTGACAAATGATACGAAGCATGATATTGCGTTCATGCCAAAGAAAATATTTTTACAAGCTAAATATGCGATGTATTGCACGTTAATGAAAATAGGTGTAAGTGTGTTGTAAAGTAAAACGCCTCACTCCACTCATGCTCATCAATTTAATGTGTTCACCACATATTTTGTCTTTTCTTTTCTGACAAGTCCTCACATTCTTAATCAGTGCAGTGAAATAATGGCAACAGTATCCTTTAACAATTTATTTTATGAAAAACACTTACAGAATGGACTGCCCTTTTACTCAGCTTCTTTTATATTCAGTGCCTCATTCACAGTTCATTTCAGTACACTGGACTAATATTGTGAATTTCTAAATTCTGCATCTTCTTTAAATACACACACTTTTGTTGCACAGATTTTGTGGAAATAAATGTACTCATGAATTACCAAAGGGTGACACACACTGGTAAAAAAGCTTTTATTTATCCAATTTTGAAAAAAAAAAGTTAGGTTAATGTTTCACATTTAAGTTTTATAACTTGACCTAAAGAAAAATAAATAATGTGCCCTAAATAATATTTTAGATATTGATAATATCTATGAATATTATTTAGATATTTAAATAATATCTATGAGAACAATTTTATATAACCTATAATATATATTTTATATAAAGTATATTTGTCTTGAAAAATATTATATTCGACTGAAAAAATGTTTCAAAGATGATTCCTTGGATTTACTTTTTTTTTTTTTTAGTTAAGCTGTTGTAAACAATTTATTTGGGCTTAATTTAAACAAACAAATTAAGTTATTCATTTATTTTCTTGTCGGCTTTGTCCCTTTATCAATCTGGGGTCGCCACAGTGGAATGAACCGGCAACTTATCCATCAAGTTTTTTACGCAGCGGATGCCCTTCTAGCCACAACCCATCTCCGGGAACAAATTAAGTTAAATATTACTAAATTTAATTTGTTTGTTTAAATTTAACCAATATAAATTGTTTGCAACAGAATCGCAGACATCATTTTTTTCAGTGTGCAAAAATTCCCATAAAATGTTCATGCAAATGCACACAGACTTTTAAATTCATTCCTCCAGCCTCAGAGCTTCCGGTTAATTGTCATTCCATACAAAATTGCTGTGTTTAAGATCTGATTTCTTTAAAAAAACAGCGATCTTCACTTCCTGGCTGAAATACGATATAAAGTGACCAAACAAGAAGCACTGCATTACATAATATTTTTCCACACCATGTCTTTAAAATATTGAAAATAATTTTACCCCAGTATTTTCAATGAAATTTCTGCACCAGCCTGCCGTTAATGATGACACCCGTGTTTAAACCGTTTTTCATCTCTTTTAATGCTATAACAACCAAATGGATGCTTAAGTCTATGTAGCTGAATATATTTGAATTACATTACAACGTCAATGATGTAAAAGAAACCTTATGAAATTGAAAATAGTCACATAAAACTTTCACCGGAAGTTCATCATTGGCTGAAAAACACTAGCTGTGCATATAGCCCATTAAATAAAATAGAGTAATGGTTTCATTTCTAAATTTGATCACTTTATCCAATGAAATATAAATCATTTCCCTTAAACAATATATATTTTAAAGTTCATGAAAGTACAAAGCATATTGACTTCCTGTTTATTACGCATGCACTGACCTGTGTGAGTAACCTTAAAATTTTACATTGGTCAAAAAAATATTTCTTCATTGAGCTCTTAATCAAAAATAATTGCATTTAATTATGTTTTGAACTTAAAGTATATTACTTGAAAAAGAAATTGAGTAAAATGAAAGATACATTTTTTATTGAATGAAGTACTGCTTGAAAGTTTCTTTTCAGTGTTTTCATTATTATTCTTATTTTTGTTATTAGTTCTTGCTTTTGTAATAGTAGTAGTGGTGGTTCTAGTCGTAGTATAAGTATTTAACTTAACTGAAAGCACATTAATAAAGAGCTATTATAGAGTATATACATGTGATTTGTTTTAGCTTCAATAATTTAATAGTTTTCTACACTCCATGCCATTCCCAGCCTCTATGACATTATTTTTTGTGCTAAATGTTGAATGGTGGTAGCAAAAACATTTATATTAAACGGTACATGGGAATATAAAATACTGGTGCTGTCCCAATTCATATACTAATTATCTTAAATAGTTCTATTTTAAAAAAATATATAGTATGTCCCAAATCATAGTATGCTGAAATGAGTATTTATAAGTCACCTAGATGGTCTATTATATGCACTAGAAATTCGAAGTGCAGATCCGTGAGCACTTGTGTCCTCTGTAACAACAACACATTAATGTGTTTGGTCATTAATGTGAATGTATAATTATGGAAACACTTGTGATGATTTTTGCTTGATGGCAGAATAAACAGCTCCTGCATCTCCAGTATGGTAATTAAATAAGTTAAATATAAACGAAATGTGGATAATGTGACTGATCGGGCAAGAGCAACAGAATGGTCTCTTAACAAGTAAATAGCATGTCCCAAAGCTTCCATATTGTTCTGTTATACATTCAAAAGTATTAACTGTTTCTTCACTAAAAATATACATACTTTTAAGACATAAAATAAGTGTGAATTGGGATGCAGCATGAGTCATGCATTCATACATTCATTTTCTTTTTAGCTTAGTCCCTTTTTTAATCTGAGGTTGCCACAGCAGAATGAACCGCCAACTTATCCAGCATATGTTTAACGCAGCGGATGCCGGAACACCCATACACTCTCATTCACACACATACACTACGAACAATTTAGCTTAATCAATTCATCTATAGCACGTCTTTGGACTTGTAGGGAAAACCGAAGCACCCAGAGGAAACCCACGCAAACGCAGGGAGAACATGCAAAAAATTTACACAGAAAAGCCAAGGTTTGAACCAGCAACCTTCTTGCTGTGAGGCGATTGAGCTACCAACTGCACAACCGCACCGCCAACATCACACATTTTCTCAAAATATCTTGCCTAACCTAAAGTGTCAGGACTCACTCAGAACACATTGTTCCATTCCACTGCACCCCTTTTTCATTGTCCATTGCATTGCCTTCACCATAACTTGATGCAGACCCTGATGTGCACCTTTCAAAAAATGTAACTACAAGTCACGGTGACACATACTGTAGCAGCAGAGCTGTGATTGGTCAGCTTGGTGTTGATGAGTGTGGGTAGGGTCGGAAGCCATGGTAGCAATGCGAGGGGCTTCAGATGCATACTTCTGTTTAGTGTTTGCTTTATGATTAAAGTTGTTGCGTGTTCACCAGTTCCCAACTATTTCTTCATTTAATGAGTGTGAGTTTGAGCTATATCTACAGTTGCATTGCACACATTTGTGGCGTAAACTCAAAACATCTGCAAAGAAACTCAACACAAAGGAGCACAGAAACCCCACTGTCTGCTAATGTTTTGAAAGTGTTATTGCAGAACAACACCAACATAATGCAGAAGTATAAATGCAAGGTATGTTCTGTGGGGGTACAGTAATCACTCAACAAAGAAGTAAAAAAAGACATATGAACTGTATGCATCATATGGGAATAGGAATAGGAAGTGTGTTTGGGTATAACTCATTTTTATTATTATTATTATTATTATTATTATTATTATTATTATTATTATTATTATTATATATTTTTTTATTGTTGATTTATTCCCTTGCTGGAAACTGAATTGGATTTAGAAATAGATTTGAAATAAATATTTGTGCTTAAAAAATTTTATTACAAAACTAAATATGTAATGAACATCTTCACAGAGTGCGCCCACCAATGTTTTTCGAATTTATGGTCGAATGAAAGAACCCAAATAAAAGAGATTCATTCTGTAGGTTTTGTTTCTACACGTACCTGTATAGTCTTTAACCATTTTCTTTTCAGTGATGAGTTCAGTTTTTCCATACACTTTCAAAGTCTGCCATGTGAATACAGAATTTGCAGTGGAACACTTTTAGGAATAGGCGATGAGACTCTTATTGTTTAATGCAAATTAAGTCCAAAACACACCCACAACTCATTAAGAAAATTAGGACAATCCTTTTAGACCATGCGCCTGGTGCACAGACCATTTTCCCATCCTTAAAATAGCAAAAGTTGAATCGCATACTCCTCTTGTGCTTTTGCGCCATGGCCATGCACTTTGGACTTTGTGCTTAGATTGTTAAATTAAAGCCGTTTTATACCAAAAAAGACAAGATAAAAATTGCTCTACATACACCAAACTCCATACAAATGGTAATGGCGAGGGATATATCACTGCAGACTTTTTCCATTTTGCAACTTGAAGTTTTTCTTTAAGATTCATGCAGAAAGTCTGCTGCTCTCTGCATTAAGTTAGCGCTTCTAATGAGACTTCAGTCCTCTGATTTGTGGCTTCATCCTTCATAAACCACATTGTAAACATACAAAGTGGAGGCAGCTTTGCTTTGCAAGGTGCATCTTGTTTGTCTCTTCGAGCTGTTTGCTCCATAAGTTTCCTTTGCGCTGCTTAGGAAACATTTACTTCATCACTTCTCCTGCCCACTAGAGTGAGTGACTTCTTTGAAATAGAACTGATTTGTTAAATGAGGCATTTTGTTAACACAGTTTGCCACACTTAGATCATAGAAGTGTGCGGTGCTCTGCAAACTGTCAGCCCATCACACTATTGGGTGGGCTGTTAATATTTCATACATTTTCGGTTAGTATGGATTCTTGCTTGTGAATTATATGGAATGTTTCAGTTTATATGGTTTGCAAACTCCCAAAACTAGCAAGCTACAGAGAATGACATCAGGCTCTGATGGGATCAGAAGCAGCAAGACATAAGCCAGTCAATCTAATTGTGCCTTCAATGCATGGTTGCCATGGGTCTTTCATTTTGCATGTTCCACATCGTCACAAAACAAAGTGCTATTATTAACCACAAATAAATAGCTCTCTACTGTTAGAGATATGAAAATATTGTTTTACATTACCTAATTTTTCTCATTAGATAAAAAAAACCCAGTTAGATGAGAATGTAGCACATGAAAAGGACAACAGTCAGTTTTGAAATGATCCTCCTAATGCTTGGATTAACAAAAAAAAAGAAATTAATTAAAAAACAGCAAAAACAGACTCTCAAAAGATAGCAGCAAAACACTCAGTGATACTCGAACCACTCGCATTTTCTCTTCCCTTTATTGGCTTCAGAAGTTTTTAGTGGGCCAGTGCAGAAACTAATAACTCCAATACTCTTGACTGAACTGAGCTGGCTAAACTCCAACAACACACAAATTACCCCATCGACTCCCAACATGATGTTTTAAATGGAGGAGAGGAGCTCAGACTTCAAACAGCAGCTTTATGTGGAACTACTGGCAGAGATCGAAACTTCTCACATTGTGCAATCTGCTGTGTGCAGGTCCCTTTCAAATAAATTAAATGCTCTCATCAAACAGAGCTTACTTACACACAAAGTTAATGTTAAAAGTCCATTTGCATGTTCATATTTGCCTAACAAGTAAAATATATCATATTTATTCATTCATTTTCTTTTCAACTTAGTCCTTTATTAATTAGGGATTACCACAGCGGAATGAACCGCCAACTTATCGAACATATGTTTTACACAGCAGATGCCCTTTCAGCTGCAACTAATCACTGGGAAATATCCATAAACACTCATTCACATACACTACGGACAATTTAGCTAACCCAATTCACCTGTACCACATGTATTTGAACTGTGGGGGAAACTAGAGCAGCTGGAGAAAACCCGCACAAACATGGGGAGAACTTGCAAACTAGCAAATGTCAACTGAACCAGCCGAGGCTCGAACCACCAACCTACCTACCCACTGTGCCACCGCGCCACCCGTGTTTACTGATTATTAATACTAATTTGAAAATTGTCGTCAAGTACCTTAATGGGGGATGGATGCTTTGAGCTCTAATCTCTCAGCTTGGTTCTTCATCAAGGACGTGTCAGCACTGAGAGTTAGTGGATGAGGAGAGGAAACAGTAGATCCATATCTACTTCAGCATCTGTGTAGCAGCAGCACTTCACTGTTAAGTGGACGACCACTTAAACACTCTCCAGACAGGCTGTTATCAGACAGCTGAAGTGATAGAGATATTTGAGAGACTAACACCTGCACCCTTGCATTTTACAATCATTTAGACCTCAGTACAATATGGACAGTTTGTCAGGCATGTGCCAGTTTCTCCAGGAGAAACCTTCACTTAAATGTATTATTAGTATAAACTTACATGTTAATGTCTTAAAATGTTTAGACAATATTGGCTGTATAAAATAGTGTTTCATAATTTTATTTATTTTTCTTTATAGAACAAGGATGCACAATCATGCTCACCCATAGACATAACCAGTTAGCTATACCCCTAATAAAACAATCAGCTAATCGAGGTAAAGCTTAAATGTTCAAAATAATCATCATGATACTATTTTCAACTATTTTCTGTTTTACAGAATTTCGGGAGCGTGAAAATAGGACTTGTTTCTGAAACAATAAGATTTAATAGTATTTTCTTGTTTTCTTTAAAATGAAGCAAAATAATTAAATAAATAAATGATGACAAGGCACTTGCAATGAAAATGCATTTGGTCAAAAGCATGCATCGCTTCGCCAATTTCTTAGTTATTATAGGGCTTTATGTTTAATTGCTTAGCATTATGTCAGTAGACTTCTAAAATTATACAGAAAAGGTTCATAAGTTGTCTATGTCTCATGTCTGTGTTGTTTACATGTTGTGGCTGATTTATTAAAACTTCAGTTTAATATTTTAAAGACCTGCTCAAGTGCATCTGTGTAATCTTTTTTTTCTTTTTTAAGAAATATTACAACAAATAATCATTAATTTGTTTGTAATCTATATTATGCTATGTGAAGTTTATTTATAAACTAGTTTTAACGGGATCATGTGCTTCTAATTATCCAATTTATGATTCACCAATCAGACGATTCTTAAGCCACTATAAATACCCTAAGTTCCATATAACAGCCATCTTCGTTTTGAAGAATCCCCCCTTCTACTTCTACTCCTTCTCCTTTCCTAGATGGGTGGCACGGTGGCCCAATGGTTAGCACTGCTGCCTCACAGCAGAAAGGTCACTGTTCTAGTCTTTACCAAGCCAGCTGACATTTTTGTGCGGACATTTTGACATTCTAGCTGACATTCTCCCCGTGCTCACATAGGTTTCCCCCGGTTTCCCAGATTTCCTCCTACCATCCAAAAACTTGCAACTTAAGTTAATTGACTAATCCGAATCGGCACCATAGACATTCTCCAGTAAGTAGTTATCTCTTAAGAGCAATCACTATTTGTTAGCTACTACAGCAGGGAAATTCTCGAGATCAACCTGAGCTCAAACTCCCCTCTCGCCTTGCAAACAAGAGGGAGCACTGGACTCAAGGATCTCATGACCTCAGGGACAGCATGCCAAACAAGCTTTATAATCAAGCATCAGATAAGTGTAAAATGTTGAAAATGCCGTTAATCCCTCAATTAATGATCCAACCACAAAGACTTAATTACATATTGCAGCAGAAAACTTGTTTAAGGCCATTAAATTCCACAAAGACACAAAAACAATTTGACCTGTTTCACATTTGAGGCTGTGAACCTGTTTCATTTATTAAGAATTAGTCATCCAAGGTGTTTATTGCGCCCTTAGGGTGTTTTACTGCACATTTGTGATGAGAGACAAAGTGTGGGCACTTTCTACATAATGACAGCTCCAAATGACAAGACATAAAGTTGGCTTCGATGACAAGAGAGAAAAGACAGACATGCAGGGAGTGTCTGATTCTCTGTTCAGCACCAACACTCCTTTTACTGCTTGCAGAAATACAGTTTAAGCTCAGCTCTCTGTGCTTCATTACTCATAAAATATATGAGCCAATTTGCTCATTTAATGTGCAAAACATTTGACAGAGTATCACTTCAGCGGTGGTGGGGTGAAATATTGAGTAAATGGCATTGGGCTTTTACTAAATGACTTTAATGCAGCCACCCATGGTGGGAGTTTAAGAAAATGGACTTGAAAGGAGTTTTGACACAAAGGCAATACAATCAGTTCACACGGTTTAAGAAGTGGAGAGAGACGCTGAGCCATATGTCAGAAGGAGACCTCCCAAGAGAAAGGAAATGTGACAGACATTATTGGCATAAGCTTAATGTTCCTATCAACTCACTCTGGAGAAGCACATGCTGTAGAAACATATGTGAAGGAGATATATACATGTTTGATTTAAGAAGAACACTTACATTTATTCTACAACTGTCATGAAAAAACTAAATAACTTTGGAAATGTGTTTTTATAAAATAGTTTTAAAGAGCCCATATTATGGTTTTTTGAAAATTCCCCTCCATGAAGTGTGTAACACAGCTCTAAGTGAAGTGAAGTATCCAGCTAAGGCTTAAATCTGTAAGAATACAGTGTTTAAAACTGTTGATTCATCTATAAAAGAGTCGAATCATAGTGCTTCAAACGAGTCGCCTTGATACCGACTCATTAGGTGTTTCGCCATGACGTACGAACGAAACAAAGTTTTTCACGTGCACGCGCAAACCCGGGAGATTTCAAACCTGAGGCCCCGCCCTCTGACGCAGTAACCCAGACACACACACACACACACCCACAAACACACGCACACCCACAAACACACGCACACAAACATGCCGGTCGATTGAAGTCACACTGCAGATGGATATATTGAGTCTCTACCCAAAGATGAAACATCAGCATTATAACCAAGCAGTTGGAAACTTCTGGAAGCTACATGCTACAAAGAATACTTCATCTGAGTTTGTTAAAGGAAGGATCAGTAAAGAGTAACTGATGGACGTCAGGATGGGTTTCTTCCTACATTTCTCAAGTGTAAGTACGTGCGGTTAAAGTTGTTGCCTCGTTTACTCTAGCTTGCAAATGTATTTAGTTGTGATTTGTTACTTGTAACCGCGTGTACTGTATCAGGTTAACTGGATATATTATCTTATCGCGTGCAAAGTCACGTTAAAAACGCGACGCGTGCTGTTTGTTTATGGAGCTCCGTGCTAGAGTTCTGCTCCCGCGATTTATTCGGAAATGTATTCCCGCGCCGCAGAAATCTGGCGCGGGGAGAGAGAGGGAGAGAGAGAGAGAGAGAGCGAGAGAGAGAGCGAACGAACGAACGAGCTTTGTGTACTTTGTGCTGTGTGTGTGTTTTTAAACAGACAGCTTGGCTGTCTGGACTGTATACTGGGTGATATTTGGTTGTGTTCTCCGCTCTAGCGGGACCGGGCGCGGCGGGCAGAAAACGGAGCGGGTTCTCAGGCTAAAACCTGGCGGGTGCGGGCTGAAGCGGGAGCGTTGTCATCCGGAGGTGTGTGTGTGTGTTTTTGTGTGTGTGTGGTATGGCGAGTACACGACTGTCTCCTTCGTTCGGTTATCCGTGGCACTATCCACTCGCCATAGTGTGGCAGCTAAAGTCCACGCCTACACTATCGAGCGTGTATGAACTGTGATTACTTTTTAAATTGCTGATTAGCTATTGGCCATTTCCCTCTCTGACTGAAGGCAGTCGACCAATCGCGACAGACTGTCATCGGCCCAATCAGCGCAGATTAGCTTCGCGCTAAGGAGGGGTTTGGGAACAAATGAATCACTGGACGATTCATACAGGAGTCGCTGGGATAATTAGATAAAAATAAATGCAGATTATAAGACCATGAAAGTGTTTTTTGACCTTGCATGCATATTAGACTGTTGTTGGAGACCCTTACAACCAAGATATGACCTTATTTCATGTATAATATGGGCTCTTTAAGTAAAAATTACCATTCATTTAATTAAATCAGCAAACAACTAATCTATGACTTCTTGTTTTTATACACAAATTCGAAGAGTACACATTCCACTCAAAAATTAACCAAGCTTTACAACTTACTAACATAAGCTTTACATTTTATCTCTCTTTCTTGTGAAACAGTCTACATTTTGGGGGCTGCTGTAAAAAACAGCTCAGAGAGACATTTTCCTTGTTGCGTCTTCATGTGTTTATGGTATCATATTAATGCACTTAAAAAAAAAAGCATTCTCAGGACACTACTTGTGTAAAATGATTGATTACCCTACTTATGTTTTGTGTTTAATTTGTGTGTGCACGCTTTTTGTCACAATTCACAAAAAAGAATCATCAGCACTTTCACATAAACACGGTGTCTCTTTCAGCTGCTTCACCAATTTCCACCCTCTTTTTTCCCCAAACTTGAGCCCTTATAGCCACTTTTATAGTTTATCTGTGCTTTGTGTATGTATGTACTGTTTGTTTCTGCGTTTCCCCACACGTGTGTTCTTTTATCTCTTTTCTTCTGTTCCTCGCAGCCTGTGATTGCCATCCTGTGGGGGCCGCGGGCAAAACCTGTAACCAAACCACAGGCCAATGCCCCTGTAAAGACGGTGTGACGGGTATCACATGCAACCGTTGTGCTAACGGCTACCAGCAGAGCCGATCACCCATTGCCCCCTGCATAAGTATGTGGATCACTCAATGTCAAGATCTTTCTTCTTTTTTTTTTTTTGAAACACTTCAATCCCAAATGAGCCATAATGCAGTTTGCACATTGAGATTCTAAGCTGAAACTCTTCTTAAGGACTGAAACATTTCTTAAGGATCCAATTCTTATGGGAGAACATGAAAATCTGTATTTCTGTACCATTAAAAAGTGGAATCTGGCACAATGTCTTGTTGAAGTTTAGTTCACACAAAATGAAAATCTGCTGTTTAAGGGATGGATAGCCCAGAAAAAAACGAAAAAAAAAACGTACTATTTACTCACTCTCAAGTGGTTCCAAACCTTTATGAGTTTCTTTAGTATATGTTAAACACGATATAAGATATTTTGAAGAAAGCTCAAAACCAAAAATCATTGACTACCATAAAAAGGAAAAAAATACTATGGAAGTCAATGGTTATAGGGGTCTAGCTTTCTTCAAAATATCCTCTTTTCTGTTTAACAGAAGAAAGAAACTCACAGTAAATGATGACAAAATGTTCAGTTTTGGGTGAACTATCCCTTTAATTTCTTCAATCTCCGGCCATCCTAGATATAGTTGACTTTATTTTGAATATTTTTAGGTGAAACTGATTTTTGGTGATTCACGACTTGCAAATTTAAGTCAATGGGTGAGAGTCAAAGACACATATGCAGGGAAAAATCAACACTCATGGTTCCCTGACAATTCATTCAGGTCTTATAAAGCAAAATTATAGTTGCAGGAAACCAAACATGATTTAATCCACAGCTGTTTGTTTACAGCTAGTGTAAAATCCAGGATAAGCATTTAATGCTTGACTTGCATTTTACGAATCACTAAGGACTATAGCTTCAGCTAAAATAGTTTTTTTAAAGAAAAACAAAAGTCACCTACATCCTTACATGGCTTGAACTTGTGTAATTAACGGCATGTTTTAGGTGAACTAACCTTCAACATCATGCACAAGGAGTATACAATATTTTATTATTATTATTATTTACCCAAATAAGTGACATTGTAAGATTTCCACCATCATTGTTTAAAGATTCCAAAAAGAATTCTCAAAAAAAAAATTATAATAACAATAATAATAATTCAAAGCGTCAAAGCGTTTTATTGTGCTTTTGTCAATGAAACAATGTTTGAAAATATAACAAAGCTTTCTGGAAAATACTTTGGGAAACTATTTAGCAAAGAGCTTCATGGATTAAGTTCAGCCTATAACTTTTTGCAATCATATATCTCTGAGTGTACATTCCGGTAATTAAATTGAAAATATTTAGTTTCTCTTATAATTGTAAAATAATCAGTTTTTATTTTAATAGCCCATATAAATTCAAGCAGTGTTTAAATCCAAGAAAGTCTTGGCTACTACCATGTCCACTTATCCTGTTAAAGCATAAATTAAAAGCATTCAAATATCTGTAACATGCTTGCACTGTAATTTTAATCGGCCATTAAACTCGTTCATCAGTTTCCCAAGCAAAAACTAAGATGTTTAATCCTGACACAGGAAGTAAGACCACCAGAAATGTGCACCATTGTACAGCACTTATCATCTTGCCAAAATGCCTCTTTTCTTCATAGTTCTATATTTAAATATACTTAAAACAATATGATTTGTGTACTTTATCCAAAGCATTATTGATTAGAATACTGTGTTTTAGATTATTTTAGTATACAGTATGAGATGTCATCCTGGATGAGTAACATTATAGATCAATATCTTCATTTAAACCTTGTTTTCTTGGGCAAAAGCACAATGATGGTCAAAAAAAAAAAAAAATCTTGGGTCAAAGTTCAATGTGAACATTCTGGACTTCGCCAGATGATCTTTTTTTAATCAGAAGACTTGATTCTTTCTTCCTTCAAAAACACTTTTTTTTGCATGTTTGTGCACCAGCTTCACAAAGCACATGCACACTCTTTTATCAAATTCTTTATTATTCTTTTAGCACACTTGAACTGCTTCCGTTCTCCTCTTGTTTTGTCCTTGTGGCATTAACTGCCTTTTCTTCTTGTATTTTAATGTTTCATTTAAAAAACAACAACAACTATTCCTGCTTTTATGAGTTCAATCTCTTTGATGAAAAGGTCTTTCTGCACGCATGGCTTTACTGAGTGTAAAATTCCCTCCATTTGTTAGAAGGCGATGGAAGGAGGAATGAAAGAATCAAGTCGTGTATCTCACAGTTTTTCCGTAACAGCAGAAGATGGATACAGATGGAGCAGTTGAGCAAATTCTATGAATCAGTGTTTTCAGTTCAATTTGTGAATGGATTTCTAATGTGAAACCTGTAACACTGAGTTGGAATAATTTTAAAAATCATATATTAACTTATATTTAGATTTGTATCGAATTTAAACTACAGTATTATAATTTTTATCAAATTTTATTTAACTTGTATGTAAACAGACATTGAGAGTATCAATTCATTATTTATTTTCATTGATTGATTGATTGACTGCTAACTATGCATTCTTTTTCGCAACAGAAATTCCCATCGCTCCGCCAACCACCACTGCAAGCAGCACAGAAGAGCCATCAGGTTAGTTCTGCTAGCTGATCTTTAACTGCGCTTTAAATGAAAGGAATTTTTAAACAAAAGGTGGGATTTAAAGTGGTAGCTCTCCTCAGATTAGAATTTCTGCCATCGTTTACTTGAATGGTAATCAGGATTTGAAACATTGCATTTAGCAAATCGCAAATGGCTGTAATATGAATATAATATAAATTTGTAAATAAAACACGAATATGCACCTGTGAGCAAGTGCATGACTGTCCCTCTTTGTGTGACAGGCTTTGTGTGACAAGCACAATCTTGTTCTGTCCAATCAACATTGCTCAAACCAAACACACTTACAGCCCGGCATTGAAAAACAAACAAACAAACAGACAAACAGTGCAGTGGAGCAATGATGGCATAATTCTAGCAACAGGGCTTATATAAACTGATTTCTTTTGCCACTGATTCCAGAATAGATGTACTTCAGATTTTTAACATATCAACTGAGCGCTTAAGTTTCACTCTTTGTGTATTGACATCCGAGTGAGACACTGTGTCTGTTCATAACAGTGGACCTGACGCTCTGAAAACTCTTGTAACCACCTTCATGAAGATGCTCGTGCAGACGTGTTAAGTATAAACCAGCCTTCCTCATTTACTCACCCTTTACATGTTCTTCAGCCTACCCTCAAGTGGTTCCAAACCTTTATACTTTTATTTATTCTGTTTAACACAAAAGAACATTTTTGAAGAAAGCTGGAAACACCAACTTATTTTCCTTTAGCTAATTTCCTGATTTTATCAGGGGTCACCACAGCAGAATGAACAGCCAACTATTCCGGAATATGTTTTACGCAGCAGATGCCCTTTCAGCCTCAACCCAGTACTGGGAAACACCCATACACTCTCGCACATACACAAGCTCATACACTATGACCAATTTTGTTTACCCAATTCACTTATATAGTACATGTCTTTGGATTGTGGTGGTAACCGGAGCACCCACGCAAACACGAGGAGAACATGCAAACTCCACACAGAACCAGTCTAGAGTCTCGAACCAGTGAACTTCTTACTGTGAGGCGCATTGCTAAACTCTGAGCCACCCTGTTATGACTTATAAAGTTTTTTTTTTAGAAGTCAGTGGTTTTAGGTTTTCAGTTCTCTTCAAAATATATTGTTTAGTGTGTGATAGGAATAAAGGTACAGTACTTATTTTTGGAGGTGGAGGATAAGTAAATGGTTAGTAAATTAGTAAATGGTTAGAATTATAATAAATAGATAAATAAATAAATATATCAGAGTATTTCAGAAACTGTTGATCTACTGGGATTTTCATGCACAACCATCTCTAGTAATTACAGAGAGGTCTGAAAAACAGAAACTATCCAGTAAGCGGCAGTGCAGTGGGCGCAAATGCCTTTTTGATGCAAGAGGTCAGAGGAGAATGGCCAGACTGGTTCGAGCTGATAAAAAAACAATAGTTACTCAAAAAACCACACGTTACAATGAGGTATGCAGAAGAGCATCTCTGAATGCTCAACACATAGAACCTTGAGGCGGATGGGCTACAGCAGCAGAAGATCACACCGGGTGCCACTCCTGTGAGCATCATGTCAATGCCACAGCGTGAGTATTGTTGCTGATCATGTCTATCCCTTTATGACCACAGTGTATCCATCTTCTGATGGCTACTTATAGCAGGATAACACGCCATGTCATGAAGCCCAATCATCTTAGACTGGTTTCTTGAACATGACAATGAGTTAACTGTACTCAAATGGCCTCGACAGTCACCAGAGCTCAATCCAATAGAGCACCTTTGGGATGTGGTGGAACGGGACATTCACATCATGGATGTGCAGCCAACAAATCTGCAGTAGATGCTATCATGTCAATACGGACCAAAATCTCTAAGGAATATTTCCAGTACCTTGTTGAATCTATGCCAGAAAGGAATAAGGCAGCTTGGAAGCCAAAATGGGGTCCAACCCCATACTAGTACGGTATACCTAATAAAGTGGTCGGTAACTGTATATACAGTAGTCAACATTCAAAGTGAATGAAAAAAGTTTTTCAAAATAGTCCTAGAACAAGAATGGGTGTTGTTCAATAGTTTTAGGATAACATCGATGAAAGGTGACAATCCACTTTAAATGTTTACTACCGTATATATGAAATGGTTAACTGACTGTTGTTTTGTTCATTCTTGAAGTAATATTTTACTTGAAATCAGTCTAACTCAATAGAGGAACTGCTTACATTTTTAGAGGGATCTAGTTTTATAATTGCATCCGCTTACATGTTCGCTCTTGCCGCAGATGTTTTATAAATATGTCGTAAAGTAAGCAGAACGTCAGACTTAACTTTCATGTCTGCCAAATGATTTCATTCAGCGTCAGACTGTAAAAGTCTGTCCACAAATATACAAACACTTCCCTAAAATTTCTTGCAATTATAGACTAAGTGTCTCCTGATCAGATGTTTAATTTCCCAAACTTTCTTCCCCGAGCCATCAGCTTCCTTCTTTTTCAGGACAGTGAGGGAACATGCTTTAGTTTGCCCGTATGGAAAAGTTTTTGTTGAAGAAATATTCGTCATTCTCACAGACAGAGGAATTCTAGCGTGCAAAACCTCTTTGCAGCTGTTGGTTGATGGTGGCAGACCTCTAATGCTTTACTGACAGATAAGATTGACAGCCGAGCTGCTGGTATTCTCTCTCTCTTTCACTCTCTCATGGACCTCATTTCATTCTTCTCTAGGATATTTTCTCTGCCCCCACATTTTTCTTCTACCGTCTTTCATTCTCTTCATTTCTTCCTCCTTTGTCCCAAAATACCCACGCGCTCTCTTTAGCCCATCTGAAACCAATTCTGCGTTTCATGACTAGTAGTTCGGCTCTTGCCAAATGTCAGACTTGCATTGTGAAAACTGTCTTTCTTTAATGGACTATCAATGATTTCAGATAGAGGGTGTTATGACCCATGCAAAATAAACAAATAGGCAAAGCGGAGAGAAAAGGTTAACCCTTTTACAACAATGTGTTTCCATTTGTCATGGCTTGACCCTAAAGCATATGGCAGCGCATGTGTAAAACTAAGAAATGAGGGATTGCTGCATTGTGCCTGTCTTGGTGTTTTTGTAGAAATAAAACATACAGTGCTAAACAAACCAAAATAAAAGCATTTTTTTCTATTTGGTTTGATTTTAGATCTAAACAAGCATTTATTAATTGTTATAAATTTGTTTGCTTTATTTGTTACTACTTTTTGAGCAATTTCCTTTATTCAAAAATACTGACACAATGCAGCTGAGATTTATTAAAATTACTAAAATGATGTGTATATATATATACTGCAGATATAGTGCTCAGCATATATGAGTACACTCCTCACAAATCTGTCATTTAAATTAATATTTTCTATAGGATGCTTTACAATATTATATTTTTGTATGGTTGAAGTCAAAATTATTATCCCCCTTTGAATTTCTTTGTCTTTTTTAAATATTTCCCAAATGGTGTTTAACAGAGCAAGGACATTTTCACAGTATGTCTGATAATATTTGTTTCTTTTGGAGAAAGAAACAAACTTTTTATTTGATTCATTTTTTATTTGGTCAAAATTATTAGCCCCTTTAAAGCTATATATTTTTCTATTGTCTACAGAACAAACGTTATCAATTACCTAATTAACCTAGTTAAGCTTTTAAATGTCCTTTTAAGCTGTATAGAAGTGTCTTGAAAAATATCTACACTGTAAAACCCAATAAGTTAAGGTAACTCAAACCGTTTAAGGAAACCGATTGCAAGTTCAAAAACTAGTCCTAATGAGTACTGTGAACTTAATCTATTTGAGTAAATGAAGCAATTTGAGCACAGTAAAACCCGATCAATGACGAAAACTCAAACCAACTGAGTACTGTAAAACCCAATAAGTTAAGGCAACTCAAACCGTTTAAGGAAACCGATTGCAACAAACTATTTGAGTTAAAAAACTAATCTTTATGAGTACTGTGAACGGACTCCATTTAGATTAAAGTAATGAAGTATTTAATTAACTAATTACTAATTAGTTAAAACTCTTCTCAAATTACAATTAACTTTCAGTAAATTTTGAGTTAAGTACTCTCATTTCATTCGATAAAGTTGACTGTTGGTTTTTACAGCATAGTAAAGAATTATTTACTGTCATCATGGCAAAGATAAAATAAATCAATTATTATAAATGAGTTATTAAAACTATTATGCTTAGAAATGTGTTGAAAAAAATCTTCTCTCCATTAAACAGAAATTGGGGAACAAAATATACAGGGAGGGCTAATAATTCTGACTTCAACTACATTAGTTTAGTCAGTACTAAAAGCAAATATGAAGCTAATACAACAATAATTTGCAATAATGGTTCAAATATTAGTAGCCCAAACTGATATGTAATGGATAATTAAATAATTAAATAACATTTTCAAAAAAAAAATTAATAAATTCTAATTTCTTGCCTCATTTTTATTTTTGTTATGTAATATTTTTTTTTTCCAAATGCACCTATATATTACCCATATTCACTGAAAAATGTATAAAAATATTCATTTTTAAAATGGGATATGCTCATTTATGCTGAGCACTGTATATGCTGTGTATATATAGTATACACAGATATTTCTCTTTTAATTAGTAAAATCTATCAATTGATTAAAATGCATTTATTTATTACTACAGTGCAGTTAATATGCAATGTCTACAAATATACTTTTTTCTACTGTTATTAGTATTATTATTATTGCTAGTTGTTGTTTTATTGTTTGTTAGCACAGTTTTAGCTGTTTATTACCAACAGTGAAACTACAACTCAGCATTTATGATTATCGGCCTCCAAATTAAAATTTAGTTCATGGCAATAGATAAATAAATAAATAAATGAATAAGTAAGTAAGTAAGAGAGTGAGCGAGTGAGTGAATGAATAATTAAACAAATGAGTGAGTTTATTTGAAACAAAACGCATTAAATTATTGAAAAGCTAAGATAACCTAAAATTTAGAAAATACGTTTACAATTACTCAATGGAATCCTTGTCTGCTTTAAATTTTCAAAACACTTTCAAAATCAAGATATAATAAAAAGTATATATGATAGATATTATGTGACATATATATGTGAAAGGCTGGTCTGACCTGTTATGCATCCAATGGGGCCCACCTCTAATTTTGAGCCCTTAAAACATTTGACCCATCTGGTTTTGAGAGCAGCCCTTGATGGAAAGTGCAGCATTCCAAATCAAGCTGATGGAGAGGTGGAGCACGGGACAGACACAATTGAGTGCCTCCATCAAAATGGACGCTCACGACCACCCACACATGCTGCTGTGGGACCGCATACATAATACATTCACTCACACCCAAAAGCTCACCTCAGGATAGCACAATACGGCAGAAAAATATGACCTCATTCAATAGACGATTGCAAACAGATGTTCTTATCAGGGCACCTCCACCCAACTCTTTAACACTTGCCCACTCTGACAGAGAAACAGAGAACCTGCACATTCTTGCACTAAAAGGTGGGACGGGCAGCTGTGGAGCAGGTGTCTATGAGAAAAAAATAATGGAACGGCAGGAGAACGGAGGGAGAAAGAAAGATATTAATATGTCTTCAGCACTGCCACATAAAGGGGAGGAATGCAATGAGAATACCTTTGATTGCTCGCCTCAAACAAAACACATATTGCGTGGCAAGGTCATGCATGGTGTGAGACCCCTGTATAATCCCCCCCCCCCCCCCACACACACACACACACACACACTCGGATAAGACTGACAGAGATGTCTCTACAAACTTACAGTCACCAAAACCGACATGCTGGTTAACATTCTTGGCATGAGCTGTAGTCCAGTTCTTGCCTGTGTGAGGGGAACAGCTCAAGATATGTTCTTAAATATTGACAATACTTTATAATAGTTAACAAGAGTTCACTCAAAATGGTCCAATCAAGCATTTCACATGACTTCAGAAGGCTTGAAAAATAGCATTTGAACTGGGGTTGTGCGATTTGGGGAAAATATCTAATTGCAAATTTTTTTTACATTGATATTGCGATTAAGATTTGATTTATAATTTAATTTTGTTGTCAAGCTTCAGCTCAATAATCTGTAAGCCATGTCAACAATTCTGCAACAGCTATTAAAAATGACCTGTTTTTGTTCAGTGTCTGTGCCTTTGAAACCAAATGCTGTTTTTCTTTGATATTAATTTGTCTATTAATGCCTCTGAAGCAGCAGTAGCCATGATTTCACTTGTCAGTGCTTTCCTGTTTGTTTGTTTGTTTTTTTGTTTTCGCTTTTTTTTATTTTTTTTATTGTGGCCATAGTTTGGTTGAGCAATTCTGGTTGGGCAGAACAAAAATGTGCTCCATCAGTTTGATAGTAAGACTCTCCTACACAGCCTACAGTCACGCATTTGCTCTGGGTGGGGAATATATATATATATATATATATATATATATATATATATATATATATATATATATATATATATATATATATATACAGTTGAAACCACAATTATTAAACCCCTTTTGATTTTTTTTATATTTCCCAAATCTTTAACAGAGCAAGGAAATTTTCACTTTATTTTGGCTGGAATAAAACCATTTTTTATGTTTTTTAAAACTATTTTAAGGTCAAAATTATTAGCCCTTTTAATCTATATTTTTTTGATAGTCTACAGACCATAGTTATACAATAGCTTGCCTAATTACCCTAACCTGCCTAGTTAACCTGGTTAAGCCTTTTAATGTCCCTTTAAGCTGTATAAAAGTGTCTCGAAAAATATGTAGGCAAATATTATTTACTGTCATCATGGCAAAGCTAAAATAAATCAGTTATTAGAAATGAGTTATTAAAACGATTATGTTTAAAATGTGTTTAAAAAAAATCTTCTCTCCTTTAAACATAAATTGGGAAAAAAATAAACAGGGGGCTAATAATTCTGACTTTAACTGTATATCATATTGCAGCCTCTTCATATTGCAGTCTCTCTTGATCGCACAGCCCTAACTTGAACCATAACAATTCTTTAAATGTCTTGATTACCTTTTGTATTCCACTGAACAATGCTAAAAGTATTCAAATAAAAATATGCTGTTTAAAAAAAGGTTTACATTTAAAAGTTCAATACATTAGAATGCACAGGCTTTCGAGGTATACCACATTTGATCGATACCTTCACATTAGATGCATAAGATCTGTATGCATGAAATTACCCTGGCCCGATTGGCAAAGGTGTGCCAGAGCAAGGTTCACTTGGTCCCACGGTACACTTGTAGTGTGAGTGCAAAGCATGCCTGAGCCTGAAATTTAAGACAAGAAGTGACTTTTAAGGGACTGTTTGATATGGATTTATTAATCATTCTTACTGTTCAATGAACACAAACTGTCGTAGTTTATTAAAGACGCAAACCTCTCACTGCACCTTTAGCAAACCTCCTAATACCTAAAGCACAAGGACTTTATGTTTGTTTATGACCGTCAAAAATGGCTTATCTATATGGCCAAATATTTGACTGCGTGTCACCGCATCCCAAACAACTAAAATGATATAACTAAAGAAATCTCCACTGTGCTGAAAGTGCTAACTGAACAGCGCATCATCGATGACGTAAGCAAGCTCAGGCTTGAATGCAATGCGATTTAAAAATATGATTTAAAAGAAAGTTTTTGTGCTCTAAAGTAAGGTTGTGCTGTTCTTTTAACTTTTAAGGGGCTTTTATACCTTTAGTTTGACAGGACCTTGGTCTGAGAATTAAATATGGGTCGCCACTAGTATGGTAGTACTATATCGGCGTGCTAACCTCGAGCCTATTGCTAAAAACTCAAATGCACTTAATCTTAAAAAAGGCACTTAAGCATACTTGAACCAAATAGACCCCAATCATATATTTGTCCAAACAGGAAAGACAGAAAAGCACATACAAAGTTTGTGAGGAAAACATGAGGGTGAGTGAATAAAGACAAAATATTCATTTTGGGGTGAACTTTCCCTTTAACACTGTCACCCTTGTAAGTCCAAATGGTCCCAAAGAATTCAGCAAGGCTTCTAGTGATTATAAAAGGAATGAACAAAAAAGGGGAGTGAGAGATAGAGAGAGAGAAAGCCAGAATTAGAGACAGAAAGAGAGTGAATAGTGCTAAATTAAGTGTCTCATCATGAATGCAAAGCTCTCGGCTAATTTAAAGCTGGCCTCTTCTCTCTCTGATTTCACATTGTCCAATTTCGAGGGTTGGCAACGCTCCCCACACATCTCTTGGCTTCATTTACAGTAATGAAGTTGATTTCTCCCCATTCGCTCCTCATTAGAGCGATGCCACCGTGACTAAAACAAACCTTGAATCAAAACTGCACGCGCTGTCTGCTCTGTTTCTTTAAACCATTGTCAGATTTCGGGAGACAGCTATTTTCCTCTCAGAGTGTTGAATGGAATAAAACGAGAGGGATATTTTGAGAGGTTGAGGGTAGAAGGAGGAAAAAAAAGCAGTTCCCTTTGGAATAGACCCAGCTTGTCCATTGAGTCTCTGCCCCAGTGGGAGCTTGGGGCTCTGGCTATAATCTAATTACATGCTTTATTTGCAGCAATTTGTTTCTCAATCAGTCTCATTCCACACAGAGAAAGCCTTCCCTCTGTGCGCTCATTCACACCTCATTGTTACAGTTCCCAGATCTGTGATGCCTGCATGAATAGTATTGTCTCTTTCATTGGAAGTCTAACTGGAAACAGACCTCAGGTCAGCTTTAGGCTTTCTTTGCAAACAACAGAGTACAGTGTCTACCCGTCTTCAAGCACTAAAAGACCCAGCAGGTTAGATTGTCAGTGTTAGATGTCAAGGCTTTTCAGAAGTGCTGAGTGAGGCTGAATAGCACAGACTCATTAGTTGTCCTTTGCTGAATCTCCAGACCAACAACTTCCCTCGACATCTAGCAACGAAGAGAATTTGTCCACAAATGTTTCCCAGCAGGGGTCCCCCCACAGTCAGCGTGTAACTGGTGCCCTCTACTCATTCTTCAGTGTCAAACAAGCTTCACATTTAAACCTACACGCAGCTTTCCTTTATTCGTTGGCACCGGTAGCAGCGTTACTGGACACAGTGCCAAAATGTCTAGCACACAGTTTTCACTTGAAAGGACAGCAGGAAAAACACCCATTTAGGTGACACTGGCCTCTGTGGGAGCATCGTGACAAGACGGCAAGCTAACCCTACTTCCCCTAACTCAAGAGGGGGCACAATGGGTACATTTGTCCTACTGCGGGGGACTAGATGTTTAAATAAGTATCTCAGGGTGCTCATCACCTCCTTAAAGGAGAGCTAATGAGAAATGATGGCTATCAGAGGGAAGTATCGTGATGGCATTAAACAGGGTTACGGGAAAACAAAGCATTTGCTCTACAGTCTTCATTTAAATGGAAATGAAGCTGCCAGAGTAGGGACTCTCAATTTCATTTTGGTTACAGTTTCTCTGCCATTTCCAATCTACAATGTACACGGTTTGACTTGCCCAACCCCACATCGGTGTCCCTCGCGCAACCACTTCAGCACAACTACTTTCACTGGCATTTTTTTCTGATTCCTTCGTTGCCCAGGCAACCTCATTCACACCGAGAGAATAGAGTCCAAAGGAAAGTAAAAGGCAGGCATGGAGCGAGGGTCGGCCGAAACAATGAAGTTTGTTCATATGCAGGCGAGCTGAAAGGTTCGTCGCTCCCCCTCCTCCGTCTTCTCATTCCATCCATCCACTAAAAGAAGGCCATGACAATGTGTGGGGCGTAATGAGAATGGAGAAAGAAATCTTCTCGATTTAAACATCTGCATGCTCAAAAGAGAGGTGTTTTTAATGAATTAATTGAGCTCGAGACTTTGTAAAGCGACAGAAGGTACGCATATTATATTTAGACGTGCTAAAAAACTCAAAATGTAGTAGATATCCAGAACTCTCTAAAAAAACTTGCCTGACATGTCATCTTCATTTTTAAACACAAGATGCTTTTTAAACATTTTATGCGCTGCTAATTTCCCCCCTGACCTCCCTTTGTGTTGGGACAACCCTTGCACCCCTTTCACTGGCACCTCCCTGAGTGCCGGACCAATAAATGCCAAAGGTTGAAATGGTGTTCTGAGGTTACGGTGGGGGGAGGGTGGCATTAGGACAGACATAGGGGTGAGTTGACAGCACTGGGAGGGAAAAGTCCCCTAATCAGGCACATCATGGCACTGACAGTGGAGACAAGGGTGAGAAATTAGCATGGGTTTGAAAAAAAAAAAGATTGCTGGGTGGCACAATACGCCTGGCCTCAGAGGGCTCCCATCAGAGCAGGGGAGGGTCCAGACATCCAGAGAGCAGAACGAGAGGGACCTTTTGTCTCCTGCTTTTCTAAGGAGCAAAAAACACTTTACTGAATGCCTCACAAGCCCTATTACGGCCTCACAATTAAACTGGGCAGATGGATGTCACAACAGGCCAGGGCTTTAGGATAGATGTGTAGTTTGCAGAAGTGTCTCTTTTTTGACAATGTTCCCTCTTTTACATTCTTTAATTGTGTTTTTTTTGTCCTCCCCCTCCACCCCCTTTCCCCCATTTGTAGACTGTGAATCCTACTGCAAGGCATCCAAAGGCAAGCTGAAGATCAATATGAAGAAGTACTGCAAGAAAGATTATGGTGAGTGGAAAAAGTCCAACCACAGCTCTCCTGCATTTATGCAGGTGGCTCAAATCCTTGCCCTCTACAACATCTTTATTCTTTATCCAAAGCCGAATTCCCTTGAGCCCTGTCAGTGTTGCTATATTGTAGTGATGGCTTACTTAGGGCTTTCAAGAAGAAAGTCAAAGGATCAAACAGGAGGAAAGGCTATCAGCGAGGGCTTTAGAGAAGACTGCGATGACGGACAGCCCAGCAGGTATTTGAGCCCAAAGCGGATCAAGCCATGGCAGTGTGACGGGCAGAAGAGACCAGAGCTCACAGATATCCTCATTAAGGGAAGCGCATGTCCCTGTCCTGCATTCCTGGGGGCAGCAGGCTCTTTCTCGTCCATGAAAGGGAGCAGATGTGCAACCCCTCTTCTACAGAGGTGGGGTTGTTTCATCAGTCAAGCGAGACCCCTTGGAACTTAAAGACCTTAGCAGATTTAATAACAGCCAAAGCATTTTAACAGCTTTCTTGATTTGTTTCAGTCAGCATAGGTAAATTATTGGTGGAGAATAATTTAAGTCATAATGAAATAGATGTAGGTGTAATACTAATAGTATTAAACATTTATTGAAAGATATGTTGCCTGCATGTAATAATTTAAAATACTTTTGGAGTACAATTTTCTTACAGGGCATATGTCAAATAAGAGGGTTAAAATCCTAAGAAATATTAAGAAGTATCCCTGAACTATGAGCCCCTTGTTTATTTCCCCCCCCCCCCCCCCCCCCATTTTCTGTTTAACAAAGAGAAGATTTTTTCAACACATTTCTAAATATAATAGTTTTAATAACTCATCTCAATTAACAGATTTTTTTTTTTATCTTTGCCATGATGATAGTATATAATACTTGACTAGATATTTTTCAAGACACAGGTTAAAGTGACATTTAAAAGCTTAACTAGGTTAATTATGTTAACTAGGCAGGTTAGGGTAATTAGGTAATTATTTACACATGTTAATATTTTTTTATTCCACATTCTAAAGACAAAACGGGGAGGAAAAATGGAAAAAGATGGTAAAAATAAGGTACAGTATTAATACAGAATAATGTTTTTTTATGTTTAATGTATTTCTATTTATGCTTTTGCTTACTGGTAGCATAATGGTTTCTTTTTAAAAAGAAATAAGCATTGTAGTAGTTTTATTTTTTAATTAATTAATTAATTATTTCAATGAATGAAAAGTTGATTGTTTCATTCAAGTAATACTTTTTTTCCCACTACATTCAAAAGAATGTTGCAAATGGCCATAATATACAGTGCTCAGCATATATAAGTACACATTTCACGAATCTTTTAAATTCATATTTCTAATAGGAAGCTATACAATATTATATTTGTGCATATACATTAGATTAGTCAGTACTGAAGCCAAATCTGGCCTAACAAAATAACTAACAGTCCAAAATCTAGTACGCCCACATTGATTGTTATAAAAAAAATATATATTAAATACAAATTTAAATAAAGAGGAAAAATCAAGAGAAGCAAAACATTGACAAATTTAGTGGAAATTTTGTAGGTTGTAATAATTTTTTCCAGTATTTTGGTTGAATTTAAATGTATTAGCTTTCAATATCTAAATATGTTTGGTGACTAAAATTTTATTTTATATTATAATATTTTTTATAATAAATCTGTTTTGTTTAAATGCACCAAGAAACATTGCCTATATTCTCTGAGAAATGGTGGAATATATATATATATATATATATATATATATATATATATATATATATATATATATATATATATATATATATATATATATATATATATATATATAATTTTTTATGTATGCTTTTGCATACTGGTTGCACCACATTGCTTTAAAAAATAGCACTGTAATCATTCTATTTTTTGATTAATTAATTATTTCAATGATTAAAAAGTTGAGTTCATTAAATTAATGCAAAACATTTTTTCTTTATAATTGTTTTATTCGAGTAATGCTTTTTTCCCACTTTAGTAAACATATTTCCCAGACAGTTTTTACCGTATGCACCTCAAAATATCTAAATACATTTAGTGGAATAGTGCAAATGGTCATAATATAACTTGTTGATATAAAAAAAAATGTGAAAGAATTTCATCTTGACAAAAAAAAAAAAAGTTTTTGACCCACATACTGTATGTATAAAATATATAATTTAATTATTACTGGCATAGCAAAGCATGCAAAAGTGCCTGTATTCATAATTTTTAGACCATTATGAATGAAATTCTAGACTCATACTCGCTAATGAGTTTTTTTCGAATGGCCCAGTTTTGAAAAGGTTTTTATGTGCCCTATCAAACCTTTTTTATAATTTAATACATTTAATAATACAACAATTAATAAATAAAAAACTAAATATTTTAGTTAATTCTGAGCAAAATATTTAAATATTGTCAAAACAAGCAAGCTCTAGTTCTAGCTCTAGTACTTTATTTTCAACACAACCAAAAAAAAAAGAATGTTTTAACGGTTTTAAAAACTGTAATAAACTAAATGTATGCACAACCGGACTGTTGATCAGCTTCCTCAGCAATAAATACATGGAAAACTTTTAAACGAATGTCATTATAAGGAAAATAATTAAACCATTATGGTAAAGTTAGAATGTGGTAGAGTTAAAATGTACATTCTTAAATAAAACAGTTAAAAGTCTTATTATTTATTTATTGGAGGGTGTTCATAGCTAGATTGGGTAGCTATACATGAACAAATGAAAATTAATACCTGTTTAAAAAAGATTTATTACCTACAGCAATATTTTAATAAAATTAAGACTTTTTGAGGCCTAAAATTTAGTTTTTGAGATTTAAGACATTGTAAGGCTCCGCGGATACCCTGCATAATGTCCTTGCTGTGTAATTGTAACAATAACTGGTAAAAGCATATGCGTTTCAACCCAAATACATGATTTGTGATAAACAATAAGGCGAGTGTGAAAAGCGCAGGGAATCCCGCAGCGTAGAGAGGAGGTCTGGCGCACACTGGCAGTTGGATGTCAGGTGATGAATACTCAATGCCTTCACCTCCTGCAGACCGCCTTTGCATGTTCTCCTTTGCCCTGCCATTACTCATTTAAGACTCATTTAAGAATTTATCCAGATAATTTGCTCCCCCGCTGACTTCAGTTTACAGTTGTCCTCAGTTATGGAGAGCCGGCCAGATCCCCCTTTACTCCAAAGTGAACAATCCAGGATAAAGTCCCACATTCTGAGCATTAAACCTAATCCACTTTCCCTCTGCCTTCTGGAGCATCAGGGGGGCTTTATGCTACAACAGCATGGGGGGAAATGGCTGGAAATGGTATTGAACTTGAAGATGGAGTCATCTAAAAGACTTATGGGGGGGAATCTGGCCCTTCGTGGCATGATATTTACAGCCTCATGCCTCACTGGCACACTCCCCATAAAACACCACAGGAATCCTGGCCGCAGCTGAGCCTCCACACGCCGCAGCTGCTGGAGAAATGACTTCCACCTTTTGAAATGGTGACAGTGATAGTTTGTCATCAAGTTAAAACTTTTTTTTGTCATCAAGCACTCACTTTTTATTATGATGATTGTGATGATATGTCAGTGTATTTGAAATAGTTCTGAAATAAATCAAGTTAAATTTAATAAAAAATGTATTTAAATTAAATTAAAAGGAATACCTTGCTACCCCAAAAATGATACAAATGTATCCTACAATGGGACATACTGTATGAACAATCAAGTCTGGCAGATAAACTAAAAGGATGAAATGAATAACTATGGAAGTATTAAAATAGATTATTTGAAATAATAAAGACCATTCTAATACCACAATGAGTTGAAATTCAAATTAATGGAATTCTAGAACTGATCCGACGTCAAATCATTTAGACATTCTATTTGGATTAAAAAATAGCGGGTCTAAATAACACATCATTAGTTATTTCTCAAGGAGAGCTAGATTGGATATAAATTTTCACTTCACTTTCAGTGGTATTCACACGAAGCTATCAGAAAATGTGGAATCTCTAAAACATTTCATTCTAATTTAATTCAGGTAATCACTTTATTTACAGTTGAAAGCAAAATTATTAGACCCTTATTTTAAATGTTAATTCTTTGAAAAAAATTGTATCACATTTTTAAACAATACTTTTAAAAACTAATAAGTAGGGCCAGACAGAATCTGCTGACATCTTTTGCTATTTCTGTTGATAATTTTTTTTAAAAAAATCTGCGGATTTATGCAGAATAATTTTGGAAGTATCATAACTAAAAACTATATTTATTAAATAGGAAAAAAAATCTTTTAAACTTTTATTTAATGTTTACATTGCAAATCCAATTACATCCACTTATTTTGTGAATAAACAAGTGTCTCATTTATCTACTAAAAGAGAGAAAATATTACTTTCCAAACTGTATTGTAAATAAATCGTATAAACATTTTCATATTAGTCAATAATATTACTGAAATTAAATTAAAAACTGAATAAATATAAATTAAGACACAATTACACAAGTAAATAAATAGACTCAACAATGGACTAAAAGTCTGCAAATTTCTGCGTGCACAGATATCATGAGGCGCAACTAATTAGTGATAACATGCAGTTAATAATTTATATTTTTATTTCCTTTTTTTCTTTAAGCATAAATGCACAATGCTGTGATTAATAAATGTATCAAATGCATAAAAAACAGACCCCAAAAAAACATTTTGGGTCCAGTGGCATGCATTTGAAGAGTGTAAGTGAACAGAAACACAGACCTGAGAGTTAGTGTGTAGGATAGATGGCCTCAATCTCAGACAAGTGTAAAATGTTTCACAGAAGAAATTAAATCTGCCTGTTTGCCGGTCCTTTTTCTGTCAGTCACCTTACAAAGCACCTTGAAGGCTATTAATAATGAAAGGGGAACAGCTTGAGTCAGTTTGAGCAGATTTTAAGGATTCACACTTGTGGGCATTCTCAAACTGTGGAGGGGTTCGAGTTTCAACAATTATTTAAAAGCACTTTAAACTGCAGCAACTAAGATGATACAAAGGAATAATTATTTGTTGAAAATATATTATTTCACCATTTCACTTGTAAATAGACACATGGGAACTTGCAATCATTCCATATCAGTATGTTTGTACAATTCAAAATATACATTTGAAGGTAAAAATATTAACATTCTTCCAAGTTGTTTAACAGATATAACAGATTATTAGCCCACTTTAGAATATTTGTTTTCCCTTTGAGGGCTAGAAAGAATCTGTGGACATTTTTTGCTTTTTCTGCAGAAAATTTTGTAAAAATCGTATGTTTATGCGGAATGATTTTGGGAGTACCATAACTTAAAACGTAATATATGAAATCAAAAATAATACTTCTTTAACTTTTACTTAATGTTCCCAATGCAAATCCAATTAGATCCACTTATTTGGTTATCAAACCCAATCTCACATATCATTTATATATACTAAAAGACAGAAAATATTACTTTACAAACTGTATTGAAAATAAATAATTTGAACATTTTCATTTTAGTCAACAATGTTACTGAAATTATTTAAAAAACTGAATTAATGTACATTTATAAACATTTACACAAGTACAGTAAAAAAATAGACTAAATTAAATAATATATGTTCCACTTTGATTCATATTACTGTATGTAAAGATGTAAGAACTATTTAGGTCTCTATCTAGTTATTAAACTAAATAGTTTAAAAAAGTGTTTAGATTAATAACATCACAGTATACACATTTTTAAATAACAATTAATTCAACATTTGGGTCTGCACATCTTTTCAATATATTAACACAATATTTCTTCTAAATATGCCTGAGAAATATGTATAAACTGTTATTCTATATTTAAGGGCATGGTTTTGGTAGATTTTTGTCTTTGGCCCATACGCAATGCTCTTCCTCAATATTTCGCCTTTTTTTTTTTTGAAGTACAAAATATTGCATTTAACACATTTTAGAGAAAAACAGAATTTTTTTGGTATCTTTTTTGAACAATTTTATATAACTATACAGAGAAACCCCACTGCTTTTTTTTCTTTATGTTTCTTATAAGATTTAAGGTTAACATGCCAAAATCTGAGGTCACAACTCAAATAAGGAATTGTAAATAACATTTAGATTTGAAAGATATAACATGATTTATCTATTTGTAAATGTAAACTACAAATGAATTCAGCGTTATTATCCCTCCTATATTTTAATTATTTTATATGTCTTCAGCAAATTCTGTTTAAGAAAGAAAAGATTTTTTTTTTTAGTTTCTAAACATAAGTTTTAAAAACTACTTTCAAATAACAGATTTATTTGATCTGTGCCATGATGACATGGATTTTTTTTTTCAAGAAACTAGTATTCAAGAACAAACGAAAGGCTTTACTAGCTTAACTTTTCTAATTAGGCAAGTTGTGGGAATTAGGCAAGTCATTTTATAACAGTGGTTTGTTCTGTAGACAGTATAATATATATATTGGTGTAGGGAGCTAATAATATTGACCTTAAAATCGATTTGAAAATTACACAACTGCTCTTATTCCAGCAAAAATATAATAAATAAGACTTTCAATATATTATCGGAAATACTGTGAAAATGCCGTTGCTCCATTAAATATCACTCAGAAAAAAATTCCTAAAAAAAAGAAAGAAAAAAAGAAAAAGTATTTCACAGGAGGGTGAATAATTTTGTCCTCAACTGTACATAATTAATTGAGATTTCTCAAAAAACAGACCAAAAATCAAACACAGTTGATATTTATGTCTTTATTATTTTTTTTTTTATTTTATTTTAGAAATGTAATAAAATAATAGTGTGCATCCCAAAAAAGCTATTTAAATAGAAAAATTCAATCCAAAATGTACAAAATTGTGCTTCTTTCAATGGTCTAAAATGAATCACACATGTATCTGCTTGACATCAAACCTCAGCCATCTTCATACATGAAAAATGATCATCTTTTTCTTCTGTTCTTCTGCAGCCGTTCAAGTCCACATCCTGAAAGCAGATAAAGCAGGAGAGTGGTGGAAGTTCACCGTCAACATCATCTCTGTTTACAAACAGGGTGAAAGCCGAATTCGCAGAGGAGACCAGTTCCTCTGGGTCAGGGCAAAGGATGTGGCCTGCAAGTGTCCGAAGATCAAGTCCGGCAAGAAATACCTTCTGCTGGGGAACGACGAGGATTCGCCAGGACAAAGCGGAATGGTGGCGGACAAGGGCAGTCTGGTCATTCAGTGGAGAGACACTTGGGCTCGGAGACTCCGGAAGTTTCAGCAAAGGGAGAAGAAAGGAAAATGCAAGAAAGCATAATGAAGAGAAGTGGAAAGAGCTGACCATTCAGAGCTGGACAGAAAAAACAACAGATAAAGATAAGAAAGATAGACTGAGCATCGCTGCTTTGAATAAAGGCATGAAGAGAATATTAACTTTTTTTTTTTTGGTTTGTTTTTAAATGGGAACGTGTGAAGGAGTTCATGATGCAGTTTTTCATTTCTTTTTGGTTTCTTTCAAGATTTGTTTGCTGTTTGCCAATTTTGCACCTGTGTCCAATATAAAGAAAGGTATTTTGTGTTAAATGGCGTCACGTTTCAGATACATTTTGAACGGTGTTAGTCTGGTTGAGAATCAGATTAAGCCATATTTCATTCATTTCAGAAAGAAAAAGGATAGAATGCTGCAGCAGTGATTGCAAAAAAAATCCTGAATACTTATTTGATGTTGATTCCTTTGACATTTTCCAATCAATTTATGAGTAAAATAAGGTGTGTGGCAAAAATATTATGCAATAATACTTGGACAAAACTGCACACACTCTACATTTTCAACTGCTTCAAAATGTATGGTTTTAGTATGTAAAGTGTGTGTAAGGCTAATTTCAGACTACATAGACCTTTATTTTACGTTATACTTTTTAAAAATATATTTTTAAATAAGGTTAACAGCACAAACCACATTGAATATGATAATTTTACAATTTGATTTGAAACACTTCTATACTGCTTGCGGTCATAAATCCGATACAGGTCAGTTTTCTGACACATGTCAAAATTCGGAACTGGAATTACTCCAAAGTTTTTTTTTAAATTATTTTAATTTTTTTATTAGACATCTGTAAACTCTCTGGTCACTGGTGTACACAACAGACAGTTGCAAAAGCTGTCAAGTGAGATAAATACACTATAAAAATAGTGTAAATAATTAAAAACGTATCTTTTATCCTCATTGTCATCATCATTGTCTACACATTTGCTGATTTCACCTTATAAACAAGCTTATTAATGCTGATTTTACTATGTACTTCTATTTGGCATTGTTCTGCTTGCAGTCCTTTTTGATGTATTCGTTAACATAGGAACCTGAGTTTGGCACAATTTGAAAAAAAAATGATGTGAACAGCCAAATAAGCAAATAAGTAAAAATACTCTGAATTGTGAGCAATAATTCGAATTTATGCACCAGCACCTGCAGTGAATGCAGTTTAATTGATGTAGTGAAACAAAGCATCATAGTATCACCATGTCACCCTAACCAATTCTACTCAGGTTTTTATTTTTGAATTAGAAAAAACGCATATGAAAGTCTTGTGGAAAACAGTGGTGAAACAGTGGTCTTTCGGGATTTAATATCACAGCTGCAGCACTCTATTGAGGATTAATACCTCAAAAATCTGAAGAAAGAAAAAAAAATGTCCTTAAAATGTCCTTAAGCATGTCTTTTTTATTACAAAACACTTTCGTTAGTAAGCTTTAGCGTTTCAAAAATTCATATGCTGTAACTGATTGCGTAATGGCATCTGAGATGTTCCTGAATTCTGTTTCAGATACAAATTGTTAATATGCCTGATATCAAAACAAATTAAGCAAAGTTTTTGGTCGAGGTTTGAAAAAATAAAAACACTTTGTAACACTGCATGAAAAACACAATTCTATGCCTATATTTGAGCATATTATGTTTTATAATGAATTCATCCAGCAGCTGTTGCAATTTCCATGAGGTTGTGTGGCTTATCATAGAATTCAGATGCAAACAGAATGAAAAGAAAAAAAGACAAAACGGAAAGGTTCGGGAACACTTTATAATAAATACACACTATGAACCATTTATTAAGCATTAGCAAATAGTGAACTCATTATCTGCTAAGCATTAACTTTACATTAATAAGCGTTAGTAAGCCGTTTATAACTGCAGCTACAAATGCTCTATTCTTGACTTATAACCACATGCATAATGTGCTTAATAATTGAGTCTCCATACTTTGTTAAGAATTCATTTTTCATTAGTAAATTAAATAATGCATTATTTACAAACTAGTTATTTAAGCATAGTTGGATGTTTGTTTGTTTTTTAAGATCATTCAGAATGCGTAAGTAAATGATTAATAAACTATTTAATTTAACATTTATATATCTTATTATTCAGGCATATATTAATAGCTAATTTGTATGTTATTAACCACTTTGTTAACTTAGTTTCATCCAGGTTTGTGACCTAATCTAAAGTGAGGACTATGTATGCTTTATAAATCCCTTACAAATGACAAATAAAGGCTCAGCTTTATTCTAAACTAAAAACTGAAAATAAACGACTGTTGTCATTTCTATCCATTTGAAGATACACAAATGAAACTGTATCAAATGAAAAATAAATAAGTGCAACCTTATCTAAAGTAACATTACTGTACAATTTAAAAATCGCTAAATAACATTGAAATGTTGCATCACAAGTATATTGTTAAATTATTATATTGTTATTGCTGTTATTTAATCTAAATATGTTGTATTTTGATACTTGTTATTCAGCAATGTTTAAACTTTACAGTAATTTTACTTTTTTTTTAGATAGGATCGCAAAAATGTATTTTTCATTTGTTACGGAGTCTTTAATTGTCATTTATAAGGGATTTATAAAGCAAAAATAGTCCTCACTTTAGATTAGGTCGCAAAACTGCATGAAGTTAACATTTATTAACATACATAGTAACCATTACTATATGCCTGAATAATAAGATAAACCTATATTTTAATAGTTTATTAATAATTTACTAACTCATTCTGAATGATCCTAAAAAACATCAACTACTCTTAATTAGAAATGGGTTGTAAATAATGTGATACTTCATTTAGTAGAAGGATCAATCAGTCACAAATCATGAAAACATAATTATTAAGCACATTGGAAATCTGCTTAAGTCAAGAATAGAGCATTTGTAGCTGCAGTTATAAACTGCTTACTAACGTCTATTAATGTAGAGTTAGTGCTCACCAAGTAATGAATTAACAAGATGCCAATGCTTAATAAATGACTCATGGTGTGTAGTTATTATAAAGTGTTACCTTGTACAGTTTAACATATATTTCCTAACACTACTAATCTTTGAAAACTGATGCTGCTGGGTTAACCCAGAATGCTGCAGACTCCCAAAAAACCATAGCAAACGCAGAACAACAACATAAACTTTTAAAAACTCAGATTGCCTTGATTAGTCAACAAACAACTGCTGACAAAAAACAAAACAAAAAAAGCTTTGAAAAAAATCAGCATCTGTTGTCACAAGCAGTCACATTAGACACAATAATATAGGCTCCATTTTAAGCATTAACTTCTGTGTCAGCCTTGTGTGTAAATCTATTACATATTTCTATATATATAAAAAAAAACACTATGTGTTGATTTAGGCTAACAAATGCAAAAGCATGCTTGTACCAACCTTAAAATGATTGGCATGCATTCAAATTGACATTTCTTTCAACTTAGAACAAAAACCACCATGTATATTTTTGTATAAGACACAATGATTGAGGTGGACGACTCTAAACACAAACATCTTTTCTTGCTCCATTTGATGCTCCGATTCGATTGTTTATAATCCAGACATGGATGATGACGTCCTTTAGTTAAAACAGAACTTCAGTTTGATGAGTTCAACATATAAACAGGCCTTTTCTCAAGTCCTGAAAGTGTTGCTAGAATGCTGTGTATAGTGAGTTTTTTTCCTTGTGTGTAAAACAGTATTTAGAAGTATTAACTAGTAATTCTTAACTAGCATTTAGTTTTGTAAAGCAACAGCATCTCTCCTTGAAAGTGTCCATGTCCATTTAGGGTCTGTGAATGTAGGAATGCATGTACAGTAATCTTTGCCTTCAATAGAGAACTGTGAGAAACGCTGCTCATATTCACACAAGCGCAAGTCCATTTCTGTTACCCATGAGACTAAAGTTCTCTAAAGTACAGCTTTTATGTTGATTTTGAGGGGTCATGTGATGTTTAGCTGCAAGAACTGATTATTTCAGGCATCAAATACCAAAAGAAAAGAGAAAAAAAAGGATGGTTTTGATGGACGGTTACGTGTGCAGTGATGATCCTCTTTGCTCAATGATTACTTGTAAATGTACACATTATGTATGGCATACAGATATTTATACACGTGCTGTATTTACCGGTTACAAACCATATTCCTAATACCACATGTAAATGTATTTTGTTTGGCACTCAGTATCTTAGTGCACACTCATTTTATTAGTATTCCGATGATGTAAATTTATGTTGTTGTTTTGTTTTTCTTGGCAGCAGTGGAAAGATGGCTCCTGTATTTGACATTACCAGCAGACCTTACATGCTTCTTGTTCATATTATGAATTGTAAATTTAGCTGTTGCAAATACAAGACGTCTGCAATATTGTTTTACAATGCATACTAATATATTATGGTTATTATAAGAAAATATTTAATGACACAAGACATTGTGGGTTTTTTTATGTCTTTTATTTTTCTTTCTTTTTTTTCTTTTCTTTTTACAGCAGTTTGTGGTTGTTTAGATGGTTGTGATTAAAATCCAGACGGGACGATAACTACTGAACACCAACCTGGTAGAACTACATTCAGTATTCATTTGGAATAAAATCTCAAAAAATGATTAATGCACCTTCATTTGTTCCCCTGTATAAGTAAAGATATATGCATTTAGTTAGAGATTCGAGGTTCACAGTTAAAAATCCTGGGTTCCACACAACTCCATGTCGTTCTAACACAAATTAAGTTACGTTAATCCTTTAAAAAAATTAAGCGGATTGAACATAAAAACAGTTGTGCCCTTGTGTTGTTTCCACTCATTTTAAATAAGTAGTTTGAACACTTGAAAAAAGAACACTCATTTTTTGAGGGTTTGTTTATTTTGGTGTGTTATTAGAAAAAAATGCGCAAAAAATTGTTGGGTAGCACTCTAGTTTGATGGTCCATTTGAGTATTAGTGGACTGTCTGCTTGATATATGTTGATACTGCTCGTTCAAAAGACATTTATCTGACTATAAAAAAGTAACATGCAAGTAACTTAGACTATTCCTAACCCTAAAGTTGGATTTTTACTTCCGCCTGAGGCTGCATCGTGCACCTCACGAAACGGATGAGGCTTTTATACTTGATGCGTTCGCCGTTGTGATGTTCTTTAAAAAGACAGGGCTCAGTCAAATGAAACCCACCATAATATCAGACGGATTAGCATAGAAGAAGGAAGTTTCCGAACTACGTCATATCAATAATATCGTTCAAGATTTTAAACTTAGTTTTTTTAAATATTTATGACAACAGAACATGGGTTGCTCTACAAATATATATATATATTTTTTTTATTATAGAAAGAATGAACCATTATCACCAATAAAGCCTAGAAAAACAGGGCATCAGTATATTGTTAACTGATAGGTTTAAATATTCTTTTTCAGTAATTAAAAAATTATTTGTTCCTTAATTATAATTTTGTATCTATTAAATTATTTTAAATTCAAAATGAATGGGGAAAAAGCAGATTTCCGTAAGTAAATAATCTGTTTTGGCTTTAACAAACTTATCATTTAAGTTTTTCTAATTTTTTCCAAAAACGTTCCTCCTTTCCCAATGCTGTTGCAATTTCTAGCCAAGAATTGCTGACCATCTAGTTATCCCTATGATCACACATGGATGGATAATAAAGATGTCTGCATAGTCGTGCCTGTCTCAAACAAAATGTCTTGAAAATAATTCATTATTGAACTCAAATCAAAATGTTCGATCGAATCTCAAAAAAAATCAGATGCTCCACCAGCCGAAATCATGCCACGCACAGCCAAAGCGAAACTCCGTAAACACTGTGATGACATCACATTCACCATGCACACTCAAGCAAACTACCGGACGCAGAGTATAAACCAGGCTTAACCCCAACCTAACAGTCTACTTATAATCTAATGAGAATTAGTTGGCATGTAGATACAATGTAACTTAAATTCAACAAACAAACCATCAAAATAAAATGTGACCAATATTTGTAAAAAAATAAATAAATAAAAAAAAAAAATTAATAATAATAATAATAGATTATTGTTATTACAATTTTAAGATTTTACAAAAACCAAACCACCTGTTTGATACCATTACATTTATTAGAATTTTATAACGGACATATTTTAAAAACATTATTTTTTACCAAACAAGTTTTTTTTTTCTCTCTTAATGCAGTTGAATGGATTAGGAAAAAAGAGGATGAGAGCTTTTCTATTTACCCCAACAGTAGAGCTCAAAACTTGGTATTGCTTTGTGACTCAGTCCCTGTTTACACGATGGATACGGATCATTTTCTTCACTGTCAAACAAAGAATTTAAATAGTTTTCCCTCCTTGGAGCATCTTGGGCTCATGGTTTTATTCATAATAATATTCAAAACCTTTCAAAGCTCTTTTCTATTTTTCTTTCCATTCCAAATCCTACTTTGATCGTTATCTGTGGAGCTAAGAATTCAGTTCTTCATAGTGGTCCATTTCTTGGCTTTAACCCAGTTATGTGTTCCATTACTTTAAGAGAAAAAAGAGAGCTGTGTGCAGAGATGTGATTACATGTCCAGTCTGTTCGGATACTGCGTGAATCCATCACTCACCACTATATACAGACAGAAAGTCTCTGTAGTTCATATCTGTGGCATCTTCATCTTCTTCATTACTGCCAACAGGCCACAACAATGATGGCGATAAGAAGAAGAACAATCACCACCATCATGCCTGAAATCAAACACACACACAAAACATCTTAATGAATAAAGGACACTCTTTTCCTTTCCATATGCACCAGACACTTTCTTCTAAACCAGGGGACTCAAATTGGTGGGGGGCCATTTCAGTGACTGACAATTCATAGCAGGGCTGTTTTAACTTTCAAGCACAAGAAAAAAGTGGAAACCTGACATAAGTGATGTATCTTAAGATAACAGACATGACATTTATATTTCAAGCATTACCTGTCATCAGTGATGATGCAAATCAGCATGTTTATCGAGCCACACAACTGCTGAAATATATCTGTGGGTGTGTGTACGGTCGAGCGAGCGATAAACACACTCAGTCATTTTTCCACAAACTATATGCAGTAAAAACTAGCTTTTTGTTTCTTGATGTGCATATTGAAGAGGTAGTTTAAATCACTATGAAAATACTACAAATAATAGGCATAATTATTGTTATTCTGTCCCAATCAATTGTATTGTGCAATAGTGCAAGAACAGCAGAAAGCAGTTTGGGTAACTTTAGTGGGTTTACTGGCAATTGGTCTTCTCAATATCTTTCTCTTCTGTAAAACTACAGCAAAGAGGGGGAAAGTATGTACATATTCACATTTACTTTAACAAGTTCAATTCAACTAGCATTACAATTTCACTAATGTACAAAGTTTTTATGCAAACCTTAATAAGAATATGAGAAAAATCTATTAAATGAGACCATTTGAATGGAATAATAGCAAAATTATCATATTTGTTACACCACCGGCATAACATGTTAGCCATGAAGAAGTGTTTGTACAACAAAAAACAAGTGGTATAAAACTGATGCTAATCAAACAACCCCTGAATATTTACAAAAAAAAAGAATGAGCTTTAGTAAAAATAGAGCACTTATGGACATATATTTTATTGTTTAAATCAGCTACAAAAATTTAAATCATGAGTGTTACTTTCGACCGTATACTCTGAGAAAATGAAAGTAAAACTAATCAGAATGCAGAACTATAAATGTAGACTAGATAACGGGCTAGATGGAACTGCACAACAATAGTGGTTCTAAAATATATGTTTTGGCGTGCCGAACTGCACTATATTTTTGACAACCTTTGCAGGCCGGAGGAATGAGGAGGGTGGGCTGTAAATTGCCTGCGGGGGGGCAGTTTGAGACCCCTGTTCCAAACGGTCCATGTTTCTCGGAAAACACTGCACAATTCTGAGTGTGTTTCACACAGGTGAGTGGGTTTAATAAACCACCTGTAGGAACCACCTGTACTTTTTTAATTTCTGTGTGCATGTGTATATACACTAAAAAAATTCTTCTCTCTTAGTATTTTCCTCCTATTTCTAGTTTAAATATTAAAGAATTCTTAAATTGTGAAGCATTTTCTAGAAAAGCAAAACACAATGTCCTGGTTTAAGAAATAATTTACCAAAATCAAGTGAGTTATTCCAAAAACATGCAAAATAATCTGCCAGTGACCTTAAAATGGTGTTTAAAAATGAAAAAAAAAACAAAAAAAAACTGCTTTTATTCTAGTCAAAATAAAGCAAATAAGACTTTCTTTAGAAGAAAAAAAAATCAGACACAATAAAACATTCCTTGCTAGGTTAAACGTGATTTAGGAAATATTTAAAAAGAAAAACAATTCAAAGGGGGGCTAATAATTCTGACTTTAAGTGTAAAGTCAGTAAATACTATAAGATATATTATAACCAGTCTTTACAAAACATGAAATACATTATGCCTATGGAGAGTCCTTGTAAACTATGTATACAAGTGCATATGTGTGTATTGTTTTGTCCTTATATGCAAGACATTTTGGATAAAAGCGTCTGTAAATCAAAAAATATAAATGTAAACTAATAACCTCTTGCTCTTTTAGAGAATATTTAAGCATGTGCTCATAAAAAAATCATCATTTGCCCTATAAAGACTTCAATATTTTTATCTTCTCCAAATTTCAACTTTGTTAAAAAACTTGATTAAAGGATTAATGCAATTGTATGGCTTTTCTTTCATTGGTTATTTGCATTTTTCATTGATCGCTCATTAAAATAAACATGATGATGATGACTCTTCGATCGGGCTATTAGGCGTGTGTATAATTTAAACTCAAGATCAACACAAACTGAGGGGGAGAATGACAAACAAAATGTGGTGAGGCTTTCAGCGAAGCATCTGTCTTTCATTAATTCTTGCGATAGTCGAATGTCTCATATAATGTGTGTCACTTGAGGAATTCCAGGAAGGTGTTGGAGAGGATTTCTCATCTCCTGTGAGTCACTGACAGCGGATAGAACAGTCGTACATGTGTTGTAGATCTGCCCTTACAAAAAGCGATACATCCCACTCCAAATTCTCATTGAATTACTTGTTTGAAGTTGTAAAATTCCATGAAATCCTCAACTGTGACTAAACATTGAACATAAATGTACTGAAATTGAAGGCTGGATTATTCAAATTGTTATAAAAAATATTAATAGCTTTCATTTGAACCCTTTTTGTTTATTGTCATTGGTTTATTTTTCTTTATGAAGCCCTAAAACAGTGGTTTGACTTTCTATAATATAAAGGGGCAAACTTACCAAATGGTAAACAAATTTTAATTGTCATTAAAGTTCATTCATGGCACTTCTATATCTGTAAGGTTGTAATATATGTAATTTTGTTGTTTTTCTTCTTCAGTTTTGGATGAGCCTGTTATAACACACATGAGGTATGTATATTTGGTAAAGTATTGTTTTCCATTATTATATGTAGTGTAATAATAATACTATTGTAAGTATTAAAATAACACAAAATGAGCTATACTGTATCTACTATATTAAAAATGGGTAGTAACTGTACAGCATTAATTCTAAAGCAATTTAAAAAAAAAGTTTGACATTTACTGCAGCATTAACTAAAATGGACTAAGCATTGTGGTTACAGTATGAATTAATCTTTGTATAATAATTCATCCATTTTCCTTCAGCTTAGTCTTTGATTATCAGGGGTCGTCACAGAGGAATGAACTGCCAACTGTTCTGTTCTACGCGGCCGATGCCCTTCCAGCTGCAAGCCAGTACTGGGAAACACCAATATACTCGCATTCACACACCCACACTCAAACACTATGACTCACTTTGTTTACCCAGTTCACTTATATGCTTTTGGACTGTGGGGGAAACCGGAGTACCTGGAGAAAACCCACATAAACAAAGGGAGAACATGCAAACTCCACACAAAAACACAAACAGGCCCTGCTGGGTCTCGAATTAGCAACCTACTTGCTGTAAGGCATGTTGGAGCAACAGTGCTAACCACTGAGCCACCATGCCATCCTTGTATGATAACGTTAATAAATAAAAATACAAATGTTCATTGTTAGTTTGCTTTAGGTCAAGATAATTAAAAATTATATAAAAATGTACAGCTTTTGATTTTAAAACTGCATTAGTAAATATTGTAAATTGAAAAAGTACAAATATTAGCATTGCTATGCTTTATTTTTCACTGTTTCCTGCTTAATAATATTAAATACCATAACAGGGGCGACGCAGTGGCACAGTAGGTAGTGCTGTCGCCTCACAGCAAGAAGGTCGCCAGTTCGAGCCTCGGCTAGGTCAATTTACGTTCCTGTATGGAGTTTGCATGTTCTCCCTGCATTCGCGTGGGTTTCCTCCGGGTGCTCCGGTTTCCCCCATAGTCCGAAGACATGCGGTACAGGTGAATTGGGTAGGCTAAATGGTCCATAATGAATGGGTGTGTGTGTGTGTGGATGATTCGCAAAGATGGGTTGCGGCTAGAAGGGCATCCGCTGCGTAAAAACGTGCTGGATAAGTTGGCGGTTAATTTTGCTGTAGCAACCCAGGATTAATAAAGGGACAAAGCAGAAAATAAAATAAATGAATGAATATTAGCAAAAAATACAAATAGTTGCTGAATGGATGGCAAATACTAAATGGTTACCACTACATAAGGTTTACATATACTACATCTTAAAAAATAAATCTTTTTGAACTAGAAATTAAAATATGTCTTGCATGATCTTAAATAAACGAAAATTGTTTATTAATGATTTTAAATTTGACTGAAATGTGAATGATCAATCTAAAAAAGTACATATTTTAAATTATTTAGATCTTATATAATGGTAAATAAAATGACTGATTTCAGGACATTCTACCTTTGCTATTGTTTTTTTCTGGTATGATGTCAAATTAAAATGTGATTGAAATAAATGATATGAATAAATCTGGGAAAAAAAAGTAAAACATACAGAATAAATAAATTGACTTATTTCAGGACATTCTACTTTTTTAATATTTTCTGCTTCTAACTATTTACAACAAATTATTTTGATGAAACACTTTGGAAATCCTTGTCCTATTTGATTATTTTTAATTCACATTTTCTTACAATGCTTTTCCTGAGCATATCTAAATTCATAATTTCCTTGCCATCATCTGTCATGTCATTTAAAGACATGCTTATCTCTGCTAATCAGACAGGATTTTTGACATAATCACTGTTGGTCATGGACACTGGCTGGTACTGTATTCGTAGCCTGATTCGGTGCTTTAGTTTACATTTCTCTCATAGTTTGGCTCAGTGGCTTTGTGTTCCCACTGGAGATCACAGCGCCAGCTGGCCTGCACTGAATGCACAGGGTAAAAGGAAACTACATTTCGCTGGTATTATGAAATACAGACCAACTAAAGCCTGCTGTGGTCCGGGCGTGTGTTAGGAAACAACACCACACAGTTGGCAAATGCCCAGTTTTGACTGTGACCAGGAACAATGTCAGATTTTTACTGAACAGACCTCCATCCCACTGGAAAATACCTGATTTATTTAACAGAAAACTGGCATGACAAAAGATACATCAAAAGGAAAAATATGGTCCCTCAATTTCCACCAAGTCGGTTAACCTGTAAAATACTGTTTTACATGTTCTTAAAAAAATAAATAAATAAATAAAAATAAAAAAACAGTTCTAATTTTTCCAGTTTCCTTTAATGTAGCAAATTCCATGTAGATTTAAACCAGACAAAAAAGTTTGTAAATTCACACTATCTATGCTTTAAAGTGAGCTTCACACCAAGTTTGCTCCTCCTTTTCACCTCTGAGAAACTGTCACAGTCATGTAAGTAATCAAATAAGCTCTGTAACCCAATCACGCTGCCCCAATGACAACAATAATATTTGCTAGACAAATAGGTTAGTGTGCGCAGAGGGCAGAGGACCTGTGTGGCCACCCAGGGGCAGAACAAAGGACACGCATTCTTCCCAAGTGTCCTTTATTTATTTAAAATCAAAGCCGAGGGAGAAAGAGAGACCCCCGAGGCTCTAAACTTCAACTTGTCATAGTCAGGGGCCTGAAGATCCAAATCAAAACAAAAGACAGGCCTGAACTTTATTTTACTCAATCGTTTTGTTAGCAGATGATTTCCATCGCTCTGCAAACGCTCTTCCTAATAGTGCTTTTTCATGGGTTTTAAAGTATTTGGTTGTATAATGTAAACACATCAAAGCAAATTACACAAATCTAATGAAATCAGGCTTATACAGCCCAATAATAAGATACATCTGGCTATTCATTTGGCATTTAACTGCAGCACTAAAATATACATTTTTTGACATAAAGATGTTGCTGTATTTTATTTAATTACATTTTAAGGGATTTATGTAATTTATACTGGCTTTAAACCTTTATGATTTATTTCTTCAACTGATTTTTTTCATAAAATAATAATAATAATAATAATAATAATATACAGTTGAAGTCAGAATTATTAGCCACTTGTTTCTTTTTTTCTCCGACTTCTGTTTAACAGAGAGAAGATTTTTCTTTCCAGATCCAACACAGATCACAGATCCAAACATAATAGTTTTAATAACTCATTTCTAATAACTGATTTATTTTATCTTTGAAATGATGACAGTAAATAATATTTTACTAGATATTTTTCAAGCCACTTCTATACAGCTTAAAGTGACATTTAAAGGCTTAATTAGGTTAACTAGGCAGGTTAGGGTAATTAGGCAAGGTATTGTATAAAGATGGACTGTTCTGTAGACTATCGAAAAAAATATATAGCTTAAAGGGGCTAATCATTTTGACTTTAAAACTTCAAAACCATTTCATTTTTTATCTTAGCCCGAATAAATCTGATTTCAGATGTCAATGGCTGCCAGTTTCAAACATTGTCCAGAATATCTTCTTTTGTGTCCAACTGAAATAAGAAACTCATAAAGGGTTAACACCACTTCAGTGTAAGTAAACAAGTAAATAAGGTAAGTTTTTCAAAGTTATTAGACATTTTTATTAATTTTTATTTTCTTCAACGGAATGTTCACAGTATTTCCTAGACTATTTTAGTCATTTTTTTTTTAATTGCCTGAAATAAATGCAGTTTAAAATTGTCCTTAAAACTATTTTAAGGTCAGTATTATTAGCTTGCTTGAGAGTCTTGTTTTTAGATTTACTACAGAAATTAATCACACGATAAGCTGAGTACAAGTATTTTATTAAAAAAAAGGAGAAAAATATTTTGCACATTCATCAGATCAAAGAAAAAACAAATTAGCCCCTTCAGACCTGAATTATGTTCCAAATTTCAGAAAAATGGGATGTCATGTGATGTCCATTGTAATGGATGCAGGGTCTGACAGGGTTAAATACTAGAAATTAGTTATTAAAACTATTATGTTTAAAAATGTGCTGAAAAAAAAACAAAACTCTTTATTAAAAAGCATTTGGGAAATACTTTTAAAAGAATTCAAAATTCCCTAGAGGGCTAATAATTTTGACTTTAGCTGTACAAATTTAAAATAAGTTAGACATTTCTACTTAATATGTTCTCCATATGTTTATAAAACACTTTAAATTGTTAAAAGCAGACACCAAAATGTGCAGTCTTGTCATTGATCCATCAATCAAAACATCTGATATTACATGTAACCATACTCTTAAAAAAACACAGCATAACATGAACACTAACCATAAAAATAAAAAAAACACCACAGCAGATAAATACTAAATAGATGTTGAAGTGAGTGATCAAAAACCATAAAAGTGCTGTGGCATGTTACATTTTCAACCATTTCTTTACACAAGACACAGACAAGTGTCAAACAATCTTGGAAAATGTGAGGAGTGAAGTGAGTCAGAGAACAGAAGTTGAAAGAAAAGAAGAAGAAAAAAAAAGTGGGGTACGAACGACAAGGCAGTGAGGAATTTTTCCATTCATCAAGCCCTTCCCTTCACCCCCTCCTTACAGAATACATGAATATGGTTAGGTGTTAAAAGCAGATGCGGAATGAGAAGAAGAGGCCTGGAGAAATAAAGGAGCCAGAAAGACAATCAATGTGACTCTGGGATCCGCAAACAAACTTGAGTCTGTGGAGTCTTCTGGACAAACAAATGCAATTATACGTCACATTAGAGGAGCAGACTAGAAGTGGCAATGCATTTATTTCCCAAGAAAATTCAAGACGCATCTTTATGCAGCCAAACTGGCTCTCGCTATAGAAGAATCACGAGTTTAAATATTCACACTCTTCACATGTTCATGATTATAAGAAAAATGAATTTATAATCAATTCCATGTTTTCTAACGCTGTGTTTATTTGTCTTGATGTAAACAGAGAAATACTGGTGGTGTGTCAACAACAGTTTAAACAACAGCTAGAATGACAATTGTCCTAGTTGACGTTTATCATGCGTGTATAAAGAACAACAAAACTATGATTGGAAGTGAGAGTAGACTGGTTGATCATGTCTCCTCACACAAAGACACCAGTATTACTTCGTTAGTCCACCCAAAGTTTTAAATACGCAGACATTTACTTACCATGTACTCCCTTCCATGGAGAACAACAGCAGAAGCATGACTTTATTTTGTCTG